>NC_091775.1:13335506-13960506 GCF_029378745.1 Bos indicus | reverse complement strand
ACTCAGAGAACATCAAGTATAATAAATACTAAAAACCTACTAAAAATCTATGCCTAGGTATATCATATTCAAACTGCAAAAAATCAAAGACTAAGAGAAAGTCTTTAAGAAGAACTGTGCCTTAGGGAAAGTCTTTACAAAGAACTGAGCCTTCTATAATACTTACTGTTTTTGAGAGGGCCCTGAAAAGAATAATTGAATATCAAACTTATAAGATATTTGACATATGAAGTACAAAGCAGGTAACAGGTATCATATGATCAAATATCCAATAGTAAAAAGTGCATTTGGAGAACACAGGCACAGAGGAAGGGCATATATAGCTATGGTCTAATAAATTAGGTGAGGTATTTCTTCTGGTTGATGCATAGGAGTTAGTTAAGGGTTGGTCAGAAAGGTGGATATCCTAAGAGATAGGACTGCCTGATGGATTTTCCAGTCAACACTTATGGATCTTGTTTCTGCTGTTTTGCAAGGTACTTCCAAAGTGCAGTGGATCATAAAAATACATCATACATAAGCTCATTTTTTTAGTAACCTAAAATCTATTGGGAAAAAATGATGACCATTATATAAAAAGAGCACATTATAGTTAGAGTCAGAAATCTGGGAATCTCTTAAACTGTCTGGCATTAGTCAGTTGTGTGCCTTGGGGAAATTATTTTCTATTAGTGAAAGTCTATTCCCTTAAAGAATAAAAATAATCATACATTTCTTGTGTGTATTTTGTGAGAATTAAATAAAGTATATTTGAAACTACCAGGCTCATAGTAGTAGTTCAATGTATGCTTGTTGAATTTTTTGACTGGGGCATTAAATAATTCAAGAGTTTAAGAGTAAGGCAAGGTTGTCCTTGGTGGTTCAGAAGGCAAAGAATCTGCTTGGAATGTGGGAGACCTGGGTTCAAAGCCTGAGCTGGGAAGATCCCTGGGAAAGGGAATGGCAACCCACTCCAGTATTCTTGCCTGGGAAATTCCATGCACAGAGGAGCCTGGAAGGTTCAGTCCATGGGGTCCCAAAGAGTTTGACACGACTGACCAACTAACACTTTCACTTTTCAAGGTAGTCAGAGAGTTGATGTCCAAGGGGCATTTCCAAAAGATCTGAGTTTAGATAAATGCCATATTACCACAAAATGCCCTTCATTTCAGAACATTTTCTTATAAAAAAAAAAAAAAAAAAAAGACACTTTAATTAGATTTTAGAGGATATATAGCAACAGTTCCCATTTTGGTACCAGAACCTGGGTTTGTGGAAGACAATTTTTCCACAGACCTAGGGTGGGCCAGGGGGACGGTTTCATGATGATTCAAGTACATTATATTTATTGAGTACCTTATTTCTATTATTGGTTTTCTTGGTGACTCAGTGGTAAAGAATCTGCCTACAATGCAGGAGATACAGCTTCAATCCCTGGGTTGGGAAGATCCCCTGGAGAAGAAATTAGCAACCCACTCCAGTATTCTTGCCTGGGAAATCCCATGGACAGAGGAGCCTGGTAGGCTACTGGTAGTCCGTGGGGTTGCAAAGAGTCGGACATGACTATGCAACTAAACAACAACTGTGATGCAGAATCAGACCATCAGGCATTAGATTCTCATTTGGAGAGTGCAACATAGATCCCTTGCATGCACAGTTCATACTATGGTTTGCACTCCTATGAGAATCTAATGCCACTGCTGATCTGACAGGAGGCAGAGTTCAGATAGGAATGCAAGCAATGGGGAGCAACCGTAAATACAGATGAAGCTTCGCTCATTCACCTGCCACTAACTGGTACTGGTCCATGGCCTGGGGTTTCAGGACCCCTGATATATAGGACTTAAATAAACAGAGAGAAGGGAAAAAGACATTGCCAATGAGAATAAAGTCTGTCTGACTGAGACCCATAACAAGAACTTAGGAAGACCAAACTTACCTAGAATGGAGATATCATTGTGAACTCTAGTGGGAGATACAACTCCTTATTTTAAAAAGTTTATGGAAGTCTAAAGCAGAGAAGCATTAATTTTAATGATCTATTCATTAAAAACTCACAATGAAACCAAAGATGCACTGATAATAGAAGACATTGATCTGCCCATGTTACAGGTTTATACTGAAGGAAGAAGTAACTGGAAGTTAAAATAGGTTTCCAATCTGAGAGTCACTTGAGGAATATAATTACTGTTGTTGTGAAGAGGTTATATTCAATTCAGGGGAAATTAGAGCATGTAGCTGGGAGATGATTACAAAAGGCAACATAGCAATAAATACTTGGAATGGTGATGATCTCATAAACCTATTCCCTAGTCTAAGCAACTCTGGAAACTGTACTTCCAGGAAGTTACATTTTAAGAGACACCAAGAATCTCAGCTTATTGATCACTCAAGAGAGCAATGGGAGGATCCTGAAATAATGTGGGCTTGCTTGACTCATGAAACCCACCAAGTTGCTTAGCATCAAAGCCAGACAGGCTTGTCTAACAGCAAAACCAATCCAACTTGCTTAGCAACAAAACCATGCAATGGCGATATGCATCACATCTCAAGACAATACAACAATAGTGGAAACACAAGGCCTATATCCTGCCCAATGATGTCAACGTTAATGACCCCTAGGACATGCTCTCTGCACAATAATTTAGGGGAAAAGATGGCACTTCAAAGTGAAAGACTCTCATTAAATTGAGACCTGAAATAAATTTTCCACAGTGCCATGACTGGCCCAGATGAGCCATATGGACTCAAAATCTCCCCCACGTGACATATAGGAGGAGTTAAGAATGGAATACTTAAGGAAGGTGGTTTTCTCCTTCTCCCCTCTTTTCCTTTGATTATAAAAGTGTAACCCACTAAGTACTCACGGCAGCACAACCTTTGCTCACCTGCCCACTTATAACCATCACAATTGTCTTATTCTAATAAGTAACTTCTCACCTATCACTTCACCTCTTGCTGAATTCTTTCTGTGCAGACATAAAGAACTGGAGCTTCTCAGAGCCCTCAAATGCCACCTACTGGCTTTACTTTAGGGTTCTCATATTTTTCTGATTCCCACTGAGTCGTTGATGACCCACCCTACACGTGAAAAGGACAGAAAAAGATAGGTAAATAGATTTCTCTACTTATAAACTTTCTACTTAGAAAAGCTTCCAGAGTGAAAAATACAATTACATACCAGTGTAAAAGTGAGTTTTCGATTCCTGACAATAGTCACTTGGTCACTTTTAACAAATGGACTTAGGAAGAGGCTTTGGGGAAAACCTTTCCTTCTATATAAGTAAAAGCTTTTAACTCAGGTACAGTAAGAACCATTCTTTCCAGCTTGTGTGACGCACTTTCTGGTCCTTTGAGCACAGCCCATTCTAAAAACTGCATGTGCGAAGGGCAAGTGCAAATGCAGATAGGAAAAATCTTTGGAGCAGTGGCAACATCACTTCAATAAATACACAGAGTAGACATTGTTGAAGCTCCACTGCATATCACAGCATCCTTTTAATGTTTATGTCTTGCTGCAACTCTGGACACAGTGACAATTTCTCACCTTAAGTGTCTGCTCACCCTTCTCTGCCTGGGGGCTTTCCCTGGTACCAGAGAATACTGTTTCACTTCATCCAGGAATTCATCTCCTGGGGGCTGATCTTCAAAAAATGGAGAAAGGAGGACAATGAATGAATCTCAACCTCCCCATCGTCTAGTGGAACAAGTGTGACCTGTGCTACTTAGAAAGGTCCCAGTGGTACGAATCCCAGCTCCCCACAATGGTAACCCACTTAATAGCAATCCCATTATTGGCTTTTCACTTTTGCTTAAGCCACAGTCCCTACTGCTTCAGGTGTGTTTCCTGGGATCATCTTTCTCTTGGGTCTGCTTTTGCAGGAACAAATCTAACAAGTTTGTTCTTGGAATGGCCCCTGAAGAAGATATTCTGCAATCAGTCCTCTTCCTATCGGGTGACAATGGGTGGCACATTAGTAGGGGCATCATAAGCCCTGGCATGCTGTAGTGTCACACTTCTTTAAACTCTCGTTTCTTCTGGATTGGGGTGAAGTAGGGGGAAAGGTAGCACTTGAAGATGTGAGGGCAAAGGTTACTATGAGAACTGTGGAGTTACCTGCCCTAGAAGTTTACAGAACAATGGCAGGCTCAAGGCAGTCAATGATCAAGTAGCATCATTTGAACAGATTTGTCTCCTGAGCAGCTTGAAGAAATACTGAACTGATTAATTTTGTCTAGAATTAGATCCTAAAGATCTTGAGACACAAAGGAGACAGAATACACAGCTTGGGCAGGTCACCTATGCTCAAAATGAGGACTCTGACAGAGAAGGAGTCAGACCTTGAGACCAAGGCTGGGGGCCTTTAGTCAAATGCTTGAGAAGCTCAAATCCTGTTTTCCCTGAGCCCTCTTGGCTACCGAGCATCTCCATTCCCTGGTCTTGCTGCATTGAAGCTTGCCACTGTGCAACTGCCTACACATGAAGCAGAGGCTTCACCTGAGGCTCACAGCTCAGGACAATATGTGTCCTCTTCAACGTTTGCCCATCCTCCCTGCATCGTTGCCCATCTGTTGGAAGAAGCAGTTTACTCAGCTTGCAGGACAGCTGCAAGACCTGATTAAAACATGTTAGCAGGAAAATGGGGAGCCTATGTTGGGGAGGATCTTGAGGGTATTAGGCTAGCAGGGTGGTAGAGTACAAGACTGGATACAGGAAAAAGTGACTGACACAGGGGTACTCTCTTGAGTCTCAATGACTCAATATTTAATTTCCTGGCAAAAACAGTTGCATATAGTTTTATCAGTTTGCTCAGATGGTTCTCAGATGTTTCTCTGTTCTCAGGGCATATCACTGAACTAGATAAACTTATCACAGGTTAAACCTCTGTGGCCAGTGGAAAGAGTCATTATGGTATGAAAGGTCAAGTCAAGGTTCCTAGAACTATCTCCATTAACCATGATAGTAAATCTGAGACAATACTGCCTCATGGGTGGAGTTATAAATGTTAGTCTTAAAAGTAGCCCCTTCCATCACATCAATACGATTTCAAAAAAGTAGGTCATGGGGATGATGATAAGTTATCATTAACTTCAGCAAACAGTAGACCAGCTGCAGCTGTTGTGCTAAATATGATGGTATATTTTGTCAGAAATCAACTTTTTCTGGCACTTGTTTTGGGGTTTTTGAGCCAGAGCTGGAGTCAGCAATCTTTTTTTAAGGGTCATGTAGGAAATATTTCAGACTTGGAAACCATATATTCGATGTCTCAATTACTCATGTCTCTCACTGCAGCACAAAAGCAGGTATAGACAATACTTAAATAAGTGGTTGTGACTGTATTCCAATAAAACTTTATTTATAAAAATGGATTATAGGCCCATGGGTTATAGTTTGCCAAACCCTAATCCAGAGAATGTGGTTTCCTTATCAGGAAAGATACTTATATTCACTTGAGAAATAAATCAAACCATATTCGCTGTATTTCCAAGGGTTATTTTAACTCCCTTACTCTCTATTAGAAATATTAATCATCTTGAATCTTTGAAGGATATCTCACTAGTCCCCCAGCAGGACTTCCCTGGTGGCTCAGACGGTAAAGCGTCTGTCTACAATGCGGGAGACCTGGATTCAATCCCTGGGTCAGGAAGATTCCCTGGAGGAGGCAATGGCAACCAACTCCAGTACTCTTGCCTAGAAAGTCCCATGGATGGAGGAGCCTGGTGCAGGCTACTGTCCATGGGGTCGCAAAGAGTCGGACATGACTGAGCGACTTCACTTTCTGTCTGTCTTTCACTTTCACTGGTCCACTATGTTGATGAATTTATGCTAATTGAACCTAATGAACAGAAGTACCAAGAACATAATGGATCCCCTGGTAAGACACACATATATATGCCAGAGGGTAAAAGAAAAACTATACAATAATCAGAGTCCTGTCCCATCAGTAAAATTTCTAGCAGTTCTAATAATCTTAGGGAGGAGGGGGACATCCACTATATTGTAAAAGAAAAGTTACTACATTCTTACCACTATGAAAGAAGTATATGGTGATCCCTTTTGAGTTTTGGAGGCAATAACTTTCTAGAAGTATCTTTATAATACTTCTTCAAGCCATTTATCAGGTGACTCCAGAGCTTGGTGTCTGAGGGGAAGCCAGAAATGGGCACTGCCACACACAGTTCCACTCAGGAGGTGGCCCTAAGGACATGGTGAAGAGAAATCGTCTCGGTGGTAAGAACATTAGGCAACACACTCCAGTATTTCCTTCCAGGGAAGAAGAAGCCGTTGAGATAAAGGCACATACAGGTTGCTGGGCAATGGCAAATGGCTTCATTAGAAAGCAGAAGAAACAGTACTAGAACATGTAATAAAGGAGTTAGAGTGAGAAGGAATGTAAATGGGTCTACGTGAATGGACCTGAAATACGAATGTTTTTATGTGCTGTGTCAGTGTCCACGAGAGAATATCTACTGCAGAGAAGAGGCTTAACAACTAGGTGGATAAGATGACTTGTCCAGTAGATGTCAGTCTTTGTCTTTGACCAGATGGTTTCTGTCTTTGACCATCCATTGCTTGCACATTTAATCAGTGAGCAGAATATCTATATATGTTAGCAAGGATAAAGGTTATACATGAGCACAAAGGCAAGGATTCAGTTTTACCAAGGCTTTTGTATTTAGTTACAGATATTGCTGAATATATGAACTTTCAATGGCAGAGAATCACTTATGAGCATATTGTATACATCAAATCTCTTTTTCATGAAGTGAGCAATGATTCATCCTTATTGCAACTGAAACTTATTCTAGAATGATGGGCTTTTTCCCTTTCACAAGCACTACTGTCCTAATTCTGACAGATTTACTGGTGTAGTATATACTAAATAGCATTGCTTTAGACCAAGGAAGTCATTTTATAGCAAAGGAGATGTAATATTGAACACACACCCATAAGATTCACCAGTCCTTTCATACAGTAAATCATGCAGAAGTTCATGACCTGAATTTTAGAATGAATACTCAAAGTTTCATCTACAACTAGGTTACAACTAGGTTGGACACACTCTCCTGAGTTGGGCAATCTCCTTTAGAATGTGGTATAAACATTGTTCAATTCAGTTCAGTCACTCAGTCGTGTCCAACTCCCTGTGACCCCATGGACTGCAGCATGCCAGGCTTACCTATCCATCACCAACTCCCGGAGCTTGCTCAAACTTAAGTCCGTCAAGTTGGTGATACCATCCAACCATCTCATCCTCTGGCGTCTCCTTCTCCTCCTCCTGCCTTCAATCTTTCCCAGCATCAGGGTCTTTTCCAAGGAATCAGTTCTTCGCATCAGGTGGCCAAATATTGGAGTTTCAGCTTCAGCATCAGTCCTTCCAATGAACATTCAGGACTGATTTCCATGACAATTAGACAGCGCTGTGTGCCCAAGAGCTGGGACACACTGAACCAAGAACCATGGGACAGAAGTAGGAATGGCTCTTATCACCACTCTCAGTCATCTATTTGGGGAATTTTTGCTTCCTTCCCATGCAACCCAATTGTGATTGATCCCAGTGCCCTATAGTGGTGAAGAAGGGGCTGCTTCTATAACCAAAAGACACAATAAGAATTTCATTAAACCCAAAGCTAGGGACTCTCTTGATGGTCCAGTGGTTAAGAATCCACCTGCTAATGCAGGGGACATGGATCTAATCTCTGGTTCAGGAAGATTCCACATGCTGTGGGGCAACTAAGCCCATGGGTGACAACTAATGAGTCCATGCTCCACAAGAAGAGAAGCCACCGCAGTGAGAAGCCCACACACTGCAACCAGAGAGTAGCCCCCGCTTGCCGCAACTAGAGAAAGCCTGCACACAGCAACAAAGGCCTAGGAAAGTCAAAGATATAATACAAAGAATTTAAAAACCCCAAAGTTACAACTGATACCAAATCATCTTGGACACTTGACACCAACAGACTCGAATACAAAGAAAGTAATTACTGTCATAAGTATCTAGAGACAATAATTCATATTGAGAACAAGCAGAAATATGTCTTGGAACTTTATTAATATGCTAGGGCATCTCTTGATGTTCTCAGCTCAGTGACAATACTAAGAAAACAATTATAGCCACAGTAGCCTGACAAAATCAAGATAACCAGAAACCTGGTAACTCACAGGGTAAAGCATCTGCCCTGCAATGCAGGGGACATGGATCCAATCTCTGGTTCAGGAAGATTCCACATGCTGTGGGGCAACTAAGCCCCAGGGGTTCAATCCCTGGGTTGGGAAGATCCCCTGTAGAAGGAAATGGCAACCCACTGCAGTATTCTTGCCTAGAGAATCCCATAAACAGAGGAGCTTTGTAGTCTATAGTCCACAGGGTCGCAAAGAGTTGGACACGACTGAGCAAGTTCACTTCACTTCATTTCATATCCCTTAGGAATGAAGATGTGGGTCACTCCACCTGGAGATTAATCTCTATCAGAAGAAATGTGTCTAAGGATGAAGGTAGTCTAGACTAGTACTAGCAGTCCTTCTGATGCCTTATCTCAGTTTCCCTTGAGGTGCCTGAGTGCACTTCAAACTGTGATTTCTGACAGGGAGGTGAGGGGGACAGGGATGTGCACAGAGTGATCTTCTGCCCAGTGTGGGGTCTGTACACCAATGTCCTAGCTCCCATTGCCTGGCAAGATAGTTCAGAGGCGAGTTTCTCAGAAATTCATCCAATGGAATTGAGTCCCAGTTGACCACAGTGATAAACCATTAATAAATTCACATTTATCTGACTTTTCTCTTGCCCCAGTTTCTGTTTTCCCTCTTTTTCTTTCAGACTCTTCATGATCATCTCCTAAATGAATTATTTGCATTCAAATATTTGTATCTAGGTCTGATTTGGGGAAAACCCAATATAAGTCATATAATATCTCAAAATAAGTAATATACAAGTTAAATATAAGTATTAAAATGGATGTATAAATATATATATTCAGCAAGACTAGTTCCACCACTTTTTATGGATACTGAGTACACCACTTCTCAGAGGCAGGTCTTGCCTAGCAGTCATGTGGGTTAAAGGAATATGTGAGTCATTCTCTGATCCTAGCAATAGGAAACATACTTAAACCTTCCCAGTCCATAATGAACATAGATGTTATATAATTAGATCAGCAAAATCAAGCAGAGAATTTAAGGTCCAAATGGAAGACAATTAAAATGGCCCCCATTATTCATGCTGGGAGACTGGTCCTAGACAGCACATGCATTGCAAGAATTGTTATGAGATTAAAAGAGCAAAGAGCCTACACAGTTTCAGTTTCTCAATATCACATTCTCCAGCATGTTCTAGGAATTGCTTTTAAGAAAGAAGAAGCAAACCTATAGAATTAAACACTGGAAAGTTGGTTTCTTCCGCTAAAGAAAGAAGAATATTTAAAACCAAGGTAGAGAGGGTTTACTAGGCACCAGGAGTAATCTAGATGCCTTTAAATATGCATATGAACAGAAATAATGGATTAAAGGCTAGGAGTTTCCATACTTTGTGGAAATGCAAAAGTTCATCATTTATGATTTCGATTTTCCCATACATACATACATACATCAAGGGTCATGGTCAAAGCCCGAAACTTCTTTGGTTGTCAAACTTCTCAATATAAAAAATTACAAGTAATTCTCAAAAAATCAAATGCTAAAAAATGATGATTGAAGTCAAGAGCTTAGAAAAGTCAAATAAAAGGATTTAAATATGTGATATTTTTGCCAAATTTTTGCCAATAATTTTGCCAAATTTATTTAACTGCTTTGTTTTATATCACTTTGCTCTACTCATTCCAGATTTTTTCCCTCTTTAATTCCATTTGCTACAATCATGATATTAGCTAAATAATATACTCTATGCCATTGTGAAGCTAATTTAAGTTTCTTTTAAAATTATTGTGATCATTTGGCCTTAAGAATTTTCATTTGGTGGCAGGCATTGAGTGGATGAAGGTGGTAATGGAAAGGGGTTTAATGAATAAATTTATCTGGATGCAAAAATCATAATAAATAAGACAAAGGGAGGAAATGAAAGAGATATTAAGACCTGTACTTCTTCTGAGCTACTCTTCAGTTTAATATATATTTTTAAAGAATTAAAAAAATCAGAATTATAGTAAAAATACAAACTTGTAAACAATCATTATACTTATAATCTCCAAATAAATTAAAGTACAATGCACATTTTTATTAAACTCAACAGTTTGAATTAAGTAAATGAATTTTATTTTAAAAGTTACCATTCTTGCTACTTATATAATAAGAAATTTTAAAATATATATAATCTGGATTTGATTTTAGGCTACTATCCATCCAGAATCAAATTTTTAGTTGATACCCATCTCCATAAATAGATCATGTAATTCATATTGTTTTACGTTTCATATCGGAGAGAGATTAGACAAATTCAGAAGAGAATCACTGCTGAATATTAAATTTTATAAAGATTTGAAACTTTTTGCTACAATAAACAACAAAGTGTCTATAAATGAAATTCTTATTCACAAAAACTATGATGTCATAAGTGAGCTACCCAGAGAGGGTCTGGTCCACTCTCTGCTTTGCAACCAAACAAATCTGCATTTAGAGACAGAGGATGAGATGGCTGGAAGGCATCACTGATTCAATGGACGTGAGTCTCAGTGAACTCCAGGAGTTGGTGATGGACAGGGAGGCCTGGCGTGCTGCAATTCATGGGGTCACAAAGAGTCGGACACGACTGAGCGACTGATCTGATCTGATCTGATCTAATCTGAATGACAATTCTAACTGATAAAAAACTGAATATCAGATAAAACATCTCCTGAATATTTTCTACTATACTGCCTTAAATATGAAAAATAATCACAGTTTTGGATCAGATAGCAGTCATTTCTGAACTCAAACAGATAGGCGCTAACACTGATGGAAACAAAAATATAAGTTTTAAGATCTGGAAGATAGCCACCGATTTTTTAGCAAAAGTGGTTCAAAGTTCCAGGCTGACATTTGATAAACAACCATAAAGTACTGTTTTTTGTTTTCCTCAATACGATTTTTCAGTGATCTTAAGAACAATCTGTGAAAAAAATTAAAGATGAAAATGAATCATAAAGAATTGAAGCAACACTAACCATTTTACGTAACCTTACTCCTTAAGAACACAGGGGCCAAAAAGTGTGAACAATAAATGAGGAAAGAAAGAGTCGTATCTGTTAGGTATTATTAATCACCCATATTAGTGTGATTCTTTTTGGTTTCAAACTTCAGACTACTTTATCTTAACTTGCTTTGCTTCATGCTTCTCACAAAAGGTGGTATTTAATTGAGAAACACAACCTTGTTCTGTATATAATATGACCTAGAAAAAGTAGCACAGTTGATGTCATAGGTGATACAAAAACTGGTGTTATCAGCAAACCCAACATTTCTCAGAGGAATAAAGACAATTTTCTTTAAGAGTCTCATTCTGAAGCTACACTTTGGTAAACCAAATTTTGTGCCTTTAAAAAATTACCTAACTCCCATCTATCGTCTCTCTTCATTCCAGTAAAGATTGCTCCAAGGTAAGGGTTATTTAAGGCTTCTGTTCTCCTAGGGCAGACATGGACCTGCCCTCCTTGCAAGTCCTTCCCACTCTCAGGGCCCCTTAGACGTCGCTTTCTTCACGCTGCCTCTACTGCAGTTGACAGAGAAGACAGCTTCCATGCTCTAGCTTCTAACAGCTTGGAATCTCCTTAATTCAAATTAGTAGGGGAGCACAAATTGAAAATAACCATTACCTGCCACCTAACAGGTAGAAGAAAAGCAGTTTCTTGTTTCTTTTTTTTTTTAACCACACCAAAAACAAACTAGGGAAAGCATTTACTTTTGTTGGGGAGGAAGAAATTTTCCTCTGCCCTACTAGGTTCTTCTGTTTGCTCTAAGAATTAAATTGATATGAGACAGATTAATAGGAGAAAATTAAAACAAAAGCTTAATAACATGCATACATGGGAGAAACTCAGGAATGGTGAGTAACTCACCAGAATGGTTAAAACCCTCACCTTAAGTCCCATCTTCAGCTAGAGACAAAAGAGGGTGTTGGGGTGAGTGGTTTGGGACTTCAGAGGCAATGCACATGCAGATGGAAAAGCAAATGTTTGGTAAAAATGTGTGCTTAGACTTGGAGATACAAAGGGACACAGAGAACTCTAAGGGATCCCTCTCCACACCTTGAAGAAGGAAATGGCAACCCACTCCAGGATTCTTGCCTGGGTAATCCCATGGACAGAAGAGCCTGGCGGGCTACAGTCCATGGGGTCGCAGAGTCGGACATGACTGAGCAACTGAAGTAACAACTCTACACCTAGCCAACATTCATTACAGAAATCTCTGGTGACAGATCTCTTCCTATAACAAGCCCTCTATGAAAATTATTTTAGGCAATTAGGAGAAGGTCAGAGTTTCTGAGTCTTTGAGTCTTGATTGTTTTCAACTCAAAATAATCCACACTCCAAAGAGACATTTTAGGGTAGCAAATTGGGTTCCCCAAAGCTTTTGTTCTCCTCTTCATATTTCCAGGAAAAAAAGACACAGCGGGTGACAGGGTAGAACCAAGGGATCACTGAACAGTAAGGAGCAAGGAATCAAAAAAACGGCCGCATATTTATGTATTTGTATATGTAAATATATGTTTATGCAAATATATGTGTATATATATACATGTATACAAGTATATATATAAAGTATATATATGTGTGTATATATAGGTTTACATTTGTGTATGTAAATGTATATTAGTATATACAATATTAAAGTAGGAAGAAACCTTAGAAAGAGATGTATAGTAACATTTTCCCCATTCCATCATTGTAACAAAGGCCAAGCTACGTTCAATTTAATCTAATATGTCTACACATATAAGAATTTCCAAACTGTTTCTAAGGCAAACATGGAAGCATGTAAAATGCTGGTCTCCTTAGTTAGGTACAATGATATTTCAGATTCCAACGACTTATTTGGAGTTAAGATTGCAAAGCTACCACAGTGCAGTTAGACTTTACAGAGCAAATAAAAAAGTAGATGTATAAAACAACTGCAACCAAAGATACAGAATGATCTTCCTTAAAGGCTTATCAAATTTGTTTATGGCCCACTAAGAAGAAAAAAGTTATTAACTACCTCAAATAAATCAGTCTCTCTTGATTCTTAGGAATTTGTGTTGTTTCCTATGAATCTTCCTCCAAAGCACATATGCATGTCATCACACTGTCACAATGAAATGACTTGCTGATGTGAACTAATGAAAAACAGAAAAATTAACAATATTCATGGCTTAAACTTATAATAGTAGAGAGATAGCAAGCTAAGAGTAAAAGTTGGTATTTAGTTTTATAATGCTTGCAAATCTACATATTTTCCCTTCCTATCTACAAATTTGAACATAATCACAGCACTTAGAAATCTACACAAAAGCACTGAAGTACTTAAACATCTTTGCTTTTCAAAGATTTGGTCTCATGTTTGATCTGATATATGATGTTTTATAAAGCAACATCTGCATGCTACTTTTGAAATGTTGTAAAAGTTTGGCTATCTTTACAAAAATTGCACATAGTAAAACACAGAATTCTTGTTCCATTCTTACAGAGACTGTGGTCCCTGGGATCGGCTGGGGCTAGGAAGAAGATGGTTCCTAATTCCTGTCATCCACAAGCTTGCCAGCATCCTCGGCCCCAAGCTAAAAAAGCCCACATGGAAGTAATGTTAAGAGATAAAAGGAAGGTCCATCGACTGCCGTCCAACTTCCTGAAATCGCCCACTTAGAATACTTAGACATTACAAGCCTCCCTTTCTCATGTGTGAAGCCTGAGTGTGCTGAGCTGACGTAAGGTGCAGGGCGATCTCCCTCGACACCACATTTTCAGGAAAAAGGAGAGATGATTTAGCTTGAATAAAGAGGACAGCCACATGGAGTCAGGTGCCAGTGATACCCACCCGGCATGCGTATCAGGAGGACAAGGGCTTCCCTGATGGCTCAGTGTATAAAGAATCCACCTGCAATGCAGGAGACAGAGGAGATGCAAGTTTGGTCCCTGGGTCAGGAAGATCCCCTGGAGGAGGAAATGGCAACCCACTCCAGTATTCTTGCCTGAAAAATCCCATGGATGGGGGAGCCTGGTCAGCTACAGTCCATGGGGTCACAATGAGTCAGACATGACTGAGCACAGCACAAGCATTGCATGAGGAGAGAGGAGGAGACACTGCTGTGGGAGCATCTTAAAGGCAGGCTGTCTCACTGGTTTGTGTGAGCATCTGGCTCTTCCGCATGTCAGAAGCCTGGCTCAAGGAATTACATTCCTTGTTGAACATTTTCAAAACAGCCCCATTTATTTCTTTTTACAAATAACTGTTTTCAAAATAATTTGTTTATGGGAGTCATCTGGAAAATTAAATGATATATCTTGATGTTCTTTAAAAAAATAAGACCTCCTTTAAGTTTGTTTCATGTAATGTTTCTGAAAATTGGTAGGATTAAAACTCCATGTGTGAAAGCATTTAGCTAAGGGATCTAATTTCCTCATAGAATAGAATATTCTAAGCTGAGAGGAGTTTTATCAGCAATTCAGACTATTTTGAATTTAAAGGCTTGTGTCAAAAAATAAAAGGCATTTGAGGCTAAAATGATCCAGTATCGTCTCATCCAAAGTACAAGGAGACCACGAACATCATGTATATTGGTTGTGGAGGAAAATTTGTTGGGAAAAACCTAGGTGTGCAAAGTATGCTTTAAAATTTTTTTCTAATTGTCATGGTTCCTTTCTTATCAATATAGAAAATCTGTGCAGTTTCTCTTGGTTATTAAGTTTTCTATAAAGTGTCTTATTCTCATTTTCTTTGGTTTCAGGTAACAGGCATATACTTCAAGTTGGCAAAAACAACCAAAGCTGTGGCTGTTTTTGTTTAGCTGCTAAGTCATGTCCGACTCTTCTGTAACCCCATTAACTGCAGCGTACCAGGCTCCTCTCTCCATGGCAGTCTCCAGGCAAGAATACTGGAGTGGGTTGCCATTTCCTCCTCCAGGGGATCTTCCTGACCCAGGGATCAAGCCCAAGACTCCTGCCATCTCCTGCATTGGCAGGTGGATTCTTTACCACTGAGCCACCCCAGATGCCAGAGAGACAAGTATTAGAATATTATTCAGATCCAAGCTGAAGTGACTCAGCTGTTTTAAATATTAATAGAATGGTTCTGAGTACCCATATTCTGCATGAAACTCAGTACCCTCACCAATATGTGAAATTCCTGGGACTGACACTATCTCCATGTCCTTGTTTCAATCTCAACTTAAGGTTCCCCCATGGACCTCCCCAACACCCTGGGCCCACATAGATGTTTAGCTCCACCCCTTTAATTTTCTCAAAACAAATAAAACAAACCTTCATAAAGGCTAATAAAAACAAGGCATTTTGCAGTGTAACAGACTTAAGGGAAGTTTGGGGTTGTACTGGGGATAACGCACAGCAGCACCAGCAGTTTTAACTATTAGATGTCTCTCTCTTCCTCTCTCTTTGTAGAAGTCATTTACTCACACACAGGAGGCTTAGCTTCTCTCCCTCAAGAATTTCTCACCTTTGTATTTCACTTCCTTTATTAAGCAAAATAAATGAGCTTAGTTCTTTCCACTCAGCTCTGAGCTTTCCTTTGTATGGAATGAGCCCTGATAACAGCCATCAAGAACTTTCTTCCATCTCCATTTCTTGAAGGGAAGAGAGCAATATGACAATTTGTTTTCTCTCTCAGTAGGACTCACTATGGCCCCTGGTGCTGCCCCTGGAATATTTCTGATTCTCCTTCCTTCCGGACACAGAGTGGGCTGTATTTTTTGGCCCTACCAGTTTCATGTGATCAGTGCAATGTGATAATTTCTGAAAGATGGGTGGTGAGTGATAAACATCACTTCTGAGCAACTTCCAGTGTGAAGCCCTCTCTCTTCCCCCTGCCAGGTGCCAGCACTGCTTGGGATGCAGGTGCCTCAGGGCACCTGAGTGACTACAGCAGGAAGCACTGCAGCTGACTCAAGGTAGGCAGCTCCCTGGGTGTCTAATGGATTTGACCTTCCTCAATGCCCCCACAGTGCCAGGTAGCAAAATGAAAAATTAGACCTGATAATTAATGATACCTGGTCCTTCAAATGTAAACATTTCCCCTGTTTAAATGGTTTCTTTCAGGTAGATTCACAAACTGGGGAGTTTAGCATCATGATGATGAGAGACCCCACATCCATTCCCACCACAGCTGGAGCTGTTTTCTGGTCCTTGCTGGGCCCAGAAACGACATTTCATGTCTGCTCGGAGCTCCCTGACCACACCATGACAAGCTCTTGGGAGCAACTAAGTCTGCAGAGCACTGCCTTCCCCTGCAGGCCCTCTTGTTCTCTTCTCCTAAGGGTGGGTGTCATTCTGACTTAGTCCTGGCCCAGTTGGGCTCCCTGAAACCTCCAGTTTTGGGATCATTTTGCCTCAATAAGAGCAACCCCATTCCTCTCCCAAGCCTGATAGCATTGCTGATTTTGATATACATCAAATCATTTGGGAGACACAAGAGATTCCCATCAATCCTGCTATGTAAGCACTCTACATCACTGTTTTCCCCTGATGTGGTCATGCATGATACAGAAGGGTCTTTCTGCAAGGGAGCCTCCCCCTCAAGCTCCTAAGGTGATGTGGCAAAAGGCTTCTTGATTTTAGTTTTTATTTAAATATGATATATTGGGGGAGTGTGTAATTTCCTCAGTTCTGTCTCACCACAGCAAAGATTTGAAATGGCAGGCCAATGTTACAGCTCAGTTATATTTGGCAAGCAAAGGAAAATACATCCTCCAGGCATGAGAGTGGCAAACCCAAAAAGAGAGAAAGGCTCAATCTTGGGCTCCTCTTTTTATATGCTTTTTCTCCTCCCCCTGAGTCTACCCTATTTAAATTGGGCTAGCCAGGAGGGCTGTTTGTTTCACCTGAGGTTCTCACTCTGGTCCTCGGATTTTCTTTTGTTCCATTTTTGCAGGCTTTTTCCTTTCTTTGTCTTTTAGCCACTGCCATTTTGGACTCCTTGTTCCTATTCTAACTACCTAACAAATGTAATATATGTCCAGGGGCTTCCCTGGTGGCTCAGTGGTAAAGAATCTGCCAGCCAATGCAGGAGATGCGGGTTCAATGTGGGTTCAATCCCTGGGTCAGGAAGATGCCCTGGGGAAGGGAATGACAACCCACTCCAGTATTCTTGCCTGGAGAAGCCCATGGACAGAGGAGCCTGGCCAGCCTAAGTTCATGGGGTTATAAGAGTCAGATATGACTTAGCAATTAAACAATATATGTCCAACTTCTGGGATTTAAGTCTGGAGAGAGGAGTGAAGACATAGCTGATCCATGATGTTTTCCCCACATTCAGTGTCTCTCTCTCATTGGCAGCCAGGTCTGGAGAAGCAAGGTCATTCCAATTCTGCTTCCTATCTGACCCCTGTTAGACAGCATTGCCCCTCTATTTTAGGGCCCAAATTTAAAAATGTACCATTAAGAGACCTAATCAGCACCAAAACAGTAACAACAAAAACAACAAACCCTAATCCTAATACCTTTGCAGCAGCTACCTTCTGACTTCCTTTATTCCTCTGGTAAATGCAAATAGGACATCTTGACCAAATGTCTGGGGTGCTGAAGATACTGTATTAGTGTGTCACGACCACAAACTCTGGGGAGAACTGATCCGGAAAAGTGCTGAACAGGTAGTACAAGCTGACCATGATCAATTCAAACCACTGCTCAAGGACAGAGACACCAGAGGGATCCAGCTGAGAGGTCCTGTGTGTTCTTCTCCTCCCTTCTGTCCATCACTGCAATGCTGTGTCACCGCTGTCTGTACAAAACTCCCATAAGCTGGCAAAGGAAGAATAACCTACAGGCTTCTCGTTATTGACCAAGACACACACACAGTATGTAACAGTGGTTCCATTTCTGGGTTATCTGTCACAATGTAATCATTCTCTTTGTATCTTTATCAATACATAATGAGAAAGCTGATATACTCATGGCATTATTCCATTTTTCACATTACTATAATTCATTTTATTTGTTGTTTTTCTTCTCTTTCATTTCCATATCAGATAAAAAATAGTTGGAGAGAGAGAAATATTTCCAGCTCAGATTGTGTCTCTGCTATTTAAAAAATAATTAAACGGATATCTGCTAAGTGGTAGGCCATTTTCTAGGCCCTGTAGATACTGTTATGAACAAATCAGAAAGCATCTTTCCTTTGTGAACATAATCTAGGAAGAAGAAAATGGTAATAAACAAATAAACAGAAATAAATTTTAGATAGATCACACTGAGGAGGATAATAAAAAGAGTTATATTACCAGCAGTGATTAGATGTTGGGAGTTCTTTGTGATGTCCAGAAAGGCCTTTATGAGGTGACATTTGATATGAGACTAGAAAGCAACAATCCTTCATGTGATAATTGAAAGAGCAGAACACACCAACCAGTAAAAACATCAAAAAGAAGAAATACAAGGAGTGTATGCTACAAATCCTAAAATAAGTCCCTGGTGAGAATAAGTTATAAAGGAGAAAGAAAGAAATGAGAGGGTTTTAAAAGGAGACCACCCAACAAATGAACTTACCTACAAAACAAAAATGGAGTCACAAATGTAGAAAACAAATTTGTGATTACCATGAGATGAGGGGGAGGGATAAATTGAGAGATTGGGGTTGACACATACACACTATTATATATAAAATAGGTAATTAATAAGGACCTACTGTATAGAATAGGGAACTCTACTAAATACTCGGTAATGACATATATGGAAAAGAATCTAAAAAAGAGTGGATCAAAGCTATGGTTTTTCCAGTAGTCATGTACAGATGTGAGAATTTGACCATAACGAAGGCAGAGTACCAAAGAACTGAGGCTTTCGAACTGCGGTGCTAGAGAAGACTCTTGAGAATCCCTTGGACTGCAAAGGAGATCAAACCAGTCAATCCTAAAGGAGAGCAACTCTGAATATTTATTGAAAGGACTGACGTTGAAGCTGAAACTCCAATACTTTGCCCACCTGCTGCAAAGAGCCAACTCACTGGAAAAGACCCTGATCCTAGGAAAGACTGAGGCCAGGAGGAGAAGGGCACAACAGAGGATGAGATGGTTGGATGGCATCTCTGAGTCAATGGACATGAGTTTGAGCAAACTCCAGAGACAGTGAAGGACAGGGAAGCCTGGTTTGCTGCAGTCCACAAGGTTGCAAAGAGTTGGACATATGTATTTGTATAACTGATTCACTTTACTGTACACCTGAAACTAACACAACATTGTAAATCAACTGTACCCCAGGAAAATTAATTTGAAAAGAGGCCACTCAGCACAAGCCACAGAAAATACTGAGTTGGTTTTGAGAAGGGACTGTCATACACACATAGAAACTGGGGAAGAAAAAAATCAGTTTGAACAAGTCAATTAACTAGAGATACTCCTTGTATGTCAAGTAGACAGATAAGGCCTAGAATACACAAACAAGATTTGGATTTCTATTTTCTCTTTTCTCCCTTATATTATGTCCCAATTATATAACTTCTACAGTTTCTTTTCAACCCAATTCTCTGTGTATATTCATAACTCCAACTATACTGATGACAAGTACTTCAAGTGTCTTAACAAATGTTTTCTCTCCTTCCTTTATCTTTCTAATTGCTGTTCTTTATGCTTCTGAGAACTTCTTCATCATCTTCAATTGCTAACTCCAATATATCTTTTAAGAATTAAACATCACTTCTTTTACCAGTTAATTTGCATTGCATTCAAGTCACAGAAAGCAATACTTAAGTGGCTTAAATAATGACAGAATTGATTAGCTCATGTAGCTGGAAATCCAGAGGAAGGAGATATTTCTAAATGAGCCTAACCCAGTGGTTCCAACTCAATCAAATTCTCCTTATTTTTCCTGGCTGCAAACATCTCTGTGTGTTGCTTTAATCCTCAGTCTGCAAAGAAACAAAATAGCTATCACATTTTTCTGTTAAAGGAAGAGACCAGCATTCAATATCTGAAAAGAAAGCTATTACTTAAGTAAGCAATGGACTGCTTTTTAAGGCAGACTTTCCTTGAGGAAAGTTGATCTGTACAAGATTTTAGGAAGCACAGAATTCAGAGATCAGTGGGCTTTAGAGATGGGACTTCTTGGGCATTAGTGGAGCAGAGCTGTTACTGACTTTCTAATGGTCAGGGTAGGTTGCCACTCATCTGGACAGCTTGCAGAACTATGGTCAGTGAGGAGTATTGTCTTTGATTATACCAACAAACCAATGTCCAAGGAAAAAGAAAAGAGGCACTTCTGGAAACTCTCTCATGAGATCATAGAATCAGCTTTCCTAGAGGTCCCTACCCAGCCTGTCTTTACCTCTCTTTGGTCAAAGTCAGACTGCTAAGAACTGCTAATCCGCTAAGAACTGTCTGGTTCAGAAGAAATCAACAAGGGAAAGGGAGTGGTATAATTTGATTGGCTTAGATAAATCCTGCCCTTTTTCTGTAACTTGGGGGATCCACACTATCTCCAGATATTGAGAGGTGACGGTGTTGTTTACCACTTTGCTCTGGACACATTCCCGAAAGCATCTTTTGTCATTCTTATAGAACATTGATACTGTTCTGGCTGCCATTTGCAACTTTTCTGGCAAGTGCCTACCTACCTTTCTGACCAATAGAGGAAAGTAATAGGTAGCATACCCAAAATGTCTTGGAATATTCACTGGGACAGAGCAAGGCTCAGTTCCTTAGGAGTATTCATCATCAAGGTTGTCAAGCGTTAGTCCTGAAGCACAAAATGCTAATTTTTAATCCAACTTTTTTAGACCTTTAAAAGTAATGCATGATCACAAATACAATCTACTTTAAGGGAGAAATAAGTAGGGATTCTTATGGAAGATCGTATTTGTGGTGAGTATGGATGAGAAAGTCTTAGCCAAGTGGCTCTGGGTGGTCTAACTCTTCCATGTACCTTGTAGGTAGAGACTCACAGTCTTACAAGTGATGCTTCAGAGAAAAGCTAAAATTGTGAGGTTTCTTTCAGGTGAATGCTCAGATCCATTCCTTTTGCCTCTATCTTTATTCATAAAATCCCTTACATAATGGTCTTAATGGGCACAGATGTCTCCAGAACACTAAAGGAAGAAGGAAGCAAGAAAGAAGAAACAAGTGCCAGAAATAGAGAATGAAATGTGCCCCAAACTGGTTCCATGTTCCTCACATTTTTCCAGTAGCAACATGTGATGGTCGCTGCAATTTGTTGCCTGAATACCTCTTCTGAAACGGGGGACTTACTATTCTGCTACCACGGGAACATCCAAAGACGACCTTCAACTGTCAGCTATTTTTGTGTATCCTAAGAAAACTGAGTTGTGTAAGGTGACACCTCTTTTCAAAGGCAGCCTGCAATCAGTAACTGATCAGGATGAAGGGAAAGACCAGCCCCCTATACAATTTCGGTTGATTCTGAAGACTCATCCTAGCTGTAGAGATCCTCATTGGTCAACCTAGAACTCTGTTCATCTGCACTGTGGTTCAACTTCCCTTTCTGAACAACCTGGCTTTTTTCCTCTTCCTTCCAGAGATGTTCATTGCAAACACTCCCTACTAAAAGTACTACTTATACTAATCTTTACCTCATAAACTGGTGCCCAGGAAACCCAACATAAAACAATTGTTACCAGGACCAGGATGGGCATAAGAACAAGCACTGAGATGGGAACTTGCATATGGATTGCTTTCTATCTATGAGGCATGAAAATCATGCCCAGGACTTCATTATAAGACAATCTGAGCTCCAAAGAAGCTGAAACTCCCAAACAAAGCAGGTATGCCACACCAAGGCCAGAACCCTGGTCATGAAAGAACAGGACCCCGGAACTTGGATAAGAAGCTCTGTTTTAGCCTTCTATCTCCAATTGTTTTAATTCCAAGATTCTTCTGAACCATTTGAACACAAAGAATTAGCCCACTCCCACAAGTTAAGGGCTAGAATTCCCATTTCTCATGAATGTTTTGCAGAAAACAAGTGCTTCCCTCATGAACAACTTCTTTGACTCACAGCTCTTAGGC
Source organism: Bos indicus (assembly GCF_029378745.1). Classification (NCBI taxonomy): domain Eukaryota; kingdom Metazoa; phylum Chordata; class Mammalia; order Artiodactyla; family Bovidae; genus Bos; species Bos indicus. Next base: position 13,938,397 of record NC_091775.1, on the reverse strand, counting down.
CAAAGAGAAACATGTTCATCAAAGGGAATAAGTGGATTATACCATGAAGGAACCTCAAAGGACTTAGAAAATATGTTATTGGCAGAATCTGAGAGAGTAGTACATTCTGAGGTCATGGAGTGAGGGGAATAGGTAAAATACAAATTTGGATAAAAGGACGTTTATCAGTAAGGAGAATTCTTCTGGGTATGAGAGTTAATGACTCGGCGAGGAACCTGGGAAATGGTGTTAAAAAATTGCTAGAATGGCTATTTGAAATGGAGTAAGTGATGGTTCAGCTTCAGTGAAGTAGGAAGACCAGAATTTCCATAACAGACTGTGGAAGAAGCTTAACACTCCAAGAAGTGATTATGCAAAAGCAGATACACGAGATAAGAATCAAACCCCCCTGAGGAAAATGTTCCAGAGAGAAGCCAACAGGGAACCACTTACCAAAGCAATTAGGAGTGTGCTGGTGACGGGTGCGCCAGCATCATTAACAAATTCCATGGAGGTTCTCTGTAGGCCAGAGCATATGGCAAGAGATACTGCCATGGGACTGGGCTCACCTAAAGAGTGGGAATGACAAGATGTCAAAGTTAGCAAGTAGCAGTTGGCAGCACCTAAGTGTCAGAAGTCACATTGGTGCAGTTATCGTAATGAGCAGAAGAGTCAGTGTGGCAGCCAAGGAAACTTGGCCCTCAGAGAGTTGTGTCCCTGAGGAGCAAAGTAGATGGAAGGCCTTCGAGGGTACTGATCCAAGTGAACCCTCAAGACAAACTGATGAACCATTAGGAGGCTGAAAGCAGTTTCCCCCAGAGGAAATCAAGATCTTCCGCCTGCTTCCTAACCCTCAGACAGTTTTTAAACCTAAAATTTATTTATTGAATCAAAGGCCCAGTCTCAGGAGAAAGATCCCCACCCTTCCACGCCAAGTGAAAACTACATGACAATGATTCCACTCCTTCCCCATGGGGACTGATGGCCATTTAATTGGGTTGTACATTGAGATGGAGAGAATACACAAACATTACCTCTGCTTGTTGTGGAGTCTGAGTGGATATTGATACCCAGAGGCCATAAGTGTTAATCATGATGGCCCAGATTTGAACATGAGCATGCAGAGACCAGGAAATAGGGTCCTGACTTGGTTTTGGCTCATAAATGATCCTCTGGATCTTATCTGGGGCCATTTCCCTAGTCTGTAAGAACTGCTGCTACTGCTAAGTCGCTTCAGTCGTGTCCAACTCTGTGCGACCCCATGGACGGCAGCCCACCAGGCTCCACCATCCCTGGGATTCTCCAGGCAAGAACACTGGAGTGGGTTGCCATTTCCTTCTCCAATGCATGAAAGTGAAAAGTGAAAGTGAAGTCGCTCAGTCATGTTCGACTCTTAGCAACCCCATGGACTACAGCCTACCAGGCTCCTCTGTCCATGGGATTTTCCAGGCAAGAGTACTGGAGTGGGGTCATCAGGGAACACATAATTGAAGTTTATATACCCAGGAGTTTACATACCACCACAATGTGTCATTGATCTGAGGGAAATGGAAAAACCAAGTGGAAACCCATGAAACTGCCCTATACCCAGCCAAGAGAATACATCAAAAATAAAATTATACCATGCGGGGAATGGTAAATACTGCTACCCTTAGACCTGAAAGGTGCAGGTCCCCATCATGCCTTCCTTTATTTCACTACTCTGGCCTCTGACAAACCAGACAGAACCAGAGGAAGACAGTACACCACCTGCAAATTCAACTACATAGTGACGTTAATTTAAGCCTATATGGCAGACACAGTATCTTTGCTAGAACAAACTATCATGTGTGTAGACACAAAGAATGTAACTATTAGTATGGCAGAGGTCTTCCTTTCCATCACTATTAGAGGATAAGAAACCATTCTTAATCATTGCTGCCCAATAACTGCATGAACTCTCCTTCCCTCTGTCATAGTATAGATCTGGAGCACCTAAACATCCTTCAGAACATCACACTAATCCAGTGGATTGAAGACTACATGAGAGCTGAGCTGGATAGGCAAAACTCTGTAGAAACTTACAGGGCTGCCAAATCAGTAAAATTTTAAGAACTCCCCTGTCTGGAAGCATACCAGGATATTTCTTCTACAGATTAATTATATACTGTATCATTTATAAAGAAATATATATGGGCTTCCTGGGTAGCTCAGCTGGTAACGAATCAACCTGCAATGCAGGAGACCCTGGTTTGATTCCTGGATCAGGAAGATCCCTTGGAGAAGGGATAGGCTACCCACTCCAGTATTCTTGGGCTTCCCTGGTGGCTCAGGTGGTAAAGAATCTGCCTGCAATGTGGGAGACCTGGGTTCGACCCCTGGGTTGGGAAGATCCTCTGGAGGAGGGCATGGCAACCCACTCCAGTATTCTTGCCTGGAGAATCCCCATGGACAGAGGAGCCTGCCAGACGACAGTCCATGGAGTTGCAAAGAGTCAGACACAACTGAGTGACTAAGCACAGCACAGTACCTATTTACACATAAATATATACATATATCAATAGAATATAAGTAAAAATTATATACACAAACATAGGCCTCTTTGGTTTTTAGCTCTGGAAGCAGTATATTTCATATTTGAGAACATTGCTAAAACCCAGGGCTATGGACTGAATTGTGTTCCCCCAAAATTCTATATGTAGAAACCCCAACCCCCAATACGATTATGTTTGGGGATGGGGCCTGTGAGGAGGTAATTCAGGTGAAATGAGGTCAGAAGTGAAGGGCTCTAATCTGATCTGATTAGTGTCCTTATAAGAGACAGCAGAGAGCTCAGATTCTCTTTCTCTCCCTATGTGCAAACAAAGGAGAGAGCATGTGAGCACATAGCAAGGCTTCATAGTGAAATCCACCTTGCCGGAACCTTAATCTTGGATGGCCAGCCTCTGTAACTGTGAGGCAATAAATTTCTGTTATTTAAAACAACCCAGCACGTGGCATTGTGTTATGGCAGCTCAAGGGTCATATCCCCACAAACTAGGTGATATGAAAAGCTCTAAGATATCCATAAAACCCAAAGCAAGAAAGAGCTCTGCACAGATTCAGACCACAGCACGAGTCAATCTGCAGCTTGTACGTATCAGACCCTATTATTTTAGAGGTATCCATGATGGGGAAAATGCTGTGTAGGGTTTGTGGAAAAAACAACTGGAGAACCATAATGCAGATCCCTCATGTCTAGGAGAAATTCTCCAACTAAAACAGAGACTCACATACCTTTTGAAAATCAGTTCCTACATACAGAATAGAGTGTCTGAACATGGAACACTCAAAAGTCATGAAGCCAGAATGGCAGATCATGAGGTGAGTTCTATCAGACTCACCAATTCAAAAATCTGTACAGGTCCAGAAATAACCTACCATAACACAATGGAAGTGTCACACCTGGGACTCAATATGAACAAAACCGAAGGGCAGAAGCAAGCTGCAAGAGCAGTTATCCCAGTCACTGCATCATCTCCCACAGGGGCATTGCCCCTGACTTGGCTTCTACTTGTGTCCACACTGAGGGAATTGACCCTTATAACCAGCTGTTAGAGAGGAAAACACTGGAGTTGGGTTAACTAATGGGTCATTTGGTATGTGAATGAAAGTCAGAAATGGATTGCTACTGGACTACAAGCCAACTCAGAGCTGGCCATAAAAGACAATGGTAAGGACATCCTTGTGCAAAGAGAAGTATAAACAGATAAAAATGTAAAGAGATTTTTGGGCTGTGATGAAAATTTTGCCTCTGGTCAAGGGCTACAACAGACACACAGGAAGATTAGGGACAGGGACTTCTGAGGGAGTGGCAAGTGAATGGACAGAGTGGGGATCACACTGTAAAGACTTAACATTGCATGTTGATGCTCACCAAAGATCATGCTCAGAGAGAGGGCACTCAGTAACCCGGGTGGACAAAATTCCTTGGGTGGTGGATGTGAGCTGGCTCTAGCATTAGCCACCCCAGGACTGGCACAATGGGTGAGTTAATTAAGTAGCCACGGAGACAGAGATGGGAGCCCAGTAACATGGGCATCCACTTCCTGAGGCCGATTTAGCTTCTTTAACTGCTAGATATATGCACTAACAACAACAGGGCCCAAGTGTGCTCCATTTTTGAGAAGAGTAATTGGCCATTTGGTGGCAGTTCACTTCAGTCAGCTGAGTCACTCAGTCGTGTCCAACTTTTTGCGACCCCAAGGACTGCAGCATGCCAGGCCGTTCTGTCCATCGCCAATGCCAGGAGCTTACTCAAACTCATATCCATTGAGTTGGTTATGCCATACAATGACAAGCTGACTATATTTCACTTTTTTCAATGAAGGGTTAGCTATTGATTTCGACAGAGTCCAGGTATGGGCTTGACCTTCCTGTGCATCAATCAGTTCAGTTTAGTTGCTCAGTCATGTTCGACTCTTTGCGACCCCATGAATCGCAGCAGGCCAGGCCTCCCTGTCCAACACCAACTCCTGAAGTTCACCCAGACTCATGTCCATCGAGTCAGTGATGCCATCCAGCCATCTCATCCTCTGTTGTCCCCTTCTCCTCCTGCCCCCAATCCCTCCCAGCATCAGAGTCTTTTCCAATGAGTCAACTCTTCCCATGAGGTGGCCAAAGTACTGCAGTTTCAGCTTGAGCATCATTCCTTCCAAAGAAATCCCACGGCTGATTTCCTTCAGAATGGACTGGTTGGATCTCCTTGCAGTCCAAGGGACTCTCAAGAGTCTTCTCCAACACCACAGTTCAAAAGCATCAATTCTTCGGCGCTCAGCCTTCTTCACAATCCAACTCTCACATCCATACATGACCACAGGAAAAACCCATAGCCTTGACTAGACGAACCTTTGTTGGCAAAGTAATGTCTCTGCTTTTGAATATGCTGTCTAGGTTGGTCATAACTTTCCTTCCAAGGAGTAAGTGTCTTTTAATTTCATGGCTGCAGCCACCATCTGCAGTGATTTTGAGGCCCCCAAAATAAAGTCTGACACTGTTTCCACTGTTTCCCCATCTATTTCCCATGAAGTGATGGGACCAGATGCCATGATCTTCGTTTTCTGAATGTTGAGTTTTAAGCCAAATTTTTCACTCTCCACTTTCACTTTCATCAAGAGGCTCTTTAGTTCTTCTTCACTTTCTGCCATAAGGGTGGTGTCATCTGCATATCTGAGGCTACTGATATTTCTCTCAGAAATCTTGATTCCAGCTTGTGCTTCTTCCAGCCCAGTGTTTCTCATGATGTACTCTGCATATAAGTTAAATAAGCAGGGTGACAATATACAGCCTTGACATACTCCTTTTCCTATTTGGAACCAGTCTGTTGTTCCATGTCCAGTTCTAACTGTTGCTTCCTGACCTGCATACAAATTTCTCAAGAGGCAGATCAGGTGGTCTGGTAGTCCCATCTCTTTCAGAATTTTCCACAGTTTATTGTGGTCCACACAGTCAAAGGCTTTGGCATAGTCAATAAAGCAGAAATAGATGTTTTTCTGGAACTCTCTTGCTTTTTCCATGATCCAGCGGATGTTGGCAATTTGATCTCTGGTTCCTCTGCCTTTTCTAAAACCAGCTTGAACATCAGAAGTTCACGGTTCACATATTGCTGAAGCCTGGCTTGCAGAATTTTGAGCATTACTTTACTAGTGTGTGCTGCTGCTGCTAAGTTGCTTCAGTCGTGTCCGACTCTGTGCGACCCCATAGACGGCAGCCCACCAGGACACCCCGTCCCTGGGATTCTCCAGGTAAGAACACTGGAGTGGGTTGCCATTTCCTTCTCCAATGCATGAAAGGGAAAAGTGAAAGTGAAGTCGCTCAGTCCTGTCCTACTCTTCGTGACCCCGTGGTCTACAGCCTACCAGGCTCCTCTGTCCATGGGATTTTCCAGGCAAGAGTACTGGAGTGGGGTGCCATTGATGAGTGCAATTGTGCAATAGTTTGAGCATTCTTTGGCATTGTCTTTCTTTGGGATTGGAATGAAAACTGACCTTTTCCAGTCCGGTGGCCACTGCTGGGTTTTCCAAATTTGCTGGCATATTGAGTGCAGCACTTTCACAGCATCATCTTTCAGGATTTGAAATAGTTCAACTGGAATTCCATCACCTCCACTAGCTTTGTTCGTAGTGATGCTTTCTAAGGCCCACTTGACTTCACATTTCAGGATGTCTGGCTCTAGGTCAGTGATCACACCATCATGATTATCTGGGTCGTGAAGATCTTTTTTGTACAGTTCTTCTGTGTATTCTTGCCATCTCTTCTGAATATCTTCTGCTTCTGTTAGGTCCATACCATTTCTGTCCTTTATCGAGCCCATCATTGCATGAAATGCAATTTCTTTGCATTGATCTCTATTTCTTTGCATTGATCGCTGAAGAAGGCTTCTTATCTCTTCTTGCTATTCGTTGGAACTCTGCATTCAGATGCTTATATCTTTCCTTTTCTCCTTTGCTTTTCACTTCTCTTCTTTTCACAGCTAAGCCTCACACAAAACCACTATCTTGAGGGCTTAGACAGTGCTTGATTCATTGACATAGCTTTCTTCAGACCAAAAAGGGATTGCTTTATAGGAAAGGAGGTGTGAAAGTGGGTCTATAAGCATGGGATCCACTGCTCCTACTATAAACCAGAGCACTCAGAAGCTAACAGCCTGATAAAGCATTGAAACAGCCTATTAATGGTACAGCTGAAGCCCCAATACAGAGGTAATACTTTACAAGGATGACACACTGTTCTCCAGGACACAATACACACTTTAAACAAAAAATCTTTAATTTATATAATGTTATGTCTCTTGCAAAGAAATAGAGGAAAACAACAGAATGGGAAAGACTAGAGATCTCTTCAAGAAAATCAGAGATACCAAGTGAACATTTCATGCAATGATGGGCTCGATAAAGGACAGAAATGGTATGGACCGTGAACTTCTGATGTTCAAGCTGGTTTTAGAAAAGGCAGAGGAACCAGAGATCAAATTGCCAACATCCGCTGGATCATGGAAAAAGCAAGAGAGTTCCAGAAAAACATCTATTTCTGCTTTATTGACTATGCCAAAGCCTTTGACTGTGTGGACCACAATAAACTGTGGAAAATTCTGAAAGAGATGGGACTACCAGACCACCTGATCTGCCTCTTGAGAAATTTGTATGCAGGTCAGGAAGCAACAGTTAGAACTGGACATGGAACAACAGACTGGTTCCAAATAGGAAATGGAGTACGTCAAGGCTGTATATTGTCACCCTGCTTATTTAACTTAGATGCAGAGTACATCATGAGAAACACTGGGCTGGAAGAAGCACAAGCTGGAATCAAGATTTCTGAGAGAAATATCAGTAGCCTCAGATATGCAGATGACACCACCCTTATGGCAGAAAGTGAAGAAGAACTAAAGAGCCTCTTGATGAAAGTGAAAGTGGAGAGTGAAAAATTTGGCTTAAAACTCAACATTCAGAAAACGAAGATCATGGCATCTGGTCCCATCACTTCATGGGAAATAGATGGGGAAACAGTGGAAACAGTGTCAGACTTTATTTTGGGGGCCTCAAAATCACTGCAGATGGTGACTGCAGCCATGAAATTAAAAGACATTTACTCCTTGGAAGGAAAGTTATGACCAACCTAGATAGCATATTCAAAAGCAGAGACATTACTTTGCCAGCAAAGGTTCATCTAATCAAGGCTATGGTTTTTCCTGTGGTCATGTATGGATATGAGAGTTGGACTGTGAAGAAGGCTGAGTGCCAAAGAATTGATGCTTTTGAACTGTGGTGTTGGAGAAGACTCTTGAGAGTCCCTTGGACTGCAAGGAGATCCAACCAGTCCATTCTGAAGGAGATCAGCCGTGGGATTTCTTTGGAAGGAATGATGCTCAAGCTGAAACTGCAGTACTTTGGCCACCTCATGGGAAGAGTTGACTCATTGGAAAAGACTCTGATGCTGGGAGGGATTGGGGGCAGGAGGAGAAGGGGACAACAGAGGATGAGATGGCTGGATGGCATCACTGACTCGATGGACGTGAGTCTGGGTGAACTTCGGGAGTTGGTGTTAGACAGGGAGGCCTGGCCTTCTGCGATTCATGGGGTCGCAGAGAGTTGGACACAACTGAGCGGCTGAACTGAACTGAACTGATGTCTCTCGTGGTCTTCCCTTGTAGCTCAGTGGCAAAGAATCCACCTGCCAATGCAAGGGACGTAGGTTCAATCACTGGGTCGGGAGGATCCCCTGGAGAAGGAAACAGCAACCCACTTCAGTATTCTTGCCTGGAAAATTCCATGGACAGAGAAGCCTTGTGGGCTACAGTCCAAGGGGTACAAAGGGTTGGACAGGACTTGGTGACAGAACAATAACAAATGTCTCTAGTAGTGGGACATATGAGCTAGGGACCCGGGAAGTAGAAACAGGAGTGACCCGTTTTGTCATCAACCCCAGTGAGTTGTCTGGGGAGTCTCTGTCTCTGTACCTGCAACCCAGTAGGCTTCAACTGCACCCTCTTTGCCTTCCTGGGAACCTCACAATCGACCCACTCAGACTCTTCCTCTGCCCTCAGCATCCTCGTGGGGTTCAAAGAGGACATACTTCCTCCTGGAGGGACTCAGGGAAAGGGACCGGCTTCTCACCAGAGGCTGTAGGACAGAAAGAAGACTGCCCTGATGCTGTTCTTCAGGAGACACTTGAGGAGCAGGTAGCGGCAGTCTCCTAAAGCTGCTGGGAGGAAAGACTGGTCCAGAGAACGTACAGTGGAAAGGCACATTTGGGTTTCGGCATGCTTGGACCTTGGCATTCATCTGATTGGGGCCACAGGGTTCCACACCAGAAGCCCACATTGCTTCCCAGGACCCTGAAAGATTGGATCTGGGGCCCCCACAGGTGCAATTCACCCTCACCTCTTCTGCACTAGGGAGGTCCCACCTCTGCAGAGCGTCTGGGTCAGAGCACTCTGCCTGCACCTGGCTGGGCCCCGAGGGTAGAGGCATCTGCACTGTGACTCTGAACCGAGAGGAAGCCTAGGGGACAAGGCAGCCACAAGGATTGGGGTTTGCTTGATAGACGGTGTGAGCCAGACTTCTCATGGAGGAGTCTGGGAAGGGACCTCCAGCACCAGCGTTTCTCATCCCAGGACTCCTGCGTCCGCTCAGTACAACTGGTGAGATTCTAGAAGGGGTCATTGCAGAGGCGGGGGCAGCAAGGAGCCGTCTCTACCTTCCACTGCTATGTTCCCCAGGAAGAGACACCCACTAGAATCTTGAAAGAGCTGCTCCCAGAAGAGAATCTATAAGGAAGACTATGATGCAGAATGTGATCCTTCTTCAGAATGATGGAAAGCATCCCCCATTTGCTGGGAGTCCTGCCAAAGACCAGCTCTCTGTGTTCAGCCTTCTGTGGGTGACCTTGAATGAAACAACCTTCCTCTAGAAGGCTACGCCTCCATCCGGAGGCACATGACCCTCAGCGACTACTGATGTGAGAAGAAAAGGCGTGAATGCCTCAGCCTAATGTGAAACAATTTTGAATCAGTACCATGGTCCCTGTGGAGTCAGTAGAGGCCTCTACTAGAGTTCACAGCTCTAATCTCTCCGTGCTTCTCCTTTCTTTCCTCCCATCTACAGTGTGGATCCCCGAAGCACTCCTTTGCCAACAACCTGCATACAAATCTCCATCTCAGAATTTGCTTCCAGGGAAGCCAACCTACAATGTAGGTTGGTACACGGTCAATTAACATGGATTTGCAAGCTACATTTGCTATCGTGTCATCAAAGGTTTATGCCATACCCAGTTTTATCTCTGGAACGTCAAAGAGAGATTTAAGTTTTGCATGGAATTGCACTTCACTGATAGAAGAATCACTATGAAAGTGCTTATTATCTGTGAAATTAACTTTTAAAATAGCCTGACAATTTTAAACTTCAAAAATATTACAATTAATGAAACAGAATGCTTTTTTCTATCCTTTTAGTCACTGTAGGAGCAAATACATTAATAAATATATTTTGATTGGCCAAAAGTTGCATTAATAATAATTTGAACCACAACTACAACCCTAAAAAGAACCATTTTCCTTGAAGTTTAGGCAAAGAAAGAACAATTATTAATCCAAGATTGCTTTTTTTTCATTAACTCTTCCCCTCTTTTCTCAGCATCTAGCAGCAAAAAGGCAAAACTCATAGATTTACTTATATCACTATTGAAAGCATTTTGGAAGGTCTTTGGAAATACTGTGTCTTTTTAGAGACTCAGACTCAAGGTAAACATTTAAAGCAAAATCAATCAATTGATTAAAATCTGAATTGAATAATGTTTGTTAAATATAACTAATAAGCATTCAAAACACTAACCTCAAAATATGAAAGCTCTGCAGGCACCGATTTTGTTAGTGAAGTTAACTTTTACAGTTCTCTTTCAAAGGTATCCACATGCCAAATTCAGAAATTCGATTTGCATATTCCACTGAAGATTAACTAGCCTGCCACAGATCTGAAAAGCAGAAGAGAGAACAGATCATTAACATCATTAGCATAATATACTGTTTATGAAAACCCCAAAGAAGGGGAATATTAAAAAACGTGGAAAGCTCAGCACAGAAATTAGAAAGAAGTGTTTGTGTTTGAATAGAAGAAATTTTGTTTAATAGTTAACTAGTCAAAACAACCAAGGGAATCAACCAAGGTAATTCAAATAGCGAGTAGAAATTATCTGGGGAGAACCAGAATATTGAAAGAAATGTCTTGATGGTCACATTACTCCTGCTCCTCCTAAATGGTACTGTATCCTCATATATTTTATATACTTGTTGGAGAAGACTTTTAAATATTAATTTGTGCCACAGTAAAATTATATTATGTAAAGGGCTTTAAGTGCTAAAGCTCAGCATGATTAAGCAATGCTGAAACTATTGTGATACTACAGAAAATGACTGAACTTACCTTCAATAAAAGGAACCAAGAGCTTTAATTATCTGTCCACAGTCTGTAATTTGAGCTTGTGTATAGCCTTATAAATAGAATTTAAAAAGAAAATAAGTTCCATAAATTTGTTTAGGAATTTTCAGCAGTATTCATGACCACTTAACAACTTCCATCTCAGTTTCCCAGGACTTATAGTAAGTTATGTACAAATTCAGTTATCCTAAAAAAAAAAAAAAACCAGAAGCTTTTAAGTTTAATTAGGTCCTGTTTGTTTATTTTTGCTTTTATTTCCAATATTCTGGGAGGTGGGTCATAGAGGATCCTGCTGTGATGTTTCAGAGAGTGTTTTGCCTATGTTCTCCTCTAAGAGTTTTATAGTTTCTGGTCTTACGATTAGATCTTTAATCCATTTTGCGTTTATTTTTCTGTATGGTGTTAGAAAGTGTTCTAGTTTCATTCTTTTACAAATGGTTGACCAGTTTTCCCAGCACCACTTGTTAAAGAGATTGTCTTTAATCCATTGTATATTCTTGCCTCCTTTGCTTCTGCACAACAAAGGGAACTATAAGCAAGGTGAAAAGACAGCCTTCAGAATGGGAGAAAATAATAGCAAATGAAGCAACTGACAAACAACTAATCTCAAAAATATATAAGCAACTCCTACAGCTCAATTCCAGAAAAATAACGACCCAATCAAAAAATGGGCCAAAGAACTAAATAGACATTTCTCCAAAGAAGACAAACAGATGGCTAACAAACACATGAAAAGATGCTCAACATCACTCATTATCAGAGAAATGCAAATCAAAACCACTATGAGGTACCATTTCACGCCAGTCAGAATGGCTGCGATCTAAAAGTCTACAAGCAATAAATGCTGGAGAGGGTGTGGAGAAAAGGGAACCCTCTTATACTGTTGGTGGGAATGCAAACTAGTACAGCCACTATGGAGAACAGTGTGGAGATTCCTTAAAAAACTGGAAATAGAACTGCCTTATGACCCAGCAATCCCACTGCTGGGCATATGCACTGAGGAAACCAGAAGGGAAAGAGACACGTGTACCCCAATCGTTATCACAGCACTGTTTATAATAGCCAGGACATGGAAGCAACCTACATGCCCATCAGCAGATGAATGGATAAGAAAGCTATGGCACATATACACAATGGAGTATTACTCAGCCATTAAAAAGAATACATTTGAATCAGTTCTAATGAGGTGGATGAAACTGGAGCCTATTATACACAGTGAAGTAAGCCAGAAAGAAAAACACCAATACAGTATACTAACGCATATATATGGAATTTAGAAAGATGGTAACAATAACCCTGTATACGAGACAGCAAAAGAGACACTGATGTATAGAATGGTCTTTTGGACTCTGTGGGAGAGGGAGAGGGTGGGATGATTTGGGAGAATGGCATTGAAACATGTATAATATCATATATGAAATGAGTCGCCAGTCCAGGTTCGATGCACGATACTGGATGCTTGGGGCTGGTGCACTGGGACGACCCCGAGGGATGGTATGGGGAGGGAGGAGGGAGGAGGGCTCAGGATGGGGAACACGTGTATACCTGTGGCGGATTCATGTTGATATATGGCAAAACCAATACAATATTGTAAAGTTAAAAAATAAAATAAATTTTTTAAAAAATTTAAAAAAAAAACCCTTCACATCTTCATTTATGCTCTGCTTTATGGATTTAGACTCTTGAGAAGGAAAGAACTAAATTCACCCTTCGGTTGTTTGAATTATTAATTCTTCATATCATCCAAGGCATGTGTTCCTTCATCTTTTTCACATCTCTAAATCTTATCTGATCTTCCAAACCTAGTTCTACCCATCTCCCAGGAAGTGTTCTAACTTTTCTTTAACCAACATTCCTTTTTGAAATATTACATTGGTATGTGTACCATGCATATTAGCTTTTATAATAACCTGTTTATCATCATCTGACTCTTCCATTTCTGTCTAATCTGTCTCCTTGTAAACCATGTAAGTGATTTTAAGACAAATGTCAGGCTTTCTATTTTTTTGTACCCTTTGATGCACATTGGGCACAGAGTAAAAGACTAAAAATATATATTGATACATTGAACAAAGATTTTTCTTTCATTTACATGAAGTTTAAGATGTCTTGAAACTAAAACATGAGCTCAGAACCTTCACACTTGAGTATTAATTTGTGATCTCTTTTCAATGTCCCAATTCCAAGGTTAAGCTCAGAGATTATTTTTAGAAACACTGCAAAATTTTTGTAGGCACATCTAGCAATATAAAGAAAGGGGAGGTGCCATCCAGGCTCAGTGTCAAAAAGCTATAAGCTTCATAGAGTTTAACTGTATTTAAGTTACCTTGTAAAGATGTGTTGTATCATTTTTGATGGTTTTATCTTCTCCTGAGAACACTCATACCACACTATTTGTATCAGCAAATACTAATAGTTCTCCTGTCTCCCTCTCCTCAAGTCGACCTGCTGCTGCTGCTGCTAAGTCGCTTCAGTCGTGTCCGACTCTGTGCGACCCCATGGACGGCAGCCCACGAGGCTCCCCCATCCCTGGGATTCTCCAGGCAAGAACACTGGAGTGGGTTGCCATTTCCTTCTCCAATGCATGAAAGTAAAAAGTGAAGGTGAAGTTGCTGAGTCTTGTCCGACAATTAACGACCCCATGGACTTCGGCCCACCAGGCTCCTCCGTCCATGGGACTTTCCAGGCAAGAGTGCTGGAGTGGGGTGCCGTTGCCTTCTCCACAAGTCGACCTAATTGTGCTCAACTTCAGCCGGCCAGAGAAGAAAGCTCACTCACTCAGGGGCCAGTTGAAATATGAGAGCTCCATCTATGGTGCCTTCTTCCCAGATCATATTAGGTCAGTTGGTGGTTTGTACAGTAGCAAATTTGTTAAGAAGGAATTACATTTCTCATAACTTACAAAAGTAAATAGTACAAGACTTTGGAGATGGAAGAAACGCAGATGCCATGACCTTCTGAAGGCTATCATGGTTAGATTCGTGCCACAACAAGCAGCCACAGGGTTGTTCCCCACTCCCTCTGCTCGTCATATAGTGCTGACTGTCATCGCCGGCCAACCCCATCACTAAATGCTGGGTAGTGCAGTAATAGTCATGATAGCTTTCCACACCCTGCCCCAAATCAGCAACACACACACTTGGCTTCTCAGACTGACTGATGGCAACTCTGATCATCCAATCCTCACATTCAGGACTTCATTATCTGAATTCTTTCCACAACTATGGAAGTTTTAATTTCTCTACTGTATCCTTGAGACAGACTGTATTTTCCAAAGATGGCCACAGTGATCGCTCCCATTCTACATGATCTCACAGTGTGACTCTGACCCAGACATGCCTCACATCAAGTGCTGGGCCTTTTCCCTCACCCTCACATCTTGAACACAGGGAGACACTTGTGACGACCTCAGACAACAGAATGTGATGTGATGATGCTGTATTATTTCTGACACAGATCATCATATTGTCAGGTTCTTTTGCCTTACTTTCTTGGGATTCTCACTCTTGGAATACACCTCCTGTGCTGTCATGAGCCCAAGAGCCTCACAGAGACCCCCCCTAACTAACTCATCAGTTAGTAAAGAATTCATGATGTCTCTTTAACATGCTAACATCTTTCTCAAACTTTAAAATATTTCTTTATACAAGCAGAGATTACCTTACTAAGTGAAGTCAGAAAGAGAAAGACAGTACCATGTGGTGTCACTTATACGTGGAATCTAAATGATGACTCAAATGAACCTATCTACAAAATAGGAACAGGTTCATGGGCATAAAGAACAAAATCGTAGTTGCCAAGGGGACAGGGGGTGGGGAGAGGGATGGGATGGGAGGCTGGGGTTAGCAGATGTAAGCTTTTATAATTAGAAAGGGTAAACAACACGGTCATACCATATAGCACAGAGAACTATATTCAGTATCTTATGATAAATCATAATGGAAAAGAATATTTTAAAAAATAATGTATAAGTGTATAACTGAATTACTTTGCTGTACATCAGTAATTAACATTAATGCAACATTGTAAATCAACTATACTTCAATAAAAGATAAAACACTTCTTTATAATCAAGTGAATCTTAATATCACCATGCATTTATCGAGTACATCTAACTTAAATATATCTTTTAAATATTTCACTGTCAGCACAATTCCTACACCACTAGAACAAAGAATTCTGCTTCCAATTCCTCAAAGAGCATTCATTCATTTCATATTTACAACAGCTTCAACCCAGAGATGATCATTCAGGGTAGTTGTAAAAAAATTAAAAATGCAAAGTTCTCAGATTTATGTGATAAATCCTTGAAATATCTTTTGTTCTCAGAATTCATAACACAATCCAGTAAAAACATGCATATAAATAAAAATAAACTTTAAAATAATAATCTTAATATTAGAATTTTAATATATAGAAACTCTTCATTTCAATGAGTAAATCATTCTTACAAACACATGCTAGACTAGAAGACATGAATAGATGCCTGTACACTTTTTAAGAGGCGCTTTCAATCTAATATTCTTTGAATCAATTTTTTATACATTTACTATGCAATGATTCATAAATTCCTATAACCATCATAGAACTTGCTTTGCCATTTTGTGTTTTAGAATTCTTAATGCATTAGTAAACAATTTTCTGTGCTGAGATGTATTTGATTTGGAATATACAACTTCTTGAACATAATACAAGTTTAATTTTTGTTCATATTAACAAAACAAATTAAACAAATGTGCCTTGTCAGTTCTCATCCAACTGTTAATTCAGATATGAGAATCCCCCTACTTTATGCTTCTGCTACACTCAAGATGTGAGTTCCAAAATTATCAAGTTTGTCTGTATCAAGCCAGTGGAAGAGGAAGGAAGAAGTAGAGAAGCTGGACCTTTACCTTAACATTGATCCACAGTCAACAAACTTCAATTACTATTCTTAGGTTAAGATTTAGACACAGCCCCTCTGAAGCCACAGCTCTGTACCATGGAATACTGATGATATCTTTTTCTGGAAATCTATTTCCATATTTTTTTAAAAATCATGATTGCTTTTTAGTTAAGTCTTTTTATATTTTTCTCTGTTGGGTTTACAGATGAAGTTGGCATAAAGTCTTAACCCTACTGTGATAGCTTACAGTGAACAGTGTCAGATTTGTGATCTCTGAAGAAGAGAATATTGCTTCAGGACCAAAGACATGGCTTCAGTCACTCAGAGGTTCATGGGGCAAAAGTTTTATTACAGTGAAAAAGAGATAGAGAAAGCTTCCGACATAGACATCAGAAGGGGGCAGAGAATGCCCCAAACTTAGTAAGATATTTATATACATTTTCAGGAGAATATCTCAAGGTTGTTAAGGTCTTACCAGATCCACTCCCAAAACTTACATCTTAAGATGAGAGGATTAGTCAGAAGGTTCCTATTAAGAAGGAGAAGTATATCCTTGAGCAAGATACATTGTTGTTATAGAATCATTAGTACAGAGCTAAAGGAAGATTTACTGAGCATGGCCCTGCCGTCAGACCAAGACACAGTTTCCCTCTCAGTCAGTATCTCCCATCAGGAAGCTTCTATAAGCCTCTTATCCTTATCCATCAGAGAGCAGAGAGAGTGAAAATCACAATCACAGAAAACTAACCAAACTGATCACATGACCACATCCTTGTCTAACTCAATGAAATTATGAGCCATGCCATGTGGGGCCACCCAAGACGAATGGGTCATGGTGGGGAGTTCTGACAAAATGTGGTCCACTGGAGAAGGGAATGGCAAACCACTTCAGTATTCTTGCCTTGAGAACCCCATCAACAGTATGAAAAGGCAAAAAGATAGGACACTGAAAGATGAACTCCCCAGGTCGGTAGGTGCCCAATATGTTACTGGAGATCAGTGAAGAAATAAGTCCAGAAAGAATGAAAAGATGGAGCCAAAGCAAAAACAATACCCAGTTGTGGATGTGCCTGGTGATGGAAATAAAGACTGATGCTGTAAAGAACAACACTGCATAGAACCTGGAATGTTAGGTCCATGAATCAAGCCAAATTGGATGTGGTCAAACAGGAGATGGCAAGAGTAAACATCAACATTTTAGAAATCAGTGAACTAAAATGGACTGGAATGGGAGAATTTAAGGCCAACAACCATTATATCTACTACTGTGGGCAAGAATCCATTAGAAGAAATGGAGTAGTCATTATAGTCAACAAAAGAGTCCGAAATGCAGTACTTGGATGCAATCTCAAAAATGACAGAATGATCTCTGTTCATTTCCAGGGCAAATCATTCAATATTACAGTTATCCAAGTCTATGCCCCAACCAGTAATGCTCAAGAAGCTAAAGTTGAACAGTTCTATGAAGACCTACAAGACCTTCTAGAATATGACCAAAAAGATGTCCTTTGCACTACAGGGGATTGGAATGCAAAAGTAGGAAGTTAAGAGATACCTGGAGTAACAGGCAATTTTGGCCTTGTAGTACAAAACAAAGCAGGTCAAAGGCTAATAGAGTTTTGCCAAGAAAATGCACTGGTCATAGCAAACACTCTCTTCCAACAACACAAGAGAATACTCTACACATGCACATCACCAGATGGTAAATACCGAAATAAGATTGATTATATTATTTGCAGCCAAAGATGGAGAAGCTCTATACAGTCAGCAAAAACAAGACTGGGAGCTGACTATGGCTCATATTATGAACTCCTTATTGCAAAATTCAGACTTAAATTGGAGAAAGTAGGGAAAATACTAGAACATTCATGACCTAAATAAGATCCTTTACGATTATACAGTGGAAGGGACAAACATATTCAAAGGATTAGATGTGACAGAGTGCCTGAAGAACTATGGATGGAGGTTCCTGACATTGTACAGAAGGCAGTGGTCAAGAACATCCCCAAGAAAAAGAAATGCAAAAAAGCAAAATGATTGTCTGAGGAGGCCTTACAAATAGCTGAGAAAAGAAGAGAAGCTAAAGGCAAATGAGAAAAGGAAAGATATACCCATTTGAATGCAGAGTTCCAAAGAATAGCAAGGAGAGATAAGAAAGCCTTCCTCAGCGATCAATGCAAAGAAATAGAGGAAAACAATAGAATGGGAAAGGCTAGAGATCTCTTCAAGAAAATTAGAGATACCAAGGGAACATTTCATGCAGAAATGGGCACAACAAAGGACAGAAACAGTATGGATTTAAAAGAAGCAAAAGATATTTTAAAAAGGTGGCAAAAATACACATCCTGGAATGCGAAGTCAAGTGGGCCTTAGGAATAATCACTACAAACAAAGCTAGTGGAGGTGATGGAATTCCAGTTGAGCTATTTCAAACCCTGAAAGATGATGCTGTGAAAGTGCGGCACTCAGTATGTCAGCAAATTTGGAAAACTCAGCAGTGGCTACAGGACTGGAGAAAGTCAGTTTTCATTCCAATCCTAAAGAAAGGCAATGCCAAAGAATGCTCAAACTACCGCACAATTGCTCTCACTTCATACGCTAGCTGAGTAATGCTCAAAATTCTCCAAGCCAGGCTTCAACAGTAAGTGAACCGTGAACTTCCAGGTGTTCAAGATGGATTTAGAAAAGGCAGGGGAAACAGAGATCAAATTGTAAATATCTACAGGATCATCGAAAAAAGCAAGAGAGTTCCAGAAAAGTATCTACTTCTGCTTTATTGACTATGCCAAAGCCTTTGTGTGGATCACAACACACTGTGGAAAATTCTTAAAGAGACAGGAATACCAGACAACCTTACCAGCTTCCTGAGAAACCTGAATGCAGGTCAAGAAGCAATAGTTAGAATTAGACATGGAACAATAGACTGGTTCCAAATCAGGAAAGGAGTAGGTCAAGACTGAATATTGTCACCCTGCTTATTTTACCTATATGCAGAGTACATAATATGAAATGCCAGACTGGATAAAGCACAAGCTGGAATCAAGACTGCCAGGAGAAATACCAATAACCTCAGATATGCAGATGACATCACTCTTATAGCAGAAAGCGAAGAAGAAATAAAGAGCCTCTTGATGAAAGTGAAAGAGGAGAGTGAAAAAGTTGGCTTAAAGCTCAACATTCAGAAAACGAAGATCATGGCATCTGGTCCCATCACTTCATGGGAAATAGATGGGGAAACAGTGTCAGACTTTATTTTTGGTGGCTCCAAAATCACTGCAGATGGTGATTGCAGCCATGAAATTAAAAGACGCTTACTCCTTGGAAGGAAAGTTATGACCAACCTAGACAGCATATTGAAAAGCAGAGATATTACTTTCCCAACAGACGTCCATCTAGTCAAGGCTATGGTTTTTCCAGTGGTCATGTATGGATATGAGAGTTGGACTGTGAATAAAGCTAGCACCGAAGAATTGATGCTTTTGAACTGTGGTGTTGGAGAAGACTCTTGAGAGTCGCTTGGACTGCAAGGAGATCCAACCAGTCCATCTTAAAGGAGATCAGTCCTGGGTGTTCTTTGGAAGGACTGATGCTAAAGCTGAAACTCCAGTACTTTGGCCACCTCATGGGAAGAGTTGACTCATTGGAAAAGACCCTGATGCTGGGAGGGATTGGGGGCAGGAGGAGAAGGGGACGACAGAGGATGAGATGGTTGCATGGCATCACTGACTTGATGGACGTGAGTCTGAGTAAACTCCAGGAGTTGGTGATGGACAGGGAGGCCTGGCATGCTGCGGATTCATGGGGTCACAAAGAGTCGGACACGACTGAGTGACTGAAATGAACTGAACTGAACTGAAGGAAGAACATACCCTTGAGCAGGATGAGTTATTTTTTCATGCAATCTTTAGCTCTGGGCTAAAGAGAGTTAGTCTGAGGCAAAATATATTGTTGTCTTAGTGACTCAGAGGTTAAGAAAAAACATCTTATGTGACTAACATAAAGCAATGTAGAAAGAAATGTTTTTCCCTTTCTCCTCCTTGAGGGCTCTGATTTCCTTATCAACCTACCTAAGAATTAGCTCTCTCAGTTGTATCATATTGTTTGGGAAGCACTCTCAGAGGTACTTATAGACAATATCTGTCAATATCCTAAAAGCATGATTTATTGTGTTAACTTAATTACTTTATTTATACTATTTTTATTCATTTTATTTCTCATTTGCCCTCGTTTCTTCAAATGAGGAAATAAGTTTCCATGTAAAACTCAGAATGGAAATAAAAATATATTAAACACATATAAAATCTGCAGTGACATTTTTAATGATAAATACATTTGAAAGGTAAATTTATTTTAAAAATTAATTTTTAAATATAAATGACAACAAAAGAGCTTGTTCTTTAGCATTTTTAATTTCTCTTTTTTTTTTTCCTCTTCTGTATGATTCTCACTGCAGAGTTCTACAGTTTTCAGGCATAAAGATACTCTAGAGTGAGGCACTCCCTGGTGGTATAATGGTTAGGATTCTGGGCTTTCACTGCTGTGGCCTCAGATCAATTACTGGCTGGGGGAATTAAGATCCTGCAAGCTGCGTGATATGCTATGCCCCCTCCCAAAAGACACTCTGGTGTGACATAAATGAAATGGAATGAAATGAAGTCGCTCAGTCATGTCCGACTCTTTGCGATCCCATGGACTGTAGCCCACCAGGCTCCTCGGTCCATGGGATTTTCCAGGCATGAATACTGGAGTGGGTTGCCATTTCCCTCTCCATAACTGTATCCTTATTCTAGAACCTTATTTCTATTTTAGGAAATTGGTCTATGCTCATTTTTTTTTGTTTGTTTTTAAACTTTACAAAATTGTGTTAGTTTTGTCAAATATCGAAATGAATCTGCCACAGGTATACATGTGTTCCCCATCCTGAACCCTTCTCCCTCCCCATACCATCCCTCTGGGTCATCCCAGTGCACTAGCCCCAAGCATCCAGTATCGTGCATCGAACCTGGACTGGCAACCGTTTCATACATGATATTATACATGTTTCAATGCCATTCTCCCAAATCTTCCCACCCTCTCCCTCTCCAACAGAGTCCATAAGACTGTTCTGTACATCAGTGTCTCTTTTGCTGTCTCGTACACCGGGTTATTGTTACCATCCTTCTAAATGCTCATTTTTAATTGTATGATTACATCTGTAGGATTAATGAAGCAACTTGAATATATATTGATAGATGAATGGATAAAGTAGATGTGGTACATATACACAATGGAATATTACTCAGCTACTGAAAGGAATAAAATAATGTCACTTGCAACAACAATGGGTAGACCTAGAGATTATCATACTAAATGAAATGAGAGATAGAGATATACAAATATCGTATGATATCCCTTACATATGAAATCTAAAAAATACTGATACGAATGAACTTATTTACAAAATAGAAACAGACTTAGACTTAGAAAATGAAGTTACAGCTATTGGGGGGAAGGGATAGATTAGGAGTTTATGATAAACATGTACACACTGCTCTATTTAAAATGGATAACCAACAAGGACCTACTGTATAGCACAGGGAACTCTGCTCAATACTCTGTGCTAACCTAAATGGGAAAAGAATTTGATAAAGAATAGATACATGTATATATATAACGGAATCACTTTGCTGTACACCTGAAACTAACACCAGCTACACTCCAGTATAAAATAATTTTTTAAAACAGATATCTTCATTGTGCCTTCAAACACCACCTAAAAATGTCTTTAGTAGTTTATAAATTTTCAGTATGGCATGCTGGGTCAATAAACAAGTAACTTAACTTTTGATTTCATCAATTTCCTCATCTCTAAAGGAGAATATTAGCATCTACCTCATAGGTCAGCTTAATGATAAACTCATAGTCTACATAAAACAATTAGCAGAGTGTTTTGTACTTTGCACAATTTACCATTTAAAATGAAACATGTATATTACCATATGTGAAATAGATCGCCAGCCCAGGTTCGATGCATGAGACAGGGTGCTCAGGGCAGGTGCACTGGGACAACCCTGAGGGATGGGATGGGGAGGGAGGTGGGAGAGGGGTTTAGGATGGGGGACACATGTAAACCCATGGCTGATTCATGTCAGTGTATGGCAAAAACCACTACAATATTGTAAAGTAATTTAAGCCTCCAGTTAAATAAAGTAATTTACAAAAAAAAAAAAAAAAAAAAGACACACAATGTTTGATGGGCTCTTTTAATAACAAAAATATCATATTTCACTTTTGTGGGTAGTGTTTTAACCCATGGGTTACTTTGATTTCATGACCACTTGTAGAAGAGAAAACTGTAGCAACTTAGTTGCATATTACTTTTTCCTACACCCTAACTTAAGGAAAAATAACTAGCAGTGATTAGGAATGATACCTGGTATCCCTTTCAGTAGAAAATGACCAAAATGACATTATTCCACAATGGTATGGAAACTTCTAGGCTTTTGTCTTCCTTAAGATTATGAACATGTTAAAGGGCAAAATTTTTATCCTCTAAATCTGTACTCTACCTTTCTCCAGAAAACTCTGTTTTCTTGAACTTAAGATTCAAATAATTATTTGCAAGTTTACACATAGCTGGCCAAAATGCAAAGTTTGAGGCCACAGTACTAAAACTGCTCTCAAATCTGGCACCAAGTACAGGTTTGGAGGTTTTCCAAAACCATGCTCATGTTCAATAATTCACAAAAAGGACATATAAAACTCACTCAAAGCCATTATATGCATGACTACAGTTTATTACAGGGCAAAGAAACAAACAAAGGTAAACCACAGGGAGAGACGAACAGGACAGAATCTGGACAGAATCTGAAAGTGTTCCAAACATGAAGCTTCTGTTGTCCTTAGGCAGCGTTACCTTCCCAAACTGATACGTGGCGATGTGCCAAGAGTACTGCACACTGAGGATGTTCACCTGAGTGTCAATTTCCAGAGTTTTTATTGGAGATTGATCATGTACACATAATTGATTAATTGCTTGGTTGCCCACATAACTGAACTCAGTCTCTGAGTTCTGATCCTGCATGACCCAAAGCTCCCATTGAAAATCACTTGCTGGTCTTTCTGACATGGCCAGTCCGTACTCGGTGTTTATTGGGTATGGTCAGTCCTCACCCAAACAAAGACACTTGGTTCATGTATGACACAGGCCATCACTTAGAAGCTAAGGGCATATGGCAGACCTCTCTTTGGACAAGGCCAAATTTTCCACTACAGAGTGTCACCAGTAGGAGATGGCCGATTGCCTGTGTATATGTCAACTTCTTCTCTTTGAAAACAAACAGACAAAAAAAAAAACCTTATTCTGTCTTTTACATGTAAAATCCCTGAGAGAGAAGACTGGTTGTTTGCTTTGTCCCTGTCATGTAGGTTGTGTGGAAATTTCACCTAAATCACTTCTCCAAAAACGTCTAGTTCACAATCAACGCCAACTGCTATGATTTCATTAAAATAATTATCGCAAATAGGTAGAATGTACATTCATTTATTTGCCTAAAGAAAACATTGAGATATAAAGTAGAAGAAAGAGGAAACAGTGATTTTAAGAGTATGGCCGTCAATTTTACTCCATTATCTGTACCTTGACTTTTTGGTCCAAATCATGGTTTGTCCATATTTAATGATTTTCAATGAATGGGAAAATACAGCTTTCATCAATAATTCACTTTCATGTCTAACTTCTCTTTGAACCAGGAAGAGTTTTCTTATGCTTGATTCAAATTACTCTTGCTCAAATTTAAATGAATTTTCTTTGTTCTGTTTTTAGCAGTCAGATCAAGCAGTACATGGGAGAATGAAGGCAACACAAAGCATTACTACTAACCATTTCTCAAATATGTCAAAGACACTTTAAATTCTAATTCTTCCCGAACCCTAGATTTTAGCTATCCCTCTCACCATGGGGTCATAGCAAATCTAATAAGAGATTCAGGATGCAGGAAACTCTCAAAACTATTTCAAAATATGCTCTTTAATGAAATTACATAAAAATAAGTTACTTAAAACTGTATTTTTTAAGTTGCTCATTGCATAACATAATTATCTCCATACCTCACAGTGGGACATGAAATTAACTATAAGGTTATATCTTTGGCATCCTTAGTTTCTAGATTTCAGAAATGTTATGACTATGTTGCTAAGCAATGTGCAAATCGATGGCTTCTTGGGCTTGTGTATCCTTTGGAAGAAGCTATATTTAACAGTTTGTTTATAATGTATTTTCCTAGATGCAAAATATCCATAGCACTGCTAGAACACCTGCCTTTAGGGTCATCTAATTAAATTCACTGGAAACATATTTAGTGATGTTTATTTTCTAACTACATTATGTGAAATATAATGTCAGCACGTATATGTGTATGTGTATATAAAATACTACTTTTTACTTGTATATTTATACTAGAGATACATTTCTAAATTGTCTAGATGTCAAATTCCAAGTGATTTGTAGGAAGAATGGCTGATTCTTGTTACCTAACATAGGAGTTCTACTTAACCATTGCTATAATAGTCATATAACCTTTTCAGCAACTCTGTTAAAGCCTTTCTTCTGCACAGTCGGGGCAACTTATCAAACATGGCAGTCTAATCTAGGTGGATAAACTTCTCAGTATGCCCTAAAATTTCAGAGGTGCTCAAGAATCAAAATAACTCTTGTTAAATCCCAGAACTAAATCTTGTGGAAATTCATAACTGAGAATCACTAGTACATTTTACCTGCTTATTCTTTTATGTATTCATGAATTCAAAAAAGATCAGTGAATTCTAACTCCATGTTAGACTGAGTAATATAAAGACAGACCCCATGTAACATTCTTCTTCAAGACACTTACATTAGGCTTGTGTGGATTTATAAGGTAATAAGGGCAGAAGGCACCATCATTTATAGAAATATGATTGAGGTATTAGAGTATGAAGAGAACCCTGACATTTAAGAGACGGGAAATGAGAAAGGACACAGAAGAATAAAAAGCTACTGAACATAGATAGACACAGAGGTATAAAGTGCTTTAGGTTAACACAAAAATTACAGTGTGGCTGGAGAATAAGAAAGAGCAGAGCAGGCAGAGGAAAGGCCTTGAATGACAGGCCAAATGCAATGAGAAAAGCTTTGAGCTGGTTATTGAAAATATTAGTATTGAGCTTAAAACAGTTACATTATTAGTAGTGAAATGATGAACTGGGAGACAGAGGTGGTTAAAGGTAAAACTGTTAAGCAGGAAACGCAAATTGGAGAGCAATTTGGACATATTTGGAGATTTTAAGTGACCCTAATAAATAATTTTTAAAAACTGGACTAAGTATCCCCATATTCGGAAGGGAGAGAATAAAGAAAATGTACATTAAGGGTGTGTAAATAAGATAACTTGAAACTCAGATATTATGATCAAGATACAACATTTCTGAATATTTCTGAATCTTACTTACTGGACCATTGTTTTCAATGATAAATTATAAGCCAAATTTAGGTATGTAGCTTCTGCACTGGAGGATTTATTGAATTATCAACATGAAAACCTCCAATCTATCCTTTCCTCCAGCCTATGCCATTCCTCATGAATGGCAATGCCCAAGTTAAAGGTTGCTCCAGAAGCCACTATTCCTGAGAAATTAATGATTGGAGCACCTTGCAGACCTGCAGCAAATCTGTAGCATGCGTGAGAAATAAACTTCTGCTGTTCTAGGCCACTGATGTTTTCAGCATAAGATAGCCTCTGACTGACTGAAAAGCCACTGGTGCAAAAAAAGTCCAACAGACCAAAATGCAGAGCTCACAAACAGACAGACATACAGACACCTTATCAATAGGGTACCAGGCAAATCAACAAGAAAAGGAAGGGTTGTTTGGAGTGGGAGAATGGGCTGACTATGTGGACACATATAAAACTGATCCCTATCTAAGACCATAGAGAAATGAGAAATCTAGGTGGATTACAGACCTAAGGGTCAAATAAACGTTTACCAAAAAAATGTTGGAAAATTTCTGTGACCAAGAAAAAAAGAAGTTCTTAAATAAAACTTTTAAAGAAATCTAGGTGGATTGCAGCTCTAAGGGTCAAATAAACGTTCACCAAAAAAAATGTTGGAAAATTACTGTGACCAAGAAAAAAAGAAGTTCTTAAATAAAACTTTCAAAGTATAACCTGAGAAGCAAAAAATTACAAATAAATCTGACCATCAATGTGAAACAAAAAAGAAAACTGCAATCCCAGAAAAGATAAACGAACGTCCTGTCAGTCCCTTTCCAGCAGAGAAAACCAAACAAGTTGACAAATAGAAGAAAAGGCATTCAAAATCATAGTTATCAGAGATATGCACATTAAAACTAGTAATGCATCACTATAGTCCCATCAGACAGCTGTGTAGGACCAAGTGCTGGGCATGGACAAGCCCTCAGTCTCTGCCATGGAAAGATTTGCTGCGGAGACCATGCTAGAGAGCAGTTTTCAATTACTTAGTTAAATAAAATATACACAATGTGCTCCTTCCTCATTACTCATCCAGGTAAGTTTTCACAAGATAGTTTAGAGGACAATGTAAACAGATGTTCATTGAAGGACAGTTTATAGAGATGGGTCAACAGATATGTGAATGTGGTGGACACATCTCGTGGAGTATTGTGGGGCGTCTGGGACAAAAATTAGAGATAAATCTAGAAGCACGAATCGTCTTCAAAATGTACTAATTACTTTTAAAAAGAAAACTAAATTATGCCATAAATTTCTATTTATTCATATTCAATGATGGTCAATACTGAAATTAGACTGATTATATTCTTTGCAGTCAAAGATGGAGAAGCTCTAAATAGTCAGCAAAAGCAAGACCAGGAGCTGACTGTGGCTAAGATCATGAACTCCTTATTGCCAAATTCAGACTTAAATTGAAGAAAGTAGGGAAAACCCCTAGGTCATTCGGGTATGACCTAAATCAAATACCTTACAATTATACAGTGGAAGTGACAAATAGACTCAAAGGATTATTAGATCTGATAGACAGAGTGGATGGAGGTTCATAACATTGTACAGGACGAGGTTCATAACGTTTTACAGGAGGCAGTGATCAAAACCATCCCCAAGAAAAAGAAACACAAAAAGACAAAATGGTTGTCTGAGGAGGCCTTACAAATAGCTAAGAAAAGAAGAAAAGTGAAAGGCAAAGGAGAGAAGGAAGGATGTACCCAACTGAATTCAGAATTTCAGAGAATAGCAAGGAGAGGTAAGAAAACCTTCCCAAGTGATCAATGAAAACAAACAGAGGAAAGTAACAGAATGGGAAAGACTAGAGATCTCTTCAAGAAAATTAGAGATACCAAGCGAACATTTCATGCAAAGATGGGCTCAATACAGGACAGAAACAATGTGAACCTAACAGAAGCAGAAGATATGAAGAAGAGGTGGCAAGAATACACGGAAGAACTGTACAAAAAAGATCTTCATGACCCAGATAAGCATGATGGTGTGATCACTCACCTAGAGCCAGATATCCTGGAATGTGAAGTCAAGTGGGCCTTAGAAAGCATCACTACCAACAAAGCTAGTGGAGGTGATGGAACTCCAATTGAGCTATTTCAAATCCTGAAAGATGGTGCTGTGAAAGTGCTGTGCTCAATATGCCAGCAAATTTGGAAAACTCAGCAGTGGCCACAAGACTGGAGAAGGTGAGTTTTCATTTCAATCCCAAAGAAAGGCAATGCCAAAGAATGTTGAATGTACCATACAACTGCACTCATTTCACACCCTAGCAAAGTAATGCTCAAAAATTTCCAAGCTAGGCATCAATAGTACCAAGAGCTGAAGCTCCAATACTTTGGCCACCTGATGTGAAGAGCTGACTCATTAGAGAAGACCCTGATTCTGGGGAAGATTGAAGGCAGAAGGATAAGGGGATGACAGAGGACGAGATGGTTGGATGGTATCACCAACTCAATGGACATGAGTTTGAGCAAGCTCTGGGAGACGATGAATGACAGGGAAGCCTGGCGTGCTGCAGTCCATGGAGTCACAAAAAGTCAAACACGACTGAGCAACTGAATAACAACAAATGCCTGTGGACCAGTTATTTGAAAAAGAACACAGGGAATTCCCTGGTGGTACAGTGGTTAGGACTCCAAGCCTGGTTGGGGAACTAAGATCCTGCATCACAGCAGGATCATAGCCAAAAAAAAGAGAGAGAGAGAGAAGAGAAACAATATAATAAATGCAATATTAATAAGCATACAAAATGGCTGTCCATGTTGAGTGGGGAGCATAAAATGGGCAACAAGTATAAGGATAAAGAGAATAGGCAACAAAATAGAAAGGGTGAAGAAGAAAAAGGAAAACAGTTGTACATTTCAAATGTTGACTCTCTGCCAATTGTACACTGTAAGAAATGATAACAAAAGCCCTTCCTTTGAATTAACATTCTGAAACCAGTTTTAATGATCTATAGATCTAAGATAGACAAATAAAAATACATTGTGATACAATTCTTATAGGCAACCTATTTTGATTCAAGTGTTATCAAACAGTTTACACACATGGATCCCAAATCACTTGCAGAATTCAGTATGTACTTTCACAAGACATCTCAAACTCATCTGTGCATTATAAAGTTGTTTTTTTCTGTATTTAAAGCTAATGCTTGGCTATGCCTACTTTGTGATTTTATTTAATTCCTCCTTTTCCCACTATTCTCTGCCTCTTCTGTCCATGTCTCAAATTTTGTGTCACCTGTTCTAACAGAAAGTAGATCCCTAGATTCGGTATTCAGGATGACAAGATATTTGCAATAACAATGTGACAAATATGAAAAATATCATGAGCTTTGACTTTGCAGTGTTATTATATTGTTGTAAAGTGCA
This sequence comes from Bos indicus, assembly GCF_029378745.1. Taxonomy (NCBI): domain Eukaryota; kingdom Metazoa; phylum Chordata; class Mammalia; order Artiodactyla; family Bovidae; genus Bos; species Bos indicus. The sequence goes on along the minus strand of NC_091775.1, from coordinate 13,909,704 downwards.
CAAATACATAGTAACACCTGCAACATTCCCTAACAATTCCATAAACAAAGACAGAAAGAAATTTCTTGAGTGAATCTTCAGGACATAGCTTACAGACTGCCTGGATAAAAGGGGAGACATGTGTGTATTAGTATGTAGGTGTGTCTGTCTGTTAATGATTCATTAATCTAGGGAACAGAGCATTAAGTCTTATACACTGAACCAACTGCATTCAGAAAAATGTGAACTAAGTGGACATCAAGAAAACAAAGGGAATTCATGTGGGATGGATTCAAGTTTTGTGTGACGGACACCTGTGAGACCAGTGGACTTGAGGGAAAAATTGCCCATTCTGAAGAGAAAGTATGACCTTTTCTTGAGCAGGAGGTCTAGAAAAAATGAATGTAAGCTGCAGTGATTCAGAACTGCCATTCAGACAAATGTTCATGGGGTGAGGGTATTTCACAGGACATTGCCAGTCAATTTGTGTGGTCGAAGAAAAATTGAAGAACAGTCAAGAGAAACTGAAGTTTAACACATAATAGGATGCATTCTGTATCAGAATAAAAATATAACATTCACCATGGGGAATAAAAGAAGAAAATGTGTAGTAATACACAGTGAGACAAAAGACTGCTTACTGGTGTCGCAGATATTTTTAATTGTTCTGAAGTCATAAAACAGATTCTATACTTAAAACAACAAAGATAATGTAGAAATTTGACTTGAAATACAAACTTCACAATTATCATTTCACATCCTGAATTGTGTGTTGCAATATTCAGTAACACATTAGTCATCTGCTTCTTCCTAACCTGTGATTCTTTCTTATAAGCAATACTACTGACAAAACATCATAACCATTCATTTCTTCCTATAAAAGCATTCCCTTACTGTGCGTCTTGTGCAACATTAAATTTAAATACACAGATTTTAACTCACTGTCAGAATTCTGGAACCAAGATCTCACATACTTGATATATTCCTACTGGATGTCAGGTCCTTCTTTGTCTTCATTTCAATTAACATTTTTCTCATTCTATGTCTTAAGTAGTACTCCTAAGTTATTTGTATATTATCATTAAGCATCTTTTTCTATATCCATCTCTTCTGAAAAGGAATTGATACAACTCCAACAATAGCAAACAATAAAATAACTAAATTAGATACTTGGGCATAAAAGTGTTTCCAGTGGATTAAAAACAAACAAACAAACAAACAAAAAACCTTGGCTCAGAATGTTATGAATACACTCACCCCATCGGCAGTTTTCTACTTTTTTTCTTGAAGGGAATATTAATGATGGAATTATTAAAATTAGAGGATTTCTATAATTGTTTACCAAAATAATACATAGTTATAATATGTGCTTCCCAGATGCTGCAGTGGTGTAGAATCTCCCTCCCAATGTAGGAAACACAGATTTGATCCTTGGGTCAGAAGATCCCTTGGAGGAGGAAATGGCAACCCAAACCAGTATTGTTTCCTAGGAAATCCCATGGACAGAGGACCCTGGCAGGCTACAGTCCATGGTGCTACAAGAGTCAGACACAACTTAAGTGACTGAGCACAGCACATATTATGTGAATTATATACATAGTTATATATATATATATAATGCAAGATATATATTAAGATATATAAATATATACCTTTTTTCCTTCAGTTACCCTAATCTGACGTGGAAGTCCACAGGTTTTGCTCATTATTGCTTGCATTACAACAAATCTAACTACAGTAGCAAACTTTTAAAGAGAAATAACTTTTGCATTAATATGATTCATTTCTGCATGTGTATTTCTTAAAGATAATCATTAAATACAGCTGTGAAGATGACAGTTTAATGCCACGGAAAAAACACTGACCCAATGTCAAGATAAAAACCAAAGCAGGAAGTAGAACATTTGGCAATAAGCAAGGGTGATGTCATTATCTGGCAAGTAGCTGCTACTTACAGAGAAATATTTCCCTCTTTGAAATGAAAGCAGATGCTTCTGCTGTAGAATTAAAGAGATTTCTGGGTCTTTAACCTCACCTAATTTTTAGTACTGACATGCATATTCACCTTAAATGTCTTGTAAAATACCTAGCATTTGGGGGCTGTATATCTCGCAGGAGCACAAATTAAAAATGAATAAAATAGAATAAACACAAGCCTCAGAAACAAATACCTAAATCCAGTAAAAACCTATACTGCACAAAGCAAACATAAAAAAAACCTAAAGTGGTGCAATTAAAAATAACCGAAGATTTACTTCCTTCTCATCAACATAGAGGAATGAGAAGAAAAATCTCAGATTTGAGGTCTTAGAAAGCAGATAGTGGAATCTTTCCTTAAAAGAAAATGCCTAGAATTTAATGTTAAGTTCCCAGGAAATATCTTTATCAAGAAATTAATTTTTCTGAAAGTTATATGTCTTGCTTTAAGGCTGTTTTTAAAGTATGTTTGTGACCTAATTTCAAAGAAAGTGAGAAAATGCAAGTAAAGAAGAAATTACCATAAAGCGTGTTGTGTGTGTCATTTATACAGATGGTGAGTTAACCAAGCTGCTGCATTTTGATAACATAGAAGGAAACGCATAATTACATTTCACCATAAATGGACTGTCCTCTTTACTGCTTTACACCTATAAATGTGGCCTTTTGTTTTTGTATCCTCATGTAGAGATAAAGTTTTCTTTTATATAAAATATGTAATTTAAAGCTCAGAGGTTAACAGAGCTTCTGGAATCAGACTTCTTGGGTTTAGAAACCTGCTCAGCAACTTGCTAGACTGGTCTTGAGAAAGCCCCTCCTGTGTCTCCATTTTGTTATCTGTTAAAAGAGCCAATAACAGTATTTATCATATAGAAGTATTTTAAGGATTAAATGAAATATGGCATCTGGTGAAAGTTTAATAAATATAAACTACTATTAAAGTTGTTCATCTAGATTGGGAAAAAGACAAAGACCTTATTATAATAACAAGATTTAAAATAAGTGGCATGGCAAATTTACCAGCAATATATTATAGCACATTTAATTCTTCTTGGAGAAGTGGTTTTCGGGATGAATGGAAGAGGGACCACTTTAGCTGAGCACTGAAGAATGAGTAAGTTTCCAAAAGACAGATAAAAGGCAAGAGGCTTAGAGAACAGAATAAAAAGTTATGGAAATACAAGTGCATAATACCCTGGAAAACATCATATAGTCTTACATACTTGCTAAGTTAAAAATACACATCTTTACTTCATTGATGGATTAATTTCCTTTGAAATGATCTCAAAACAGACAAGGAAGTGACTAAAAATCTTTATGACTCATTTTCCTTGGCTCAATGCTCCTATTTTTTCTCTATTAAAATGCCACTATCAGTGAGAAATTAACAAACTCTTTTGAGTAAAGAGGAAAAATCAGAACGCTGGCCAAATCACAGTGAGTGTTTGCTAGTTAAGAGTTCCTAAAGCCCCAGGTTTCTGGAAGATGCGCTGACTTCACCTGAACCTCAGCACCCATTAAGAAGTCTGACTGAAGCTCTCTCCTGGCACAACTGGGCTTCATCAACCCGGATAATGATTTCAGTGCTGCAATTTGCAGTATTCGGGGCTGACTTTGCCCTGCTTCCTCGCTCTTTGAGAGCTGGGTCAGTGAACATGCATTTGTCAGAATGCAGACAGAAAACCCAAAGCAAAAAACTTTTGAATTAAGGAAAGGTACGTGGAGCTTCCTTGTGAAAACTTCCTGCCATCTCGATCTGTTAAGTCCCTTAGAATGGGTCCGTCTTATGTACACAGCCATCTGTACGATTTGATTTTAGGCGTCTGGAGTACTCTCTATCCCCCATAATCACCCTACTTCTCCTGCCTCAAGACTAGGGTAGACTCTTAGAAACCATCGTGGTGCTGAGTTCGATTTGGGATCAGCACTTTCCGAACACCAGCTGTAATGTAACATCACTTAGGCTCTCCTTTGGAACTGTTTCTGCATCCACACCCTGGTGAGGGCATTCAACCGGCAGCCACATTTTTGTAACTGGGCTTGGAGGCAGCCCTGTGATATCACTGTTTGCATATGAAACATGATTCTGGTTTCCTCTTTTCTCCGATCACACCACAGTGACCTTCTCTGCCCCAGTCACTCTCTGCTTATATTTACCATTTCTGCCTCTCCTCATCATCCACAGCCCAGCACAGGTTTCCTGCTAGATTTATGCTAACAAGGTCTGCATTTTGGAATAGGAGGATTACTCTGTTCTCTATCCTTTCCTCTATCATAGAAGCTATCACTATATATTACAATAATTTGCCTAAATTTTTCCTCACTAGTTTGTGAACTCTGGGAGATGAAGGACCTTCTTTTACTTATCTTATAAAGATAATTTCAAACTGAGAAAACATCTGGGAGAAATACATATTCAATACATATTTCTTGAATTAATGAATGAATTTGCAAATTAAGTTTTCTACTTAAATGACTTGTGTACTACTTGTGTACTGCCTCTTGAGAAACCTGTATGCAGGTCAGGAAGCAACAGTTAGAATTGGACATGGAACAACAGACTGGTTCCAAATAGGAAATGGAGTACGTCAAGGCTGTATATTGTCACCCTGCTTATTTAACTTAGATGCAGAATAAACCATGAGAAACGCTGGGCTGGAGGAAGCACAAGCTGGAATCAAGATTGCCAGGAGAAATATCAATAACATCAGATATGCAGATGACACCACCCTTATGGCAGAAAGTGAAGAGGAACTAAAAAGCCTCTTGATGAAGGTGAAAGAGGAGAGTGAAAACGTTGGCTGAAAGCTCAACATTCAGAAAACTAAGATCATGGCATCCCGTCCCATCACTTCATGGCAAATAGATGGGGAAACAGTGGAAACAATGGCTGACTTTATTTTTCTGGGCTCCAAAATCACTGCAGATGGTGATTGCAGCCATGAAATTAAAAGACACTTGCTCCTTGGAAGAAAAGTTATGATCAACCTAGATAGCATATTAAAAAGCAGAGACATTACTTTGTCCACAAAGGTCTGTCTAGTCAAGGCTATGGTTTTTCCAGTAGTCATGTATGGATGTGAGAGTTGGACTATAAAGAATGCTGAATGCCAAAGAATGGATGCTTTTGAACTGTGGTGTTGGAGAAGACTCTTGAGAGTCCCTTGGACTGCAAGGAGATCCATCCAGTCCATCCTAAAGGCGATCAGTCCTGGGTGTTCATTGGAGAAACTGATGTTGAAGCTGAAACTCCAATACTTTGGCCACCTGATGCCAAGAGCTGAATCATTTGAAAAGACCCTGATGCTGGGAAAGACTGAGGGCAGGAAGAGAAGGGGACGACAGAGGATGAGATGATTGGATGGCATCACCGACACAATGGACATGGGTTTGGGTGAACTCCGAGAGTTGGTGATGGACAGCAAAGCCTGGAGTGCTGTGGTTCATGGGGTCGCAAAGAGTCAGACACAACTGAGCTACTGAACTGAACTACTTAAAATGCTAACATTGTTTCATTCATTTATAAATAAACATCATTTTACCATGATTTTTTAAAAAGTTATGAATGATTAATAAAAATACCCCAATAAGTCTTTAATTTATACCTATAAATCCCTTTGGGCTTCCCTGATGGCTCAACGGTAAAGAACCTGCCTGTCAATGCAGGAGACGTCAGTTTGATCTCTGGGTTGGGAAGATTTCCTGGAGAAGGAAATGGCAACCAACTCCGGTATTCTTGCCTCAGAAATCCCATGGACAGAGGAGCCCGACAGGCTACAATCCACGGGGTCACAAAAGAGTCAGACATGATTTAACAACTAAAAACAACAAAGCAATACATCCCTTTACTGTAATGTTTTTATAAAGTAACTAGGACTGAAAGATGGAGAATTGAATGAAAAAAATCTTGATTTTACCGTGAGAACAAATTTTTTCTACTTCCCAATTTCTCCAAAAATAAAAGTACCCTAGGATTTAGGGCAAAGAAATCTCCAAGATGCCCACACTATCCAACATTGATTGCTACTTATATCAGAGAACCAATGGAAGCTTCTAGCTACTTGGTGTCTGAGACAGACAGCAAGGGTTTTATCCAAATGTTTAAATTCACTTAGGTGTTTTACACAGTGAAGGTGAAGTGACCATTAAAATGGCAAGGTTCCACATGTTATTTTAGTTCATACATCAAAAAAAAAATGCGTCTACTGCAAAACATAATCCATTAAGTTAATGATCTATGCTGAGGTGGCAAAAATATATCAGGGAAGTGATTCTTTGATTCCATCAACCTTTCCTACATCAACTTGCATTGTCAGAGAGATGCAATGTTCATTTTCTTGGATCATTCAGCAGTAACTGATGACTTAATTTCTCTGTCTAAATGGCATTCTCAAAGGTAAGCTCACAAAAATTATACCGAACAGCATCTTTGCACAATATATCCTAATCCATGTACATCTCAGCTCTTTTCACAGGTGCATTTTTTTTTTTTTTTTTTTTTTAGCAATGACAGCTTCTTTGTGACAATTCTTCTGTATCTGGCATGTGACCCAAACAAAAGTGGCAACTAAACTGTGTTTTCTGAATAGTTGCCATGGGTGCAGTGTCAGGAAATAGCTTTTTAATCTTCTTCAAACAAATCATATTTGATATTGGAGATTAACAGTTTATACAAGGAAATGTGTTCCAAATTGAAGTATAACTGATTCTTTCAAGCACGGAGAATTTCAGAGATGGACATAGAATGGTACATCTCAAATTTGCCATATATGAATGCAAGGTGAAGGGGAGAATTCCTCTGAGCTGTTAGAAAAGTCAAAGAAAAACAACTATTATGTAAAAATTGAGAATATTTACTCTTCTCTGGTAAGTATTTTCTTTCCCAAATTTAATGATTATGGTTTTTGAGCTGAGTTTTCAGTTCAGTTCAGTCACTCAGTCGTGTCCGACTCTTTCCGACCCCATGAACTGCAGCACGCCAGGCCTCCCTGTCCATCACCAACTCCTGGAGTTCACCCAAACCCATGTCCATCAAGTGGGTGATGCCATCCAACCATCTCATCCTCTGTCATCCCCTTCTCCTCCTGCCCTCAGTCTTTCCCAGCATCAAGGTCTTTTCCAATGACTCAGCTCTTCACATCAGATGGCTAAAGTAATGGAGTTACAACTTCAACATCAGTTCCTCCAATGAATACCCAGGACTGATTTCCTTTAGGATGGACTGGTTGGATCTCCTTGCAGTCCAAGGGACTCTCAAGAGTCTTCTCCAACACCACAGTTCAAAAGCATCCATTCTTTGGCACTCAGCTTTCTTTATAGTCCAACTCTCACATCCATACATGACCACTGGAAAAACCATAGCCTTGACTAGACGGACCATGGTGGACAAAGTAATGTCTCTGCTTTTTAATATGTTGTCTAGGTTGGTCATAACTTTCCTTCCAAGGAGCAAGTGTCTTTTAATTTCATGGCTGCAATCACCATCTGCAGTGATTTTGAAGCCCAGAAAAATAAAGTCAGCCACTGTTTCCACTGTTTCCCCATCTATTTGCCATGAAGTGATGGGACGGGATGCCATGATCTTAGTTTTCTGAATGTTGAGCTTTAAGACAACGTTTTCACTGTCCTCTTTAACTTTCAAGAGGCTCTTTAGTTCTTCTTCACTTTCTGCCATTTAAGGAGCTTTATAAACCTTATAATCACAATAGATGGAGCTAGGATCCATTGATCATGATAATAAAATGTACATCAATACATCAGTACCTAAGATCTCTTTAGCCTGAGGGCTTTTAATCAGTTATAGAATTTTTAAGATTGACAGACATATTTACTAATTAAAAGAAAGCAAGCCTCCCAACATGGAGATTGTTAGCTAAACTTTACTATAATTCCTTAGGAATAAAGAGCAATAAAATAACTAACATAAGTCCTCTCCTTTTGAGATACAAAAGTGAAATTTGAGAGAATTCAGGCTACTCTGTTCATGCTCAACCTGGAAATGCTCAACAATGTTCTGGTCCTTTGCTGCTGCTAAGTCACTTCAGTCGTGTCCGACTCTTTGTGACCCCATAGACAGCAGCCCACCAGGCTCCGCTGTCCCTGGGATTCTCCAGGCAAGAATAGTGGAGTGGGTTGCCATTTCCTTCTCCAATGCATGAAAGTGAAAAGTGAAAGTGAAGTCGCTCAGTCGTGTCCGACTCTTAGCGACCCCATGGACTGCAGCCTACCAGGCTCCTCCATCCATGGGATTTTCCAGGCAAGAGTACTGAAGTCGGGTGCCATTCCATCTGGGATTTTAGCTCCATGGGGCTTCCCTGGTGGCTAAGATGATAAAGAATCTGCCTGCAACATGAAGAGTTACGTTTGATCCTTGTGTTGGGAAGATCCCCTGGAGAAGGGAATGGCTACCCACTCCAGTACTCTATCCTGGAGAATTCCATGGACAGAGGATCCTGGCAGACTAGTCCAAAGGATCACAAAGAGTGGGACATGACTGAACGACTAACACTTTTCACTTTAGCTCCATATCTGGTCTTTTATGCCTTCCTCTGTATCAGAAAAGGCTGGGAGCTAGCAAGCTGCAGTTTTCTGAACTTCCTGGCAAGATGGATTCCCTTCAGAGTCTGCTCATGCACAATCCTGGCAGGAAATGGGAAGGAAGGATAAAGGGGAAAGGCACCACATTTTTTTTTTCTAATTTTATTTTATTTTTAAACTTTACATAATTGTATTAGTTTTGCCAAATATCAAAATGAATCCACCACAGGTATACATGTGTTCCCCATCCTGAACCCTCCTCCCTCCTCCCTCCCCATACCATCCCTCTGGGTCGTCCCAGTACACCAGCCCCAAGCATCCAGCATCGTGCATCGAACCTGGACTGGCAACTCGTTTCCTACATGATATTTTACATGTTTCATTGCCAAGGCACCACATTTTATCTTCTGCTTCTGGCAGTGCCTCCAGCATTGCAGCAAGAATGGAGGAGAGAAAAACAAAAATAAGAAAAATCCCTGGGCTCATTCTGAGGAACACAGTTCTAACCACACCAGGCAGTAGCTATGATGGTGGCAATCATGCAACTCCAACAACACGTTTGTGGGCTTGGATTCTAGTGACAACAGGGAAAGACCAAGCTTGAGCCACATCAGGGATGGGAGGTCTCCAGGCTTCCTGCAACCAGCAGTGCAACCCTCTGGGCAGGGTTATTCTTCCTTATTATTCCTCTAGTCCAGAAAGTAGAAGCTTTCTATCTTTTAATAACATTAGACCCTCACATTCATCTTATTTTCCCTCAACCCTTTCACTGATTTGCAACCAATTATTTAAATTAAATCTCCACTGTTTGAAATTCCTAGAGTGTTTCTGTCTTTTGACTAGAAACCAATGGCTAAGGTAACTTTTCAGTCAATTATGAAAGCTACTTATCTCACCCCAAACCAGCATCTGTCCTTGCCTTCCTGAATATAATATTAACTATAATAACTCTTCAAATCCTCCAAGTTTAATACTTTAAGTCATCCCGGAGTCACTTCTTCCAATTTAAGTCAATTATCAAGTTAATTTTAATTCACAAACACCTTTAGAGTCATGCCTACTTCCTGCTCAAAATCTGTCAAATGTATTAAAAATAAACTGTAATTTCATTTCATGTGCCATCATAATTGGAATACTTCTTTCCCAGCTTTGTCATTAATTATTGTCATCTGTTTGCTTGGATTTTCCTGCCTTGGCTGCATTAAGTCCTACATAAATGTTACCTCCTTGTGAATATTCCTACAATCCACTAGCCTTCATTTGACAACCAACAGCACTTTTTAATATATCAATTATGGTACATGTGTTTCTTATGTTATTATACTTTCAATAAATATTTGAATGCCTACTACATTATAGAGCCTTTGCACAACGAGGGAGATTGAAAGAAGAGGAACATCCTTTCAGATATCAAGATATTCCAAATTTAGTAAAAGTAAAACAAAATACGCAAATGACAATAAAGTCAGTACAATTACACTCTACCAATACATTAGACTAGAATCAGATCAGGACCATATTTTAAGGTCTAAATGCCATGTTAAAGAGGATACATTTTCTCATGAAGTCAGTGAGATGCCAACAGGGATTTTTAAGGGGAAAGATGGGGTATTCCTAAGTCTTGAAATAGTCTGGTGATGAGGAAACCAGTTAGGACACTGACTGATAGTCTAAATGAGACACAATGAATAATAAGGGTAAGTGGAAATGGAGCACAGACATCAAAAAAGAGTAAGGTCTATTCCTAAGAGTCTGAGGTGAGGGACAAAGAAGAGCCTAGGATATTCTAGGTTTTCGGGCTACAACTAAATATGCATGCATGCTTAGGCACTCACTGTGTTCAACTCTTTGCAACTCCATGAACTGTAGCCCACCTGGCTCCTCTGTCCATGGAATTTTTCAGGCAAGAATACTGGAGTGAGTTGCCATTTTCTATTCAAGGGGATCTTCCCAACCCAGGGATCGAATCTGTGTCTCTTGTGTCTCCTGCATTGGCAGGTAGATTCTGTACCACTGTGCCACATGGGAAACATACAACTAAATATACTGTGATGTAATTAACCAGGAACAAAAGTATTACAAAAGAAGAAGGAAACATAAGGCTTTTGATACAGCAGGCACTAAAAGATTTGAAGAACTAAATGAGGAAAAGATTTTTGCTGTCCAGTCACTCTGTTGGGTCTGACTCTTTGTGACCCCATGGACTGCAGCATGTCAGGTTTCTCTGTCCTCCACGATCTCCCAGAGCCTGCTCAAATTCATGTCCATTGAGTCTGTGATGCCATCCAACCGTCTCATCCTGTCCTCCCCTTCTCCTCCTGCCTTCAGTCTTTCCCAGCATCAGGATCTTTTCCAATGAGTCAGCTTTTCACGTCAGGTGGCCAAAGTATTGAAGCTTCAGCTTCAGCATCAGTCCTTTCAATGAACATTTAAGGATACTAACTCTAAAACTAAGATCAGTTTTATCTCTTTCTGACTCTTCTGCAGTATTACGTATTTGTCTCCTTTCCCTGCCATATGTTCAGACTAACTAAATGGATATTCTATCAACACATTACAAATGAATGTATGGGGTATGTGAGAAAGACAAGACTGAGAGTGAGGGTTGTAAAACTTAAAAAAAAAAATCTCATTTTAAGGTTTAGTTTTGAAAGTGATTTTTAGCCCTTAAATTAAGAAACAACCTGAAACATTTTGATAAATGTCAAAATGGTCAAACCCATATTTCCATATGGCATGATCCATAGACACTAAAAATGTGATGATATTTACATTTGAGAAATGGCTTTTTGGTGAAGAGTAAATTGGAAAGGGCATTCTGGATACAGAATATGTTCAATAATCCAGCTGAAAGAGGGTTATGTGCCCTGAACTTGGGCAATTGATCAACAGCTGACAAAAAATGTAGACAAATTTCAAAGATATTTATGGACTAGAATTGATGAGGATTGGTAACTGAAAATGATTCTCTGATGATAGGAAGAGAAACCAAAGATGGGATCCAAGATTCTGCCTTCACCTGAGTGGGTGTTAGCATCATTGTACCATGTTTGCAAACAAGAGTGAGAGCAGACCGGAGGAGGGAGGCAAAAAGATTGGCTCTAAATTGGAAATATCTAGGAGGAAACTACATACAGCTGTCTGATGTTGCAGAAATATATGTGACATATGTAGCTTTAAGATATACACTTGGGAGCCATTGGCCTCTTGACAGAAAACGAAGCCTTGGAAATGCCTTACACTGCCAGGTGTAAAATAATATCACTTATATGCATTCACTATGTTCCATGCACTCAGTTAAGCACATTCAGTTCAGTCCCCAAACAACATATGATTCGGCTTGCATAGGGATGATGTAACTTTCTCATTCTGTAGAAACTTAGAGGCTTACTATCCACCCAATACACACACAGGGGCTGGCAAAGCAGGTCAGCTTAATTCCAGTGTCTCTGCTCTTAACCACTTAACTACCTTGCTTGCCACTGCACAGAGCATATAGAATGAGAGCTCCAGGCAACCCCAGTATGTAATAGGAACAGAAAGTGCAGCTAATAAATGAGATCAAGAAAAAGGCAGGGGGGTATGAAGGACACTAAGAGATGTGCCATCTGAACAGGCAGGAAATGAGAGCTTTATGAAAAGGAACAACTGATCCACAGTAACCCCAACTGCTGGAAACTCAGGGATGTGAGGACTGAAAATTGCCCCAAGGGCAAAGAGGCAAAGACACATCTGACAAGTTCAGAATCAGTGGAATCTGGTCTCTGTGTTTCTTTTCTCTACTTAACAAAGCAGCCTTTTAAAACAGAAAAATTTTTTAAATCTTAGAACGGCTCCTCGTTTCCTCAGCAGAGAAGCTAGGTCCTTACAATGGTCTCCAAGTCTCTGTGGGATCCAGCCTCCATATATCTCAAGCCTCTGTAACATCTGATTTTTACTCCTACGAATCTCCAGTCCCACTGGCCTCCTCATCTGCTTCCATATTAGGAGTGGTGCCCAGATGTTCCTATACCTGAAATGTTCCTCCATTATAGATAACATTCCTATAGGAATAATAACAGGGATAACATTCCACCACTGCTTATTTCAGTACTTCCTTAAATCCCTGATTAAATATCATCCCCTCAGTGAGTACCAACTTGAATAATGCAACCTACTCTTGAGAAACCTGTATGCAGGTCAGGAAGCAACAGTTAGAAATGGACATGGAACAACAGACTGGTTCCAAATAGGAAAAGGAGTACATCAAGGCTGTATATTGTCAACCTGCTTATTTAACTCAGATGCAGAGTACATCATGAGAAACGCTGGGCTGGAAGAAGTACAAGCTGGAATCAAGATTGCCAGGAGAAATATCAAGAACCTCAGATATGCAGATGATACCACCCTTATGGCAGAAAGTGAAGAGGAACTAAAAAGCCTCTTGATGAAAGTGAAAGAGGAGAGTGAAAAAGTTGGCTGAAAGCTCAACATTCAGAAAACTAAGATCATGGCATCTAGTCCCATCACTTCATGGGAAATAGATGGGGAAACAGTGGAAACGGTGTCAGACTATTTTTTTGAGCTCCAAAATCACTGCAGATGGTGACTGCAGCCATGAAATTAAAAGACACTTACTCCTTGGAAGGAAAGTTATGGCCAACCTAGATAGCATATTCAAAAGCAGAGACATTACTTTGCCAACAAAGGTCCGTCTAGTCAAAGCTATGGTTTTGCCAGTGGTCATGTATGGATGTGAGAGTTGGACTGTGAAGAAAGCTGAGTGCCGAAGAATTGATGCTTTTGAACTGTGGTGTCGGAGAAGACTCTTGAGAGTCCCTTGGCCTGCAAGGAGATCCAACCAGTCCATTCTAAAGGAGATCAGTCCTGGGTGTTCTTTGGAAGGACTGATGCTAAAGCTGAAACTCCAATACCTTGGCCACATCATGTGAAGAGTTGACTCATTGGAAAAGACTCAGATGCTGAGAGGGATTAGGGGCAGGAGGAGAAGGGGACATCAGAGGATGAGATGGCTGGATGGCATCACTGACTCAATAGACATGAGTCTGAGTAACTCCTGGAGTTGGTGATGGACAGGGAGGCCTGGTGTGCTGCGATTCATGGGGTGGCAAAGAGTCCGACACGACTGAGCAACTGAACTGAACTGAACTCCTGTCACTCCAAGACACTCCTGACTCCCTTTACTAGAATAATGTTTGACACAGAGCAGGCAGTTAATAATTACTTGTTGAGTGGATACATAATTAAAGGCAGGCTGAAGGAAAATTCTAGTTTGTTTTATGATGAAAAATAAATAATGGTAGTAGTTTTAAAAGAAATACTCAGACACTTCTCTGTGCCAGACGTTGTTAAAAGCATCTGTTAAATTATTAATATTCATAGCAATACCATGCGATATATACTGTGATCATCACCATTTGATAGAGAAGGTACAAAATGTTTAAGTAATTTTTTTTAAGGACAAACAGTTATTAAGTAGTGGAGTTGACATTTAAGCTGGCTTAAAACTCAACATTCAAAAAACTAAGATCATGGCATCTGGTCCCATCACTTCATGGCAAATAGATGGGGAAACAGTGGAAACAGTGTCAGACTTTATCTTCTTGAGCTCCAAAATCACTGCAGATGGTGACTTCAGCCATGAAATTAAAAGACAGTTGCTCCTTGGAAGAAAAGCTATGAAAAACTTAGAGTATTAAAAAGCAGAGACATTACTCTGCTGACAAAGGTCCATATAGTCAAAGCTATGGTTTTTCCAGCAGTCATGTATGGATGTGAGGGTTGGACCATAAAGAAGGCTGAGTGCTGAATAAATGATGATTTTGAACTGTGGTGTTAGAGACAACTCTTGAGAGTCCCTTGGACTGCAAGGAGATCAAACTGGTCAATCCTAAAGGAAATCAGTCCTGAATATTCATTGCAAGGACTGATGCTGAAACTGAAGCTCCAAAACTTTGGCCACCTGATGCAAACTCATTAGAAAAGTCCCTGATGCTGGGAAAGATTGAGGGCAGGAGGAGAACAGAGGATGAGGTGGTTGGATGGCATCACCAACTCAATGGACATGAGTTTGAGCAAACTCTGGGAGATGAAGAAGGACCAGGAAGTCTGGCATGTTGCAGTCCATGGGGTTGCAAAGTGTCAGGCACTACTGAGTGACTGAACAAAACTTTAGAACTCAGATGCTTGCCCACAATTTTTACCTAATGCAAATTTTCGTGTAATGGGTTTCTTCAAACAAAAAAGAAAAAAATACACCCAAAGTCACAACACAAAGAGTTAAACATTGTAAAATGCATTTCTTACAGATATGCTTTGCCCTAAGCATATGGAAAAGGCTTGTGTATAGATTGAAAATGACTAAATGAATACAGCCTCCTAAGATCAAAGTAAATCTTTTTTTTTCTTTTTACTTTTTTAAGATCAATCCAAATGTGAGAAGCTTAGCAGTTAAGAGCATGGAAATCACATGACAGATTTTCCTTGACTTACAGAGGGTTAGAGCTCAATAAAGCCCTTACAAATCGAAAATGTATTTAACAGACCTAACCTACCAAACATCACACTTAGGCTCACTGACGTTAGATACACTCAGAACGCTTCCATTAGCCTATACTTGGGTAAAATCGTCTAACACAAAGCCCATTTTACAATAAAGCTCATTTTACAATAAAGCCCATTTTACAATCACTGACTATCTCATGCTATTTATTGAATACTATGCTGCTACTAAGTCGCTTCAGTCATGTCCAATTCTGTGCGACCCCATGGACGGCAGCTCACCAGGCTCCCCCGTCCCCGGGATTCTCCAGGCAAGAACACTGGAGTGGGTTGCCATTTCCTTCTCCAATGCATGAAAGTGAAAAGTGAAAGTGAAGTCACTCAGTCGTGTTCGACTCTTCGCGACCCCATGGACTACAGCCTACCAGGCTCCTCCGCCATGGGATTTTCCAGGCAAGAGTACTGGAGTGGGGTGCCATTGCCCTCTCTGATTGAATACTATAGTGAAAGCAAAAAAAAAAAAAAAACAGAATGGTATTTGGGTGCAGAATGGTTGTCTGTGTATGGCTTGTTTACCCTCCAGCAACTGTGATTGCTGGGCAGACCAGGAGCCATGGCACCATGAGAGAGTACCACACAGCAGAGCACTAGTCCAGGAAAAGATGGAAGTTCAAAATCAGAAGTGTGGTTTCTGCTGAATGTACATGACTTTCACACCATCATGAAGTCAAAAAACCCTAGGTCAAAGCATCATGAGTCAGGAACTGTCTGTATTTAAAGCTCAACATAATGTTAGAATGCACTAAAATATAATATTCAAACACTAGGATACAACTATTTCTGGGTACTGATTACGGTTTTTATTTCAAGTTTAGATAAATAGTTGTTTCCATTTTAAGTCATATGCTAAAAACTGGAAATTATCCTTTTCTGCTCAATAAAAACAAGAAGTCGAAGGAATAAGGAAAATGAAGTCATTTTTGAAGATTTATCATAGCTAAAACAAGTAACTGCATTACAACTGCATTAATTTCCAAAATGAATTATTTTAAAGTGCTAGTTTGTCAGGATTTTTTTACCCTTACCAGAAGACTTAAGTGGTAGAAAGAGGTATATCCTTAGATAATTTAGTTAATGTAAAAAAATATTTTGACTCACAGACATAGAGAACAGACTTATGATTACCAAATGGTAGGGGTTGGTGGAGGGATGGATTGGGAGCTTGGGGTTTGTAGATGCAAACCGTTACACAAAAAATGGATTAAAAGATTCTACTGTATATGCATGCATGTGTGCTCAGTCGTGTCTAACTCTTTTGTGACGCCATGGACTGTAGCTGGCCAGGCCCCTCTGTCCATGGGATTTTCCAGACAAGAATATGGGAGTGGGTTGCTATTTCCTCCTGATCCTCATGATCCAGGGATCGAATCTGAGTCTCCTGTGTCTCCTGCGTTAGCAGGCAGACACTTTACCACTGGCAAGCCCACTGTATAGCTCAGGGAACTATACTGAATAACCTGTGATAAACCATAATGGAAAAGAAAATGAAAAAGAATGTATATAGATATATATATATATATATGTATGTATATTTATATAAGTAAAACTGAATCACTTTGTAGAAACTAATACATTCTAAATCAACTATGGGCTTCCCTGGTGGCATAGATGATAAAGAATCCGCCTGCAATGCTAGAGACCTGGGTTCGATCCTTGGGTTGGGAAGATCCCCTGGAGAAGGGCATAGCAACCCTCTCCATTATTCTTGCCTGGAGAATCCCATGGACAGAGGAGCCTGGCGGGATACAGTCCATGGTGTTGCAAAGAGTCGGACGCAAGTGAGCCACAAAGCACACAAATCAACTATACTTCAATACGTTTAAAGAAATTACAGAATAAAAAAAATATTTTGTATTTTTATACCTTAAACGTACATTTTTATAATATATGGACCTTGCAAAATTGGCATAGGTACTTCTTCTACTGATGACAAAATGAAGCTCCTAGAGCTTAGTTAACTCTGTGGTGGATTCATTTCGATGCTGGGCAAAACTAATACAATCTTGTAAAGTTTAAAAATAAAATAAAATTAAAAAAAAAAAAAGCAATTCTTGTAGAGTCCAGGCTCTGTTCTTCCCTCCCATTCTGGTTTTTCTCAACCATCTCTACTGTACCCTGTGCACCCCTGACAGGAAGACATGACACATTAACATGCTGGCTAAGTGCAATCTTCGTATACAGTAAGGACTCCAAGAGAGTCCAGCCTCCTGTTCCCCACGTCCTTACATATGCTCCTCCCACACTAACGTAGGGCTGGGACTTGAAACTTGCTTTGGCCAATGGGACAGCAATAGCAAATGTGAGGGAAGCAAAAGCCTGATCCACTGCTTAATCAATGGAGGTGTAGGAACCTACAACCAAGACCGCTGACCATGCTGTGAAAAGGTTGGATCAGAGACATGTAGATTATATACATAGATGTATATAGTATTAACTTAACCTTCAGTTCAGTTCAGTTCAGTCGCTCAGTCGTGTCCAACTCTTTGTGATCCCATAATCGCAGCATGCCAGGCCTCTCTGTCCATCACCAACTCCCGGAGTTCACTCAAACTCAAGTCCATCGAGTCGGTGCTGCCATCCAGTCATCTCATCCTCTGTCATCCCCTTCTCCTCCTGCCCCCATCAAAAGCATCAATTCTTCGGTGATCAGCTTTCTTCACAGTCCAACTCTCACATCCATACATGACCACTGGAAAAACCATAACCTTGACTAGATGGACCTTTGTTGGCAAAGTAATGTCTCTGCTTTTGAATATGCTATCTAGGTTGGCCATAACTTTCCTTCCAAGGAGTAAGCGTCTTTTAATTTCATGGCTGCAATCACCATTTGCAGTGATTTTGGAGCCCAAAAACATAAAGTCTGACACTGTTTCCACTGTTTCCCCATCTATTTCCCATGAAGTGATGGGACCAGATGCCATGATCTTCATTTTCTGAATGTTGAGCTTTAAGACAACTTTTTCACTCTCCTCTTTCACTTTCATCAAGAGGCTTTTTAGTTCCTCTTCACTTTCTGCCATAAGGGTGGTGTCATATGCATATCTGAGGTTTTTGATATTTCTCCTGGCAATCTTGATTCCAGCTTGTACTTCTTCCAGCCGAGCGTTTCTCATGCTGTACTCTGCAACTAAGTTAAATAAGCAGGGTGACAATATATAGCCTTGACGTACTCCTTTTCCTATTTGGAACCAGTCTGTTGTTCCATGTCCAGTTCTAACTTTTGCTTCCTGACCTGCATATAGGTTTCTCAAGAGGCAAGTCAGGTGGTCTGGTATTCCCATTTCTTTCAGAATTTTCCACAGCTTATTGTGATCCACATACTCAAAAGCTTTTGCATAGTCAATAAATCAGAAATAGATGTTTTTCTGGAACTCTCTTGCTTTTTTGATGATGCAGCAGATTTTGGCAATTTGATCTCTGGTTCCTCTGCCTTTTCTAAAACCAGCTTGAACATCTGGAAGTTCACGGTTCACATATTGCTGAAGCCTGGCTTGGAGAATTTTGAGCATTACTTTACTAGCATGTGAGATGAGTGCAATTGTGTGGTAGCTTGAGCATTCATTGGCACTGCCTTTCTTTGGGATTGGAATGAAACTGACCTTTTCCAGTCCTGTGGCCACTGCTGAGTTTTCCAAATTTGCTGGCATATTGAGTGCAGCACTTTCACAGCATCATCTTTTAGGATTTGAAATAGCTCAACTGGAATTCCATCACCTCCACTAGCTTTGTTCATAGTGATGCTTTCTAAGGCCCACTAGACTTCACATTCCAGGATGTCTGGCTCTAGGTGAGTGATTACACCATCGTGATTATCTGGGTCATGAAGATCATTTTCGTACAGTTCTTCTGTATTCTTGCCACCTCTTCTTAATATCTTCTGCTTCTGTTAAGTCCATACCATTTCTGTCCTTTATTGAGCCCATCTTTGCATGCAATGTTCCCTTGGTATCTCTACTTTTCTTGAAGAGATCTCTAGTCTTTCCATTCTGTTGTTTTCTTGTATTTCTTTGCATTGATCGCTGAGGAAGGCTTTCTTATCTCTCTCTGCTAATCTCTGGAACTCTGCATTCAGATACTTATATCTTTCTTTTTCTCCTTTGCTTTTTGCTTCTCTTCTTTTCACAGCTATTTGTAAGGCCTCCTCAGAGAGCCATTTTGCTTTTTTGCATTTCTTTTCCATTGGGGATGGTCTTGATCCCTGTCTCCTGTACAGTCATGAACCTCCGTCCATAGTTCATCAGGCACTCTGTCTATCAGATCTAGTCCCTTAAATCTATTTCCCACTTCCACTGCATAATCATAGGGATTTGATTTAGGTCATACCTGAATGGTCTAGTGGTTTTCCCTACTTTCTTCAATTTAAGTCTGAATTTGGCAATAAGGAGTTCATGATCTGAGCTACAGTCAGCTCCCAGCCTTCTTTCTGTAGACTGTATAGACCTTCTCCATCTTTGGCTACAAAGAATATAATCAATCTGATTTCGGTGTTGACCATCTGGTGATGTCCATGTGGAGAGTATTCTCTTGTGTTGTTGGAAGAGAGTGTTTGCTATGACCACTGCGCTCTTGGCAAAACTCTATTAGCCTTTGCCCTGCTTCATGCCGTATTCCAAAGCCAAATTTGTCTGTTACTCCAGGTGTTTCTTGACTTCCTACTTTTGCATTCCAGTCCCCTATAATGAAAAGGACATCTTTTTTGGGTGTTAGTTCTAAAAGGTCTTGTAGGTCTTCATAGAACCATTCAACTTCAGCTTCTTCAGTATTACTGGTTGGGGCATAGACTTGGATTACCATGATATTGAATGGTTTGCCTTGGAAATGGACAGAGATCATTCTGTTGTTTTTGAGATTGCATCCAAGTACTGCATTTCAGACTCTTTTGTTGACCGTGATGGCTACTCCATTTCTTCTTAGAGATTCTTGCCCTCAGTAGCAGATATAATGGTCATCTGAGTTAAATTCACCCATTCCAGTCCATTTTAGTTCGCTGATTCCTAGAATGTCGACGTTCACTCTTGCCATCTCCTGTTTGACCACTTCCAATTTGCCTTGATTCATGGACCTGACATTCCAGGTTCCTATGCAATATTGCTCTTTACAGCATCGGACCTTGCTTCTATCACCAGTTACATCCACAACTGGGTATTGTTTTTGCTTTGGCTCCATCCCTTCATTCTTTCTGGAGTTATTTCTCCACTGATCTCCAGTAGCATATTGGGCACCTACCGACCTGGGGAGTTTCTCTTTCAGTAGCCTATCATTTTGCCTTTTCATACTGTTCATGAGGTTCTCAAGGCAAGAATACTGAAGTGGTTTGCCATTCCCTTCTCCAGTGGACCACATTCTGTCAGACTTCTCCACCATGACCCGTCCATCCTGGGTGGCCCCAGATGGCATGGCTTAGTTTCATTGAGTTAGACAAGGCTGTGGTTCGTGTGATCAGATTGGCTAGTTTTCTATGATTATGGTTTAGCAAAATGAGGCTTAGCAAGGGTATTAATTCTGAGCATCTACCTGGAAAAGATGAAAATTATAATTCAAAAAGATACAGGACCCCAACGTTCACAGCACCACTGATTATGGAAGCAACCTAAATTGCCTGTTGCTAGATGAATAGATAAAAAAGGTGTGGGGGGTGTGTGTGTGTGTGTGTGTGTATAAACATATATATTATAATGCAATGATACATAGCCATAAAAAAGAATGAAATAATGCCTTTTGTAGCAACATGGATGGACCTAGAGATTATCATAACTAAGTCAGACAAAGACAAATATATGATATTATGACAAATGTCATATATCATATGACAAATGTTGTATGTGTAATCTAAAAAATTATACAAAAGACTTTATTTACAAAACAGAAATAGACTCACAGCCTTAGAAAACAAACATCATTATCAAAAGGGAAAGTTCGGGGAGAGATAAATTAGGGATTTGGGGTTAACACATAAACAGAAAATATATAAAACATAAACAGCAAGGACTACTGTACTGCACAGGAAACTATATTCAATATCTTATAGTAACTTATCATGAAAAAACTCAACATTCAAAAAACAAAGATCATGGCTTCCAGTCCTATCATTTCATAGCAAATAATTGGGGTAACAATGAAAACAGAGACAAACTTAACTTTTTGGGCTCCAAAATCACTGCAGATGGTGACTGCAGCAATAAAATTAAAAGATGCTTGCTCCTTGGAAGAACAGCTATGACCAACCTAGACAGAATATTAAAAAGCAGAGACATTACTTTGACAACAAAGGTCTGTCTGGTCAAAGCTATGGTTTTTCCAGTAGTCATATATGGAGGTGAGAGTTGGACCACAAAGAAAGCTGAATGCTGAAGAATTGATGCTTTTGAATTGTGGCATTGGAGAAGTCCCTTGGACTGCAAGGAGATCCAACCAGTCCATCCTAAAGGAAATCAACCCTGAATATTCATTGGAAGGACTGATGCTGAAGCTGAAACTCCAATACTTTGGCCACTTGATGCGAAGAATTGACTCACTGGAAAAGACCCTGATGCTGGAAAAGATTGAAGGCAGGAAGAGAAGAGGATGACAGAACATGAGATGGTCGGATGCCATGAAGACTCGATGGACATGAGTTTGAGCAAGCTCCAGGAGTTGGTGATGGACAGGGAGGCCTGGCGTGCTACAGTGCACGGGTCTCACAAGGAGGTGAACACAACTGAGCGACTGAACTGAACTGATAATGGAAAAAAGAATCTGAAAAAGAATATGCATATATAAAATTGAATCACTTTGCTGTACACCTGAAACTAAGACAGTGTTGTAAATCAACTATACTTCAATGAAAACTTTTTGAATAGATCTAGATAGTAATAGGAATATGAAAATGACCAAGGCAGCTTTGCGTTTGTGTTGGAGAAACAAGATGAATGCTTATAACAGAGTGTGTTGCTGCTGCTGCTGCTGTTGCTGCTAAGTCGCTTCAGTCGTGTCCAACTCTGTGCGACCCCATAGACGGCAGCCCACCAGGCTCCCCCATCCCTGGGATTCTCCAGGCAAGAACACTGGAGTGGGTTGCCATTTCCTTCTCCAGTGCATGAAAGTGAAAAGTGAAAGTGAAGTCGCTCAGTCGTGTCTGACTCTTAGCAACCCTATGGACTGCAGCCTACCAGGCTCCTCCGTCCATGGGATTTTCCAGGCAAGAGTACTGGAGTGGGTTGCCACTGCCTTCTCCGAACACAGTGTGTTAAGTATGTATAAAGAGGAGTAGGAAATAACTAACAATGGCATTCCATAATTAAACAGTGTACAGTCTTGGAGTAACTTTAGACCTGCTAGATGTAGTTATTGAATGGCATGGCCAACTGAGGTCATTAAAAATCAATGAAATACTGGAATGTATTAGTGGCTCCCATAATATAAATATACAGGAAGACATGTACTGATGACTCAGTCAATAAGAGTTGCCTGATGATGGTTCAAGGAAGAAAAAATGCACAATTCAAT
Organism: Bos indicus; assembly: GCF_029378745.1. Taxonomy (NCBI): domain Eukaryota; kingdom Metazoa; phylum Chordata; class Mammalia; order Artiodactyla; family Bovidae; genus Bos; species Bos indicus. The sequence goes on along the minus strand of NC_091775.1, from coordinate 13,887,165 downwards.
GAGAGAGAAACTCATATGCCTTATTCAGGGCAAGGGGGAAGGGTAGGGGGTGGTCAAGACATTTTGGTGTCTTGATTCTATCATGGCCCCACAATGCCTGGGGAGGAGCAACATCTTTCTAGGAGTAGGGTGTACTTATGGATGATCACTTCATATTTTTAGAGAGCACCTCTTTCCATCCTTCTAGGTCAAATGTACATGAAATAAATACCTAAAAAGCAAAGACTGTCTGGAAATAATGATCTGGCAAATAATATTGTTTGTTAGCTAGTATATCTGTTGCCTTAAAATTTTTCTTGCTCAGTTGCTACTTAATACATTGAAAGTTAATTCTGAGTGAATTCCACTGAGGATATAGAAATAAAAACACCTATATAATTAAATTTATATATCAGCTTCATATCTGTATTTAAGCTTAGAAGCAATTTATAATCTTTCTAAATAAAACATGACTCATTTTGCTCTTATTTGCATCTTTGGGTGACTTTTCCATTTCTGAAACAGTTTACATGAGGCAATATTTTAAAATAGAGGAGTAGAAGCATAGTTAACACTGAATATTTTAGAATTGCTACATTTGGGAAAAATACTTATAAACCTTGTTAATTCCCCATGAAATTAAAGCAACTCAGAACACAGTGTCTGCCCTTTGATACTGGAAAGCCGAGCACTGCTTCTTTACTATAAACAGTAGTCTGATGTAAGTTACATATGTTTAGAAAATATACTATTTTATTTATATCAGTTAAAATCTGGACACAAAATTCAAAGTGTACTTGAAAAATAAAATTTTCTTTTCTTCAGTTTATTTAAAGCTAGGGTAGTGTTCGAAAGCTTATCGTTACCAAATATCATAGTGCACAAAATTCCAAACCTACACAAAACAGATTTAAACTTCACAGATTGTGAAGAAGAAAACTCATGTAATCAATCAGTCATAGCTGAGAAGTAAGTAATTAAAGATTGTTGTAATTTCCTGAGATAAACTGTCATTGGTATTCACTTTCAAAAAAAAGTTTAAAAAGAAAAGGGAATAATAAAAAGAAACAAAAAGAAAACAACTGTCTAATGATTCGAGATTCTTTTCATACCAAACACTTTGACTCATAGGAATCTACAGTTTGCAACTCCATCAAGTCAAACTTCTTTCCTCTTTTCTTTTAAAAATATACTCTGAATTATGTATTTCACTGTGTCCTTATTACTAAAATATAATCCATTAAATAAACATTCATTATCATGTATCATACTCAACACAAGATGCTTTAAAAGCAGAAACTAAAGATCTTCTTACTGAAACTGTGTATGGGTGTTAGTCACTCAGTCGTGTCCGACTCTTAGAGACCCCATGGACTGTAGCCACCACGCTCCTTTGTCCATGGAATTCTCCAGGGAAGAATACTGCAGTGGATTGCCATCTCCTCCTCCAAGGGATATTCCCGACCCAGGAATCAAACCCAGGTCTCCTGCATTGCAGGCAGATTCTGTACTGTCTGAGCCACTAGGGAAGTTACTTTTCTATTTCCCTCCCTCACAATTTAGGTGTTAGTTGTCAAGCAAATTAACTGATAGTGTTTTGGGTTTTTTTTAATATTGTTATATTTTATTCACTATTTAACAAATAGTATGCCATCTGTGGGGTCGCACAGAGTTGGACACGACTGAAGTGACTTACCAGCAGCAGCAGCAGCATGTATGCACAAGGGCTTCCCCAGTGGCTCAGAGGTAAAGAATCTGCCTGCAACGCAGGAGACAGGGAGATACAGGTTCGATCCCTGGGTTGGGAATATCCCCTGGAGAAGAGCATGGCAACCCACTCCAGTGTTCTTGCCTGGAAAATTCCATGGACAGAGGAACCTGATGGGCTACAGTCCATGGCATTGCAAAGAGCCCAACACGACTGAGCGACTTACATTTCCATTTTCACTTTCATGCATCCATAGCTGGCATTGACTGGAACAGTTCCATGCTGGCATATTTTTGCATAAATAGAATGTCTTATTTCAAAAACAATGTGGCATAAGAGATTCGTAAGAACTTCATTAACAGTGACCCTTTTAAAAAGATTTCTTTAATGTTGGACCTCATTGTATCTTTTGACAAAGAGAATATTTATCCACCAACACTATGTTCTAGATATTACACTAAAGATGGAGTTGAAACATTTTATATATGAATATATATAAATATTTATATAAATATATATATATAATAAATACACCCTGCTCTCAAAGATAGTTGCAGGCACAGCAGGCATATTTCTCTGGGGTATTCTGAGATATTAGTCTGTTTGGTTCATGGCTCTTCTTTTTCCTTCTCTTAACACTCACTGCTATAAAAGGGAAAGGTGGCAGGGCTACAGAAAGAACCTTGGCTGGAAGTGGGAAGAACAGTGCTTCTTTCTTTCCAATCACACACACACAGCACATACACACTGTCCCTCCTATTCCAACCCCATCACCACATCTCCCATGGGGCTGCAAGGAGAAAGATAGATGGGCTGGGGGTATTGAAAACAGAAAGATGAAAACTTGCCCTCCAGGCAACATGGCAGAGCAGCAGAAAGAGCCCAATATGAAATGGATGCGCCCTGGGTAGTGACTTTGTGGGTAAGCCCTCAAGGAGCAGAGGGCCTCCTGGCTTGAAGGGCAACTGCTGCCTGCCAGTAGATGTCTGACAGGTAATCTATGGGGCAAATGACCAATGACCAGAGGGGCTGCAATCCCCTCACATTTTTGTCTGAAGGATCCAGGGAAACTCATGGGAAGAAATGAGCTTTATGACATCTGTCACACTTCCCGCATCCTTTGGTTTGTGCCTGAGCAACGTAGCCACTACGCGAATCATATTTTAGCTGCTATACATCCATAGGTTTTATGATAGAGATTCACAAAAGTGAGAGGGAGATTCATAAGAAGGGAGATTCCTTTCCCAGAGCAGAGGAATTAGAATATACTGCAGCACTCAATTCAAATAAATACCAACCAAGTAATCTGGCTTGATAGCTGGACCCTTCCCCTCTCTGTCGTAAGTCTAATACAGGCTTTCTTTGTAAATTTCTAGAACAAATGTGAAGCTGTGTTAACTGCAAGGCCATGCTCTGCAAATATCTCTTTACTCGTGTTGGTTTGTATTAAAGGACAGGGAAAATAATACTAAGCTAAGTTGAAAACCAGTATTTTCCAGGCAGTTTGCATGTTACTTTGCACATATTATCTCATTTAAACCTTTCCAAGACACTGAGATCTCTAACTCCCTTTGTCGTTGTTGTTATTGTTCAGTTGCTAAATCCTGTCTGACTCTTTGTGACCCCATGGACTGCAGCATGTTAGGCTCCTCTATCCTCCACTATCTCCCCCAGTTTGCTCAAATTTATGCCCATTGAGTCAGTGATGCTATCCTCTGCCACTCATCCTCTGCCACTCCCTTCTCCTTTGGCCTTTAGTCATTCCCAGCATCAAGGTCTTTTTCAGTGAGTCAGCTCTTTAATTAGGTGGCCAAAGTATTGGAGCTTCAGTGTCAACACAAGACCTTCCATGAGTATTTGGGATTGATTTCCTATAAAATTGACCGGTTTGAACTCCTTTCAGTCCAAGGGATTCTCAAGAGGATTCTATAATTCTACAACTCCCTACCTCCATTTTATAGATAGTGGGTTTAATTTTCTGGTCCAAGATGACACAAAGACACTCAACTAAAAATAACAGATTAATATTCAGTTCAGTAAAGTTCAGTCGCTCAGTCACTTTTGACTCTTTGCAACCCCATGGACCGCAGCACACCAGGCCTCCCTGTCCATCACCAATTCTCAGAGTTCACCCAAACTCGTGTCCATTGAGTTGGTGATGCCATCCAACCATCTCATCCTCTGTTGTCCCCTTCTCCTCCTGCCCTAAATCTTTCCCAGCATCAGGGTCTTTGCAAATGAGTCAGCTCTTCATATCAGGTAGCCAAAGTGTTGGAGTTTCAGCTTCAACATCAGTCCTTCCAATGAACACCCAGGACTGATTTCCTCTAGGATGGACTGGTTGGATCTCCTTGCAGTCCAAGGGACTCTCAAAAGTCTTCTCCAACACCACAGTTCAAAAGCATCAATTCTTTGGTGCTCAGCTTTCTTCACAGTCCAACTCTCACATCCATACATGACTACTGGAAAAACCATAGCCTTTAATAGATGGACCTTTGTTGGCAAAGTAATGTCTCTGCTTTTCAATATGCTGTCTAGGTTGGTCCTAACTTTCCTTCTAAGGAGTAAGCATCTTTTAATTTCATGGCTGCTGTCACCATCAGCCAACAAATTAATATTATTCCACAGAAAATATTTATCTTAATAAAGAGGTGTCAAAGATACAAAGCAAGTTCTTTGGGCTCAATTTTTTTTAATTCATTAGCATGTTTAATCTCTATTTTTCAATTTCCTTTTTTTTTCATTTACTTTACTTGGTTACACATTTACAATTCAAGTAGATAAACTAGTATTTGGGTTCAAGTAGTTTAAATTCATCAGGAAGTATCTGACTACTGACAGCAATTATTATTTTTAAACCAACATGGGAGTGCTCTAAAGGAATTACTGAAGAGATCATCCATAACATCCATACAATGTTTTTCTCTTTTCTTAGTTCAGGTCTGCCTTTGCCCACATGCACACACATTTCAATAACCAGCTCACAAGTTTTAAATTTTATTTTGGAACTTGGCTTGCCGTAAAAATATCCTGCATTTTAACTTAGCATTTATAACTATAAATACTTGATGGCACGTTAAAATAATGTAATGTCATTTATCACACCTTCTCATTTCTCATATCCAAATACCATCAAGTACTCTACACACCATCTCCTAAATATCTCTAGAATCTGCTTATCCTCTGCACTCCTGTTGCCTCAATTCTTGCCCTCATAAAACCACGCTAATTTTGTCTAAACTAGCTGTCCTGTTTCTAGCCTCATCTATAAAGAACTCAACTTCTACAGCACTAGCAAAGTTGTCATCCTTTAAAATATCTCTTGAACTATATAAAAACTGGCTTCCCTGGTAGCTCAGTTGGTAAAGAACCCGCCTGCAATGTAGGAGACTCCAGTTTGATTCCTGGGTCAGGGAGATCCACTTGAGAAGGGATGGGCTATGCATTCCGTTATTCTTGGGCTTCCTTGGTGGCTCAGCTGGTAAGGAATCTCTCTGCAATGCAGGAGAACTGGGTTCAATCCCTGGGTGGGGAAGATCCCCTAGAGAAGGGAACGGCTACCCACTCCAATATTCTGGTCTGGAAAATATAAAAACCTAAAACCAGCACCCAAAATATATAAAATACCTGTAATGGGGCTTTATTTGATCAAAGTATAGCTGTCAATCTTAATTACTAACCTCTTCACCTGCCTTCCCCACCCACTTTGAATTACATCTGGCTGTTTCATTACCATTTTATCAAGTATGCCACCCAATACGATGCTATGAATTGACATGTAGATGAATCTTTGCCTGTATTCCAAAAATGCAAAGATTATTTACAAAACACGGATCAGTTCAGTTCAGTTACTCAGTTGTGTCCGACTCTTTGCCACCCCATGAACCACAGCACGCCAGGCCCCCCTGCCCATCACCAACTCCCGGAGTCCACTCAAACTCATGTTCATCGAGTCAGTGATGCCAACCAGCCATCTCATCCTCTGTCATCCCCTTCTCCTCCTGCCCCCAATCCCTACCAGCATCAGGGTGTTTTCAAATGAGTCAGCTCTTCACATCAGGTGGCCAAAGTATTGGAGTTTCAGCTTCAGCATCAGTCCTTCCAATGAACACCCAGGACTGATCTCCTTTAGGATGGACTGGTTGGATCTCCTTTCAGTCCAAGGGACTCTCAAGAGTCTTCTCCAACACCACAGTTTAAAAGCATCAATTCTTTGGCACTCAGCTTTCTTTATAGTCCAACTCTCACATCCATACATGACCACAGGAAAAACCATACCCTTGACTAGACAGACCTTTGTTGGCAAAGTAATGTCTCTGCTTTTGAATATGCTGTCTAGGTTGGTCATAAATTTCCTTCCAAAGAGTAAGTGTCTTTTAATTTCATGGCTGAAATCACCATCTGCAGTGATTTTGGAGCCCAGAAAAATAAAGTCTGACACTGTTCCCACTGTTTCCCCATCTATTTGCCATGAAGTGATGGGACCGGATGTCATGATCTTAGTTTTCTGAATGTTGAGCTTCAAGCCAACTTTTTCACTCTCCTTTTTCACTTTCCTCAAGAGGCTCTTTAGTTCTTCTTCACTTTCTGCCATAAGGGTGGCGTCATCTGCATATCTGAGGTTATGGATATTTCTCCCGGCAATCTTGATTCCAGCTTATGCTTCCTCCAGCCCAGCATTTCTCATGACGTACTCTGCATATAAGTTAAATAAGCAGGGTGACAAGCAGGTGACATACTCCTTTTCCTATTTGAAACCAGTCTGTTGTTCCATGTCCAGTTCTCACTGTTGCTACCTGACCTGCATACAGGTTTCTCAAGAGGCAAGTCAGGTGCTCTGGTATTCCCATCTCTTTCAGAATTTTCCACAGTTTATTGTGATCCACACAGTCAAAGGCTTTGGCATAGTCAAAACAGCAGAAATATATGTTTTTCTGGAACTCTCTTGCTTTTACGATGATCCAGCGGATGTTGGCAATTTGATCTGTGCTTCCTCTGCCTTTTCTAAAACCACTTGAACGTTTGGAAGTTCACAGTTCACATATCGTGGAAGCCTGGCTTGGAGAATTTTAAGCATCACTTTACTAGCATGTGAGATGAGTGCAATTGTGTGGTAATTTGAGCATTCTTTGGCATCGCCTTTCTTTGGGATTGGAATGAAAATTGACCTTTCCCAGTCCTGTGGCCACTGCTGAGTTTTCCAAATTTGCTGGCATATTGACTGCAGCACTTTCACAGCATCATCTTTTAGGATTTGAAATAACTCAACTGAAATTCCATCACCTCAACCAGCTTTGTTCATAGTGATGCTTCCTAAAGCCCACTTGACTTCACATTACAGGATGTCTGGCTCTAGGTCAGTGATCACACCATCGTGATTATCTTGGTCGTGAAGATCTTTTTTGTACAGTTCTTCTGTGTATTCTTGCCACCTCTTCTTAATATCTTCTGCTTCTGTTAGGTCCCTACCATTTCTGTTCTTTATCGAGCCCATCTTTGCATGAAATGTTCCCTTGGTATCTCTACTTGATGTTATTTTTCCATAGGGAAATCAGAATGAAAGGTAAAGGTCAGTTTAAACAAGTTCTAAATAGCATTCATAACCTGAACTATAAAGTAGAATGCTCATATTGGCACCCCACTCCAGTACTTTTGCCTGGAAAATCCCATGGACGGAGGAGCCTGGTAGGCTGCAGTCCATGGGGTTGCGAAGAGTTGGACACGACTGAGCGACTTCACTTTCACTTTTCACTTTCATGCATTGGAGAAGGAAATGGCAACCCACTCCAGTGTTCTTGCCTGGGGAATCCCAAGGACGGGGAAGCCTGTGGGCTGCCGTCTATGGGGTGGCACAGAGTCAGACACGACTGAAGTGACTTAGCAGCAGCTCATATAGGAAAATAAATTAGATGTGAAGGGGACAACTGAAGGAACCCAAGAAAGTTGAATGATTTGAGCCCTCAGCCACATTCACGAACTAGAAATCACTTCCTCATAAACGGCAACAAATCTCAGAGCTAAAGGATGTATTTAAATCCCATATTACCTTGTGAAGAGGCACACACTTTCCTAACACTGTTTATGAAAGTGAAAGTGAAGTCTCTCAGCCGTGTCTCACTCCTTGTGATCCCGTGGACTGTAGCTCTTCTGTTCACAGAATTCTCCAGGCAAGAATACTGGAGTGGGTTACCATTCCCTTCTCCAGGGATCTTCCTGACCCTGAGATTGAACCTGGGTCTCCTGCATTGCAGGCAGATTCTTTACTATCTGAATCACCAGGGAACCTTGCAACTGGAAAATATTACATGAGAAAGATGCCCAGCCTTGACAAGAGATTTCACAGGGGAAAGTGGTTTACAGCAGACTCCATTGCTCCTGTTCACATCTAAAACCCTTCCCTAATGTTGTCTTCTTAATATATTCCCACCAAGCCTCTTAGTTTTTCTTAGTCATTCCCCTACTTTTAATACTAACTGTGGTTTCCAGTTATCAGATACTCTGTAGAATTTACACCAACTTGAAGTCCAATATCAACTCAACTTGAACTCAAAAAAATACTCCTTACTTGAATTGTAAAATAACCATTTCCCCCCAAAGAATAAAACTTTAGTTAACTGGTTAACTAACTGGTTCAAATTAGAATCATATATTAATGTATTTTCTTAAGCAGAAAAGAATGCATTATATTTTACAATCCAAACTGAGACCAGCTATATTGATTAAGCAGGAGAATTTTACTCTCATGAGAATTAATACCTTCTTTGGAAATAGCAGAGAAGGTTTACCTATCACTTCACTGAAGACAGTGGCCAGTGAAAAGCTGGTGTGAACACAAGCAATTCCAAAACTCAGGGTAATCAGTATTTCTTCTATCTTCTTCTGCCTCATCAGCACTCCCTTAACTCTCAGAATGCCTCCACCACATCATGAATGCATGTGCTCATATTTACTCAAGAAATGCTTGTGGCTGTCGTTCAGCTGCTAAGTCATGTCAGACTCTTTGGGACCCCAACTCCTCTGTCCTCCACTATTTCCTAGAATTTGCTCAAATTCATGTCCATGAATGCTTAGCCAGTGAATAAATGCACAGGTAGAGGTCAGCCTGACTTCTATACATAGCTCTGTGCTTTCTCTCTCATGACAGTCCCAGAGTTTGCTTGTGAATGTTCCTGTAATTTATTTCTCTATCAATCGAGTTGTTGTTTTTTGGGGACCTCGTTATTCTCCCCCCAAATACTCCTTACTTCAGCTGAGCTTCATCTCTCTTCCTTTAATCTGAAACAGTTCTTTAAAGGAAATGATCCCTTGGGACAATTTTCTAAGGCTAGAATAGAAAAGGAAAGAAACAAGCACATATCTAATTATATCCCCACTTCCTCTCTCACTTGCCTTTCTTGACCATGAATAATGGAGGAGTGCTAGTAAGGTTTTTTGTTTTAAACACTTAGAACATAACTGATTAGAAGATAACTGTATATTTGCGTTTATTTAATTTGATGATATAAGGGATTATAGTGAGAAACTAATAAAGTTCTAGTGTACTCCCCTGTCTTTATGTGGACCAGTGCATCGATTCAAACTAATTTCATTTAAACTCTGAGCAGTGCTAGTGAGGGGGAAAAAAAAAAAAAACCTTTCTAGTTGAATTGGAAAACTTTATAGGAAAAATATCATGATCTTTTTTCTCAAATGGTTAAACTGGCATTAAAAGACATTTAAAACTAAGCTGTAATTTTCACACTGCACTTCCTCGTAACTCTAGTTGCTTCTTACATGGCACCTTTTCTCTAAGCAGCACCACATGTTTTAGACTGTAAGTTACTAATCAAAAGGGTAGCTATGTTTTAAATTTGAATACATTTCACTTATCTTAAAGGTAAGTGATATTTTTAATTTTCTGCACTTTCAGATTTTTTTCACCTCTAAAAAGTAAGTCAAATTTCCTTCTGGATATAATAAACTGCCAACAACCTAAGCATATTTTTAAAGTTAGTTTCTGGATAGAAAAGATCGGAAGAAAGAGATTGCTTTATGAGATCAGAAGTTTGGTCTTTCTGTCTCAAAATCTGACCTCTGGAAAAAAAAAAATCTTACCTCTGGCAGTGACCATTTTCTGATGACTTACAAGGTGAATGGAACACTCTTTTTAAAAAATTTTCAAGACTTTCGGGTATTCTACAGGGAAATATATTTTGCAATATATGTTTATAGAGATATAGAAAAACACATGAGCATGATAATCATCAATCACATATGTACAAAAATGTTCCATTAGAATATGGATTTTTTTATTTTAATAACAAAATGGATTTTGGCACCATAAGAATAAAGAAGCCAAATGATTGCCTGATTTTTTTGTTTTCAACCAGTTTTTCCTTTAACAGAAGATATGTCAAAAACCTAGCCACCCCTTTATGGGGTGGGAGGTGGGAGGGAGATTAAAGAGGGAGGGGACATATGTATACCTATGGCCGGCTCCTGTCAATGTATGGTAGAGACCAACACAATACTGTAAAGTAATTATCTTCCAATTAAAAATAAATAAAATGTAAAAAAAAAAAAAAACAACACCTAGCCATCCCTTTGAAAAGATAGCGTAAGTGGAAAAACTTCCAAGAGGCAGCCCCAGGGAAGAAAGATTCTGTAGAACTAATACAATTGTCTTTGTGACTGTGTCCCTTTCTTTTCTCCCAGGACTTTGACCATGCTTCTCTACTCCTGATGTTCAGGCTCCTTTGTGTCACGCTGGAGCCTTTCCCTGATGGAGTTCCAGCCCTTTCAGTAATCCTCCACAAGTGATGCTGGTAAACTCATCCATACATCTTGGGTTTATAGGCAGAGGCTGCCCTCCAATGATTTGGACCACTGGTTTTCATTTCTGTTGGATAGCTGTCTCCTTAAGAGGATAAAAAGACAAAGGAAGCATTTATTTCTTCCCTACTAATTCTTTTTTAAAAATAATTCCAGTTAGAGGGGCGTGTGCATGTGTGTGTGTGTGTATGTATAAAGGTATTAAACACACCTATCTTAAAACGTATTTTATTGAAGTATAGCTGATTTACAATGTTGTGCTGATTTGTACAATACAGCAAAGTGATTCAATTATACATATATATGCATTCTGTTTCATATTCTTTTCCATTATGGTTTATCACAGGATATTGACTATAATTCCCTGTGCTATACAGTAGAACCTCGTTGTTTATCCTTTCTCTATATAACAGTTTCATCTGCTAACTCCAAACTCATTTGAATTCATTAACTTTGTCTTAATTCATACTTCGTTTATATAAACCCTTTAAACATAAATAAAACAGAAAACTGTAAAGACTAAACTTTTCTGAGTAAAATCTATTTGCAACACTTATTTACAAAAAAAGCAAACAAATATCTTAAAGGTCAAACTGCTTTAAAATACCTCTCAAGAGAGAGCAGAGAATGAGAGATACCGACTTACCCCTGGTACCTCAGAGTATTTCCTGCAGTGATCTAAGGGGATGGAGTTTGATACATAATTTGTGTTTATTACTGTTATTTAGTAATGCAGAGACTACCTGATGAGGGGGAAAAAAATCAACTGGAGAAGTTTACAGCCTTCAGGGAGGGTGAGGAAGGGAAAACAGTTGAACTATACTCTTGGGGAATGAATACCAAGGGACCTGTTCCAGTGACCTGCAGGTATGTGCTATGTTGGTCTCATTGCCTGAGGGATTTGCCAATTATGTGCTCCCTGACTCTGAGCTGGTTTCCAACTAGAGAAGATGAAAGAGCATAAAAACACTTTTCAAACTTAAGTAATAATGAGATGCTCCTGAAAAGGATGGAAGGAATAATCTAGTAAGGAAGTCAAAGGTAAAGAAAACATGAATTTTAAAGAATAGAGGAGAATAAAGCCAGAGGCTAAAGGTTGATCAGTTACAGAAAATGTTGCAGAAAAGGAAGAAGAAATGAAATTCACATTCTCAGAGCTGTATCATTAACTGTCTCTTTTTGGAGGTTGTTTCTGTTTGTCTGAATACATTCCTATCAGGAAAAAGAAAAAAATTAATTGAGCACAAACCCTCAGTATATGTAGAATTATTTATTTAAAATTATATTCACATACTAATATGCTAACAGGGCTTCCCTCGTAGCTCAGTGGGTAAAGAATCTGCCTGCAAGGCAGGAGACCCAGGTTTGATCTCTGTATTGGGGAGACCCCCTGGAGAAGGAAATGATAACCCACTCCAGTATTCTTGCCTAGAGAATCCCATGGACAGAGGAACCTGGCAGGCTACAGTCCATGTGGTCGCAAAAGTTGAACACAACTTAGCAACTAAACCAAACCAACAATGTGCTAACATATTGTATATTCAGTTGTGTCTGACTCTTTGTGATCCCATGGACTATACAGCCCATGGAATTCTCCAGGCCAGAATACTGAAGTGGGTAGCATTTCCCTTTGCCATGTGATCTTCCCAACCCAGGGATGGAACCCAGGTCTCCTACATTGCAGGTAGATTCTTTACCAGCTGAGCCACAAGGGGATCCATGTATATATTAAAAATGCACACAAAATATGATTCTTCAAAAGGAGACAAATAACCTTAATAAATAACTTACTGGCTAATGTACAAAAACTTTTTAAATATAAATGCTTCAATATTTTTGTTGGAACATCCAAAGTCCCCTTCTATGAGTAGTGTATTTTGGTAATTGGCTTTAAGAGCTGATATTAACATTCTAGAGAAGGCAATGGCACCCCACTCCAGTACTCCTGCCTGGAAAATCCCATGGACAGAGAAGCCTGGAAAGCTGCAGTCCATGGGGTTGCTGAGGGTCGGACACGACTGAGCGACTTCACTTTCACTTTCCACTTTCATGCACTGGAGAAGGAAATGGCAACCTACTCCAATGTTCTTGCCTGGAGAATCCCAGGGACGGCGGAGCCTGGTGGGCTGCGGTCTATGGGGTCGCACAGAGTCGGACATGACTGAAGTGACTTAGCAGCAGCAGCAGCAAAATAAGATTCTTTGAAAACAATGCAATACAATGGATGGAATTTATCATCAGTTGTATTAATAATCATGACATATGTTTCAATCCATCTGTAATTAGCCTAAGGTTTTGTTGAAATTTAGTTTTACATTAAATTTCTGTGTTCTTTAGGCCAGTTTTTCTTATGAACTGGGTAGAAAATGTTTTCTAGATCTTTTTTATGTGAAGAGCAATGAGAGTTCTTATGGGTGACATTTATAACAAAACATTTCCAAATACTTAGCTTCAAAATGCTCTCTCCTTGGCGTGAGTTTCTTCCTCACTCACTGTGGGGGAAAAAAAAAAAATCATACATTCCAAGAAGGCCCTAATAAAATGTGATTACTTTTAAAAAATAAATTTCAAGTAGCATGCCATAATGCAACTGAATTAGAGTTCTTTAGTTTTCCTGATTCACCCAGTATATGCCCAACAAGAGGCTGAGATGGAAGCTCTGGTAGTTATCTTCAGTCTGAGGCTTCTTCCCGGGAATCTTTCCAAGCAATGTGTTCATTTTGTGAAAGTTCTTTGCTGTGCTTAGTTATTCACTCATGTCCAACTCCTAGCGACCCTTTGGACTGTAGCCCACCAGGCTCCTTTGTCCCAGCAGACAATGGAATTCTCCAGGCAAAAATACTGGAGTGGGTTGCCATTTCCTCCTCCAGGGGATCTTCCCAACCCAGGGATCAAACCTGTATCTCCTGTGTTACCCACTGAGCCATCAAGGAACCCCAAGTTTGTCAAAGTCAGTTTTATTGAAATTAAATAGCAAAAGCAGTAAATCAGATAATTTTAAATTTTATCTAAGAGAAACTGAGTTTACTCCCAGCATCAATCTGTATTATTTACATAACAAATCCTTGTCTGTGTCTCTATTTTTCAATAAAATAACTATAACTGAAATTCTAATATTTTCTTCTTGGACTCCAGTGGATTACCTTTAGGACTCTTTGTATATACGGATTCGATTATGAAGACCACTGACTCAAAAAATTATGAATTATTTAAAAACGTACTAGCAGGTTGAAAACCATGAGATCAGAGATGGTGGGAGATAGGTAGAAACAGGGAGAAGGCAATGGCACCCCACTCCAGGACTCTTGCCTGGAAAATCTCATGGACGGAGGAGCCTGGTGGGCTGCAGTCCATGGGGTTGCGAAGAGTCGGGCATGACTGAGCGACTTCACTTTCACTTTTCACTTTCATGCACTGAAGAAGGAAATGGCAGCCCACTCCAATATTCTTGTCTGGAGAATCCCAGGGACGGGGGAGCCTGGTGGGCTGCCATCTATGGGGTCGCACAGAGTCGGACATGACTGAAGCAACTTAGCAGCAGCAGCAGGTAGAAACAGAGAGGAGAAAGAAATGAACATTTTTATGGATTAGGCATTTTACCTACAACCAGCGAGGTAGCTATGTCACTGATTAGAGACATGAGCTTCAGAGGGATTAAATAACTTCTGAAAGAGCCACATGATCATTAAGAACCTTAGAACATTGCTCTTTTGGAGGTGCCATCCTCATTAGTGACTTTCTGTTAAAGAAGACACAGATTTCCGAATGCAAAACTGACATAAATAATGAAGTATCTTCCTCGAGGCAAGAAAAAACACATTCCATAGTCACAATTGAAAGTTCCTGAACCTTAAACTCCTGATTAGATTTCTTTGATCACAGGGAACAATGCTGTCACCTCTAATGCTTTAACAAGCTAAACAGCAGCCACTTGCATTTATGACTCCAACTATTACAGCAAAACAATGTACTCCAGGTACAACGACTTGCCAGAAATGATAAGAATGATTCATTTAGTCAATAAATTTTTACATGACAGATTTCCAGAGGTCAGGCACTAAGGATACAATAGCACAAAAACAGACACTCACATGATATTCTGTTATCGTCTTTTGAAAGACAAAGTCATTAATAAGTGTTAAAACCAATGTGTTCAATTATAAATGAGAGTAATTGTTATGAAGAAAAAGAGGGTAGCATTGCATAGGTTGAAAATAAGGCAAAGTGACCAAAGGCTTAGGTCACAAGAAGAGTCTCTAAGATCTGAGGATGGTGTGGCATTAGCAAGGGGAGAGTCAGGGGGAGGGTGACTGGCAGAGGGCAGCATTTGTCAGGGCCTGTAGACAGAGGGAGGATAATCCAGCCTAGTGATAATAATCCAGCAGGTGAGGGTGACAGGAGGTCAAAGGTGACGAGAAGAGTGGCATTTTGTGTCTAACGTGATGGACATGCACACAGGGTCTCGCCCTGGAGGACCCTTTGCTCATCAACACAGTGTTGCTCCTTATCATATGAATAATAAGAAAAGTCAAGGACTTTAAGTAGAGAATGAAATGATCCAGATTCATTTGGAAGATATCATGGCGGCTGAAATGTGTAAAACTGGAGGAGGCTGTGTTGAATTGAGAACGGTGACAGAAGTAAAAATGAAAGACCAGAATTGAGGTAGAACACCCAGCTGACAGAAAGAGGCTTAACACAACATCAAAAAGATAACCATGTGGTTACCCAGTAGAAAGAGAAGAAAAAAAAACAATCTATAGGTTCCTGAGACAGTAACAGAGAGGGGCATGATTCAGAGCCAAAGACAGAGATTCCAGAAATGAATCAGGATTTTAAATTTCAAGCATTAAGCCAGGATTCAATATAAAAAAATCAACTGTATGTATTTCTATACGCTAGCAATGAACATACCAAAAAATTAAGAAAATAATTATATTTAAAATATTACCAAAAGGAATAAAATACCTGGATAAAAATTGACAAACCTGTGGAAGATCTGTACAGTTAAAACTATACACATTGTTGAAAGGAATTAAGATACAAATGGAAAGATATCCCAAGTTCATGGGTTGGTAGAGATATTACTGTTAAGATAACAATACTCCTTAAATTGATCTACCCATTCAATGTAATTTCTATCAAAATGTCAGCTGGATATATTAGGAATCTTTTTATGAAACTGATGAGCTGATTATAAACTTAAAATGGAAATGCAAGGGACTCAGAATAGCCAAAATATTCTTGACAAAACACACACACACACACACACACACATTTTGAGGACTCAAAATTCTTGATTCCAAAACTTACTATAAAACTAGAGTAATCAAAACAGTGTAGCATTTGCATTAAGGACAGACATAGAGATCAAAGGAATACAACTTCCACTCCAGAAATAAATCTTGCCATTCATGGTCAACTGATTTTTGACAAGGATGCCAAGATAATTCAATAGGGAAAACTAGTCTTTTCAACAAACTGTGCTAAGAACTGGATATGTACAAGTAAAAGAATTAAATCGGACCCTTAGCTCACATCATATGCAAAAACTACCTCAAGACTGATCATAGACATAAATCTGAGAGCTAAAACTATAAAACTCTTAGAAGAAAACATAGAAGTAAATATTTGTGACTCGTGTTCAGTTCAGTTCAGTTCAGTCGCTCAGTCGTGTCCGACTCTTTGCGACCCCATGAATCGCAGCACGCCAGGCCTCCCCGTCCATCACCAACTCCTGGAGTTCACTCAGACTCACGTCCATCGAGTCGGTGATGCCATCCAGCCATCTCATCCTCTGTCGTCCCCTTCTCCTCCTGCCCCCAATCCTTCCCAGCAACAGAGTCTTTTCCAATGAGTCAACTCTTCACATGAGGTCGCCAAAGTACTGGAGTTTCAGCTTTAGCATCATTCCTTCCAAAGAACATCCAGGACTGATCTCCTTCATGTTAGCAGTGGTCTTTTTAGACATGACATCAAAGCAAAAGTGACAGAAAATAATAAATTCTCCAAATAAATCCAACAAAATTTAAAAGCTTTGTACTGCAAATGATACCATCAAGAAAGTAAAAAGACAACCCACAGATTGAGAAGAAATCTTTGCAAATCATTTATCTCATCATGGACTTTTCCCCCAGAACATATATATATATTTTAAAAACCCTCTTTCAATTCAATAATAAAATGATAAATAACCCAATTTTTAAAAGAGCAATGGTTGTGAATATATCCATTTTATATCTTCCTTTTCCAAGAAATATATATGAATGGCCAATAAGTACATGAAAAGATATACATCATTAACTCTCTTGGAAATATAAATCAAAAGCAAAATGAGAGGCTACTCCACGTCCACTAGCTTGGCTAATATAAAAAAGACAGTCTCAAGGGTTAGCAAGGCTATGAAAAGAGAAATGCTCATAAAGTTCTAATTAGAATTAAAATGGTCCAGTTGCTCTAGAAAACAGCTTGGTAATTCCTCAAAATGTGAAACCTAGAGTTACTTTGTAATCTGGCATTCCCACCCCTTGGTATACAGCCAAGAGAAATAAAACTATACATCCCACATAAAAACTTGTTCATGAATGTTTGTACTTGGCTTATTCAAAATAGCCCTTAAATAGAAACAGCTGAAATTATCATTACCTGATAAATGGAAGAATAAAATGTGGCATATTCATGCAATGCAATACATCTGACAATACAAAAGGATGAAGCAACATACTTCAACATGGATGCAGTTTGAAAGCATTATGCTAGGTGAAATTACAGACTATATTCTGTATGATTCTATTTATATAAAACATCCACAATAGACAAAGGTATAAAGATAGAAAGTGGACTAGTGATTGCCTAGGACTGACTGGTGGGGGAGATGGGGTTGTGAATGACTACTAATAGGTAAAGTGTTTCTTTTAAGGGGACACAAATTTCTAAAATTATCCTGTGATGATGGCTCATTCTTGTGAGTATACTAAGAAATATTGAACTGTGCATATTAAATGGATGAATTTTACAGTATGTAAATTGTATAAATAAAACTGTTTTTAAAACCTTGAATATTTGTAAATGGATTGATTGTAATGGGAAGTGTGTGATATGAGGGGAGTTGGGGTCAATAATGATAGACAAATATTGTCTCTATTAAAGTAGATGGATTTTAGTGTCAGTCACTGAAATGGTTTGGAAAAAGATGGTATTAACTAAGTTTTGAATATGTTGAGATTGAAGACAAGAGATAACAAGTGTTGGCAAGAATGTAGAGAAAAGGGAACACTTGTTCACTGATAGGAATGTAAATTGGAAACTATAGGAAAAAGTATGGAGGTTTCTCAAAAAATTAAAAATAAAACTACCATATGATCCAGCAATTCTACTTCTGAGTATACATGTAAAGGAAACTAAATCATCATATCAAAGAGATATCTGTACCTGTTGTTCATTGCAGCATTATTTATAATAGCCAAGACATGGAAACAACCAAAGTATCTATCAACAGATGAACAGATAAGGAAGATGTGAGATATATATATACCCACAAAGGAATATTATTGTATATACATATATACAAAGGAATATTATTCAGCCATTAAATAAACATGGAATTCCTGCTACTTGTTGTAACATAAATGAAACTTAAAGGCATTATTACAAATACTATATGAGCTCACTCATATGTGAAATCTTTAAAAAAAACTCATAGAAACAGACAGTGGATTGTTGGTTGCCAGGAGCAGAGGCTTGGGAGAAATGGTTGAAGTGGTCAAAAAGCACAGATTTTCAATTATAATATGGATAAGTTCTGTAGATTTAATGTATAGCATGGAGAAGGCAATGGCACCCCACTCCAGTATTCCTGCCTGGAAAATCCCACGGACGGAGGAGACTGGTAGGCTGCAGTCCATGAGGTTGCTAAGGGTCAGACACAACTGAGCGACTTCACTTTCACTTTTCACTTTCATGCATTGGAGAAGGAAATGGCAACCCACTCCAGTGTTCTTGCCTGGAGAATCCCAGGGACGGGGGAGCCTGGTGGGTTGCGGTCTATGGGGTCGCGCAGAGTCAGACACAACTGAAGCGACTTAGCAGCAGCAGCATGGTAAATACAGTTAATTATACAGAATGATATACACTTGAAAGTTGCTAAAAGAGTAAATCTTAGAAGTTCTTAAGACATACACACATTGTAATTATATGGGGTGACAAATTTGTTAACTAATCTTCCTGTGGTAATCATTCTACAATGTATATGTATATAAAATTGTACACCTTAAGTTTACACAATGTTATATGTCAATCATATCTTAATAGAACTGGGAGCAGGGAAAGAATTACAAGCTCACTGAGTGAAGAGAGGAGCATTACTGGATATGGGAAATGAACTTCTCTGCATGTCTTCTCTAAACAGGAAAAAAACAATTAATTGATGGGATTTACCAAAGTGAGTAATTAGGAAATTTTTTCTACAAAAATTTAATAAGTTTAAAAACTAGGATTACTTGCCTTATATTAATACATATTCAGTTGTAGTTGACAGATAACTTTTAATCACATGGCAATTTAAAATAAAGCAAATTCTACTATGAAATATTTTATATCCAATTTTCCTTTGTATTTTTTGTTTACCACTCAACCTCATAAATTAAGATGAATTTAAGAAATGTCTGATTAATACAGTATAATTATGTGCAAGATGATACCCACCTATAATCCATCCAGACATTTTGCTTTCAGTTATGATGTCTTTATAATTATACTTTAAACAGCTCATGCTGATTATATGACTTGTCTGCCATTCAGAAGTGACACTGCTTATAAAGTTAGAGATAGGTCAGTCAATAGCAATATCACCATAGCCCAAGAAGCCACTAGACATTACATGACATCACCTCGAATTTACTTTTTGATGGGCTATAGAATGTTGAATCAAAGGAAAAGGACATTTTAAAGGTTACTGTTATATCATGCCAAAGGACACATGAGAGAACTTTGGGGTTTTTTTGTAAAAATATAACCTGAGGTTATGGCAATGCTATTGTTTCTCTTGTCATTTATTCTACTTTGTTATTTGATCTGATTAAGAAAAAGAAGGAAGTAGGTCATGTCCATTGTCATTTGCTCTACAGAGAAGTCAAAGTGGAAAAAAATTAGATGTAGTGTAAACAGCACAGCTGCCTAGAATAGGAAATTATCCTGCAATTTCTACAATTTAATGATAGATCTTAGGAGTAAAACCTTAGTATAAAGCAAAGGTAAATTTGTGTAAACTAGTAGTGTTCCTTTAATAATCTATTTAGGATGCTAAGGAACAAATGCTGATTTATTTGTCCATCTATCATTTGCACAAGAGTTTACTGTGAAGTCATTATGTGCCAAAAACTTTACCAGATACTATATAAAAGTATTTATCTTTAAAAGAGTTCATAATTCACTTGGTAAAATAAGTGGAGAGAAATATCTGAATACTCCTGTAGACTTTTCTGTCATTAGTAAATATCATTCCATGTTACTAACCTAAGAGTAACTCCAAAGAGAGAATTTCTTGAATTAATTCTGACATTGTTCCATTCACAACTTCAGGAGGAACAAAGGATACTCTGTTTCCCTCTGCGATTTATGGGGGGAAAAAGAATTAAAAAATAAAATAAAAACCTGGTTCTCACACCCTGAAGATTGGAGTTAGGAAGCTTTCTGCCTGCCCTAACAGAACGCATCAACACTAATGGATTTGAACTATGAGAAATGCTGGAACATTATTGATATAATATCTTTTTTTTTTTTTTGGAGTTTTTTTTTTTATTTTAAATTTTATTTTATTTTTAAACTTTACAAATTGTGTTAGTTTTGCCAAATATCAAAATGAATCCGCCACAGCTATACATGTGTTCCCCATCCTGAACCCTCCTCCCCGCTCCCTCCCCATACCATCCCTCTGGGTCATCCCAGTGCACTAGCCCCAAGCATCCAGTATCGTACATCGAACCTGGACTGGCAACTCGTTTCGTACATGATATTATACATGTTTCAATGCCTTTCTCCCAAATCTTCCCACCCTCTCCCTCTCCCACAGAGTCCATAAGACTGTTCTATACATCAGTGTCTCTTTTGCTGTCTCGTACACAGGGTTATTGTTACCATCTTTCTAAATTCCATATATATGCGTTAGTATACTGTATTGGTGTTTTTCTTTCTGGCTTACTTCACTCTGTATAATAGGCTCCAGTTTCATCCACCTCATTAGAACTGATTCAAATGTTTTCTTTTTAATGGCTGAGTAATACTCCATTGTGTATATGTACCACTGCTTTCTTATCCATTCATCTGCTGATGGACATCTAGGTTGCTTCCATGTCCTGGCTATTGTAAACAATGCTGCGATGAAAATTGGGGTACATGTGTCTCTTTCCCTTCTGGTTTCCTCAGTGTGTATGCCCAGCAGTGGGATTGCTAGATCATAAGGCAGTTCTATTTCCAGTTTTTTAAGGAATCTCCACACTGTTCTCCATAGTGGCTGTACTAGTTTGCATTCCCACCAACAGTGTATGAGGGTTCCCTTTTCTCCACACCCTCTCCAGCATTTATTGTTTATAGACTTTTGGATCGCAGCCATTCTGACTGGTGTGAAATGGTACCTCATAGTGGTTTTGATTTGCATTTCTCTGATAATGAGTGATGTTGAGCATTGCCGGGGACCAGCCCCGGCTGATCCAGGGTATTCGAAGGAGAGACGGCATAGGCGAGGATCAGGATACAATAGCTTCAATTAGATATTAATTGGAGATATAAAGAGTAATAGAATAAGGATAGCTCAGTAGGAAAATTCAGTGGAGAAAAGAGGCTGAGTAGCTTGGTTTACGCGGGAGACCAATAAAACTTCAAGACAAGAAGTTTGCACCACTTACGTAGGCCGCAGGCGTCCTTCCGTTCTCCCGAAGGAGAGGAGACACTGAGGCCTCCCCGGTCGGATCTTAGAAGCCCAGGCATAATTAGTAAGCATGGTGGGTTCCGCGCTCCAGATGGAGACTCAACCAGAGTGAGAGAGAGAGCGACATGGGGAGACCAGTATTTCGAGAAACTGATCCCAATTCTTTATTTTCCAGAGTCTGTTTTTATACACTGAGATGTTATACAAAAGTCACGCGGGGTCAGCAGTCCTGACTTTTATCAAAGTCAGGTGCTTCATACAAATGTATACAGAGGTCTTAGGGGTGTTACATCATCTTCTGGCCAGGGGGGCCTGCTGACAATTTACGACCCTCTCCTTGTGACAGCAGTCAGTCAATCAGGACACTTATTTCTCCAGGGCTGATTATTCTCAAAACAGACACCACCCAAATAAAGTTACATTCCTACAGGGTGAGGGTGTAGTGGGTTTTAGTTAAGGAAAGAATTTACTTAGCCTAAGGTCTAATGTGATTAATATCAAAGGTTAATACTTATTTCTTCTATATATTCATTAATGTGTGTAAGGGCGGGGGATGTGGAGACTTAGCAACAAACATTGGCTCAACAAATGAAAAACCCTTCACCAACACATTTTCTAATTAGCCCATTATACTTATACTAATAGTTTTCTAACTTTTCTAAGGAACCTGTTTTTAGAAGGTTTAAAGCATCTTGTGCCTCTCACGGTTGGGAGGCTGTGAGCAATCATATGTGGCTGGATGAGCCTGTCAGGCAGGCTAGAGAACCTTCAGAGGAGTTTGTAGGTTAAAACACTCTTGTCACACCCAAGAGTTTTTATTGACTGGAGCTCTAGGTTAACTCCTTCTCCGAAAGAGGTGGTGGGGGACAGCCCCCCGTAAAGTCAGAGGTGTAGGTAAGAGCACAAAGTAGTAAAGTAGGCAGGCTCTGGTTATGGGGGTAGACGCTCGAGGATTTCCAGGGGGACTCCTGAGGCTCAATCCCGCCTTTGCGTATGTCGAGCCTCCTTCCTCATGACCTTTGTCACGGGCGGAGTACCTCACTCTGGCCCCCAACAGAGCATCTTTTCATGTGTTTGTTAGCCATCTGTATGTCTTCTTTGGAGAAACGTCTATTTAGTTCTTTGGCCCATTTTTTGATTGGGTCATTTATTTTTCTGGAGTTGAGCTGTAGGAGTTGCTTGTATATTTTTGAGATTAGTTGTTTGTCAGTTGCTTCATTTGCTATTATTTTTCCCATTCTGAAGGCTGCCTTTTCACCTTGCTAATAGTTTCCTTTGATGTGCAGAAGCTTTTAAGGTTAATTAGGTCCCATTTGTTTATTTTTGCTTTTATTTCCAATATTCTGGGAGGTGGGTCATAGAGGATCCTGCTGTGATGTATGTTGGAGAGTGTTTTGCCTATGTTCTCCTCTAGGAGTTTTATAGTTTCTGGTCTTATGTTGATATTTTTAATCCATTTTGAGTTTATTTTTGTGTATGGTGTTAGAAAGTGTTCTAGTTTCATTCTTTTACAAGTGGTTGACCAGATTTCCCAGCACCACTTGTTAAAGAGATTGTCTTTAATCCATTGTATATTCTTGCCTCCTTTGTCAAAGATAAGGTGTCCATATGTGCGTGGATTTATCTCTGGGCTTTCTATTTTGTTCCGTTGATCTATATTTCTGTCTTTGTGCCAGTACCATACTGTCTTGATAACTGTAGCTTTGTAGTAGAGCCTGAAGTCAGATAGGTTGATTCCTCCAGTTCCATTCTTCTTTCTCAAGACAGCTTTGGCTATTTGAGGTTTTTTGTATTTCCATACAAATTGTGAAATTATTTGTTCTAGCTCTGTGAAGAATACTGTTGGTAGCTTGATAGGGATTGCATTGAATCTACAAATTGCTTATAGACTTTTGGGTAGTATACTCATTTTCACTATATTGATTCTTCCAATCCATGAACATGGTATATTTCTCCATCTATTAGTGTCCTCTTTGATTTCTTTCACCAGTGTTTTATAGTTTTCTATATATAGGTCTTTAGTTTCTTTATGTAGATATATTCCTAAGTATTTTATTCTTTCTGTTGCAATGGTGAATGGAATTGTTTCCTTAATTTCTCTTTCTGTCTTCTCATTATTAGTGTATAGGAATGCAAGGGATTTCTGTGTGTTGATTTTATATCCTGCAACTTTACTATAGTCATTGATTAGGTCTAGTAATTTTCTGGTGGAGTCTTTAGGGTTTTATATGTAGAGTATCATGTCATCTGCAAATAGTGAGAGTTTTACTTCTTCTTTTCCAATTTGGATTCCTTTTATTTATTTTTCTGCTCTGATTGCTGTGGCCAAAACTTCCAAAACTATGTTGAATAGTAATGGTGAAAGTGGGCACCCTTGTCTTGTTCCTGACTTTAGAGGAAATGCTTTCAATTTTTCACCATTGAGGATAATGTTTGCTGTGGGTTTGTCATATATAGCTTTTATTATGTTGAGGTATGTTCCTTCTATTCCTGCTTTCTGGAGAGTTCTTATCATAAATGGATGTTGAATTTCGTCAAAGGCTTTCTCTGCATCTAATGAGATAATCATATGGTTTTTATTTTTCAATTTGTTAATGTGGTGTATTACATTGATTGATTTGCGGATATTGAAGAATCCTTGCATCCCTGGGATAAAGCCCACTTGGTCATGGTGTATGATCTTTTTAATGTGTTGTTGGATTCTGATTGCTAGAATTTTGTTAAGGATTTTTGCATCTATGTTCATCAGTGATATTGGCCTGTAGTTTTCTTTTTTTGTGGGATCTTTGTCAGGTTTTGGTATTAGGGTGATGGTGGCCTCATAGAATGAGTTTGGAAGTTTGCCTTCCTCTGCAATTTTCTGGAAGAGTTTGAGAAGGATAGGTGTTAGCTCTTCTCTAAATTTTTGGTAGAATTCAGCTGTGAAGCCGTCTGGACCTGGGCTTTTGTTTGCTGGAAGATTTCTGATTACAGTTTCAATTTCCATGCTTGTGATGCATCTGTTAAGATTTTCTATTTCTTCCTGGTCGAGTTTTGGAAAGTTGTACTTTTCTAAGAATTTGTCCATTTCTTCCACGTTGTCCATTTTATTGGCATATAATTGTTGATAGTAGTCTCTTATGATCCTTTGTATTTCTGTGTTGTCTGTTGTGATCTCTCCAGTTTCATTTCTAATTTTATTGATTTGATTTTTCTCATTTTAAAAAGTAAAAGGTCAAGAGGTGGGCTGGACACTAGGGTCAGTTCTGGTTTCTCTTTCTGTGATGTTCTCTAGGGCTCTTCCCCCTCTTACAGCTAGCAGAGGGACACTGGTAGCAAGAGTGATGGGCTATGGTGGTTTCAGGGTTTAATATCAAACTCCCGGTCCAGTAATAAAGGAGCATCTATTGTTGTGCTTCTTTCTTATAGTGAAAGAGGCTCCTCCTTTCTTAAATCAATCACTGGGCAAGAAGAATCAGATTATGGTAACTAGTTTCAAGAAATTAATTCTAACATAACTAGTTCCAAAGAAATTTAAACAATTTAAGTTCTAGTCCTGAAACTAAGAATTCAGTTGCCTTTGACATGAAAGAAGCAAAAAAAAATTTTTTTGTTAATCAGTGTTCTGTTAGGAAGAACAGAATGTTGGGTAGGTAACTAACAGTATTTACAATCTTGACCATGTTGATTAACATGGAAAATTTACCATAATTTACCTGATGCAAAGAGCCAACTCATTGCAAAAGACCCTGATGCTGCGAAAGACTAAAGGCAAGAGGAGAAGAGGGTGATAGAGGATGACATGGCTGGATGGTGTCAATGACTCAATGGGCATAAGTTTGAGCAAACTCCAGGAAACAATGAAGGACAGGGAAGCCTGGTGTGCTGCAATTTATGGGGACATGACTTAGCGACTGAACAACAGTAAATAATAGTTCACTAAGAACATTAATTAATTTAATAAATTTATTATAGCAATATTAAACAATCCATTTTTAATTACATTCTAAGTATATAAATATGTAAGTCAAAAGGTACACAGTTTGCCTACATCCAGAAATAGCAGAAAGCTCTAATCTCTTAGGCAAGTTCTGTGTCTCTCCCTGGGGAAGTCACACTGTCCTCTTCCAGGTGCTGGAACCACCAGCACCTTCAGTGGGAACAAGCGGTGGGGCTCACAGAGCAGTATCACATTCCAGTCAGTAGCCTTCACAATGAGCTAGCAACTAACTCTTTAACACAGACCACAGTTTCAAAAGAGCTGTCTTCAAACCAGCAAGATCAGCATCACCTGCAAACTTTTTAAACCACAAATTCTCAGACTCCAACCCCAACTGAATCAGAAATTGTGTTTAGAAAACCAGCAAGGTCCTGCTGTGCAGCACAGGGAACTCTATCAATATCTCGTGATAACCTACAATGGAAACAAATCCAAAAAAGAATATGTATCTTCTAAATCACTTGGCTGTGTAACAGAAACAACCATTAACACTGTAAAGCAAATATACTTCAACTAAAAACGAATAAAACTCTACATTTGAGGTCTGGTATTCTTCATTTGTTAAAACCCTGCAGTTGATTCTGATCATCTTAACATTTGAGAACCACTGAAAACAATTTCATTGTCAATTTTTCATTGCCCAACTGTGTCACTTTCTTTCCAGCTTCTCGCTCCCACCATAACCCCATAGGTCCAGTATTTTCATTTCAGTGTTTTTGCTGGTACGATTAATTCTTTTCTTTCCCACTCTTCTTCAAGTTGCAGTCAAAACCATATCTCTTGCCTACTAGATCTGCTTCTGTATATAAATGTCTGCTTCTATATGTAAACAGCTGCACTGTTCAATATGGCAGCCACCAATCACATACCACTATTGGAATGAAATTAATGAAAATTAAAAATTCAGGCATATTAGCCACATTTCAAATGTTCAATAGTCACATGTGCCAAATGGCTACCACCAGATCACACAGATTTATCTATTATTGTGAAAAAAAATTATACTGATCAGGAATGAATCAGAACATCTTAGATACATTTTTGTATGTGCATAGTTAAGTAAAATAGGTTCACTAACACCTATTGCTTTTATATGTAAATGTGGAGTCCTTTAAGAATATATTCAGTTGTAGGAGGATGATATTCACCCTCTCCCTTTGGAAGATGATGGTTTTCAATTTTGAAAATATGGCAGGCAAGATATTCTAAAAGTCAGAAGACAAAGCTGTTCTTGAAAACATATAAATCCTGGCAAAATATAACAAATATTCTTTGCAGTGAACAGCTGAACTTGCGAAAAGGACTTAAGGGTGGGAATTTCCAAAGTGCCAACAGATTTCCTGATCTTGGAAACCTGGAGCCTTGGTTTTAAGGGCAGTTCAATAACATGAGACAAAAGTTTTGATGGGAAGTAGAAACTGAGGTCATTGCATAAATTTTGAACAGTAGAGCTTTTAACCTTTTCCATTATTACTCCATGGGATTTAGAGATTCTCTGAACAATAGATTATTGAACCACTGATCGCATATTGCATATCTGAATATTTATTATTTTTTAAGAATAATTCATTAAAAGTCAATTAGCATCTGTGTTTGGGACTTTTAATTTTATAACAGCTGTAAAGTAGACCACATGGAATTTTTTATTTCTTTACTTTTTGTCTCACAATATTCCAAATAACTCATCAAATAGCAAGTCTGCAGGATGGAATTTGGGAATTTCTATCATTCAGTTATCTCCTCAGGAGTCATCAGGAAACAAAGAGCTAGATAGACTCTGTGAAGCTGCACATACTGAAAGTCTCATGAGGGCTTCCCTGGTGGCTGAGACAGTAAAGAATCTGCCCCCAGTGCAAGAGACTTGAGTTCTATCTATGGCTCAGGAAGATCCCCTGAAGAACAGAATAGCTACACACTCTGTTATTCTTGCCTGGAGAATTCCATGGACAAAGGAGCCTAGCGGGCTACCGGTCATGGGGTTACAAACAGCAGGACATGACTAAGCAGCTAACACACACCCGTGCACACACACACACGGACACACGTGCGTGAGGAAACCTAGGCCACAGTCTTCATGTAAAACTACATTCATGAGAGTATTTCATCACAAATAAAATACTATACATTTTTAGCACTCTATAGTCTACAAATTACCATCATTTTTTCATCCACATTACATACCTGTAGAATGTACGGCTGTACTGGTACATTGTCACTGTTTTACTTGTAAGAAGCTGGTGTGAAGCCTTCTAAATGTCATATGCTGCTGCTGCTGCTAAGTCGCTTCAGTCGTGTCCGACTCTGTGCGACCCCATAGACGGCAGTCCACCAGGCTTCCCCGTCCCTGGGATTCTCCAGGCAAGAACACTGGAGTGGGTTGCCATTTCCTTCTCCAATGCATGAAAGTGGAAATTGAAAGTGAAGTCACTCAGTCGTGTCCGACTCTTAGCAACCCCATGGACTGCAGCCCACCAGGCTCCTCCATCCATGGGATTTTCCAGACAAGAGAAATGTCATATGAAAGACACATTGTATTGTGTTCTTTGCAAAATATGATTCAACATTTTTATTACATGCATGTACTGCCAAGTTTACAGATTTAGTGAGTTAAATTTTTTTAATCCAAGCAGAATAACATACCACTTAACTAGAGAGACACACAGTCAAAATTTGAGATGGTCCAAACACAATCACCCAATATCCCTTGCTTGTCTGTATACTTCACCAGTTCTAAAAGTACTGTCATGTAGTCCCTATCAGGAATTAGCAATCAAGGCACAATTTACAGCATAAAAATGTCTCTGGCAAAATTAAATCTTCCATGAGAGGAGGAAAAAAAGCCCTGGCCCAGTCGTCTATTAGTAATCTTAATATAAACAGGCTCATGAGCTAATTTAACCTTGAAATACTGAGACAGAGACCCTGAGGGGCTGAGAAAGTTTAATGGCATCTGGGAAAGAGAACACAGGACACAGAGAAGAGGGGCAACTTCCCCAGGCCTGTCTAGGACCAACTCTGACTAACCACCTGGTTTAAAAGATGCTAGGGCAAGGCTGCAAGACACAAAAGTAAACAAAGTCTGCCAGTTTTGCAGTTTTGTCAAGGACTAATTGATGCTTTTGAACTGTGGTGTTGGAGAAGACTCTTGAGAGTCCCTTGGACTGCAAGGAGATCCAACCAGTCCATTCTAAAGGAGACCAGTCCTGGGTGTTCATTGGAAGGACTGATGCTGAAGCTGAAACTCCAGTACTTTGGCCACCTCATGCGAAGAGCTGACTCATTGGAAAACACTCAGATGCTGGGAGGGTTTGGGGGCAGGAGGAGAAGGGGACGACAGAGGATGAGATGGCTGGATGGCATCACCGACTCGATGGACATGAGTTTGAGTGAACTCGGGGAGTTGGTGATAGACAGGGAGGCCTGGTGTGCTGCAATTCATGGGGTCGCAAAGAGTCAGACACAACAGAGCGACTGAACTGAACTGAACTGAATGCTGTTCTCATATCTGGGCATCATCGACTCAAGGGAGACATGAGTTTGAGCAAGCTCCAGGGGACAATGAAGGACAGGGAAGCCTGGCATGCTACAGTCCACGGGGGTCACAAAGAGTTGGACATGACTGAGCTATTTAACAACAGCAACAGCATATCTGGACAATTAAATCTGCTGAGACAGTATTTTAAGTTAATATAGAGACTTTTATTTATAAGTGCAATTTTAGACCTAAATCTAAGTCTAAAAATGCACTTATCCTTCTTTTGTGTCCTCAAGAAAGACACATTGCTACTTCTCTTTTTAACATTTAATTCTTCTTAATCTCTACTGGATTCAGTCTTATCTTGAAGGATTATCACTGTGTTCTCTAAACTACATATTTTTGCCAGCCACAAAAGTTTGAAACATCAGACTCATCTGTGCCTCTTTTTATTGCCCACAAATAATATGCTAAATCCTGTACATTATATTTTTGTATCTACTTTAATTACCTTATTTCCTAACTCACCATATTGATTTGATCCCCCTCAAAGGCCACTGTAATGGGCATCTTTACTTGCCTTCCACCATATCTACCTCATCCCTCATTATTTGATTGCACAGCTGTCACATTTTCTTTATGAAACACAATTTTACTCATGCCATATCTCTATTCAAGAAACTTGACCAATTTTCTGTTGTGCTCCTCAAAAAAAAAAAAATTGCATAATTGCAGGTTTGCATTTGAGGGGCTTTACAATCGGACAGCCTCCTTTCCCACTATGGCTCATACTGTTTTCCCTTTCACTATGCTCAGGCTTCTTGTTGCTGTTCCCTGGTGGCTCAGCAATAGAGAATCCACCTTCCATTGCAAGAGATGAAAGTTTCAATCCCTGGGTCGGGAATATCCCCTGGAGAATAAAACATAAACCCGCTCTAGTATTCTTGCCTGGATAATCCCATGGATGGAGGAGCCTGGTGGGCTACAGTCCATGGGGCTGCAAGAGTATGACACAACTTCGTGACTAAACTGCCACCACTTGCTCAGGCCAAACAGAATAATTTAAAAAAATTTTTCATACATCTGCTCATAAGATTTAGTACTCCGGGAAAGTCTCTTGTGACCTTCTTCTCCTAGTTAATTAGTCCCCATGTTTTCAGATCCATCTTTTGTCTTTTCAGATCCATCTATTTATCCAGAGGACCCTACAGCATTGATACATTCACAAAGCATGCTACAATGACTTTTACTTCTTTTTCCCTAGCAAAAATCAGTAGCTTTGGTGTCCATCATCAAATATTTGTTATTCAGATTGTTTGTTCTCTCAAATTCCCAAAGTATTTATGTCTACCATCTAAAGAGAGATGCTGCATCTTCCTGCAGTTTGGGTTTTTTTGTTTGTTTGGTTTTTGAAATGTCAATTTGTATGGCAAAGTCATGATGCTTCCCTGGTACCAAGAAATCCTTCCTCTGAACTCCAAGTTTATAGAATATGTCACTTTCAGTTTTATGCTGTAGTCATTTATACATTTTTATTCCCCATGCATTAGAAAATTCATGAAGAAAGTATTTTTACTGATTTAACTTTTAAATCCTCCATAATTGCCCCAATGAAATGATGTACTACATAGAAATCAAATAGTGCTTCATTAAATTTCTAAAATAATCACTTGCTACATAATAAATTATCAAAATTATATCCTTGCAAAGCTGCATGACAAAAAAATATATGTTTCTTTCATTCCTCTATTTGTTCATTCTACATGTGGGCTTCCCTGGTGGCTCAGATGGTAAACAATCTGCCTGCAGTACAAGAGACCTGGGTTCAAGCCCTGGGTAGGGAAGATCCCCTGGAGAAGGGAATGGTTACCCACTCCAGTATTCTTATCTGGAGAATCCCATGAAAAGAGGAGCCTGGCAGGCTACAGTCCATGAGATCACAAAAAGTCGGACACAATTGAACAACTAACACACACACACACACATGTTTTGAGGGTGGAGCTTTGAACAATCCAGAAGAAAAGACAGAAAATAAGTTCAATAAGTTGCAATTTATATTGTGATACTGAAAGAAATGAAATCAAATTATGTCAGAAAGCAAAGCATTTATCCCCCGAGACACCCCGCAAATATAAAAGTATCTAATTTATGATACATCTTAAATCAGAACATTATAAAATGTCTTTTTTCTAAGTAGAATTAGTCATCATAATATTCTAACTCAATAAATAAGCAAAGACACTGTTTTTTCTCATCTTTTTCACCCTCTGTGAAATGAATATATTAACCCATTACTCACCTTTTGAAAATGTATTTATGCAAAAATATGATGTCATTTTTTATGTGTTTGCATTTTGTTTATTGATTATATTTTCATTATATTTACATTAATTAGATTCAATACCCTTTGGGAACTTTTGCAAGTAACGTCAAGAAGTTTCGATATGTAGATTTTCTTAGAATGTCTAAATGGCTTGATTTCTTGTTTTGTTGAAATCGTTTCTCTTTCCAAAAAGAAACTTAAGGGGTCCTGCAATATATATTTCAGTGTTCACCTTCAGTGCACACATTTAAGTGCACCCTCTAACTCACTTAGAGGGAGGCTAAAAGCTAAAGATAACTTTAAAGAGACATCAAGAATGTTACCTGGGCACTTCATAAGTCATTCAGAGCAACATCCAAAACACCCCAGTTTTATACAATGCAATACTCAGTTGATAGGGAAAGCTACCCTAACAAAGGTAAACCAAAACTCAACAACTCAACCAACTGAGATATTCACTTATCTCCCACTTAACAAACTGGAGATGGGCAGCCAGTCTAGAATCCTGTCCTATAACATTATCCAGAGATCCTAGCATTTATTATATTGTTCCGTGACCTTATCACACCAACAATCCAGCCAGGAAGAAGGAAAGGGAGAAACTGAAGGACAAGCAACAGTCTCATCAAATGATGATGTAGCATTCAAACGCATTACCCCCAGCTGTATGCTCTGACAATTGCAAGCCAGGTGGCCGCATCTAGCTGCAAAGAGAGCTGGGCAAAGGACTTCACAAAAAGTCAGATATTCCATTAATAAAAGCAAGGAAGGGATGGTGGTTTCTGTGAGCCAACACACGTGCAGACTTTGCCACACAAATTGACATTTCAAAAAACAAACAAAACAACCCTAAACTGCAAGAAGATAGAGCAAAGCTCTTTAAATGGTAAACATAAATACTTTGGGAATTTGAGAGGAAAAACAATCTTAATAATAATTATATGATGATGGATGCCAAAGCTACTGATTTTTACTGGGGAAAAAGAAGTACAAGTCACTGTAGCATGTTTTGTGAATGTATCAATGCAGTAGGGCCCTCTGGATAAAAAGATTTATAACACCATGAGTAAGTAGAAATAGAATTTAATTTTATCCTTAAAAGAAAACATCTTAAACAGAATAATGGAAGTACCAAAAATAGTGATACTCCTTAAAATCTTGAGAGAGAGATAAACAGAGAAGATAAAATCAGTACTTCACAAAAGGGAGAGAAAACTGATAGCACATATTATTCCAAAACTGAAAAAAAAATAGATTCTATAGTAATTTTTACATAGCAATGGGTGATATGCTTGTAATAGATGTTTAAAAAATTAAGATATGTGGGAGAATTACAGTTAGCATGTTGTGACTGTCATGGGTGACTTCCTCAAAAAGCAGACTTTCAAAATTATTCCTTTTATGTCAGAGACAAACATTGAGTTTAATGAACCAAACATCTGACTTAATTTTTAAAGATATTGCTAAAGATTATCAAGGTGTAAACCACAGTCCCCTTGGATTATCACTGGCATCATTAATACTGTTGTGGTCAGTGTTCTGCAAACAAAGTGGGTATAAGCTGAAGAAAGTAGCTGAAATTCAAATCTTGTGTCTTTCATTTTTTCATCTAATTTACTAAACTTACAGGTCTATTAGAAATATGTTACTGCAGGACTTCCCTGGTGATCCAGTGGTTAAGAAGCCACCTGCAGATGCAGCGGACAGAGGTTCGATCCCTGGTCAGGGGAGACTCCACATGCCATGGAGCAACTAAGTCATGTGAGCTTGAGATCTAGAGCCCAAGGGCCACAGCAACAGAAGTCACTGCAGTGAGAAGCCTGAGCACCACAAAGAAGATAACCCCTGACTGCCACAACTAGAGAAAGCCTTCATGCAGCAACAAAGACCCAGAGCAGCCATAAATAAATATGGAAATTAGTTAATTTAAGAAACAAACATGTTACTGCTGTGTTAAACAATGACATTTAGCCAACCAAATTAATATTATCTAGAAATTTCTAAAACCCCATCCTTAAATAGAAGAGAGAAAGTATATGTAAATACTAATCAGTACACATTTCAATTCAAATGTTCTCCAGTGAAGTTCAAGGACAAACATTTTATATATTTAAATTGTTTTCCAGTCACTCAATTATGTCCAACTCTTTGTGACCCCATGGACTACAGCACATCAGTCCTTCACTGTCTCCCAGAGTTTGCTCAAACTCATGTCCATTGAGTCAATGATGCCATCCAACCATCTCATCCTCTGTCGTCCCCTACTCCTCCTGCCTTCAATCTTTACCAGCATCAGAGTCTTTTCCAATGAATTAGCTCTTCCATCAGGTGGCCAAAGTACTGGAGCTTCAGCTTAGCATCAGTCCTTCCAATGAATATTCAGGGTTAATTTCCTTTAGGATGGACTGGTTTGATCTCCTTGCAGTCCTAGGGACTCTCAAGAGTCTTCTGCAGCACCATAGTTTGAAATTATCAACTCTTCGGGGCTCAGCCTTCTTTATGGTCCAACTCTCACTTCCATATATGACTAGTGGAAGACCCATAGCTTTGACTATATGGATTTCTGTCAGCAAAATGATGTCTCTGCTCTTTAATACACTGTCTATTGTTAACATTGGCTCCATCAATGGCTCAGCAGGTAAAGAGTCTGCCTGCCAATGCAGGAGATGCAAGAGAGGCGGATTCAATCCCTGGGTTGGGAAGATTCCCTGGAGAAGGAATTTGCAACCCAATTCAGTATTCTAGCCTGAAAAATCCCAGGGACAGAGGAGCCTGGCAGGTTGAAAATAGTCTAAGCTTGCAGCACACATATTTGACTTCCTCAAGATAAAATATAGGATCACTACTCTTTTGAAATGATGATGATTTACTTGGCTCACCATCCACTGGTCTTCCTCTGATTTCCCCAGGAGTTAAAGGTTTCCTCTGAGATGTTCTTACACACACTGGCCTTTCCAAACAGTGGCATGCCTTTTCAGACATCATGAGCGACCAAGACAAAAATCCACAAGTATAGACGAATTTTCTTTCAACAAAGCTGAGGATCTTGTATCATTGTCCTTATCCCCAATGATCCTATATTATCTTTGACCTCTTAATTTTCCCTTTTTAATAAACTATCCATAATTTGTTTAAAATGATAAGGTTGGATAAGGCAGAGAACTAGTCATTCTGAGCACTTAGCATTAAGGGTTGGCATATTTTACAGATCATTTTAAATTTCACTACATCTTGACAAGGTGGATATATTAGTGTTCCTCCTTAAGAGTTGAGAAAATCAAAGCTCAGCTTGCCTGAGTTTACACAGAAATTAATTGGTAGAGCTGCAATTCTTGATACAAATTCATGCAAGTAAAAGGAAAGCAGGAGAGACA
This sequence comes from Bos indicus, assembly GCF_029378745.1. Lineage (NCBI taxonomy): Eukaryota > Metazoa > Chordata > Mammalia > Artiodactyla > Bovidae > Bos > Bos indicus. Next base: position 13,852,592 of record NC_091775.1, on the reverse strand, counting down.
ACTACATAAATTCAAGTTTTATTCTAACATCCTCTTTATTTCTTGCTGGATTTCTTCAATTCTGCCTCTTTCAACTATAAGGCCTTCATGAGCAGACCAGAATATTTTTGTGAGTTTTTGGTTGTTTTTTTGTTCTGTTTTGCAGCAGCAACCACTGTCATTCAATAGAACATAAAGATACTTGTTCATTTAATTTAAATTTCTGACACTTAAATGTGTTGGTATGTGTAGCATTACTCTGGAACCGTGAAGGACAGTCCAAATCTTTAATTCCCAACTGTTCCAACGGGTAAATCAAGGTCTGGAAATGATTAGTCTCTTCAATGTTGCTCAGCTACAAATGGCAGAGCCAGGATTGAATTTATGTCTTCTAAATCCAGTGAAATTCCCACCACATTAAGTTTTCCTAGAGATAGTGGCTTCCCTAGAAGCAGTACTGTTAAACTGCGTGCGGTTTTATAGTTTCTGCTTTCACTGGCTGTAAGACCGTCTTCTTCTTCTATATGGTTTCTGGATCACCATTTACAAGAGAGAAGCTCACCAAGTCAAATCTGAGAGAGCTCCAAGAAGAACATATTTTCTGTGACAGGGTCTTGACCATTAAATTACCTTCACTTTTCTTCTGACAAAATTCAAGTTTATTTAGTTTCAGAATGTTGCCCAAGGACTATGGCTAAATATAAGAGAAAGATTTATACTCACAGTTATTTTTCCTTTATTGTGTAAGAAACCTCAAGAGAAACATCACATAAAGCTAGAGAACAAGAAAAAGAAATTTTAAAGTAAAGTCTGAGTTCTCCTAATAATCCTCCCAATTTCTATTTTTCTTATATGTGTGTATATAGTACTCTTATTGTTGTCCAGTCACTGAGTCATGTCCAACTCTTTGTGACCCCATGAACTGCAGCACTCCAGACTTCTCTGTCCTTCAATATCTCCCTGAGTTTACTCAAACTTATGTCCATTGAGTCGGTGATGCCATCCAGCCATCTCATTCTCTATCACCCCCTTGTCTTCCTGCCTTCAATACCTCTCAGCATCAGGGTCTTTCCAATGAATCAGCTCTTCGCATCAGGTGGCCAGAGTAGTGGAGCTTCAGCTTCAACCTCAGTCCTTCCAATTAATATTCAGGGTTGATTTCCTTTAGGATTGATTGATCTCCTTGCTATCCCAAGGACCCTCAAGAGTCTTCTCCAGCACCACAGTTCAAAAGCATCAATACATATAGTTTATGTAGAAGTATAAACACAAGTCCCTGGAGAAAGAAATGGCAACCCACCCAGTATTCATGCCTGGTGAATTGTATGGACAGAGGAGCCTAGTGGGCTGCAGTCCATGGGGTCACAAAAAGTCAGACATGACTGAGTGACTAACACACAGAGACACATAAATACATGTATATATTTATATAGATAATATGTATATATATAAAACTTGTATGTATGAATATACATAACCCCTTTTCTTGCATTATGTTTTCATATGAAAGAAAGAAAGTGAAGTAGCGCAGTCATGTCTGACTCTTTGTGACCCCATGGACTATAGCTTACCAGGCTCCTCAGTCCATGGCATTTTCCAGGTAGGAATACTGGAGTGGGGTGCCATTGCCTTCTTCAGGGGATCGTCCCAACCCAGGGATTGAACCCAGGTCTCCCACATTGAAGGCAGACACTTAACCATCTGAGCCACTAGGGAAGCTTTTATATGAAATCATGACCAAAACGTATCACTTTATAATAGCATGCTCAGCTCTGGAGTGAAGAAAACTAAGGAAATGAATGCACATCAAGTCTGCGATCCCACTCCCCTGTGAGCTTCAGGAACCAAGAGCCTGAAGCTCACTTCCTGAAGTCCTCAGACCCACAGGTGAAAAATGATTTACATTCAGTTTTGAGAACCAAAGAGTGCAGAAGAGATGTGATTTTTGGCTAAACCTAGATCATGTAATTATTTTCTTCCTATTATTTTTTCCAGATTTATTGAAATACAATTGACATGCACTGTATAAGTTTAAGATGTATAGCATAATGTTTTGGTTTGCCACATCATGAAATGATTACCATGATAAGTTAAATGAAAACCCATCATCTCATATAGATACAAAACTAAATAAATTTTTTAAAAAGCTTTGCCTGTAATGAGAACTCCTAAGATATGCTCTTTTAACAACATTCATTGTACATTACACATTCTTAACTTTTTTTTTTAATCTTATAACTGGAAGTTTGCACATTTTGACCATTTTCATCCAATTCTCCTTCTCCCCACCTACCTTTGGTAACCACAAATCTGATCTCTTATTCTATGAATCTGTTTATTTCTGAAGTATAAATGGCCTATAATACTACGTTATTTCCTTGAATACAACATACTGATTTGATATTTATATACATTTCAAAATGATCACCATGATTAGTTTAGGCAAGAGTACTGGAGTGGGTTGCCACTTCCTTCTCCAGGGGATCTTCCTGACCCAGGGATCGAACCCAGGTCTCCTGCATTACAGGCAGACACTTTACCCTCTGAGCCACCAGGGAAGCCCTTAGTTACAACCATCATCATACAAATATGTTACATAATTATTGACTATATTCCCCTCGCTGTACATTTTACACCTACAACTCTATTGTGCAGACATAAGTTTGCACCTCTTCATCTCCATCATCTATTTCTCTCCTCTCCTCAGCCCCCTCCTCTCTGGCAACCACCTGTCTGGTCTCTGTATCTATGACCCTGCTTCTGTTTTGGTATGTTGGCTCATTTGCTTTGTTTTCTAGATTCCTCATAAAAGTGAAATGATACAGTATCTGTCTTTCTCTGCCCCTCTTATTGCACTTATTTCCTCCCATGATCTTAAATGTAGATCTTAAAAAAATGATATATTAGAGAAAAGAACCTGACAGATGAGTTGAACCTAAATGGTGTGTGTTCTACTGAGTAAATGTCAGGCTAGAACAAAATGAGCATGGAAAAAAGGGACCATAAGAACCCCACTTATAAATGTCTTTCTCATCGGGAAGGTTCCAGTTTTCATTATTATTTTGTGCACCTATTACACAAAATATAAGCAATCTGCAAGTACTTGTGGAATTAACTAATAATTCTTTACGAAATACCATTGAAAAGAGAGAGGGAGTGACATCTTTCTAAGGTCGCAAAGAGTCAGACACGACTGAGCGACCTATACTCCCCTGGAGAAGGAAACAGCAACCTGCTCAAGTACTCTTGCTGCGAAATCCCATAGACAGAGAAGCCTAATGGGCTACAGTCCATGGAGTTGCCAAGAGTCTGACACAACTGAGCAATTAAACAACAATTACTATACTGCTGCTAAGTCACTTCAGACGTGTCCGACTCTACGCGACCCCATAGACGGCAGCCCACCAGGCTCCCCCGTCCCTGGGATTCTCCAGGCAAGAACACTGGAGTGGGTTGCCATTTCTATACTACTATTAAATAAATAGGCAACATAATTTGTGATTTGAATTTTTCTGGTTTATCTGTATATTGTACAAAATAGCTGAAAATCACAGGCATTATGTTGCTTAATGATACCTACATTTTAAACAAAAAAAAAAAGCACGTAAGGCATTATTTCCTCAACATTAAGAGACAGCAACAACAGAAACCTTAGCTTCTTTTGATATTCTTTATCATATCAGGTAAAAACAAAACAAGATATTCTGTGTTTCATTATTTTTCCTTCTGATGGCATCTTCAAGGAATTTCAGAACTAAATTTTGTGCTTTAAATGACTTTACTTGGAGCAGGAGTTCCATTAGATTATTTCACTTCTCCTTCTTCATTACCTGAGTCTTGTCCTCTTGCCTACATATTACAGTAAGGATGTGACTGAGTGAATGAGGAAAGCCATCTGCATACCTTGAGAAGAGTCTCAAAAAGTCCTTTTTCAGGAAAAAAGTGATTTTTATGCAATGATAGACAAATTGTCAGTATTATTCTGTTACCAATTATGAAGTATAATCAGCTCAATTTTCAACTATTGTGTTGGGGCAGAGCACACAGCCTGAAGAATAAAGCAGTCACAATTATTGTACAAAGATGTTCATTCCCACGTAAAATCATCCTGAACAAGAAAGATTACCATCTTTCTGTAAGTTTCCATCATGATCCCTGTTAGTCATTACCCATTCTAAAGCATGGTTGTTTCTGCCTCTATAGTTAAGTTTTGACTGCTTGTGAACGAACTTTTACAAACAGAATTAAATTGCACATTTCTTTGTGACTAGTTTCTTTGGCCTAACGTTTGTGAGCTACATCCATGTTGCTGCGTGTAGTGATAGCTCACTGTTTTCTACCGCTGTAGAGTATTCCTTGTGTGCACAGTTCACAATTTATCTCTTCGATTCCCACATGCATCTTTTACTAACATGTGTGTGCCACTCTCTTGGAACTACTAGGTAATAGGTTTGGTGGAAGTTCAACCTTAAAAGGGAACTTCTAAACAACTTTCCAAAATGGATTTAACAATTTATAGCCCCATCAGAGCTGTGTGAGGGACCCTGTTGCTACACAGGCTTGCCTACCATTAGTATCATCAGTTCTTTTTTAAACTTTTAGACATTGTGGTGGGTGTTTAATAATTTGAATTCTTATTTCTCTGATGACTCAAATCGGTAGGCATCTTTTCTTTAGTATGTTAACCATTAGGACAACCTCTATTATGAAATGTGCATGCTTAACCATTTTGCCTGTTGTTTTCTTTTTTTTTTTTTTTTCAGTTGGGCTGAATGTCTTTTTCTTGGTTTATTTATAAGAATTTCTTATAAGTTCTGCATGCACATCTTTTGTCAGATTACATATTTCCCATATTGTCTTCCACTCTGTGGCTTGTATTTTCTCTGATTCAAAGGGTTTATTTAAAACACACACACAACTATCTTATACATAGGAAGAAGAGAGCAAAGATCTTCTCTACATGGTATCAGATAACCATAGGTAAGAAAATCATGCTAAGACCCTGATATAAAATAGGAGCTCAATAAGTATGTGCTGAATTAATTAATAAATGATGGCATACATTGCCATCCTGCTCAATAAAATCTTTACCAAAATATCAGCTCGATATTTTATTCTGTATGGTAACGGCAACTTTCTAGGAGAAAAATATCATGAGTAAGAAAATTTTGGAAATATCTCACAGGTTTGTACATTTCCCACCGACCACAGAAGAGAAGCATGAATTACTATTCTTTTTTTTTTCTGCTTGAAAAGGGTTTATTATGAATAAAAAATTATATTCCTTTCACCCCATCACTCAGGAATTCTACTAAGATTTTAGAAATGAATTTCTATTCTTGAAAACTATGAAGAACTGTAATATTTTTTTGAAATTCTTAATCCAAGCGAAGCTACCATATATTATTTTACTTTAACTTGACATCTAACTCAAAAAGATATATTAAAGGAAAGAAACATAGAGAGGATAAAACATTCAGTAACAGAAAAACAAAGTGGATAAACAATTATATCTCATTGGAAAACTTGAGAACTGGACTATTTCATGTTGAGTGAATATTCACAATCATGTTTCACAGAAATGATGACTCCTCAACTACCATACAACATTCATAATAAAAAAATAAAGCTTTATTTGCAAACTACCTTGGACAATGTTCCTGGTTTTGCTTTTAAATACGTTTCCTGAAATCTCAGTAAAAATCTCCGGGCATGAATGTGAATAAAACACTGACACTGTGTATATGAACAGCTGCTCCTGTACTTTGAAAATTGCTTGGTTGGAGCAATATACATAAATCTATACAAACAAAGCAAGCATTTTAAAAAGTCATTTTGATTTTGTGAATACTTCCTATAGCTCTTAAATATTTCAAAAGTTGCAATCAATTAGGGAATCTATTAACATTTCCTACTGTCAACTCTATCACGTCATAAATATATATTACTTCTCAAGGTGAAATAATAAAAAGAGCCGTTTACAGAAGGATACATTCCTTTGAAGTCAAGCCTTTGAACAGCGGCATAAAACAAGTACATCTGCAATCATTTCACTAATACGGTCAACCACTGACATCTATTGGCAAAAATAAGCAGACGATTTTTGGTTAACTTATACAAAGTGAAAGAAAGTGAAAGTGAAAGTCGCTCAGTCGTGTCGGACTCTTTGTGACCCCATGGACTATACAGAGCCCACGGAATTCTCCAGGCCAGAATACTGGAGTGGGTAGCCTTTCCCTTCTCCAGGGGATCTCCCCAACCCAGGGATCAAAAGAGATCCTACACTGCAGGTGGATTCTTTACCAGCTGAGCCACAACTTATGAACCAGATAGAATTTTTTGATGGCTCTAGTTTAAATATTAACAGTTTATTTAGAAATTAATATTTAGCTATGATTTTGGTTAAATTATGTAAGGGCATGACTATTTAAAATATATGGCCCCAAACACTGAAGCTGTATTAGAAGTGACTGAAATATTCTTTTTATTTTTTTCCCTCATAACATTACAAAATTAGAACACCAATTTTGTTGTCGTAAAAAGAGATTAAATATGTGTGGATTGAGAACAAATTTCAAGTTTGGGAAACTTTATTTTCTAATATGCTGAAAGTTTAGCTAAGCTCATCAAATACATGGTATTCTTAACTCTTAAGAAAAAGTGTTTTCTTAAATTGTCAAGCAAGTCAGATCATAGCTTCATTTTTCTGTGCATTTCTGTGGGATTTCCTTGTCTTTATCCCATCCTTCTCTCTACCCTCCTTCTCCTGCTATATACCATTTCCTTGACTCTCCCAGCTACCCCTCCCAGTATTCTGTAACTTCAAGACAATGGTATTTCATCAAGATGCCATGACATTAGCAAGCATCAGAGCGTAACATCATTCACCTCTATACTCAACAAAAACAATTTCAACATTTCTACATACTATAAACTGTTTTAGCTTCTGGGATTCAAAAGTAAACAATACAGACACAAAACCCTGTTTACCTAGAGTCTTCCATTCAAGTAGTGAGAGAGAGAAAAGTGGGTTATTGTTCCCTCCTCCAGGGGATTTTCCTGACCACGGGATTTAACTTGTGTCTCCTGCACTGGCAGATAGATTCCTTTCCAATAAGCCACCTGGGAAGGGCTCGCTTGACATTTGAGTAAATCAAGTGAGGTTGTCATAATTGACAAGAGATGCAGGGGAGGAATGCCCAGGAAGAAGGAGATGAAGCTGGGAAGGAGGAGGCTTGGGAAAGTACAAGAGCAGCAACTAGACTCATGTCATTGGGCTGTGGGGTGGGAGGCTGGAACCAAAGGTAGTATGATAGGAGCTGATGTCAGAGAGGTGACCGGGGACCAATTCCAAGGGAAATTTCCACTCACTCTGGGGCAGGGCTGTACCCTTGAGTGGGATGGGAAGTCATGGGAAGGGCTGGATGGAGGAGCAACATGATTTGACTTACTTGTAAATAATTTAGCAAGTATTTTGTTTAAAAAAAAGAAATAAACAGTGAAAACTGATGTGAATCCATCTTACAAAATATTCTCCAAGGTGGTCTTCTTACAGAGGACTTAGTGAGAAATGACAAATTTCAGAAAAAAAAATGTAAATGTTTTTGTGTTATAGAGAATTCCAAATCAGATAGAGTATGTGAAATACAAAAAGGCAAATTTCTCTTTTTTTTCAGTAAAAATATTTCCTTTAAGAAAATAGTTTAAGCTGTTTATATGAAACACCATCAGTAAAAACTGGGAATTAATTGTATCTGTTTAGTATTTCTAAAATAAAACTTCTTGTTTTACTCACACGCATCTAATTTTTCAGTAAAATCTCACCACACATCCAAGCATCCCCCAAACTTGATCACCCCTCACTCCTCCACTGTTGCTACCTTTCTTCAAGCCACCATTATTTCTCACCTGAAATAGTTCAGTAGATTTTTACTGGCCTGTATATCCCACCCCCAGCTTTCCATTACAGATCATATTAAAACATATTAATAACTTTGATATTGTCCCTCGTATGTCTTCCCACCTTATCAGGGGAATGGTAGGGGACAAAAGGAAAGAAAAAAGGATCCCAGGTTACCAGATTGAGAAGAGGCCATAGGGGTGAAAGAGGCAAGGAGGGCCATCCTTGGGAGGGATAATTGCTATTTGATCATGGGGTGGTGATGGAGTTGACCGAGTAAAAAGCAGGGTAAGGGGGTGGATACATCTTGAAAGTAGAATCAAAACGATTTGGCACCTAAATGGAAGAAGGGTGTGAAAGAAAAATACAAGGGGGCTTCCCTGGTGGCTCAGTGGTAAAGAATCTACTTGCCAATGTAGGAGACACAAGTTCAATCCTGGGCCAGGAAGATCCCACGTGCCACAGAGCAACTAAGCCCGTGTTTCGCAACTATTGACCCTGTGCTCTAGAGGCTCCCCACTCTGAAGCCTGGGTGCCCTAGAGTCCATGCTCTGCAATAAGAGAAGCTCCCGCAACGAGAAGCCCTCACACTGCAACTAGAGTAGCCCCTGCTTGCTGCAACTAGAGAAAAGCCTGAACAGCCAAAATAAATAAATAAATAAATTTTTTAAAGAATATAAGGAAAAGTCTATAAACAAAGTCAAAATTACTTCTTCTCCACAATGCTCAGGAAAAAAAAGAAAACTCTATGAGATAGCTAAAGATTATTCTTTCCTTACTTGCACTTAAATATGTGATAGATTGGTATAATAAAGAATCTGATAACACCCAGAAATCAAGGACATTGAATTACTTCTTTCATAAGATTTATATTAGGTGCAAATTAAAAATCTATTATTATCTCTCCAAGTATTTATCAGACGTATAACAAAACACAAGATTTCAATGTTTGATAATATTATAGTATTGAACTGTTCCCTGGAAGCATTTTACTAAATGTTTTCCAAACGCCCCTTCCTCAAGTCCTAAGACATTTACTATTAGAACCTCAGTTCCATTTAACTATAACATTCTCATTAATAATACATTTCAGGAGAAAGCAAATATGGTTGCCTAATTAATCAAAGCAGCAATATTATATCCAGATTCAGATTATGAAGGGAGTAGAGACGTTTCATGATAACGCAATGCAATTCAACAGACTTTGCAATTTGGACACTTGATTTGTTTCAAAGGCATTCTGCTGGCCAAGTTACCTTGTAGCCACCCCTGCACCAATTATAATATCCGGACATGCAATCAACCACTCCACAGGAGATCCTCTGGGTGGTACGACTCTAATTTCCTTGTATTTCCTCCAACTCATTTTGTATATCTAAAAGTGCCCATAAATCCTCTTGCAAGCTTTTACTCTTTCTATTCACTACGTGCAGACTTTCTTTTAGGGAAGTTCCATAAAAATTTCATTCTCTAAACCATTTCCCTGACGTTTTTTGCAAAATAATTTTTACTGAAATTATTTCTCTTGTACTTTTTCGTTTACAACATTGCTTCCTTCAACATTTATCCCAAATTCACTGTGCTCTTTTTGATCACTGTATTCATTTTAACTTCATGCACTTAAATTATTCAGTTCTAAGTTATCATGGAGATAAAATCCTGTATAAATACAATCTATTATTGCACAAGTATAACTCAAAATGAAGATAGTTCTGTTTAAAACTGTGCTTTGTGTGCGTATAAGAGTGTGTGTGTTCTTTTAAGGAGATTTAAAATGTTCTTCTTTTCTTGACTCTGACCTTCCATTTTCAAAATCTTTTGCTTCTCACTGGATTGTGAATGTGCCCTTTCCCTGTGTCTGAAAATCTTTCAACCTTCACCATTCATTCTAAGAATCAGTAATATGTTATGTTTTTATAGAACCTTTCTTCCAGGGAACAGAGAGTGTTTCATATATATTACCACATTCATCCTTGAAATTTCTCTCACAACACCCATAGCCAGAGCTAAACTATGCCTTGGTTGAAAGCTCAATCCGTATCTTTAGTTCTTCCTTCCTTGACTGCCTTTTGTATAAACTCTGTAAATCACATTTTCAGAACGCTACATCTGTACAAAATAAGCATAATTCTATCACTCAATGACTTTTCTTTCTACTCTTGTTCTTGGAATTCACCATCTTTATTTCAGAATTTTATCACAACCTACCTGGACAGCCTTAGGTTATTAAAGTTTAGCTACTTCTCTCTGGAATTTCTCTCACACGAGAGTGAAATAACTTGACTTGGTAACATGTTGTACCACTTTTTTCTCTACCCTGTCACTTATCTTTGTTCTTTATTATAGTCATGTTCCTTTTATTTTCCTTTTCTCCTCATGATTAAAAATCACATTCTCAGTTTTATTTGATGTTTATATAAGTACCAAATGTGTGTTCTGAAGTGCTGATCTCTCAATAGTAATAGATAACATTTGTTAGTGTCTACCATGAAGCAGTTGCTTTCATAAACGCTCAGTTCAGTTGCCTCAATTGATCATTTGTTGTTTTAGTTCAGTCGCTAAGTCGTGTCTGACTCTCTGCGACCCCATGGTTTCATGGAGTTCTCTCGGCAAGAATACTGGAGTGGTCTGCCATTCCCTCCTCCAGTGGACCACGTTTTGTCAGAGCTCTTCGCTATGACCTGTCCATCTTGGGTGACCCTGCCTGGCATGGCTCATAGCTTCACTGAGTTAGGCAAGCCGCTTCGCCACGACAAGGCTGTGATCCATGAAGGGCATTTAATTCTCAGTACAGGAATAAAAGCTCAATCTTGTTTTCTATATGTTAGAAATAGAAAAACTAGGTTTTCAAAGTTTAAATAACTTGCCCAAGGATGAACGGAAAGTAGCTGAACATGGAAGTAGCCTAAATATATGTTACCCATCATGATCTCATCACAATTATCTTATATTGAATTTTTAAAGCAGTATTTTGTTTTGAATACTCAGAATCCATCACTTAGCTACAAAAATTGTAGTTCATCAATCCCCTGGAGAAGGGCATGGCAAGCCACTCCAGTATTCTTGCCTGGAGAATCCCATAGACAGAGGAGCCTGGAGGACTATAGTCCATAGAGTTGCAAAGAGTCTGACATGACTGAAGTGACTTAGCATGTATGTACAGGTTCAAACTGATTCAGAAAATCAGTCCGAAATCTGACCATTTACTTAAACAAGATTACAAGTACTCAAATGTAAAAGTTTTCTGAGTTATTAATAAAATAAGCCATCATCTATTGTTGTTATTCAGTTGCTAAGTCATGTCTGACTTTTGCGACCCCATGGACTGCAGCAGGTCAGGCTCCTCTGTCCTTCATTATCTCCTAGAGTTTGCTCAAATTCATGTCCATTGAGTCAGTGATGCTATCTAACCATCTCATCCTCTGTCGTCCCCTTCTCCTTTTGCCTTCAACCTTTCCCAGCATCAGGGTCTTTTCCAATGAGCCAGTTCTTCACATCAGGTGGCCAAAGTATTGGAGCTTCAGCTTCAGCATCAGTCCTTCCAATGAACATTCAGGGTTGATTTCCTTTAGGATTGACTGGCTTGATCTCCCTGCAGTCCAAGGGGCTCTCAAGAGTCTTCTCCAACACCAAAATTTCAAAGCATCAACTCTTCAGCACTCAGTCTTCTTTATGGTCCAACTCTTATATCCATACATGACTACTGGAAATACCACAGCTGTGACTATATGGACCTTTGTTGGCAAATTGATATCTCTGCTTTCTAATACACTGTCAGTCAAACTTAAAAAAACTAATTATCTTCAATGTGCATTTTTTAATAAAACCATTAGCAAGAACTTAATAAGAAAGTGATATTGTACAGAGGATATATTCCTCATTTTTATGCCCTGAGCTGCCCAGTCTCTTGTTCTATTTTTCTTAATGAAATGGCCTACTTCTATTAGTAGAAACTATCCTGTTACAGATGGCCTACTTCATTACATGACATTATATTGACTTTTCCTTTGATTTTTGAATTCTGAGGACTTACTCAGCATTTCTATGTGAACTGGTTTCTTCTCAGGAAGCTCATTTCTCTTCAGTCACTTTATATAGCACTCAGGAACAAAAAAAAACCACTTTAAGTGCTCAGATACTAAACAAAAGCAAAAATAATCAAATTTTAAGGATTGTTTGGGTAAGGCTAATGATTTTGCTAAATATTTACCTTTACAGATTTATCACATTTCAAATACTGCACTCATAAGGTATATTTAACAAAGTAAAATACCAAGTGAATTACCAAATAAAGGAACATATTTCCCTACCTAATGTAATACTAAGATGATATTACTAAATTTGAGGGTTTGTGTGAGAGAGAACAAAAAGTCAATTATTTGAGCTAAAACCCCAAAAGGTTAAGAGTAAAAATGTGACAAAGTAATTCATTTAGCTTTTTATATAATGTCAGTGTTACAGCATGAATGATAAACCATATTCCATAAACTAGTCTTTAGTGCCTTCAAATCCTTGAAGAGCATGAGCATTAAAAATGATGCAACAACTCCATCACTGCAACAACTGATGTTTCATTGATTACAAGACAGATGCAAAAATCTGGGCAGATGAGGTGGCTAGTTCTTCTTCTCTCAACACTTCATGTATGTCTCTCCCATTTAGGGCTCATTCCTTTAAAAAACCACCATGTGTGACCATTTCCCTTCAAGTCTTAACTCAATAAAGATGGTGTTTATGCATTAAAAGATATTTCCCAATTAGCTGAAACCATAAAAATAGTTATGTAGCTTTTAAGTATTTTAGATGTCTTTCAGATAAGCTTTCAATTGTAAAAACTAAAGGCTATAAGCCATTAAAATTAAAGATAATTTTCCTATGAAAATGTTTATACCATATGAAAGCCATGCAAATGCTGCTTTTGGAAAAAATTTTTAAATGTTTATTTTTTTTTTCTCAAATGAAGCCCTTTCCTCAGAGCACAGTTGCAAAGCTGAGATTTACATATTTTTGACTGAAAAAATAATTTACATATCACAAGGTAAGTGACTTCACAATGTGAAGATTTTAGGACACTGACACTACAGGTGCCCGGCTACTGAAAAAAGAGACTCAGATAGTTGAGACTGCTGTAGAACCTGATTTATAATATGCTTAGTAGATATATCACCCAAATCCTTCAAATTAAAACTAAAATCTAAATATCTTGAGTATGGAATGGATTCAGTGGTGTTTATATATTAAACTTGACCTCAAAAATAATGCAGTTAGATGAAGATTGTATAGCAAAAAAAAAAATCTATGATAGGGAATATGTCAATATAGAAAAGCTTCCACTTGGAAAAAAATTCCTCTGAAAGAAGTACAGATTCTCCCATCGATAGTGTCAATAAAGAAAGAATCAAGACAGCAAGGACGACGACAGTTTTTCCTGCATTGCACTTGTGAGTATAGAGATTTAATGTTTGTTATATCAATGAATGTGCTATAAAGATTAAAATGATGACATATGAAGATACAAATGCCAAATATTAGATTCTATTCATCAAACTCAGCAAGTTTAGAATCATAAAATGGAAAACTTTTACTAGCTATTCATTTGGTAACACTTGCACAAAATAATATATTGTCACAGACTGTCAGAGAACTGACATTCTGCCAAATAGTCTGATTCAAGTTTGTAAAAGAGTAAGATGAACTAAGGAGCTGAGACTCCATTGGGAGGGGGAAAAAGGGACAAAACATAGGCTCACAGAACCCACAGAATTTTGAACTAGAGGAAAAGGTCAAAAAAAAAAAATACCTCTCATTCTGTGTTTCTATCTTTTTGGCAAAGCAACTAGAGCAAGTGATAATAAGACCTTAGACAAGGGCACAGTTAGTAGGTGGCTAATTACTATCTTATCAAGCAATATACTATATAAATGCAGAAAATGTGGTGGTATATGTAGCAAACAAAAGCAAATTAAATATAAAATTACCCTTCCTATATCTGCATTTATATAGAATTAAACAACTTGGGCAGAACTTAAAAGGGTAGAAGTATTACTTTTACAATGTTTAAAGCTTAAGAGATATTTTAAATCAGTATTTTCACTGTTCTTCAAGGTTTCTTTTCAAAATCATTTTGAAAACTGAATCCTCATACCATTCTAAATTAAAGTATAATCCTTTGAAATACTGCATTCTTTTAAAATAGTTTACATACTCAATTTGCAATTTTGTCAGATTCTGGTATGTACATTCCAAATTCAAGGAGTGGTGTTACCATATTTATACATTTACTATTACAGGTACCATACTAGTATGTATGTCCATACAGTTATGTATTAGGGATTTGGAGCATGCGCTAAAATTTATAACATCAAATACTGACAGCTCTTCCCCTTTTCTTCTAATATGTGTATCATAAAATGTTAATACACATTAATGTCTTCACCATATATCTGTATTTTCAAGAAATCAAGGCCTTGCTATTTCTAGACACTGTCAAAATATTGCATTATCTAAAAATCACAGTCATTAAACTTAGAAATGTCAAGTATGCCTCTGGGTTTGTTAAGGGGACACTACAGTTTTCCATTTGATTTGAAGATAATTCAAGCAGCCTCAGCATCCTTGAAGAACCACTATTGATTACTTCTGCTAATTACCTCTGAGCCGAGTGAACACTTTGTGGAGAAGAAGCAAAGTGGTCTCCCATGTGGTCCGATTCAAGGGACATCACAGAATCTCACCCCACCAGCCTGCCTCTGACTTCGCCCCTCCCTGGGGCTGGGCTCTAACCACCTTCCTATAGTTGCAAAGTCTGCCAGAACTTTGTGCTGAGCTCAACTCCTCTCCTCTGGTCCTTCTGCCACACTGTTCTTCTAGGACTGGTCTTCCAGCAGAAATAAGGGGAGAAAGGTTTCTAACAGAAGAGAAATCCTGTGCCAAACTTGATTTACTTTTTAATTGTATCTATGTTCGTTCTTTCTTTATTGATAGGATTTATCATTCGGGTGACACTCTATGACCTCAACTGATATTGATTCAGCATCACACTCAACACCACTCAAGCTTAGGAGAAAAGCTATCTCTGAAAAAAAGAAAGTTTTGTTCAATAATTTTCAGGAATTTTTAAAATGTTCCTTCCAACAACTAATACAAGCCCTTCATAACTCCTTGCTTTATGGTAATCACCATAAAGACCTGCGGGTCACTTTCACTTGGAGGAAAATGTAACAGAAACCATGTTCTAACATCATCTGGGTGTCCATCTGGACACCAATAAACAGAGGAGGGTGAGGTTCAAATCGCCCTAAGCATGCAACCAGCTTTGTAATATGAGATCCCATTTCTAACTCTAATCAAGTTAGTTTTGAAGTGATTGTTTTCCAGGAAAATTCATTTCCCATTAATTTTAAAAACACATTTTTTATTCTTGCTGCTTCCTATAGGTTATTTAAAAATAAGAAAATGATGAGTATATAGACTTTGGTATTTGGAAAGAATTTCACACAAACCTTGGCTGAGGTTGCCTACAATTTGCCAAAATGAGATCAACACTTGAGTCATCAAGCAAACTGGCTTCAGTCTTTTTATTTATTTTTTATAAAGAACAGATTCATTAAAATAAGACCTTGTGGTTCAGTAAGAAAAACAGGAGCTTTGGGGGGTCAACCAATATTGACTGAACTCTGACTCTATTGATAATCAATGGCGAAAATTCAGGCTGCTTTTCAGATTTGATGGAGAAAGGTCATTTTAGCTACTTCACAGGGCAGCTAAGTGGATAAAGTTGATTACTGAACATGAAATTTCTGCTATAATAGCCTGACACTCAGTGGGCATTTAATAAATGGCAGTTCCCTTTCTACTTCAGTTTTGACGAGTCCTACAAAAATTAATATTGTCAACTCTTCATTACATACTGTGTGCCTCCTTATAAATGCTAATAGAGTTCAGATTCATGGGTGGATCAGTGAATTATTCTGCTTAAGCTAAGTCCAAAGGTCAAGCTGAGGCTCATGGAATCCTTCTAGATATGGCCTTTTGGAATAAATTACACAAGAGGGCTACTCAATCAGAGCAGTGCCCAGGGAAAGCTAACAGTGCTTCTGGAAACCGGGTGCAGAGTACCCGAGTTCCAATCCCAGCCATGCAACGCTGGGGGGATGACTCCACTCCCCATGCCTCAGTTTCCTCATCTGAAACAAAATGGTGATGAAGGTCAGAAGAGGATGATCGGCGGAGCTCAACACATGGTTGCTGGGAAGTGGAGCATTTGAGTATAGGGCAGACGTGTGCACAAACAGAATGGAGTCCGTTACAGCAAAGGACACATAGCAACATGGCTGAATCTTTTTTTTTTTTTTTTTTTTAAAGCATAATGCTGCCGAGAGACATTAGGAAATAAAGTGAAATACACAGCACAGGATCATTTAGCTTTTTAAATTAAAGAATAGGGCAATTCCCTAGCAGTCAACTGGTTAGCACTCTATACTTTCACTGCCTAGGGCATGGATGCAATCCCTGGTCAGGGAACTAAGATCCCACAAGCTGCATGGTGCAGCCAAAAAAACAAAAATAAAAGGACATGCATTCACACAGCAAAACACATTTTGCAACCATATATGTACATGAGATGTTTCACATGACAAGCAAGGACTGCATGAGAGGCTGAAAACTAAAGAATGGCGACTCTGTGGCCCCGTGGACTATAGCCCACAGGCTCCTCTGCCCATGGAATTTCCCAGGCAAGAATACTGGAATGGGTCGGCATTTCCTACTCCAGGGGATCTTTCCAGCCCAGGGATCAAACCTTGCAACTCCAGCATTGGCAGGTGAATTCATTTCCATTAGCACCACTTGGAAAAGTCCCTCATGTAGTAGAAACTTAGTAAATGTTAATTCTGTAGCTCAGAGCATTAAAAAGAAAAAGAAACATAAAGGAAAGAGTGTGTGTGAGGAGGTGGTGTAATCATCTCTTCAAGCTTTTCTTGTAAGAAAAACATTGGTCATCTAAAACAGGGCTACAAAAACAATGAACTTTAAAAACGTCATCAGGATGTGATATTTATGATTTACCGTGTGTGTGCATGTGTGTGTGTGTGTGTTAATCGCTTAGTCATGTCCAACTCTTTGCGACCCCTTTGACTGCAGCCCACCAACTCCCTTCTCCAGGGGATTTTCCCAACACAGGGATTGAACCCAGGTCTCCTGCATTGCAGGAAGATTCTTTACCATCTGAGCCACCAGGGAAACCCCTCTATGATTTACTATATTGTGAATTTTATTTCCTACTTCTACATTAGCAGTTTTAGAAAAAATTTAGAATAGGAAAGAGCATAAGATAAAACAAAGTTAATTTAGAATAAGCTAAAAATATTGAAAAATTCTTTTTCAGCTTGGTTGATCCTAAATAAATCATGGGTATGCTTTTAAATCTGGCTCACACACACACAAAAAGAAACATAAAGGCTAATTACAATGCTTAAGGATTCACAGAGATTTTAATCTCCATGTCTTCTGTAAAGTCCACAATCAGCATATTTTCAAAGAACAGAGTCTACAACAGGTAATATTATCATCACTGTTCTTATCTAATTAAACTATCGTTCTTAAAATTGAAGTCTTATATAATGAATAAAAATTCTAATATTTAAATTCTAAGCTAAGGCTTTACATCTTTAACATAATTATCCTAAAGTTCATTAAAAAAATCAAGTCAATATTCATAGGATTATTTTATTTCCATTAAATTTAGATTTCTATTAAACCCATTTTTATACTAAGCACTCATTTAGAAGAAGAAAGAACAATACACCTTGATTTTCCAAAACAACTCTTAAAATGGTTCATCAGCTAGTGAAACCACCAGTGTAATTACTTTTCCCATTCTCAAGAATATAAAATGATCTAATTTATAATTAGTGTTGTTATGACAAGTGCCTAATAAACTTTTAGTGATTTGACATTACAGCTGAATTTTCATTGGAAATAGTGGAAAGTTTTATGACTTGAGACTTTTCTAATCTAGAGGCATATTGATAAAATCCAACTCCAATAAAATAACATCCTGATCCTTGCTTTTTTTCTAATTATAACTGTAGGTCCTAAACATTAAAAATATAAATAAATAAGAAAGTTATTGACACCTTATCAAAAGGAGTAAATCTTTATTCATTTTATTTTTATGCTTTGTCACTGCTTGTTTATTAATTATTTACATATTCATATATAATAAACACATGATAAAACTGAAATATGTACTATAAAGCTGCACAATTAGTAAATCAAAAGTTTCACATTAATATAGTAATAAGATATAGTACAGTATAGTATATATATAAATATAGTTTAGAACTCTGATCTGAGAATAATGTGCTTTTTGAATGTTTTTCATTTTCAGTACTTGAACAAACCCTTCATTTTCAATAGCACATTATACTATCTTAAAATGGAAAATCTAACTCCATAGACTAGAACAACCAGAACACAAACCTACACCCACAAACTCTTCCCCTACCCATGCAGTTTATAGCAGGTAAATCTTCTGTAATGCCTCATTTTTAAAAAAGACTTCAATGCAGGATTTTTCTTATCATGTCCTTGGAACTACACAATATGTTCCCAGGAAATGAGAAGTGGAACAGTTAATCCAATATCCTGCCCCTTGCAGGGGCCACAGCTGACGCTTCCAGGGAGGCTGACAAACACACAGACATGCCCCTCAGCTTCCAAGGTAGATGAGTCAGCCAGGAAGTTCTGTCTGTCCCCTTGAGAACCTGAGAAGATTCGTTTGAATATAGAAATATGACATTCAAATACCTAAGGCCAATCATAACTTTTGTAGCAGCTGAAGAAAAGCCCATCATGACAGATGGTAACAAACTAGTTACTCAGGATATATTTTCCCATCTTCAAACTGGTATCTCCTTTAGACGCTACACAAAGGATCTCTTAAGAAATCTGCAGATCTGCAGTTCTAGCTCATGGTACATATGCTTTTAATGTTTTCTTCAAATATTTTCTCATTCTGGGTTTGGACTCATAATGATTTGATCATTATCTATCAACAAATATTATTCCTACACAAATTAGGAATGGAAATGCTTGTGTACAATGATTCATTTTGTTCTTTTATTCGCCGCCCTCCACTCTGAATCCCTAAATCAAGTGTCCTCAGGGTGTCCCCTGGTTTCCCAGGGTCTGTCCCAATGCCATACATACCCATGTCACCTGGGGTCCCACACGAGAGCAGACCTCTCAGACACCCCAAAGTGCTCCCTCCAAATTTTGCAGACTGTTGTCCTCTATTGGCTTATTTGTCTAATAAAAAATTCTTTATATGTTTTCAAAAACGGCAATTAATTGTCTCTATCAAAATCAATGCTGTCGAAAGGCACTGTGCATTCTGGAATGGGTCCTGGAACAGAAGAAGGAAATCAGTGGGAAATTAGATGAAATCTGATTAAGTCTTAGAGTTTACTTCACAGTAATGTGCCCATGCTGGTTTCTCAGTTTTGATGAACATACATACAATTCAGTTCAGTTGCTCAGTCGTGTCTGACTCTTTGTGACTCCATGGACTGCAGCACACCAGACCTCCCTGTCCATCATGAACTCCCAGAGCTTACTCAAACTCATGTCCATTGAGTCGGTGATGGCATCCAACTGTCTCATCCTCTGTCATCCCGTTTTCCTCCCACCTTCAATCTTCCCCAGCATCAGGGGCTTTTCAAATGAGTCAGTTCTTCGCATCAAGTGGCCAAAGTAGTGGAGTTTCAGCTTCAGCATCAATCTTTCCAATGAATATTAGGATTGATTTCCTTTAGGATGGACTGGTTGGATCACCTTGCAATCCAAGGTGCTCTCAAGAGTCTTCTCCAACACCACAGTTCAAAAGCATCATTTCTTCAGCACTCAGCTTTCTTTATGATCCAACGCTCACATCTATACAAGACTACTGAAAAAACCAAAAGCTTTGACTAGATGGACTAGACATTACTAGAAAAAGTAATGTCTCTGCTTTTTAATATGTTGTCTAGGTTGGTCATAGCTTTTCTTCCAAGGATCATGTGTCTTTTAATTTCATGGCTGCTGTCACCATCTGCAGTGATTTTGGAGTCCCCCAAAAATAAAATCTGCCCGTTTCCCTTACTTCCCCATCTATTTGCCATGAAGTGATGGGATTAGATGCCATGATCTTAGTTTTCTGAATGTTGAGTTTTAAGCCAACTTTTTCACTCTCCTCTTTCACTTTCATCAAGAGGCTTTTTAGTTCTTCTTCATTTTCTGCCATAAGGGTGGTGTCATCTGCATATCTGAGGTTACTGATATTTTTCCCGACAATCTTGATTCCAGCTTGTGCTTCATTCAGCCCAGCGTTTCTCATGATGTACTCTGCATATAAGTTAAATAAGTAGGGTGGCAATATACAGCTTTGATAAACTCCTTTCCCGATTTGGAACCAGTCTGTTGTTCCATGTCCAGTTCTAACTATTGCTTCTTGATCTGCATACAGATTTCTCAGGAGGCAGGTCAGGTGGTCTGGTATTCCCATCTCTAAGAATTTAAGGGAGGAGGGTGGAATAGGTGAGGCATCTATATGAACTCTGCATTAGCTTTGCCACTTCTCTGTAAAAATAAAACTAGTACAAAATAAGTGGTGTATTTCAAAAACCAAGATTGGGTTTTAAAATGAGATTTCAATGTAGGAACCCAAATAAAGAGGAAGATGGAAATTCCAGTTAGTATGATGCTTCTGCCAAGAGAAGGCAATGGCACCCCACTCCAATACTCTTGCCTGGAAAATCCCATGGATGGAGGAGCCTCGTAGGCAGCAGTCCATGGGGTCGCTAAGAGTCAGATACGACTGAGCGACTTCACTTTCACCTTTCACTTTCATGCATTGGAGAAGGAAATGGCAACCCACTCCAGTGTTCTTGCCTGGAGAATCCCAGGGACGGGCGAGCCTGGTGGGCTGCCGTCTATGGGGTCGCAGAGAGTCGGACACGACTGAAGCGACTTAGCAGCAGCAGCAGCAGCAGCATGATGCTTCTGCAAAGGGAGAAGTTTGAGGTGAAGAAATGTCAGTCACTCCTCCTTTAACCTTGTAGAGGCAGCTTCCCCTCTGCATTCACATAAAGGTTGGCTGTGAAGGAAACTGCATTCATTTGCATGACGTCTGGTCAGACACCAACATGATCACAAGTTTACTTTTCAGGAAGATGAATCATGCTGCATCATGGAGTGTGGCCTTTAGGAAGGCGAGGGGGCACTCCAGGTGAATATGTAGGTACATCACCCAAGAGCTACACTAGATTAGTGAAAGCAAAGAGAACATGAATTGACAATTGAAGGGTCAGTAATAAACTACACAGGATGTGCTATGAGAGAGGAAAGTGTCAAAAATGACTCCTGGATTGCTTCTGCTCAGGTCACAGAGTAAATGACAGAAAAACTGACTGAAAGAGGAATTACAAAAGAAAGAGCCATTTAGCTAGATGGCCAAGAGATAAACATGAACATGCTGGCGGGTTTGGGGAAGTTTTCAGTGGAGATAAAAAGATAAGAAGCTGAGAAGAAGGTTTTTGAGCTCTGCAAAGGAAGATTTGAACATCAGCCTTAAAGTGGCATGGATGAATTGACTGAATATTATTCAAATAGTTATTGAGATAATGCAAACAGAATGCACATTTAGGACAGAAAAAAGTCAGGTACTAAGCTTTAGATATGCACAGCGCAGTGATCATAATTATTTATTAGATTTACGATACAGAATTTATATCTAAAAAGTAGCTTGTATGGAAAAACTGACTGTCAAAACCCATTTCACCTCAAGTCAGTGTTTGTAGCCTATTTCATTATTTGTTCCTGAGAAATACCACAAGTGACAAAGAAAAGCAAATACATAGCTAGAGATAGAAATGATACATACACAAACATTATTTTTTCCACAGACACGTGTATTTCTCTAGAGTCATAATATCAAAAAAATCAGCATTAGAGAGTTTTCTTTAATATTAAAAGATCAATATGTTTTGCGACCAACTATATTCAGTTATATTTAGGTAAAAACGAAGTTTGTAAAGCCCTAGGAGGATGACAAACTCCACAAGAATAATTTTACAATTATTCCACTTAAATAATTTTCTCCCTGGGAGAATTTTCACTTCAGTTTGATACTGGTCTCCATTTGGTATAATTTTCCCCTTGCTTAGGTTTTTTC
This sequence comes from Bos indicus, assembly GCF_029378745.1. NCBI lineage: Eukaryota > Metazoa > Chordata > Mammalia > Artiodactyla > Bovidae > Bos > Bos indicus. The sequence goes on along the minus strand of NC_091775.1, from coordinate 13,830,501 downwards.
CTGAAAGACATCTATTTCACAAAAGGATAAGGCATTAATAATTTCACTTAACAGTGATTTCATGTTGCACTGGTTGTGAAATTGAACTAAAAGTCAATAACATGATATACTGTTCCCTTTGGAATAGTATTTCACCTGGATATGAATTTCACACTGGAAAAATGGAAATAATGATTATGCTGCACTTGGAAATTGGAACACAAAAAAAAACAAAAGTATTCACACAAGGATATATATTTACAAAATTTTAACTGTTAAGTATCTCCACTCATGGAAAAATAGACTGGCTTCATCTACATTTATTAAAAACTACTTATCTCTTTTAACTTTCATGTTGAAAAATAAGTGATATCAAATCTCATGAAACGCAAGCCTATAAAATCTAAACCATTCCAACAAAAGTCTTAGACTCAGGCTATAATTCAGAAGCTATATTGAAATAATTGGAAACTGATGTTTCTAAGAATAGACTGGGAAAGTGAGATTTCTTAAGCTATGAAAAATCATTTCCCAAGAGAATAGGCAGACAAGTAACAAGTCACAAACTGGGAGAAAATATTTGCAAAATACAATTCTGATAAAAGGACTGTTACCCAAAATGTACAAAAAAACTCTCAAAAAATCAATAATTAAACAATCTAATAAAATAGCAAAAGATTTCAACAAATATCTTACCAAAGAAGATATACAGATGGCAAATAAGCATATGAAATGATGTTCCATACCACATGATATCAGAGGCATGCAAATTAAAACAAGAAACCACTACATACCTCTCCTAATATCTGGCAAAAATCCAGGACACTGACAACAAATGCTGGCAAGGATGTGGAGCCGCAGGAACACCAATTCATTGTCAGTGGAAATGCAAACGGGAGCAGCATTTTGAAAGACATTCTGGTGGTTTCTTGTAAAACTGAACATACCCTTACCATAAAGTGCAGCACTTAGGCTCCTTGGCATTTACCCAAGGAAGTTAAAATCCTACTCCCACAAAACCCTGCACATGGCGTTTATATCGACTTTCTTCATAATCGCCAAAACCTAGAAGCGACTCTGATGTCCTTCAGTAGATGCACGAATACATTTGAACAATGAAATATTATTAGGACTAAACAGAAATGAGCCATCGAGCCACAAGAAGACATGGAGGACACTTTTGCTTCTGCTTCATTGACCTGCTTCATAAAGCCTTTGACTGTATGGATCACAACAAACAGTGGAAATTTCTTCAAGAGATGGGAATACCAGACCACCTTACCTGCCTCCTAAGAAACCTGTATGCAGGTCAGAAGCAACAGGTAGAACCTGACTTGAAACAACAAACTGGCTCCAAACTGGGAAAGAATTATGTCATAGCTGTAAATTGTCACCCTGCTTATTTAACTTATAAGCAGAGTACATCATACAAAATGCCAGGCTGAATGAAGCACAAGCTGGAATCAAAAATTTAGGGAGAAATATCAATAACCTCAGATATTCAGATGATACCACCCTTATGGCAGAAAGTGAAGAGGAACTAAAAAGCCTCTTGACAAGGGTGAAAGAGGAGAGTTGAAAAGTTGGCTTAAAACTCAACATTCAGAAAACTAAGATCTTGGCATCAGGTCCCATCACTTCATGGCATATAGTTGGGGAACAATGGAAACAGTGAAAGACTTTATTTTCTTGGGCTTCAAAAACACTGTGGAGAGTGACTGCAGCCATGAAATTAAAACACACATGATCCTGGGAAGAAAAGTTATGACCAACCTAGACAACATATTAAAACGCAGAGATGTTACTTTACCGACAAAGGTCCATCTAGTCAAAGCTATGGTTTTTCCAATAGTCATGTATGGATGTGAGAGTTGGACTGTAAAGAAAGTTGAGCGCCAAAGAAATGATGCTTTTGAACTGTGGTGTTGGAAAAGACTCTTGAGAGTCCCTTGCACTGCAAGCAGATCCAACCAGTCAATTCTGGGAGGACTGATGCTGAAGCTGAAACTCCAATTCTTTAGCCACCTGATGCTAGGACCTGACTCATTGGAAAAGGCCCTGATACTGGGAAAGATAGAAGACATGAGGTGTAGGGGGTGACAGAAGAAGAGATGGTTGGATAGCATCACTGACTTGATGGACATGGGTTTGAAAAAGCTCTGGGGGTTGGTGATGGACAGGAAAGGCTGGTATGCTGCAGTCCACGGAGTCTCAGAGTTGGACACGACTGAGTGACTGAACTTAACTAAAGTAAAAGAATACATTCTGCAAAAGACTAAACTATGGAGATAGTGAAAAGATCACTGGCTACCACCATTTGCGTGGGTGAGCCATGAATAGGCAGAGCACAGAAAAAAATTTAAGGCATTGAAAATACTGTATGATACCACAATAATGGAGAGATGTCATTATACATTTGTCCAAACCTATAGAATATGCAGTACTAGTGATGAACCCTAAGGTAAACTCTGCACTTTGGCTGCTTATGCTTCATTGATGCAGATTTTTCCATTTTCATTCTGGTGGCGGATGTTGATAACTGGAGATGCTATGCATGTGTAGGGCACAGGGTATGTGGGAAATCCCTGTAACTTCCTCTCAGTTTTGCTGTGAACCTAAAACTCTTAAACAAACAAAAAAATTCTTAAGGGCTTCCCTGGTGGCTCAGTGGTGGAGAATCTTCCTGCCAGTGCAGGAGACAGGGGTTCAATCCCTGGGCCAGGAAGACCCCACTTTCTGTGCAGCAAACATGCCACAACCATTCAGCCTGTGCCTTAGAGCCCATGCCTCACCACTACTGAGCCCGTGTGTCATATCCACAGAAGCCTGCACGCCCAGAGCCTGTACTCCAAAACAAGAGAGGCCGCCACTAGAGCGTAGCCTCAGCCCGCTACAACCAGAAAAAGCCAGTTCAGGAATGAAAACCCAGCACAGCCTAAATAAATAAAACTATAAAAAACAAAATAAAATCTTTAAAAAAACTGTGATAATAGGGATGAAATTTGCCCCTGCTGTATTTAAGTTGCACTGTGTGTGTGAATGAAGGTGTTCTACCTTGTATATCTTATTATTTTAGTTTTACATTGCCTTGTAATAACAAGAATTTTGCTTTGATTAACTGAAGACAGAGACCACTGTTGACCCACGCCTCCACCAGAGTCTCCCAAACATTCACAGGCAAGTCTGACTCAGTCTCTTATACGGAGTCACTGCTCCTTTTTCCTGGGTCCTGGTGCTCAAAAGGTTTTGTTTGTACCCTTCAAGAGTCTCTGCTTCCCCAGTCCTGTGGAAGTTCTAAAATCAAATCCCCCTGACCTTCAAAGTCAGATTCCCTGGGGATTCTCAGTGCCTTTGCCAGAGCCCCAGGTTGGAAAGTCTGTTGTGGGGCTTAGAACTTTTGCAACAGTGCGAGAACTTCCAAATACTAAGATCATGGCATCTGATCCCATCACTTCATGGCAAAAAGATGGGGAAAAGATGGAAACAGTGACAGGTTTATTTTCTTGGGCTCCAAAATCACTGTTGACAGTGACTGCAGCCATGAAATTAAAAAATGCTTGCCCCTTGGAAGAAAAGCTATGACAAACCTAAACAGCATATTAAAAAGCAGAGACATGACTTTGCCAGCAAAGGTCCGTCTAGTCAAAGCTATGGTTCTTCCAGTAGTCATATATGGATATAAGAGTTGTACCATAAAGAATGCACAGCACCAAAGAATTGATGCTTCAGAACTGTGGTGTTGGAGAAGACTCTTGAGAGTTCTTTAAACCGCAAGGAGATCAAACCAGTCAATCCTAAAGGAAATCAACCCTAAATGTTTACTAGAAGGACTGATGTTGAAGCTGATGCTCCAATACTTTGACCACCTGATGTGAAGAGCTGACTCATTTGAAAAGACCCTGATGTTGGGAAAGGCTGAAGGCAGGAGGAGAAGGGGATGACAGAAGATGACATGGTTGGATGGCATCCTCGATTCAATGGACATGAGCTTGAGCAAACTCTGGGAGATAGTGAAGGACACAGAAGCCTGTCTGCTGCAGTCCATGGGGTTGCAAAGAGTTGGACATGACTGAGTGAGTGAACAAGACAAACAACTAAGGGCAGATGTTGTAGGGAGAACATGGATCTTTTTAGGTTTTCTTATGAAAAAGTAATATTCTATATGAAAGATTGTAACATAATTATTATAGAAATAAAACATGACTAGTCTATGGTGAATAATTAATACTAAAATGTATATGGGACTTCCCTGATGGCTCAGTCAGTAAAGAATCTACCTGCAATACAGGAGACTATCTAAAATGCAGGAAACCCAGGTTCAGTTCCTGGGTGAGGAATATTCCTTGTTAGAGGAAATGGCAACCCACCTCACTATTCTTGCCTCGGAAATCCCACAGACAGAGGAGCCTGGAGGGCTACAGTTCATGGGGTCACAAAGAGTCAGACACGCCTTCTGACTAAACCATCACCAAATGGTATATATCCCATTTATTACAACTCTATAGTACAAAGAATAAAGAATGTTTTGTACAGGGACAGACAAACCTGGATAGACTTTGTGAGACCAGATTAGAAAAATGCTAGGAATTACTTTAAAATGATACTCCTTTTTATCTTGCATCACTTAATGAAACAAAAGTTATTTTAAAATACACAACAAAGAACTAAACAGTGGTGTTATCGTCAGGATTACTGGCCTGGAAGGAGAAAGGAAGAGGCCAAATTAGACTCCTCTAAAATTTTTGGACAAACTTGGGCTCCAATTTTAACACTCCAGATAGTCAGCTTTATGAACTAAGTGAATCAATTTTCACACCTTAAAAATACAGCTTTCATCTCAAATGTTAACTTTGAGATAACTATTAGAAGTAATTTAATAAGTAAAAAAAAAATATATGTATATATTTGTGATTATTTTTGTTGTACTGGCCAATCAAACAAAATTAACCAAGAAGGTTGTCTTCATTTGTATGAGTAAAATCCAAGTAATTGGCAATGTGACCATACCCTATATGCAACATAAAATATAATATCCTCAATTTTAAAAAATTAATGATACACAAAGATTCATGTCTGTTGAAATTAATACTGTGAAACATATACACAATAATGCAAATCAACTAAAATTAACACTAATTTCATGTTATACAGTATATACATATTATATTATTTCATATTATGAACTCCATTTATAAACCTGGAGGTAAAAGAATTGGAAACAATTTTAAACACAGATGCTTATCAATTACCTGAAAAAAGTTGGTTTTATTACTTGTAAGGGCTTAGTAAGTTCCCTTAATAATTTGTCTCCATATATTTTTTCTGAATCAAACATATTTAAAAGTTGCACATAAGAGTTTTAACAAAAGAGGGCATTACATGTGCTATGGCATTTCATTGCTTTTTAAAATCAGAATAGCAAAGCTTTTGTTCAAAATAATAAAAAGTCATAGATAAATTTTGGGGAAATGCTCTTTGTGTAAATGCAAATTGGTAAAATGTTTCTAATGGGAAGTTTGACATTAAATATCAAAATAAAAATTGTGCATAGAATTTGATGTAGAAATCTCATTTCTAGGAACTTACACTGATACAATGACATATGTATAAAATATGTCCACATGACAAGGTTCATCACAGCATTATCTTAAATAGTAAAAAAGGAGAAAAAACACAAACTTTAACAGAGGATTAATTAAATAAATCATGAAATAATTTGCAGACACTGGGTACTATGCTCAAGAAATCTATTAATATGGAAATATTAAAGTTTGATATTAATAGGATCTCATATTTCACATTATAAATATGATTAAATTTATTTTTAAAGCATTATGCAATTTTATATAATTTCAAATAGACCAATTATTGCAATAATCCCATGAGCCATTTTTGTCTCCTTTTAAACAGAATCAGAGGAGTTTATCCCAATCAGAATTACACAAGTAAAAGTTACATAATACAATAAATCACAAATTTAATATTAACAAATTTTCCATTTGTCAGTGGCTTCATATCTTTAGGTCGAATTGGAAATAAATGATAGCACTTCACTAAATTCAGTGAAAAAAGTAATGGGCAAGTAAAATATACAGGACTGATCCCATTAGTGTGAGCACAAAATCCAATTACCAAGCCTCTTTTTCCCTTTGGATATATATCAGCTTCATGAAGAAAACAAGCTATGTATTACTCCATTGTTACTTTTGCCTCTCAAGGCCATTACCCTGAAATTAACCAGGTCTCCTGCTTATCAAAGCAACATTTTGACTGCTTCTGACTCTGAGGTGTCTATTTCTGAAAAGAGTGGAAAGTGGAAATGTCTTGTAATTTATCTGCTGGCTATTGTTAAGGGAAAAAAAGGTATCTATGCAAACTGCAGCTTTTATATAAGAAAAATTAAACTGTGTTGCCACCTGTTACTCTGCTGTGAAGAAAACATTTCTGAGGAATTAAAATTTTTAGGCAATTCATAGACTCTATAAAGCAGAGGGATGTTTATCAAATGAGGTGTGTCATGCAATTAATGTAAAACTGTAGCCAAATCTTTGTGCTATAATCTTGTTGCCTGAGGCTATAATACAAATGAGGAAAGGTGGTCAGTAGAGACAGGAAACAGTTCAAACATTGGATCTTGCCCCAAACTCCAAAAACCTACATATTCAGGATAGACGTTCTTTGCCTTTTCACATTATGAGCAGGGAGAGATATAGGAGCTTATTTATTTCAACAACACTATTCTACTTAATGATGAATTCCATCTTGCAGATACATCCATGGCAAAATTAAAGCCATGTTGCTATGGAAGTCTCCCCAGCTGTTGAGAGAGGAATAAAAACGCTCAAGTTATTTATTCTATTGAATTATACTTTTACATTTAATGCTATTAATATTACATGGTAAACAACTGTATTGTTATGTATCAAGTAGTATGCTAAGTTCTGAGAAGAAATTCAAAGATGAATAAAAAACAAACTTTACAGGTTAAAAATAAATCTAGAAGGAGAGACATTAAAAGTTCCCTAGTTAGAAGTGATTAGACATTTTGCAGAGGCTATGAAAGTTCAGAGGAACACGACAGCTTCCAGTTCTGTGGATCAGAAAGAAGAAAGAGTGTAAGCCAAACTTTGACTTATGGTCAAAATTCAGAATTTAAAAATGTAAAGATGGTGCAGTTTAAGCAATTCCAGAGGGGGGTCAAAGTATGAACAAAGGCACACAGTGAGTAAATTAAAGTGGGGAAAAGACAGTTTTCCTAACGTCCAATCTACTTGAAACAACACACTCTGGAAGAAAATCTAGAAAATCAGGCTGAAACCAGATGTGGAAGATGCTGAAAGTCATCCAAAGAAGTTTACATAAAATTTAGGAAGAAACAGACATATAAAGTCCTAGGACAGAAACTAATGAGATTATATGTGTTTTCAGTAAGACTCTTCTAAGATATATGAGATGAGCTGGAGAGAAACAAGAATCTGGAGACAGCATAGTTTGAAGACAAATGTGTTAGTTTAGTTGGATACTTGGGTAATGCTGGTGGATTTGTGTCATTGTTGTTCAGTCACTCAGCCATGTCCGACTCTGCAACTCCATGGACTGCAGCACACCAGGCTTCTCTGTCCTTCACCATCTCCTGGAGCTTGCTCAAACTCATGTCCAGCAGTGATTCCAACCAACCATCTCTTCTTCTGTCATCCCCTTCTCTTCCTGCCTTCTATTTTCCCCAGCATCAGGGTCTTTTCCAATGAGCTGGCTCCTCACATCAGGTGGCCAAAGTACTGGTGTTTCAGCTTCAGCATCAGTTCTTCCAATGAATATTCAGGAAATACTGATTTCCTACAGGATTAACTGGTTTGATCTCCTTGCAGTTCAAGGGACTCTCAAGAGTCTTCTCCAACACCACAGTTCAAAAGCATCAGTTCTTCAGGATTCAGCCTTTTTTGTGGTCCAACTCTCGCATCCATACATGACTACTGGAAAATGTATAACTTGGACTAGATGAACCTTTGTCAGCAGAGTAATGTCTCTGCTTTTTAATATGCTGTCTAGGTTGGTCATAGATTTTCTTCCAAGGAGCAAATGTCTCTCAGTTTCATGGCTTCAGTCATCATTTGCAGTGATTTTGGAGCCCAAGAAAATAAAGTCTTTCACTGTTTCCATAGTTTCCCATCTATAGGCCAAGAAGTGATGGGACCAGATGCCATGATCTTACTTTTCTGAATGTTGAGTTTTAAGCCAGCCTTTTCACTCTCCTCTTTCACTTTCATCAAGAGGCTCTTTAGTTCTTCTTCACTTTCTGTCATAAGGGTGGTATTATCTGCATATCTGAGGTTATTGATATTTCTCCCAGCAATCTTGATTCCAGCCTGTGATACATCCAGCCCCTGCTTCATCCAGCCTGGCATTTCACATGATGTACTTTGTATATAAGTTAAATAAACAGGGTGACAATATACAGCCTTGACGTACTCATTTCCCAATTTTAAACCAGTCTGTTGTTCCATGCCTGGTTGTAACTGTTACTTCGTGACCTACATACATGTTTCTCAGGAGGCAGGAAGGTGGTCTGGTATTCCAATCTCTAAGAATTTTCCACAGTTCGCTGTGATACATATACATGACTTGTGAGCTATATACATATGTGAGTGATATCTAAATGACATGACCTGATAATACACTATCTTCATGCATGTATGCATGCTAACTTGGTTCAATTGTGTCTGACTCTGAACCCAATGGATTGTAAGCCTGCCAGGCTTCTCTGTCCATGGGATACTCCAGGCAAGAATACTGGAGTGGGTTGCCATTCCCTTCTCCACGGAATCTTCCCAACTCAGGGATTCAAACTGCATCTCAAGTCTCCTGCATAGGCAAGTGGGTTCTTTACCACTAGTGCCACCTGAGAAGCCCATATTAATTTACATTAATAACATTAATAATACCAACTATAACGTTTACAAATGAGAGACTGAGAGCATAGTAATGGTCATAAGCAAAAACTGAAGAATCAATGATAGAAGATGGAATGTGAGAAATTCATTTTTTGACACATTGGATTTGATGAGTTTGAGGGATAATCAGCAAGGAGGTATGCAACAATTGGCAATGTGGCAATGAGACTGATTTTGGTAATTAATTAGGTGGTTATAACATAGCAGATTGTATTGATTTATATGTATGTGAATATATGTATATATATGTACACACACACACACACACATATATATAGGCTTCCCAGGTGGCCTAGTGGTAAAGAATTTGCCTGCCAATGCAGGAGATACAGGTTCAATCCCAGAGTCAGCAAGCTCCCTTGGAGAAGGACATGTAAACCCAATCCAGTATCCTTGCTTGGGAATTCCCATGGACAGAGAAGCATGGTGGGCTACAGTCCATGGGGTTGCAAAGAGTCAGACATGACTGAGCATGCAGGCATGGAAATATATATGTGGTGGTGGTTTACTCCCTAAATCATGTCCAAATCTTATAACCCAATGTACTGTAGCTCATGGGATTTCCCAGGCAAGAATACTGGAATGGGTTGCCACTTCCTTCTCCAGGGGATCTTCCCAACCCAGGGATCAAACCCGGGCCCCCTGAATTGCAGGCAGATTCTTTACTGACTGAGCTACCAAGGAAGTCCAGGAGATTGTACTGATTCCTACATCCATATAAAGTAATAACAAATACAGTTAGCTATAACTGGATGTACACAGTTCAGCCATGCCACCAAGGCCACTTAAAGCAGAGAATATGGAACCCGGGGTAAATAGGAGTTCTGCATTGTTGTTTAATCTGACTGCATGTAGCGGTGCAAACTCTTCACCATTTACTTTCTCCCTTGCTCCTGGATCAAAGAGCTATAGGTAATCTGATAAAAATTGTATTATTTTAAATAAATGTAGATGTGTTTAAACTGTTTTTTCAGCCTTATAGAGTTATAAACAAATGACAACTTTATACAATTAAAACACATAACTTTGTGTTTTGATATAGGTAGACAATGGGAAATAATCACTTCCTTCACATCCTCATCAGCACTTGTTCTCTTTTGGGTTTTATAATAGCTATCCTAACAGATGTGAGGTGAGAGTCACTGTACTTTTGATTTTCATTTCCCTGTTGATTAGCGATGTTGAGCACCCATGCGTTTACCTGCTGACCATTTATATGTCTTCCTTTAAGAAATGTCAATTCATGTCCTTTGCTCATGTTTTAGATCAGGTTACTTTATCCGTTATTGAGTGGTATGAGTTTTATTTACTTATTTATTTTGACTATGTCACATGATATGTGGGCCCTTAGCTCTTGGACCAGAGATCAAACCTAAGCCCCCTTCAATGGCAGCTCGGAGTCTTGACCACTGGACTGCCAGGGAAGTCTCCATATGAGTTTGTAATATATTTTGCATATTAACTTCATTAACCCTTTATTAGATATATGAATTGTAACTACTTTCTCCTATCCTGTAGTTTGCCTTTTAATTCTATTAATTGTTTTCTCTGCTGTCCAGAAGCTTTTTCATTTCATGCAATTCCATTTGTCTATTTTTTCTTTTATTGCCTGTGCTTTTGGTGTCATATCCAAGAAAACATTGCCAATACCAATGTCAAAAAGCTTTTCTTTTTGTTTTTCTGTTAGTTTTATAATTTTAGGATGTGTGTAAGTCTTTAATCCATTGAGTTGATACTTGTACATCTGGTGTAGATAATGGTCCACTTTTTTTTGTATGCTAATATATACTGTTCAGAGAATCAGACATACCTAAATACCTAATAAGTGGCATAGTGAGAGTAATGGTTAAAAATTAAGCCCAGGTACTTAATACCTGAAATGATTAAACTGATAGGTTAATCATTGTTGCTTAGTTGCTAAATTTTGTCTGACTTTTTTGCGACCCCATAGACTGTAATTTCCCAGGCAAGAATAATGGAGGGGGTTGCCATTTTCTTCTCCAGGGGATCTTCCCGACCCAGGGATCGAACTTGTTTAGCCTGTATTGACAAGCGGATTCTTTACCACTGAGCCACCATGGAAGCTCCAGGGTAATCATTAAATTCCATGAAATCATTAGACCCATAGGCTAGAAAATTATAATGCTATAGGAAATAATGAAAATTATGAAATAAAGAAATAATGAAAAATAATTTTCATTATGAGATAATGAAAAATAATTTTCATTATGAGATAATGAAAAATAATTTTCATTATGAGATAATGAAAAATATTTACTAGGGACTTTAAAAAATGGATATACAATTATTTCTACTTTTTTGTTTAAAAAGTAACATTGCAAATATATTTATTGCTTCTCCTTTAAGAGAAGGAATACCATTGTGAAGTAATATTAAAAGAATAAATACTGTATATATCCAAAATAAAAAAGATATTTGGAGAAGAGTCTTGAGTAAAAAAGATATGTTTAATTTGAAAAAGTTAAAATGCTATAAAGAAGAAAAAAAGATCATGCATCAGAGCAGATGAAGCAGAATCTTAGACTAAAGGTTCACAATGGCTGAAAAAGACCAAAAATATAAATATAAACCTCAAGATGTTCACAATCTACTTGGTAAACTGAAGATTCAGAAAAAGAAAATAAACCTTAAGAGAAGAACTTACTGGAAAATAATGAAGGAAAAACTTTCAGATCTAAAGAACATAAAGCTCTATATTGAAATGATCATGTGCCCAGTTTATTAGGTGAATGAAACAGAACCACACTAAGTAAGAGTATTAAACTATTTCACGAAACCAGCAACAAAAAAATATAAAGAGATGAGAATCATATGGTATCAGTCATCAGCAATGTTGCATGGGGGAGGATTGGCCAGCAATACTATCAAAACTACAAGGGAAAATGGTTTTAAACCTAAATTCTATCCCACTCAAATTATCAGTAATATAGCCATAGGTCAAAAAAAAAAAAATCTCCATACAAAAGAAATGCAGCATCTAAATTTCCACCTTATATAAACATGAACTCTAAATGGATCATAGAATTAAACATAAAACATAAAACTCTAAATTGTTTAGAATAGGAGAAAATGTTTAAAACCTAGGACTTGGGAGGGGGGAGTCTCAGAAACAGCTTCAAAAGCATATCCATAAAAGAAAAAACAATTAATAAGTTGGACTCCTAAAATCAAAAATGTTGCTCTGTGAAAGACCCTGTAAGAGGATGACATACTACTAAGAAAGACTATTTGGAAGCTACATATCTGATATATATATATTTATCAAAACTCTGATATATATAGTTATCAAAATTCAATAGTTTTAAAAAATAAATAGAGGTCCGATTAGGAAATGGGCAAAACATATGAAGAGGTACTTCACTGAAAAGGATATACAGATTGTAGATAAGCACGTGAAAATATGCACAATATTATTAGCTATTAGAGAATTAAAATTAAGACCAATAATGAGTTATCATTACGTGCCTATTAGAAGAGATAAAATTAAAAATAGTGACAAAACTAAAGCAAACAAGGAAAATAAAAGCTATCTTAAAATACTTTGGTTATTTTTAAACAAATATTTATATATATGCTGCTGCTACTAAGTCGCTTCAGTCGTGTCCGACTCTGTGTGACCCCATAGATGGCAGCCCACCAGGCTCGCCCGTCCCTGGGACTCTCCAGGCAAGAACACTGGAGTGGGTTGCCATTTCCTTCTCCAATGCAGGAAAGTGAAAAGTGAAAGGGAAGTCACTTAGTCGTGTCCGACTCTGCAACCCCATGGACTGCAGCCCACCAGGCTTCTCAGTCCATGGTATTTTCCAGGCAAGAGTGCTGGAGTGGGGTGCCATTGCCTTCTCCGATTTATGTATATACATATGTGTAAATGAATACATATGTATATATACATGTATATACACAGCTATCTGAAAACATTTTGACTAATTTTTTTACACACATATATATTTAGATGTATACATATGTATGGGCTTCTCAGGTGGCGCTAGTGGTAAAGAACCCGCCTGCCAGTGCAGGAGATGTTAGAGACGCATGTTTGATCCCTGGGTTGGGAAGATTCCCTGGAGGAGCAAACAGCATCCCACTCCAATATTCTTGCCTGGAAAATCCCATGGACAGAGGAGCCTGGAGGACTACAGTCCATAGGGTCGCAAAGATTTGGACATGATTGAAGCAACTTAGCTGCTGCTGCTGCTAAGTCACTTTAGTCATGTCCGACTCTGTGTGACCCCATAGACAGCAGCCCACCAGGCTCCCCTATCCCTGGGATTCTCCAGGCAAGAACACTGGAGTGAGTTGCCATTTCCTTCTCCAATGCAGGAAAGTGAAAAGTCAAAGTGAAGTCGCTCAGTTGTGTCTGACTCTTTGTGACCCCATGCACATATGCATATATACACACATATATACACATATGTACTTATCCTATGACCCAGCAATTGCAATCCTCAGCATTTATTTCAAATAAATGAAAACTTTGTTGCTGTTCTTTAGTGGCTAACTGGGTTGCCTTTTCCTCCTCTAGAGGACTTACATCCACACGAATGTTCATAATAGTTTTATTTATCATAGACCAACCACTCTAAACAATTAATATGTTCCTCAGTGGGTGAATGGTTAAGCAAACAGTGCTACATCCATACTATGGAACGCTATTCACCAATAAAATGGAACAACTTGGGTTACAAAACAACTTGGGTGGATCTCAAGGACGTTTTCTAAGTAAAAACAACCAGTCTACAAAGGTCACATAATAATCGATTTCATACATGTATGATAATATAATAAGATCAAAAGACAAGAAAGAGAGATGAAAACAGCCTATTAATTCCCAGGGGTTAGAGATGAGGCAGAGGGATGACTGCAAACGAGAAGAATGGGGAGGTCACTGAGGTTCTGTATCTCTATTGCAATGGTGGTTGCATGAACCTAGATGTAGCAAATGACAGAAATAAACACACATGTACAAATGTCAGTTTTCTGGTTCTGACATGGTGCTGAGATTTTGTATGACACAAGCACTGGGAAAGACTGAGTGGAGGGTATACATATGGTTCCCCTCTGTCTTATCTTTACAATTTCCTGAGAATCAAAAAGTAAAATAAAACATATTGTATGGCTTAAATATAACTCAAAATTATACCATTAGTCTTTTGGAAAGAGTGAACTACTTTAACATATGGCTCCCTAAACGCATGCTGGATATAAAAAGATGGACTTCCTGTATATATCTTTGAGTCTGCATACCCTTTGCTAATCTAGGCTTCATGTTAAAACAGAACTTCTCATCAGAAGTGTGGTGGAAAACAGATTAAGACTGAGAGAGATGTGAGCTTCAATCTAAGATCCAGTGGTTATTAATTTAAGAAGTTTACTACTCAAGACGGCGGAGGAGTAGGACGGGGAGAACACTTTCTCCCCCACAAATTCATCAAAAGAGCATTTAAACATCGAGTAAATTCCACAAAACAACTTCTGAATGCTGGCAGAGGACATCAGGCACCCAGAAAAGCAACCCAACTCTTCGAAAGGAGATAACTGAGTGGCGGGGAGGCGATAAGTCGTAGCATTGGCGCTCGCCAAACACCTCATCACTTGAGCTGCTCGGACCTGGGAAGAGCACAAAACTCAGGCCCAACTGAGTCTGCGCCTCTGAGGACTACCCGAGTGTCTGAACCTGAGCGGCTTGGACCTGGGAGGTACATGCAGCCCAGGGCCAGCCTCGGATTGTTCCCGGCGGAACAACCTAGAGCCCGAGCAGTGTGGGCAGGGAGGCTACACGCGCCGTGAGCGGGGGCAGACCCAGTGTGGCTGAGGCACTGCGAGCGCACGCCAGTGTTATTTGTTTGCAGCATCCCTCCTCCCTCCCCACAGCGCGACTGAACAAAGAGAAGAAATACAGCTCCACCCATCAGAACACCGACACAAGCTTCCCTAACCAGGAAACCTTGACAAGCCACCTGTACAAACCCACACACAGTGAGGAAAAGCCACAATAAAGAGAACTCCACAAACTGCCAGAATACAGAAAGGACACCCCAAACTCAGCAATTTAAACAAGATGAAGAGACAGAGGAATAGCCAGCAGATAAAGGAACAGGATAAATGCCCACCAAACCAAAGAGGAAGAGGAAGAGACAGGGAATCTACCTGATAAAGAATTCCGAATAATGATAGTGAAATTGATCCAAAATCTTGAAATTAAAATGGAATCACAGATAAATAGCTTGGAGACAAGGATAGAGAAGATGCAAGAAAGGTTTAACAAGGACCTAGAAGAAATAAAAAAGAGTCAATATATAATGAATAATGCAATAAATGAAATTAAAAACACTCTGGAGGCAACAAATAGTAGAATAACAGAGGCAGAAGATAGGATTAGTGAATTAGAAGATAGAATGGTAGAAATAAATGAATCAGAGAGAATAAAAGAAAAACGAATTAAAAGAAATGAGGACAATCTCAGAGACCTCCAGGACAATATTAAACGCTACAACATTCGAATCATAGGGGTTCCAGAAGAAGAAGACAAAAAGAAAGACCATGAGAAAATACTTGAGGAGATAATAGTTGAAAACTTCCCTAAACTGGGGAAGGAAATAATCACCCAAGTCCAAGAAACCCAGAGAATCCCAAACAGGATAAACCCAAGGCGAAACACCCCAAGACACATATTAATCAAATTAACAAAGATCAAACACAAAGAACAAATATTAAAAGCAGCAAGGGAAAAACAACAAATAACACACAAGGGAATTCCCATAAGGATAACAGCTGATCTTTCAATAGAAACTCTTCAAGCCAGGAGGGATGGCAAGACATACTTAAAATGATGAAAGAAAATAACCTACAGCCCAGATTATTGTACCCAGCAAGGATTTCATTCAAGTATGAAGGAGAAATCAAAAGCTTCTCAGACAAGCAAAAGCTGAGAGAATTCTGCACCACCAAACCAGCTCTCCAACAAATACTAAAGGATATTCTCTAGACAGGAAACACAAAAATGGTGTATAAACTCGAACCCAAAACAATAAAGTAAATGGCAACGGGATCATACTTATCAGTAATTACCTTAAATGTAAATGGGTTGAATGCCCCAACCAAAAGACAAAGACTGGCTGAATGGATACAAAAACAAGACCCCTACACATGTTGTCTACAGGAGACCCACCTCAAAACAGGGGACACATACAGACTGAAAGTGAAGGGCTGGAAAAAGATTTTCCATGCAAATAGGGACCAAAAGAAAGCAGGAGTAGCAATACTCATATCAGATAAAATAGACTTTAAAACAAAGGCTGTGAAAAGAGACAAAGAAGGTCACTACATAATGATCAAAGGATCAATCCAAGAAGAAGATATAACAATTATAAATATATATGCACCCAACACAGGAGCACCGCAGTATGTAAGACAAATGCTAACAAGTATGAAAGGAGAAATTAACAATAACACAATAATAGTGGGAGACTTTAATACCCCACTCACACCTATGGATAGATCAACTAAACAGAAAATTAACAAGGAAACACAAACTTTAAACGATACAATAGACCAGTTAGACCTAATTGATATCTATAGGACATTTCATCCCAAAACAATGAATTTCACCTTTTTCTCAAGCGCACATGGAACCTTCTCCAGGATAGATCACATCCTGGGCCATAAAGCTAGCCTTGGTAAATTCAAAAAAATAGAAATCATTCCAAGCATCTTTTCTGACCATAATGCAGTAAGATTAGATCTCAATTACAGGAGAAAAACTATTAAAAATTCCAACATATGGAGGCTGAACAAAACGCTGCTGAATAACCAACAAATCACAGAAGAAATCAAAAAAGAAATCAAAATTTGCATAGAAACGAATGAAAATGAAAACACAACAACCCAAAACCTGTGGGACACAGTAAAAGCAGTCCTAAGGGGAAAGTTCATAGCAATACAGGCACACCTCAAGAAACAAGAAAAAAGTCAAATAAATAACCTAACTCTACACCTAAAGCAACTAGAAAGGGAAGAAATGAAGAACCCCAGGGTTAGTAGAAGGAAAGAAATCTTAAAAATTAGAGCAGAAATAAATGCAAAAGAAACAAAAGAGACCATAGCAAAAATCAACAAAGCCAAAAGCTGGTTCTTTGAAAGGATAAATAAAACTGACAAACCATTAGCCAGACTCATCAAGAAACAAAGGGAGAAAAATCAAATCAATAAAATTAGAAACGAAAATGGAGAGATCACAACAGACAACACAGAAATACAAAGGATCATAAGAGACTATTATCAACAATTATATGCCAATAAAATGGACAACGAGGAAGAAATGGACAAATTCTTAGAAAAGTACAACTTTCCAAAACTCGACCAGGAAGAAATAGAAAACCTTAACAGACCCATCACAAGCACGGAAATTGAAACTGTAATCAAAAATCTTCCAGCAAACAAAAGCCCAGGTCCAGACGGCTTCACAGATGAATTCTACCAAAAATTTAGAGAAGAGCTAATACCTATCCTGCTCAAACTCTTCCAGAAAATTGCAGAGGAAGGTAAACTTCCAAACTCATTCTATGAGGCCACCATCACCGTAATACCAAAACCTGACAAAGATCCCACGAAAAAAGAAAACTACAGGCCAATATCACTGATGAACATAGATGCAAAAATCCTAAACAAAATTCTAGCAATCAGAATCCAACAACACATTAAAAAGATCATACACCATGACCAAGTGGGCTTTATTCCAGGGATGCAAGGATTCTTCAATATCCGCAAATCAATCAATGTAATACACCACATCAACAAATTGAAAAATAAAAACCATGTGATTATCTCAATAGATGCAGAGAAAGCCTTTGACAAAATTCAACACCCATTTATGATAAAAACTCTCCAGAAAGCAGGAATAGAAGGAACATACCTCAACATAATAAAAGCTATATATGACAAACCCACAGCAAACATTATCCTCAATGGTGAAAAATTGAAAGCATTTCCTCTAAAATCAGGAACAAGACAAGGGTGCCCACTTTCACCATTACTATTCAACATAGTTTTGCAAGTTTTGGCCACAGCAATCAGAGCAGAAAAAGAAATAAAAGGAATCCAAATTGGAAAAGAAGAAGTAAAACTCTCACTGTTTGCAGATGACATGATCCTCTACATAGAAAACCCTAAAGACTCCACCAGAAAATCACTAGAACTAATCAATGATTATAGTAAAGTTGCAGGATATAAAATCAACACACAGAAATCCCTTGCATTCCTATACACTAATAATGAGAAAACAGAAAGAGAAATTAAGGAAACAATTCCATTCACCATTGCAACGAAAAGAATAAAATACTTAGGAATATATCTACCTAAAGAAACTAAAGACCTATATATAGAAAACTATAAAAACACTGGTGAAATAAATCAAAGAGGATACTAATAGATGGAGAAATATACCATGTTCATGGATTGGAAGAATCAATATAGTGAAAATGAGTATACTACCCAAAGCAATTTATAGATTCAATGCAATCCCTATCAAGCTACCAACAGTATTCTTCACAGAGCTAGAACATATAATTAAAGAAAAAAAAAAGAAGTTTACTACTTGTGTGTGTGTGTTGTGTGTTAGTCACTCGGCTATGTCTGACTCTGTAACTCCAAGGATGATAGCCCGCCAGGCTCCTCTGCCCGTGGGATTCTCCAGGCAAGAATACTGGAGTTCATTGTCTTTCCCTTCTCCAGGGGATCTTCCTGACCCAGAGATCGAATCTGGGTCTCCCACACTGCAGGCAGATTCTTTACCATCTGAGCCACCAGGGAAGCCCCACTACTCATGCGGTCATATGTAAAAACCTTGTTTTCTAAGGTTCAGCTTATAATATTTAAAGTACAGATAATAAATAGTGAATATATAGTTTTGTGGTCCAGAAAAAAACACGATTTATGAAGTTATCTCTACCAATTTTCCTTCTGTTTTAAGAATAGAATTATTGGTCTATGCTGGGAAGAACTTACATTCCTTCACATAACAATGAGTATAACCTACTTTTACGATTGCATCATGAAAGGTCACCTAACCCTGGCTTTTCTCTGTATAAAGTTCTGAGAAACTTTATAAAATAAAGAGAACAAGTGATGTCTAATTTATGAAGTGATGTCTAATTTATGCTAGGATATATGTAGGAAACTTAGGACAGCCACCACCAAAAAATATCAGAGAAATGCTGAAAAGGGCAGAGATGGTGGAATAAAGAATGAGTTGCAAAATTAGGAAGAGACATGAGGAGATAATACACAGTGCTTATGAGTGTGTGTGTTTAGTTTAAAAAAGCCCGTGTAACAAAGGCACTAAGTATGTTAAATCGTATTGCTAAAACTGCAAAAGTAAACATGCCCTCTATCTACCCCCTTCATTTCCTTTCCCTTGTCCCACCAAATTTAGGCTGACACTAGTGTAATGCTTCTTTTAAAATAAATCATAATCCGTACACCACTTACTTACTACAAAACTTGAAAGCCTACCCAATGAGTTTGCATAAATTCTATTTTCATGTTTTATTTCATATACTCTTCCAATTAAATATTTATTACCATTAGCTGGATCTACAAATAAGAGTATTCAGATATGATCCTAAATAAATACATTCATTATATTATTCCTTCAGACATATCTTCCATAAAATAATAATTTCATAGGTTGTTGGAAAAATGCTTGATACCTTTGTTCCTTTAAAGCTATTACAAATATCTTTACAGCAAAGGATTAATGTAATTTGAGATTTTAAATTATATGCAAGGAAAGAACATAGGTTCTGGGATCTGGGAAGCCCATATTTAAATCCTTGCAAAATCACTTAAACCAAATAACTTCTGGAAGAAAAAACTGACTTTTTGAGTTTGTTTTCTCACACATGGAATGAGAACCTTAGAGCTTGTATAAGAATGAACTTGAACATGCTGTATAAAGCTATATACACATTTGGCATAAAGTAGAGGCTTACTAATGGAATCACTGTCCTTAATTATTTTATTTACCCTCCTCATGGTTACTTGTGGGTTCTTTAATATTTCCAATATGTCTCCTAGATTTATATATGGTTTCCTACCATATCTGTCTCACTTTATTCTTTTTACAAATATTCAGAGGGCATTCCTAGGGGGCAAGGTACTATGCCATGTGCCGTGAGATGAACAAAACTTTATCTCGGCCTCAGAAAAGAAAAGAAAATTGAGACACAGAGTGTGACCAGTAGAACACAGACACTAAGAGCCTTGCAGTATTACCAACTGAAGGTGAACGACAGAATGGTTCTCTGAACACCAAAGGCTTCTAAGCAAAGGCAACTTGAAGAAAAATGATTGCTTTGCAACTGACCGTGAAGGGTCTTTGTTGCTGTGGGAGGGCTCTCTCTACTTTCGAGGAGCAGAGGTTACTCTCTAGTTGTGGTGAGCAGGATTCAGCAGCTCTGGCTCACGGGCTTAGCTGCTCTGTGGCGTGTGCTTTCTTCCTGGACCACGGATCAAACCTGTGTGCCCTGCAGTGGCAGGTGGATTCTTAACCACTGGACCAGCCAGGAACTCACCAGAGAGGCAACTTTTAGGCTATGCTTTTAGAGATATTTCAAAAGACAAAAAAAAAGAAAGAAAGAAAATGGATAGAAGAGTAAAAAGTCCAAGAACGGAATGGTTAGACTGCAGAGGCACCCTCAGGGAATGCAGGCACTCAGTTTGTCTAAAGGAAAAAAAAAAATCTGTGTCTTAGAGAAATGATTTACATGCTGCCATGCTATGGACTGTGGGCTTACTGGACAAGCAATGGGAAACCAGTGCTCAGGGAAGCACACTCACTGTAATAGTATAGGCTAACAACTCATAATATCCTTCTGTGTAAAGTACACTGTCTAAAAATCAATTGATTGAAAATTAATGTACGTATGACATTTCTGAATTTCCTGTAGCCAGTCTATAAGTCAAGCCTAAGCACCAATGATCAGAAGATTAAAAGGCTCAAGTAGTCAAAGTGATAAATTCAATGGAAGACATTGCTACTGTCTGATTCCCAGCAGTGCACATATTTGATGACTTCCTGCCTACTTCATAATATTGCAAAGAGAGTTCTTCCAGCAGTAATCTGCAAATTAAGGGAAACCCATTCAGCCTGTCAAAAATTAAATGGTTTAAAATCTTGACGTATCTAGTCAGATATTTTACTAATACTTGCTACAAAGAGTGAAAAGCTGTTCATTGCCTTTATCCCTTCTCCATTCTAGGAAAAGATATTTCACATTTAAAAGCTGAAATGTATATGGATATATACACATACACAGAGAGATATACATACATGTATATATATTATACATGACAGCAAATTATTTTCTAAGGGGAAATACATGACTAAGAAGAAAAGAAGTAATCTTGTTATGTGTTGAGGAAAAAGTTGATCACCCTGGTGAGATTTTTCTTTGCCTTTTTCCTTTTTGACTCTGGGTAACTTATAAGAGGGTGTGTCAAGCTATCCCTAGTAGGAATCTGAATCTAGATGTAACAGCAGAATTAAATAAACTTTAATTTGTATCATGGCTTAAGTATCTGATTTAGTTAATACATTGTAAAAGGAATGGAATCACTGGTCTTTAAAATAGTACAGGGCACTGTTTGCTATGTCTGCAATGTATTTGGATGTAACAGAATTTTGATTCAGGCATATATAGCCTGAATTTGTATTTTATTCTTTCTTTTTAGGAATCAGTGCCCTCAAATACAAGGAGCGTGTAAGCATCTTCTTTCTTTTGTGTATTTTAAGATTACACTGTAATCTTAATAAGAAAACTCATTCTTCTCATTATATCAAAATTCCACTACTCAGACCAGGCTAGTCCCTACTAATGTATTTTGAATATTCTGTTGGTCCACATAAAGTGAAAAAAATATTTTTAGCCAAAGATGTACATTGATTCCAGTTGAAATATTGTTTTAAAAACTATAGAACTTACTTGTATTGCTGTCTTCCATGACTGCTATCCTGCCCTACATGCTTTTGTACAGGATTGAATACTGAACTCTATCAGATGGTGAGGAAAGGGAAGCCTCACTCAGGAGAAAAGTCAGATACGTTTGTACAAGACGGCAACACAGAAATTTGAAACATGAGGGGGAAGAAAGTGAATTCAATGGTCATTTTCCTCTATGTCAAAATGTTCAGCTAAAGTAAAGAAAAACCACAAACAGTCAAATTAATAACAGATATTATATAGACTATGAGATTATACTGTGGTGTCAAATAGTCTTTACCAAAGGAAAAAGAGAAGTTGATCTTTTGATTTGGCTGATACATTTAGCTTTACTCAATTCTATTATACAAACAAGCTTAATTCTAATTAATTAAGGTATATAAATGCATTAAAATTTAAAATATTTTTTAACTTTTAAAACATAAAAGACCATTTTACTCGCTTCTGAAGCTTGGTAAACTTTGAAAATGTCACTTTATCAAGGCAAATCAGTGTCCTGGTATTCTACAATAACCAAAAAGTACATTTAAGACACACAATCGTGAGATGTGACTAGCAAGTAATGTGACTGATTTGTCAACCAGCATACTAAACTAAACATTCAAACGAGCATTATATTTCTAAGCAGCCACTACGGGAGATCACACACATTTCAGTGGTGCTGCCACTGCTCCACGCATCTCCAGCTTCTCCTTTAGAAGGCTCTCAGAAATAATTTATGAGCCACACAACGCTCAGGCTCGCTGCTTTATAAATTACACTTCATGCAGCAGCAACTTGAGGCAAAGCAGAAATGAAATATGCAATTTTCTCTTTTCTTTGTTTACAAAAAGCAACAAATGTTAAATTATTAAACCCAATAAACTGCTTTTATAAGCTTATTATTTAAATCTAAAAAGACAATTGCAAAAATAATACACGTAATCATCATCATTCTTCTTTTCCCCTTCGAATCTGCCTGGGGACATAATATGAACCCATAATCAGTGCAGCTGTGTTGTAAGCTGCCTCACTCTCCTAACTTCATGCTTGATGGTCCTGTTTGTTCTTCCAATGACCACCTTGGCAAATTCTAGTATTTTATTTCTTCTTATTCTTCACAACCTCTTAGTCATCTGACATTCTCGATCATCCTTTTTCCCATCAAAAATGCTAGGAACAGCATTCTTAAAAGGAAATTCCACACCACCGCTCTACATCCTCTGACTTACTGTGCCATGTCTTCGTCCCCTGTTCATGTAAGTGTTGCTGTTCATACAGTTACAGAAGTATTTAAATATTTCTTGAATAAATAGTTAAGGACTCTGTCCTTGGCTCTGCTTTTCTGTGCTGTTTCCCTTGTTAAACTAAATATTACACATTTAACTATCACTGCTGCTCAAATATCAGGTGCCACTACTCAGACTCAGTCCATTCATAACCACTTTCTGGTTGTGCAACCTTGATCGAGTTCTCTGACCTTCTGAGTCTCACTTTCCTCATGTGTACAATGAGGATAAAAGAACAGTCTATCTCACAGAATAATGATCAAGGAAATCATGCTTAGGAATTTTTTGTTATATTTTAAGTGTTCAATTATTTCAACTATTAGGATCCCCCACACACACACCAATACTTCATGACATCCTCACTTGGATGTCATACAATCCATTCAGCATATTTTTTTTATAGATATAAACTTTGTCTAGAAGTTGCACCAAAATAAAATGTTATGCTTTCACAAAACATGGATCTATTAGTTTAATAGATTAAATTTTGTAAGAGAATTCAATTCTTTTAAAATGACTTTTCTCCTACTTAAAGGTACTGAAGGGTAGACAGAAATAGCTTTTTTAAATTAACAGAGAGGCTTCATATAGATGTAAAAGCTCTGTGTTGTCTTGGGGTATGCTGTCAAAAATGCTGTGATCTCCCACTGACAGGAAATTTAATCAAAACTCTGCCAACGTACTGTGTATCCCTAAACTTTCTTTTACCTATTGATTTCCCTAAACTGGCTTTTCTTTTGCTATTACCATGGTTACTAGGGAATACCATTCTTTCAGGCTATCAGGTTTGAAATCTGGTCCTCTGACCTTCTCTCTTCCATCCCTTCTACACAGCCACCAGAATACTGATGGCTACTCTTCTACTCTTCTATAATTGTCCTTATCCAAACCCCTGGCATCTCATATGTGGACCACTTTATTATCACATTCTTTCAATTCATTCCACATACAAGTTCATCATGCTAATTTTCCAGAATCATCAATCTCAGATTGCCTGATTAAAGTTTTATATTCCTCTCATGCACGTCATTTAGTACACCTATCATAACTCATTATACAAAGTAAACATTCAAAAATTCATAGAATAAATCTCAACTCCTTACACAGAAACCTCCATTGATTGCATGATGGTAGTATTGCCCATACAAGCCCCATACTACATCTTAACCACCATTATTTGACATTCACTGCTCTGTGAATGCCAAATAAGGGAAAAGAATAAAAAACAAACATACAAGTACTATATGTAAGGTGTCTTGGCTTAGCATATTTTCATTTGGTTTCACACAATAACCCGTGAAAGAGACCCTATCTCCATTTCAGTAGCAAAGAGCCTCAGAGATGTCAAGATTAATGCTCGGTAGGAAGGATCCACATTTTATGTGAACTCAGTACTCTGGTCTCAAAATTCATGCCCATTTTATTTCATTCCTGTCTTCTTTTAAGCAGCATTTTTTAAAGATTAGAGTTCCATGGATGCATTACTTTGCTACTGCTTCTGTAACAAATGGTCCCAAATTGAGAAGCTCAGAACAATACAAATTTGTTATTTGTTATCTTAGAGACCAGGAGGTCAGAAACCCCAAATCAGCTTTACTGGACAGTGCTGGTTGCTTCTGCAGGCTCTGAGAGGAAAA
Source organism: Bos indicus (assembly GCF_029378745.1). Taxonomy (NCBI): domain Eukaryota; kingdom Metazoa; phylum Chordata; class Mammalia; order Artiodactyla; family Bovidae; genus Bos; species Bos indicus. The sequence goes on along the minus strand of NC_091775.1, from coordinate 13,805,647 downwards.
CCTCTTTTTCTGCCTTTTTCAGCTTCTAGAGGCCACCTGCATTCCTTGGCCCATCCATACACCACACCAGCCTCTGGCTTCTGTCCTCATGTATTTTATGATTGGTCTGAACCCTCCTGGCCCTCTCTTGTAAGGACCCTTATATTACACTGGGCCCATCTCACTAACCTGGAAACATCAACCTCCGTTTGCCATGTAGGGTAACACACCCACAGGTTTCAGGCTACAGGGACATGAACCTCTTTGGGGGCCATCATTCAGCCTGGCACACTGGGCATGAGCTCTGATGACAGAGTCTAAGTCCCCTGAAACTAAGAGCTGTTGATAATTAGGTGTCCTAGCAACACGAACATGACAATCTTCTCTTTAGGCGAATTGAACACAGTTAAGAATCATTTAGCTTAAGAAGACAAGTTTATTTACTCACCTGCTCATTTTATTATGAACTTTCAGGTTGGTAAATAAAATTCAATTCTGTTCTTCCTGAGCAATTAAAAGAAGTTTAAAAAGCATAGGAAGTACACATTAAATAACAATTTATGTGTGGGGGAGGAGTTATAAGAAGGAATATACTTGCAATTGCATTGAACTCAAAACAAATTTCATTTTTTTTAAGTTTTACTGTAAAATTAGTCTATTCCTGCCTCTTATTTCTTGTAGACTTAACATGGCTTTTACCATGAGGATCTTTAAATTTGGACAGCTTATTTTTCTAAAATGTACTACATTCAAGGCATATGTTTATATACTTTATAAGTTAGTACTTCATTATCCCCCTTCAGCAAAACAACAAGCCTAAATATGTTTAATGATTCTGTTTTTGCATCTCATAAGAACATTACTTAATGGTGCTTGAATTAACCAAATGAATGGAACTAACTGATGGCTTCCTTTCTTAATGATACTGACTTTTTAGGTCATTGCTTCTGCTTTTCTTGGTCTCATTAGCCCAGGGCCACTTGCCTAGGGAGTGTCCTCTGGCATTTCTGTAGATCAATGAAACGGGGATGTTTCCATGCTAACTCAGGCACAAGCAACTTTTCTGCCATCTTCTGACTCCTATTTCTTCCACCCTGAAAACTGTCAATCTTTCAGGAGTGTTTAATTTACATTAAAGGTCATAAATATACACTGGTAGAATTTTACTACCAAAGAACTCTGTCATATTGGCATAAAAGCTTGATGAAACATGGGGTTATAGGTATAAAATTTCAACTACAAATAAAAATACCAATATAAGTCCTTTACCTTGATAAATATATTCAGCTATTATTATCTCAAACATCAGCATTGCATAAAGAAATATTGGCACAGAATGCCTTGAGTTTCATGGTAAAATAAATTGACAAATGTATGTTATTAAACTATAACATGCACAATTTTTTCAAAAGTGTGATGCCTTGTGCTAGAATAAAAAATCCTTAAACACATATACTTAAAATAAGAGTATTAAAAAAAAAGTCTTTCTCAGACTTTGAGAACCAAAGAAGAGAAACAAAATGACTTTTTAGTCAGACTAAAGACCTAAAGGTATACAGAACTATGCTGCTAAGTCACTTCAGTCATGTCTGAGGCTGTAGGATCCCATAGAGGGCAACCCACCAGGCTCCCCCATCCCTGGGATTCTCCAGGCAAGAACACTGGAGTGGGTTGCCATTTCCTTCTCCAATATATGAAAGTGAAAAGTGAAAGTGAAGTCATCTATATGTTTTTTCCTGAGTTGATTTAACCTCATGTGAACAATAGTTGTCTTGGAAATGAATGTATATGAACTTTAGAAACCAAACTTCCAAATGGAATTTGTTCCAGTTATACTACAGACTGGAGGAAATGCCATGCTTATTCAGAGAGTTATTTGTTACTTAGAAGTTTAAGTGTTCTGACCAGTGAAAAGTTAACAACAAAAGGAAACAAAGCTGAGGACAGCTTGATTTAAAGAATGCCAGTTTGTGACCCAGGGGATAGCTATTTGCATACTAATTGTACTGTTCCTGCTGTCGCATTCCCTTAAGCTGGAAGATCTGTCAGAAAGAGAAATTTGGCATCATCTGCGACAGACAGTGGAACGAAAAATGCCGGTGAAGTGAGTTGCTTTTTAAAGTTCTTCTTATCTCAGACGATGTACAGATGAAAACACTTGAGTCTCCATGAATCTCGATGTTGCGTTTCTTTCATTTATTATAAATATGTTAATTGCTGTCTTCCCTCCTGATTTATACTTTTTCTCCTTTCTCAACTGAGTTTTCCTTCTTTTCTGAAATCTGCCCACAGTGCATGTGTTTACAGTTAATTCTTTACATTTACTAAGATAAGGCAAGCTTAGAAAGTGGAGAAAACCCACTGTCTTTATGTGAGGCTCTCCCAAATTATTCGATCTTCAGGTTAGAGACCTAAGATATACACAATCCTAGCAAAAATTATTCGCTGTTGCAACATGGACTGAGAAACTTGAACACAGATATATCTGTTGGTAAGGCAGCAGCTGTCACTTCCTGAAGCACCCGGCTCCTTGTGTGAATCTCCCGCTTGCTAATTGAGTGTGGACCGCTCAGTTGCTGGAGCTCACATTTTTTTTAATGGAATACAACAGGTTCTAACGGGCACCATTAGCAAGATAACTGGTAGCTTCACACAGTTCCCATCTGGCCTGACTCTACTCTGGACACGTAATATGAGGACTGCCGGCCTTGATGGCACTCACATAAGGAAGGAAATCAGCCCAAACCCCATGAAATGCCAAGTGTGATTCTGGTTCCAGATACACAAGTGAAATTTTCATGGCAAGTCATACACACACACAAGTTACCCTGACCATGCATCACAATTTTACAGGAAATATATGCACACACACAAAGGAGAAGAGCTGGACAAAAGCTTTGTAAAGTTGCAACTAAAACACAAATAAAAGAGAAAAAAAGGAAACCAAGAGGGTCAGAAAGGAAAGAGGGAGGGAGGGAAATGTACAATGTCCATTTATGTACAGTACCGCATGTCAAGTTCAGTTCTACCCAGTCAGTGTGTCCTGAAGCCAGCCACCCTCTTTATCTCCCAATTTTAATTCAATAGATTTTTCTTAACATTTGTATAGTTACATTTCTAAAAATTTAAAACCTATGTGTCAGTCACATCTAAAATAAGAAAGGTCTTATTTTGGTTTGACAGCATACAAACCTGAAGGATCACTGTCTTCTGAAAAACTTTCTATTGAGCAGAAATTAAAATTTAACTATGTAGAGAAAATATTTGCTGTGACAGGTAATAAATCCTATTATAGGAAAAGCACTCTAAAATTTATTTGACATATTATATGTGTTCCAAAATGTGAACAAAGTATATAACCATATGTATATTGACTCATCTATGCCAAGAAGAATTGTGAAAAGAGTTTGTGTATTTGAAACACAAAAATACACCTGTGTTTGAACTCTAACTGCCCATTAATATATGTGTGATATTACACCAGTTATTCACATCCCTTCTTCTTACTCATCGATAACATGGAATTAAAACAGACTGTCATTTTCAAGATTAAATAAGGTAAAGTATGCAACGTGTTTAGCACAATATGATATAGACTGTAAACATCTGGTGCATTGTTATGCATTTTCGTGCTATTATAAAAATTGTCTTTCAGTTTATTCACATATAGCAATAAATTACTCTTCACAGAATTACATATAATCAACCCCCAATTTTTTATTTGGACAGCAAATTAACATTGTTTCTTTAAATAAAGAATCTGAAAAGCACTGCCTTACAACCAACCCTTCCATTCTATCAGGCTTGAAACTGAACCTTTAAGTCAAATTTGAACTCTTAGAAAATAGTGAGCTAAAGGCATTCCAGGCACAATCACACACAGCAGCAGGTATTTATTCAGAGAGCTGAAGGACAACTTTTTTCCTTTATAACATCCTAGTATCTCTAATTCTACTGTCACTAATATTCTATACCTATAGAATACCTATAATATTTTAGTATAATCTCTCTAATTCAACACATAAGGAATTTTCTTTTGTTCTCGGTTCTACACCAGCTCCAAGACTTCGCTCTCTTTTTCCTGTTTTTACTGTTTCCCTACCTTTATGATGATAATAAGAATAGCTAACACTTATTTGAATAATTCCATTCTAAAAAAGACTCTTTTACATTCCAACCAGCACTTCACTGAATATTCCTTTTGCTTTTGGCTTAAGCAAACTCTGGCTCTCCCTAAAGGCCATGGTTTGCTTTGATGCCTTCAGAATGGATGTTGTCCACTCCCTATAGTTTCACTCACTCGGGGTTGACAGAGAGGTCCCTGGTTTGTTGCTGCCCAGTGATGCTTTTGCATCACTTCTCTGCTTTCCTCACCCAAAACACACTTTGAAGCTAATAAAATTCAGCTACACCTTTACTAACCTTCTCATCACCGTCATCTACTAGCATCTTAAAAGTCACTGTACTTCTTCCACTGAAGGCTTTAACGCCTGCCACTGTTTGGGGCTTGGCCATTCAGTCATTATTTTTTATACATCCAAGACATATTTCTCGAACCAGACACACTGCTCTCCATTGCTGGACAATGACTTTTTTTTTCCTGTCATTGTACAGTTTACAAACAAATGGGGGAGTACATATTCATCCCTGAATGATTCTGCCTAGAGTCTACTTCTCAGGGTTTTCTTTGATGACTGTTCCTTATTTAAAATGAATGTACTTTACAGCCAGACTGGAGATCAAATCTCCTCTCTGCCCTCTTCATTAACACACATTCCACAGGCACTAAGGAGAATTTTGAGTACCAGGCTAACCACCAAGTTTCAATCTACAAATACAGACAACATTTTAAACATGTGCATTTTAAGTGATCCTAGGATAATTTTAACACCAGGGAAGCCTGGCGTGCTGCAGTCCATGCGGTCGCAAAAAGTCGGACACGACTGAGAGAATGAACTGAACTGATAGAATTCCTAAAATTTGATAGAAGAACTAATGTTGGACTCATATGAAATACAACATGATCATTTTAGAATAACAGTCTTTACAGTGCACACAAGCTCTTCTACGTAAAATTAGATCGTATATAGGGTCCCATTCTCCATTTATAAAAGGTGAGAAATGAAAATGCCTTTCAGTTCATTTGAATGAAAGAACACCATTTCAAAATGGCTTCACAGGAAACCTTGTGTTCCCAAGATTTAGTAGATCAAGGGAGAAAGGAAAATCAGTTGCCTGTCATTGAGGAAAAAGTAAAAGAAATGGCAGATAGGAAATCCAAGTACTGGGAGATATCAGCATGTGCTCCCTGTCACCCAGCCCCTCTGTGTGGCCTCTGAGTACAGATATTACCAGCTGAGAATATAACTACAACAGCAGGAGAGAGGAGAGCAATGCAAACTGGAGCAAATCACACAAAGTAATAGAATGTAAAAACATAGGGACTGCATCACACGAGCATATTTAAGATTAGTCACCTTGATATGCAAATATAAATTTTATAAGAATGACTGGATGTGAGACTATCAATCTTTTTAATAGAAACCTTCAATTAGATCATTCCTTTCCATAGCTAATAAGTAATTTGCACATCACAGCTACATCATCCAAGATTTTTCTTCTGGGTAGCAGATGTTTTCTATGGATGGGGACTTATTTCATTAGGATCTTTGTTTATTAAGGGGAATAATGCATGATATATTTACATCTCAGAAAGTTTATATCAGAAACTTGATTTATTATTTCTACATCACATCTCCCAAAGTATACCTTCTTCAGAAGACTTAAGTCAATAAATTTTTTGACTGCTTTGGAAAAGATATTACTCTGTCCTGACAGATACCTAGATTTAAATAAATCAACCCAGATGGAAGCATACCTTTAAAGAGAAATGAAGGCTGTCTCAAAATGGGGTGAAGACTCCTTAAAATACTATAAATAAACATTTTCAAGATCATCCCACATTAAAAAATCTTTAAAACTATAAAGAAACTTAAGATGCATAATTATGAAATGGACAATTTTGTAGACTGTGAAAACTTAGAAAACAGTTCATTGCTATCATGATAACTCTTCAGGAACAGACTAGTGTAACCAACATAAAAACAATTAATACAGTTGAGATTAAATTCACTAGGCTCTACAGAGCAAGGAGCAATCTCTCTTATACCTTCATTAGAAATCAAGAATTTGCAAGTATGATCAATACTGTTGGTTAGAATAGTAAATAATTTGCTGGTGTCAAATCACATTCCCTTTTCTTTGCTATTGCTTTCCACTGTGGAAAATATTATATAATCCTTGTTGACCTTTTGTAGCTTAATTAGTGATACAAAGCTCATTTAAATGATATAATTCAACAAATACACATAACTCAAATATTACTATAGATTACAGAAGAAAAAGATCACAATGCTATGGTCAAGGGTAGATGTTGTTTCCACAGGTCACCAACTACAGAAACAGTGGCGTGGTCTGAAAATATGGACACACTTTTAACCAATCAAGGTAAGATCCAAATGATAACAGGCCTAAAAATGCAAGGATTAAAATTAAATAAATAAATTCTGAAAGTTGTAGACATGTTATAAACAATGAGATTGATCAATATGTGAAGTATAAGATTCCCCAAAGTCTTACAAACTTATACAGGCCCAAAGTTTAAATGGAATTAGATTGAGTCTAAATGGTATGGCAAAACCAATACAATATTGTAAAGTAATTAGGCTCCAATTAAAATACATAAATTTAAATTTAAAAATTTAAAAATAAATAAATAAATGAATACAAGATTATAGAAATTACAGACATTAAAAGAACAAGAAAATTCCAAATAGAAAGGAAGTGATAAAGTTGTCTTAGTCTCATTATCATTTGATGTATATCAAATACTGGAGTGCATAGCTATCCCCTTCTCCAGGGAATCTTCCCAACCCAGGGATCAAACCCAGGTCTCCCACATTGCAAGTGAATTCTTTACCATCTGAGCCACCACAGAAATGGTGAAAACGCCATTTGATTAGAACAAACACTACATTTAAATATTTTCTATATATGTCTCTTGTAGCATCATTTCTATCCTGTATGAGACAGAAATGCTGTAAAGCAGGTTTGTACAGCAAACGCAGAATTCTAGATACCTTTGTATATGACTTTTATATTAAATTCTGGGATGTTTTATTTATAATTGACCAAACTCACTTTATTAAGCCATCATTTTAATTACAAGTATATATCCACAATGTACATATTTATATATATATATACAAATATATTCAAATATGTTTTTGTATTCTCTAAAGTAAGAATAACTTAGTTGGAATAAATACTTTATTTTAGCCTGAAGAAGCCCAAGAATACTGGAGTGGGTAGCCTATCCCTTCTCCAGGGGATCTTCCCAAAGCAGGAGTAGAATCAGGGTCTGCTGCATTGTAGGCAGATTCTTTACCAGCTGAGCTACCAGGGAAGCCAGTCTCATTATCATTTGATATATATCATGACTATTATTCGGAGAAGGCAATGGCACCCCACTCCACTATTCTTGCCTGGAAAATCCCATGGACAGAGAAGCCTGGTAGGCTGCAGTCCATGGGGTCGCTAAGAGTCAGACACGACTGAGCGACTTCACTTTCACTTTTCACTTTCATGCATTGGAGAAGGAAATGGAAACCCACTCCAGTGTTCTTGCTTGGAGAATCCCAGGGAGGGCGGGGCCTGGTGGGCTGCACAGAGTCGGACACGACTCATGAGACTTAGCAGCAGCAGCAGCAGCATGACTATTATTGTTGCAAATTAAAACATACAAACTATTGAAAAGTTGAAAATTTAAATAAATTGTTTGCTTCTTCAGGCTAAAATAAAGTATTTATTCCAACTAAGTTATTCTTACTTTAGAGAATACAAAAACATATTTGAATATATTTGTATATATATATAAATATGTACACTGTGGATATATACTTGTAATTAAAATGATGGCTCAATAAAGTGCGTTTGGTCAATTATAAATAAAACATCCCAGAATTTAATATAAAACAGTCATATACAAAGATATCTAGAATTCTGCGTTTGCTGTACAAACCTGCTTTACAGCATTTCTGTCTCATACAGGATAGAAATGATGCTACAAGAGACATACATAGAAAATATTTAAACGTAGTGTTTGTTCTAATCAAATGGCATTTCCACTTTAAATTTATAAAGTAAATATCAGAATATTAGAAATGCTTGAAACATGATAAATCTGAATATGTTCTTCATGGCTGTTTTTTTTTTTTTTTTCATAAAAACAATTTGATTCAGATGAAATTACACTATCATTTTATGATTCTTAAATAACTAATTCCTAAAGTATAGACGGAAGATCCTGGTGGGCTACAGTCCATGGGGCTGCAGAGTCTGACATGACCAAGCACGCATGCACACATACTTTGGGCTTCCCAGGAGACACAGTGGTAAGGAATCTGTCTGCCAATGCAGGAGAAACAAGAGTCTCAGGTTCGATCCCTGGGTAGGGAAGATCCCCTGGAGTAAGAAATGACAAAGTCCGTGATCAGAGGAACCTGGCAGGCTACAGTCCATGGGGTCACAAAGAGTCAGACACTACACACACACACAAAGCACAGACATAAAATAACCCATCAAAACCCTAGAATCCAACTAAAAACATATATGAAAGCCATATGGAATTTCATTTCTGTAAGTTTCAAGAGCATGTTTCTTTTTTCCTTAAATACATGACAAGCGGGACAGATCAGGTTTGCTAACACCCTAGGGAAGGTGTCTCTGCAGGTGGGGGATTGGCCGCTGCAGCAGTGCAGACAGAGGCATGAAGGTTATAGATGAAGGCAGACACACCACCCTGCAGATATCCTGGGATTTTGTACCTCATGCCCACAGAAAGTACAAAAGTCATAGATTCATCTGCAAAGCTGTCTGGATTTTGCTTTTCTAAAACCAGAAAAATATCTCCCATGCTTTTCAATGCTTTAAACAGATGACCCACCATATTACCTGCTTGTTTGGTAACTTGATGATACGCCTTGCACATACTGAGCAGAGATATTAATGTGCCTTCTGCCACCTGCTCCTGACATATTCCACTCCTCAGCCCCTGTCACACTTACCCATAACTATTCCCTCACACAGAGGGACCCTCAGATAATATATGGCTGTGGCTGTGGCTATTCTAAAGTCACTTGACGACCTGTGAACTTTCAAATTGTATGTATATAATAGATGAGTGATTCAATGATTGTCTATGCAAGGAAGAGATAACTAGCCCCAGTGTTACCTGCTTATTCTGTTCCTATGTGTCCAAACAGGGCAATGGGAGGAAAAAAGGAGGAGTGACTGTTAGTTCAATGTCTCTCTCTATGAATATGGCAGGAGGGGAGAGAATAATGATATTTTTTTAGATCTTTAACTTCCCATCTCTCTGGGATGTATTTAGATAACCCATATTGCAAAATAGTTTCGTATGCTTTAACGACACACGTATAAAATAGTGCCAGACATGCTTCCTCAATATTCTTTCAGTATTATTAAAGTATATACTTTACTTTATAAAATAGATTTTTTAGTATAAATTCTATTTAGACCTCTCAAATTCATCATTGTTTGGATCAAACTCATGGAAAATTTTAATTGTGTTACTAAGAGGATTTTTATAAACCAAATTTGTGTCACAGAAGCTTCTCTAATGTATTTTCTAAACACAAGACATGTGCAATTGAATTTTTATAGTGATTACATATTAACAACTTTCACACTCTGCAATATTTATACTGAGAATTTTAATTGGTATCTGAAAATCTTTTGCAACGACCTGTTATTTCAACTGTACTTCGAATCATTAAAAATAAAATTGTTATGCTTAGTTTTAATCCAGGGCTTCTAGATAATCACCTTCTTCCATGAAGACCTTTTCTATTTTCTATACTAACCTTCACTTTCCTTCCAACCTGCAGCAACCAATAAACAACTAACTTAGGCCCCTTTCCATACATGTTTCTCTGATACTTACTTTTTTGCTAGTCAATTTCTCCCTACTTTGCAACCTGAAGAGTCAGCCCTCTAGCACATAGTTAGGGAGGAGTGGCTTTGAGCCAGGCTGAGGGGCCCCCTTGGCAGGTGTAGGAGAAAACCACCAATTTTCAGAAGGCAAATCCTCTGAAGGACAAGCGTGCCAATGGGTGATTCCTCCTCCAAGACGCACAGTCTCACTGACGCGCAGACGCTGCCATAGGAAGGTACGGACTGAAACTAACACAAACTGAAAGGCCTGCTTAGTTCAGGCAACTGCAGGAATTTGATAATAATCTTTCTAACCTGGTACCTCATACCTCAGTAGAGGCCCTCTCGTAACTATCCTTGGCTGTAAAAGATTTAGAAACATTGCCTTCTCAAAAGAGTTCTGTGTGTGCCAAAGAAGATTCTGGGGCACATTTTACATGAGGAAACTAGAGAAAAGAGGCTAAACAGGTGGTCAGAAACTTAAACATTTATGAACAGGAATAATAAATGTTTAAATGTGGCTGAAAATAAGACAGTGAAAAGAGCTGGAACGTACAGGAATCCTAGCATTTCTGGTTGTTGTTCAATTTTTTTAAAGTGCTAATATTAGAAAAATAGATTGAATATTTTACATCGATGACTACTGATCCAAAATCAAGCTTTCTAAAGTTAAAAACTAAAATGTATAAATGCTATATTTGAGGGATGATAAATATTTGCCACTGAATCCTCAAATGCTTTCACTAAACAATGTATACAATTGGTCACATGACTGAGCTGTGTGATACACAAACCTTTTCCTCGTGTATTTTACAGCTGGTCTAGATGCTTTTCGAACATTCCTAAAATCAGAGTTTAGTGAAGAAAATGTTGAGTTCTGGCTTGCCTGTGAAGACTTTAAGAAAACAGAAAGTGCAGAAAAAATTGCTTCCAAAGCCAGGATGATTTATTCTGAATTCATTGAAGCTGATGCCCCCAAAGAGGTGAGTGAAATATTCCACAACAGTGAATATTTATCCACTTATCCACTAACACATCTGCTCCCAATTGAAGGACACTAAGGCCACCTCAAGGGAAATTAAATTGTCACCATGTCTTCAAACAGAAGATATCCGTAAATTTGAACAGAAGTTCCTTACGGTGATCCTCTGGCACTGATTCACTAAATAGTTTCCAGCGCTCTCTATGTGCTTCAGTGTTTCTATTTTCTGAGCACAACAAGCAGGCTCTTAAAAAAACAGTCTAATGTTCCCAATTAAACAGCTCTACAGAAATCCTACTTAAGCGTGCTTCTGGATTTCAAATTCAGCTTCATTTTTCCTTTTGTAAGCACAGGGGTCGATTTGGAATAGAACTCTTGAATACAATTTTTTAAATAAAAAAAGATACATATGTGAAGGTAAAACCTACTAACCAACAGTACAAATTCATAATATTTAATGTTCTGGAGGCCCACATCACGGCATATAATAATGCCTTACCTTCTCAAAGAGGGGGTTGCTTGACTTTATTTCCTTCATGGCTGTTGGGCTGCACCCCGCAGGCTTGCAGAGACATCCACTGAATGCGGGAGCTTACACGTCTTAAGTAGGGTCCTGGAGCCACACACCATGGTTTGGGGTGGACGGTGGAAGGAACATGGAAGCAGACTTCGCCGTGGGGGATGGGGAAGAATGGGAAGGCTACTAGTTAGGGGAAATGACTGACATCCGATTGGCTCTTGGGTTACCAGGGAAACCAGCAGAGGGTCAGGGCCCTCTGAGCACCTTCTTGGGGCAGAGGTCTTCCCTTATTCAACTATCAAAGGGCATCATTTTGTCCTAAAGAGTCATTATCTGGGCCTGAGGGGCAAACATACAGATGTTTACTGACTAAGGTCCATCCTGTGAGTGGGCTGTAGGGAACCAGGAACTGCTCCAGGAGCAGGGAGTGGACAGGGAGTGAGCAGCCAGCCATCCTGCGTGGGCAGATAAGCGTGGTGAAAATGAGCCACAGGTGTGCGGGTGGCCTGGTCCTACAACAGTAAAAATGAGCCACGGGTATGTCTCAAGTTGTCAGATTCCACCTGTGCTGCATTAAGATCAGGAAAATAGAGAAGGCCTTACAGGAAAACCTGGAAGGACTTTGAGAAGAGCCCCTCAAAAATGTTTTATGTGTATACCATCTCATTTATAATTGATTTAATTTCCAGAACCAAATAATGATCATCTCTGCTGCATCCCCTTAATGTTTAACTTTAAAGTTTAAACTATTTACATTTTAAAACTGCTGTAATCCCTCACTGATTATAACATCTAAGCAGAGAGTTTTAATGCCTAAGCAGCAAACGGGAATCTATCTTAAGTCACTAGCACCAAACATAAACCACCTACGTCATCTCTCCCTACAGAGTTGAAATACTGATACCCTCCCAAGTGACAGCTACTATATGTTCTAATCCAAAATTAAAATTCACGGTATGAGAAGTTAGTGTACTAATGAGGACAGAGGACAGCAAAGATGAAATGCAAACTTTTTTTTTTAATCTACGGCATAAAGTTGCTGTATCAATAGTTCAAGTTTTAGATGGACATTAATTACTGAAGCATATGTTGGTACAGTACAATTTTGCTGACATATGAACCACTGAAGCTTAGAGTGGAATTCAAAGGGGGAAAGAAAAAGTAACTTAACTCCTGTGGAGCTATTTCAGCATTCATTTCCCAGTCACTATCTAAGAATCAATAAATGAGTCCAGAAAAATTTAAATGTAGTGTGTAAGATTTGTCAAGTTGATTAATGTGTCATTCCCTAAAAGGCTTTGAAATCAACTCTAAAGGTAATCTATTTATTATTGGTTTGAAAGCCAGATTTATTTTTCTTCATGAATCTGCTTAATGATTATTTTAAGTTTTTCAAATATTATATATGAAAAATCTTACATTAATACTAAAGAAATGTAATCTTTTAATTACAGCTGAACTCAAAGTTATATAATAAATTATCAATTTGGATAAAATAGTTTTATTTTCCTAATCTTTCCTGCCAAAATAAATTAATATGGTAATAATTTAAAAGAATAGTACAGTTATTGTTTTAGGATACAAAGCTTTCATACTTATTTTATAATTTGTCCATCGAGTTAATTTTATAGTTGTTTTACAAATCACGGATTATATTGTCTCAAACCGTCTAAAAATATTATTATTGGATATGACAAAATTCTCATTGAAGATGAAGTGTATATATACAATTGAAACAGCCATCATCTTTCCTATTATTTGCCATTAATTATTTCCAATTCAAATTAACTAAAGGACATTTGTCTCTTACATACCAATTTCAGCCTTCAGCATATCTTGCTATAGCCCATCAATTATATATTATATATTACAAGTATTAGTATGAGTCATTAAATGGAAATTTTTTGAGAGTCTGTTCCCACAATGAAGTCACACAGTAGAAGGGGAGATTGACATGTGATAAAACCAGTCAAATACACAATAGGCAACTAATAAGTTGAATCATTTAAAGCTTGTTATTAGCAGTGTGCGGAAGAGCCATGAAGTCTATCCAGAGATTTATAGGATGGATTTGTAGGGTGGTTCACATATGAAAACTATGTCATATTTATCAAGAGAGCAAATGAAGAAAGTATTTCAGACTGAGGGCACAGTGTACAGTGTAAATGTACAGAACTCCCTAGAGTTTTCCAGAAATCACAAGCATTTTGATATCACTAATGAGAAGCAGTGGTTTAAGGCTGGACAGGCAGTGATAAAGATAAAGAGAGGGTGGGAAGTAACCTAGATTTATCTAGTAGGCAGACTTCACAAGACAACGTGATATATCTGATATGCAGGTTGGAAAATACCATTTTCATAAGTAGAAAATTAATGCAAGAATGAGATTCATATGAAAGCATTCTTCATTTTTCAATATTCAATTACAGTTGTAAAACTGTCTCGCATAAAGAAATCAAAATTATAACCAATTTCCTTGGTAGAAAACCCTAAAATAGAGAACAATGACAAGGTCACACCATCCAGATGTCTATTAAGTCCCATTTACTTTCTTTTCAACTTTTCATGTCTTTATTTCTTCATCTGTAAAATTGCTAGCGTGACAATAGTTTTTAATTGATGCAATTAGACAGTTTACCATCAGACTATTTACTAACAATCCCTGTCTATAAATGGATGTTACTAATGGTTCTTCGTTTCCTATTCTAATAGGCAAAACTGCACAGAAAAACAACTTTCAGGTCTCTATGAGAGATGATAATTGCAGGAAACTTTATGCCCTCTCCCTCAGAGTTTTATCATCTCTTTGGTCTTCTACACTAATTGTGTGATGTAGTAGAAAATCTAAAGGTTAGAAACACAGACTCAAATCTTGTAATCTTGTGTTGACCTATTTCATCCCTCTAAGCCACACTTTCCTCATCTAAAAACGTAACTGTGAAAAAGGACACAGCAATCATATAGGTTAGATGAAAATGGTGAATGAGATAGCATATCTAGGGTTTGCAACAGGCAGAATAGTCTTTAAGAAGTTTTAATTCCTTTTTTTCTTTACACAAGTCACTATAAGTGCTACTGACTCTACCCCAAAATATTAACTAACTTCTAAGACCATCTGAGGACAAGCCACTTTGAATGACTTGATAAATGTATACATGAAAGTGAAAGTGTTAGTCACTCAGTTGTATCCGACTCTTTGCAACCCCAGGAACTATAGCCCGCCAGGCTTCTCTGTCCATGGAATTCTCCAAGCAAGAGTACTGGAGTGGGTAGCCATTCCCTTCTCTGGGGGATCTTCCTGACCCAGGGATTGAACCTGGGTCTCCTACACTAAAGGCAGATTCTTTATTGTCTGAACCACCAAGTAAGCCCCTAAATGTATATATATGTGTATGTGTGTGTATATATATAAACACACACACACACACACACAAATGTTTTATATATATATATATGAACACAAATTAGAAAAACACATTAGCAAATCATGAGTTTCAGGTAGAAATATCTACTAATTGCATGGATTATACCTAGATATTTTCAGAAGATATTGCAAGGGGAAATAAAAGTGTGAGTCAGATATTTCTGACCAAGTAGTCTGAAAATGAGAAAATTATTAGATAAGCAATATATATTTTAAAGTGTCCCTACTCCACACACAGTAAGAACTCGAATGTGGCAAAGAAAAAAAAAATTCTTAACATTGTATTTATTCTTCCTTCAATTTGGACCATTAATTTCATAATATTTTAAAAATTTCAAACAATATTTGGTTTCAGAAGAATGTAAATCTTAAAAAAAATTAAAATAGTATGAGCCATCCAGGAAACCCAAGATACTGACATATTTTAAATATTTATGTTTTATTTCTGTCATTTATGAATTATGTTTGTATCATCTCTTATATTAATAAGAAAATTAGTAAGGATGGAAAATATATGATTAAAGAGAAAACTGTTTATGTTGATTGTCATTCTGTGAGATTAGAAAATGTTCCCAATTATACCACACTGTGATGTTTAAAAATTATATAAATTCAAATTCAAATTATGACCAATCTGGGAGCAAATACATTGGCAGTCTTTTAAGTAAAAAAAAAAAAAAATACAAAAAATTTAATTCTTAAATGTATTTATTAACTGTGAAGACATCATAACCCATTAAAGGGAAGAAACTATCATCATAAAGGAAAAGAATCTTAATGCGTTATGCAGGACACTTTTAAAATATCTGTGTCTGGATGTTTTGCTTTTAATTTTTATTGTAGCACAGTGTTATTTGGTGACTCTTATTTCATATCAATAAATGCTTATTCTGTGCCTACAATTAACCACCATAAGATAAATTCCTTCCATGGAAGGGAAGTTGGGTCTAAGCAAGAGAACACATAATAAACACAGAAGTACAATGCAGTGTGTTGTGGAAATGAGGTAGCTTGATAAGGAAATGCAAGAAAATAGAATAGATTGAAACTATGGTTTGGCTCTGGAGAAGGCAATGGCAAGCCACTCCAGTACTCTTGCCTAGAAAATCCCATGGACGGAGGAGCCTGGTAGGCTGAAGTCCATGGGGTTGCTACGAGTCGGTCGCGACTGAGCGACTTCACTTTCACTTTTCACTTTCACACAATGGAGAAGGCAATGGCAACCCACTCCAGTGTTCTTGCCTGGAGAATCCCAGGGACAGCAGAGCCTGGTGGGCTGCCGTCTATGGGGCTGCACAGAGTCGGACACGACTGAAGCGACTTAGCAGCAGCAGCAGCATGGTTTGGCTCAAAAGAAACAGTCAGTCTAGTTGGGTTAAAAAATTAGATTTCTAGAACCAGGAAAAAACAGCAAAGCAACAAATGATTAAGTGGAAAAATTTTAAAAACAGATGAAATTGTTTACATTATATCTATTTTTAGGATTTTTATTTTTCTTTTCTGTTTCTTTTGGTGGAGGGCACATAATGCAGCATGCAGGATCTTAGTTCCCTGACCAGGTATCAAATCTGTGCCCTGTGCACTGGGCGTGTAGAGGCTTAACCACTGGACCACCAGGGAAGTCTTTGTTGTTCGGTTACTCAGTCGTGTCCCAGTTTTTGCAACCCAATGGACTGCAGCATGTCAGGCTCCCCTGTCCTTCATTATCTCCTGGAGTCTGCTAAAATTCACGTCTATTGAGTCAGGGATGCCATCCAACCATCTCATTCTCTGTCATTCCCTTCTCCTTCTGCCTTCAATCTTTCCCACCATCAGGGACTTTTCCAATGAGTCAGATCTTCACAATTGGTGGCCCAAGTATTGGAACTTCAGCTTCAGCATCAGTCCTTCCAATGAATATTCAGGGTTGATGTCTTTCAGGATTGACTGGTCTAATCTCCTTGCTGTCTAAGGGACTCTCAAGAGTTTTCTCTAACACCACAGTTCAAAAGCATCAATTCTTTGGTGCTCAGTCTTCTTTATGGTCTAACTTTCTCATCCATACGTGACTACTGGAAAAACCATAGCTTTGACTAGATGGACCTTTGTCAGCAAAGTGATGTCTCTGTTTTTTAATATGCTGTCTAGGTTTGTTATAGCTTTTCTTCCAAGGAGCAAGCGTCTTTTAATTTTATGGCTGCTGTCACCATCTGCAGTGGTTTTGGAGCCCAAGAAAATAAAGTCTGTCATTGTTTCCAGTTTCTCATCTATTTGCCATGAAGTGATGGGATCAGATGCCATGATCTTCATTTTTGGAATGTTGAGTTTAAGCCAGCTTTTTCACTCTCCTCTTTCACTCTCATCAAGAGGCTCTTCAGTTCCTCTTCGCTTTCTGCCATAAGGGTGGTATCATCTGCATATCTGAGGTTATTGATAGTTCTCCCAGCAATCTTGATTCCAGTTTGTGCTTCATCCAGTCTGGCATTTCGCATGATGTGCTCTGCACATAAGTTAAATAAGCAGGGTGACAGTATAAAGCCTTGATGTACTCCTTTCCCAATTTTGAACCAGTGCATTGTTCCATGTCTGGTTCTAAAGGGACATTGTAAAGGTCCTAAATGGTCAGGGAAGTCCTTGTATTATATCTAAAAGTTGATAATGATTGAATAGTACTGAGGAAGAATATTGAGATAAGGCCTTCTTCATTTATTTTTGGCTATGCTGGGTCTTCACTTCTGTACAGGCTCTTCTCTAGTTTTGGCATGATGGGGATTACTCTCTGGGTGTGGTGTGTGGGCTTCTCACTGTGGTGGCTTCTCTTGCTGCAGAGCACAGGCTGGATGTCACGTGGGTTTCAGTACTTGTTGTGCAGGGGCTTAGTTTCTCTGAGGCATGAAGAATCTCCCCAGATCATGGATCAAACCTGTCTCCTGCATTGGCAGGAGGATTATTTACCTCCGAGCCACCAGAGAAACCATGCCTTTATTTTAAATAAGGTTAATTTTGAGGATTCCTTGGCGGTCCAGCGTTTAGGACTCTGCACTCTCACTGCCGAGGGCTTGGGGTTGGAGCTCTGATCAGGGAACTAAAATCCCACAAGCCACACGGTACACCCCACACACACAAAAATAAGGTTAGTTTTATAATCCTGAGGGAAAAGATAGACCTCTGAATTCTTGGCAGAGAGAAACCCATGGCACTATAGGCATTTCTTGATATTCTCAAAATGGCAGTTTTGTATCCTCCATTTTAATTCCTATTTTCTCAAAACGGTAAAGAATCTGCCTGCAATGTGGGAAGCCTGGGTTCAATCCCTGGGTTGGGAGGATCTCTCGGAGAAGGGAAAGGCAACCCACTCTAGCATTCTTGCCCAGAAAATCCCATGGACAGAGGAGCCTGGTGAGCTACAGTCCATGGGGTCGCAAAGAGCTGCACACGACCGGGCGACTAACACTTTTCTCTTTGCATTTTTAAGTGTTACTTCCACAATGAGCTGATGCTATGTTGAGTCTTGGTCCTGACCCACAAGTTGCTGCTTGTCAACAGTGCCCCCAAACTATAGAATCACCGCCAGATATAAAGTTTGCTTATTTATTAATTTCCTAAGTTTTTGTACACTAATCAATAGTTAGTGGTCTGTTACATACCAAGCACCATGCTGATGCAGCTATGAAAAAAGACCGAGTCTCTGAATAAATCAAGCTAACCATATTGGTGGGAAGACTCTAGTTTTAAAAAAAAAAAAAATTAGAATAAACGTTCATGGATGTTGTGATAGGGAAATACAGGTGATGTGGTCACTGTAACTGGAAAAGTCCAAGTCTAAGGGATCAGGAAACATGTCTCAAAGGAAGTAATTAGTGAGCTTTGATCAGAGATGTGAATACAGAAGGAAATAAGACAACACGGAAGGATGGAAGGATGATAGGAGAGGAAACGGAAGAAGAGTCTAGCAGGGCACCAGCTGGTGCCTAGAAGGCTGGCCCAGTAGAGGAAGAAGCCTAGTTCTGGGTGCCTCCAAGCATAAGTGGAGCCAAGGGCATGTTCTGATTCCTAGTGATTTCTGCATCTTTGTTTATTTCCTCTTCAGCTCAAGGGATCTCTTAAAAAGGAAGAGAGAGAGTGACAGAGACAGACAGAGAAAAAGAAAGAAGAGGACGGGGAGGAGGAGGAAGAAAGGAAGAAAAGCAGAGATAAAGAAACTCTAAGCCGCACACTTGCCCAGGGCTTTTATGTGGACTATCTGACTCGATCACCATGCACTCTGTCTTAGGCACTGCAATCACCCACCTCGTACAGGTGAAAAATGAACTGAGGCTTAGACAGGAAAAATGATGAGTCCTGCAGTCATTAAGATTCACAGATCGTAAGGAGGGAGGTCTTCTGCCCTTGCTTTTACATTTTAATTTCCTTCCTCTAGATCTTCTTTTAAATGTTCTACTTATTTTAAATGTTCATGGCACAGCCTGGGAACCTCGATGTTTGCACTAAAGGTAAAAGCAGAAAACTATCTCGTCACATAGAGTCTATCTTCCTTTCTGTCAGAAGCTGTATTTCTCTTCTCATATTCTCTCTATTTTGTATAACTTCTTAAACTTGTAAAGCAAAAAAAAAAAGTCACAGGCGCATCTCATTTAATAGCCTGTGGTATCATTTTGGCCCTCTGAAAAAATGACTACTGCCTTTCAACTCTAAAACAAAACGCTCTTTGAATTTGCGCATATCCCTGTCCCACTTAATCTTGGATTAGCGTGCCGGGGTTCCTCACGGAAACCTGTCCATCTTATTCTCTGTCGCCTGCTCCAGATAGCACTTGCTGCGTACATCTATTTTTAGCAATCCGTATCCGTCAAGCTTTTATACATTGATTGCATACGTTTGATTTCTTTTTTTTCATTTCTCTTGTCCAATTTAGAGTGTCAATGCTGCCTCCCAACTCATGTCATTTATTTCTGTCCTTAATACCAACTGTGACAAAGGATACACTCCTGTGCAGAATGGATTCCCTCTCGATGTTATAAACTTGGCTATTCTCAACTTTCATAGTAACCCTTGAGACTATACCTCAGGATATTCATGTGCCTTTAATGATGCCAAAAATGAAGTAATACTAGAGGTGTTAACGGTGATTAAACAGAATTATGTAGCCAAAAACATGATTATAGGCAACTTTAATTTGAATAGTAATTTTTAAGCACTGCTGTGAATGAGGTTGAGGAGGCTGCCTGCCCCATTTGAGTAAGGCGCTTTCCATATGCATGCACACACTCTTTGCATAATGACCATCTCCTGCTACACTATACATACTAAATGAGGGAAAGGCAATCTCATTTGAATGTGAGAGTTCGACTGAAAACTTCTCATTCAAATTATGTAAAAATATATAAAGCACAGTCTAGGGTCACGGGAAAGCCAAAAGGTACAGTTTCAAATGCATTCTTCCTGCTAAAATAATTTGTTGGAAGCCAAAAGAAGTTAAAACTGTTGTCATAGAAAAGAGGAATTGGCTTGCATAACTTGGAGTTATCAAAATCACCTGAGCATTAAACTATCCCTAGCTCATTATAATAAAATCATTTTTTAAACAACAATGCAAACCAGAGGCACTCATTTTAATGCAATGGATTGTTGTCAATGTCAGCTGTGTCAAGGCCTTTTCAAAAATGACAGGATTTAAAAGTCGCTAAACAGTTGCAATGACATCTCAGCTGTCATTCTGTGAGAATCATAAGCCTATGTCTTGTTTTCTGAGATTGGCAGTGCAGCAGTCTCAGAGAGCTAAGATAATTCGTGACCTTTGAAAAAATAAGCAAATTAAATGTCTTTCTCAGCATCCTTGAAACTTGAGTGTATCCATAGAAACAAAATGCAGTGACTATTCCCATGAGTAAATAATATAGATATAACTCTCTTTATTTCATCAATCGATATGCCATTCAGCCCCTGCTCTGGACCTACTAATCTGAGCTGCTCAGCTGAGTCTAAGCTTCACCCAAGGTCCAAGCAGCTCAGGACGGCCTCAGGTCCACACAGTTGAGAGGCCTGCATCTCTAGAGGGTTACCTCCTGTCAGGGTGCCTGCTTTCAATCTACTCCAATCTCAATATCTCCTCTGTGCTTACTTTTTGAGATGGAAATCGATACAACAACTTCCCCAAAAATCAAACTTGAGATGAGTGCACAATTGGAGGTGCAGTTGGCAGACATGAACCTCAAAGTGATCATATTAAAGGAATGTATGTATCAAAATATGTGCTAGGCTGAATATTTTCACTTTTGTCTTGATACTAAAATTTCAGGGGACTCAAGAAGAAAAGACAGGGCGTTGTGGGTAGAGTGCACTCAAACCTTATTCAGACTGACTCCTTGGGACCATTTAATGACACGTATCATGCTCTCTTAACTGAAACATTAACTTCAGTTGGCTTCCTGTACTTAATTTCTTCCTCTCTTACTGACAATTCTTTGCCAATTTCTTTTACTGTTCCTACCTATAGCCCAGCACATACTATCTTGAGGGGAGGTGGTTGTCATCTATTTTCTGCCTGCATTTACTCCCCAGGGGATTTCTTCCAGTCTCTGGCTCTAAAAGGGCATCTCACACTTCACTACAAATCTGAGTCCTTATTTTCTCCTCAAACTTTTCTCTGAGTCTCTCTGTCTCAGTGAATGGCAATTCCATTCTTTTTGCTCTGGCTGAATAATTGATACTCATTCTTGGTTCTTCTCTTCAGCACTATATCCAATCCATTGACACTTTGTCATCTCATTCTTCAGAATATTTCTAAAATCCAGTCATTCCAAAAAATGTTGTTGCTTATCCCAGTTCATAAATATTCAGTTGCAGGCTTCATCTATTCTACATTCTAAGTATCTCTGAAATCTATACATTTCCCTCCATTCTCTGTGAAATGACCCAGCCTAATCCTCCATGACTAACCACCTGAATTTCTGGTATGACTTACTAATTTTTCTGCCCTTTATCCACAACTAGTCATTATATCCCATAGCAGCCAGTAATATGTTTTTTCAAGCACATGTGTTTACATTACTTAAAAATCTTCTTGTTGCTTTCAAGTTAATTAAAAATTATTTAAGAAGACCTATAAAAGTCTATGTGATATAGACCTTCATGCCTTTTCAAGCTGTTGCTCCTTTCACTCTGAAAACCTACTGGGCTTTTTCCAGTTTTCCCTCCATGGCCAAGTGCCTTCCATAATCTTCTATACTCATGATAATACCTTGATGATCAGTTTACAACCTCATTTCCTTTAGAAAGACTTTTTTTTTTTTTTTTTTTTAAGAAGGTAGCTTCTTCCCTTTGGATTATTTTCTCAAAATCTGTCTTCTTGATTGACTCTCAATTATTTTTATATGGTCAGATCTTAGCACAATTCCTAAGTAACCATTCAATGAAATAATTTAAATGAATAAATTATAGAAATTTACTATAAAACAACCACTTTTTCAGATGAGGTCTTTTTTTATTAAAGAAAAATAGGGACAATAATACTATCCATCTTATAGGTATGTGTGTGTGACATACAGTAGCCATATAAAGACTTAGCACAACAGTAGTAATATTTGATGAATATTAACTATTAATATTTACAGTTAAAATAATCTTCTTTAAATATCCTTAGGATTATTTTAGAGATAATGTCATTGCTTAAATATTTTTAAACAGGAGATGACAAAGTCACCAAGGAAAATAATCCAGGGAGAGAAGACTGGGCACGGAACTTAGACGATGTCTGACTCCTCTGCTCATATGTTGAGGTACAGGTAGAGAAAAAAGAATCAGGGAAGAAATAGGGAAAGATAGCAGATAGAAGACAGGTTAATTCCATGCCACAAACTACTGAATTCCCTTTATAGTGACAAATTTTCTCCTCTGATTATCAGACTGAATACTTAATATTGACAGAAGCCACTGTGTCCAAACCTGTTTAAATAAGAAATCAAATTTCTTAAATTTTTGAAATCAAAATAATGTATGATGATAAGGAAATCATAGTGACACTCTTTCTGTGATCAAGGAAGGATTCTTGGAGGATATTCAACTTCAGCTAAATCATAAAGGGTTGAGGATAATCTGTACAGAATAAAGTTGTGGAGGAGAGAGGGACTTTAGATGGTAAAGCAGCATAAACAAGAGCTTTAGAAAGAAAATTTACTCTGGGAACAGAAAGTAGATGAACTTCTGTTCATCTCTGGATGTCACCAAAGATAAGCAGGAGGTAATTTCAAAACAACATTTGAAGCCCAGGTATGAGGAAGCTCAAATACAAGGGTAAGATGTTTAAATTTTATATTATAGAAACTAATGGTTGTCGACTGAACATTCATACAATGAAAGTGATGTTTTGGTGAAATTGAAAGATGATGTTGTGAAAGTGCTGCACTCAATATGCCAGCAAATTTAGAAAACTCAGCCATGGCCACAGGACTGGAAAAGGTCAGTTTTCATTCCATTCCCAAAGAAAGGCAATGCCAAAGAATGTTCAAACTACCAGACAATTGCACTCATCTCACATGCTAGTAAAGTAATGCTCAAAATTCTCCAAGCCAGGCTTCAGCAATATGTGAACCATGAATTTCCAGTTGTTCAAGCTGGTTTTAGAAAAGGCAGAGGAACCAGAGATCAAATTGTCAACATCCGCTGGATTATCAAAAAAGCAAGAGAGTTCCAGAAAAACATCTATTTCTGCTTTATTGACTATGCCAAAGCCTTTGACAGTATGGATCACAATAAACTGTGGAAAATTCTAAAGGAGATGGGAATACCAGACAACCTGACCTGCCTCTTGAGAAATTTGTATGAAGGTCAGGAAGCAACAGTTAGAATTGGACATGGAACAACAGACTGCTTCCAAATAGGAAAAGGAGTATGTCAAGGCTGAATATTGTCACCCTGCTTATTTAACTTATATGCAGAGTACATCATGAGAAATGCTGGGCTGGAAGAAGCACAAGCTGGAATCAAGATTGCCAGGAGAAATATTAACAAACTTAGATATGCAGATGACACCACCCTTATGGAAGAAAGTGAAGAAGAACTAAAGAGCCTCTTGATGAAAGTGAAAGAGGAGAGTGAAAAAGTTGGCTTAAAGCTCAACATTCAGAAAACGAAGATCATGGCATCTGGTCCCATCACTTCATGGCAAAAAAAAAATAAAACAGTGGAAACAGTGTCCAACTTTATTTTTTGGGCTCCAAAATCACTGCAGATGGTGACTGCAGCCATGAAATTAAAAGATGCTTACTCCTCAGAAGAAAAGTTATGACCAACCTAGATAGCATATTGAAAAGCAGAGACATTACTTTGCCAACAAAGGTCTGTCTAGTCAAGGCTATGGTTTTTCCAGTGGTCATGTATGGATGTGAGAGTTGGACTGTGAAGAAAGCTGAGTGCTGAAGAATTGATGCTTTTGAACTGTGGTGTTGGGGAAGACTCTTGAGAGTCCCTTGGATTGCAAGGAGATCCAACCAGTCCATTCTGAAGGAGATCAGCCCTGGGATTTCTGTGGAACGAATGATGCTAAAGCTGAAACTCCAATACTTTGGCCACCTCATGCAAAGAGTTGACTCATTGGAAAAGACTCTGATGCTGGGAGGGATTGGGGGCAGGAGGGGAAGGGGACGACAGAGGATGAGATGACTAGATGGCATTACTGACTCGATGGACGTGAGTCTGAGTGAACTCCGGGAGTTGGTGATGGACAGGGAGGCCCGGGGAGCTGCGATTCATGGGGTCACAAAGAGTTGGACACGACTGAGTGACTGAACTGAACTGAACTGAACTGAATGCTGTCCACTGTGTGTACAAGGGGAGGGATCAACTAAGAGAAAAATTCCACGGTTTAAGAAAAATATTATGTTATACAAGATTAAACTGGAGAGTTGGAGTGAGAAAGATAAACTGGTATCAAAGGGAACTGGAGAGAAATTACCATCGCCTTAAAGAGGCCCTACAGCCTCTGATAAACCGAAAGATCCCTCAGTTATACAAGGCAGTATTACCTGTTACCTGCCACAGAGATTCCTTCAGTCGAATGAGTCTGCGCAAAATGGATCTCTAATTTAAATGCACTTGTTTTATTCATTTGAAAAAAGCCATGTATTCAACACTGAGTGTGAAAAGAATTTAAGAGCTATTGAAAAAGACTTGGGACTTAATTCTGGAAATTATAGCATTAATTTACTCAAGGAAGAATGCAGTGGCCAAAATAATATCAAATGGCAATTGGTGAAGTTTGAGAATCATGGCTGTGGTTTCTAATGTTCTGGTAATATGCTGTCCTTTTTTAAAAAAGACATTTTAATGACTCAAAGGTACACTTACATTTACCATTATTTATACCATAGCTAAAGTTAAATTTATTTACTTTAAGTTTGTATTTTTTAATTTATATTACCATTTATAGATTTGTTTGGAACCATTTTAAATGTAGTAATGCTTATTTTAAAGGTACTATTAAATATGTGAATGTTTACACTAAAAAAAAAATAAAACAAAATAAACGGAAGAGATAGGAGTGGATTTAGAAAAGGCAGAAGAACCAGAGATCAAATTGATAACATCTACTGGGTCATAGAAAAAACAATAGAGTTCCAGAAAAACATCTATTTCTGCTTTATTGAAAATGCCAAAGCCTTGGACTGTGTGGCTCACAACAAACTGGAAAATTCTTAAAGAGTTGGGAATACCAGACCACCTGACCTGCCTCTTGAGAAATTTGTACACAGATCAAGAACAGTTAGAAATGGACATGGAACAACAGACTGTTTCCAAATCAGAAAAGGAGTACATCAAGGCTGTATATTGTCACCCTGCTATTTAACTTAGATGCAGAGTACATCATGTAAAATACTGGGCTCAACGAAGCACAAGCTGGAATCAAAATTGCTGGGAGAAATATCAATAACTTCAGATATGCAGATGACACAAACCTTATGGCAGAAAGCAAAGAAGAACTAAAGAGCACCTTGATGAAACTGAAAGAGGAGAGTGAAAAAGTTGTCTTAAAACTCAGCATTCAAAAAACTAAGATTATGGCATCCAGTCCCATCACTTCATAGCAAATAGATGTGGAAACAAGGGAAACAGTGACAGATTTATTTTCTTGGGCTCCAAAATCACTGCAGATGGTGACTGCAGCCATGAAATTAAAAGATGTTTGCTCCTTGGAAGAAAAGCTATGACCAACCTAGACAGCATATTAAAAAGCAGAGACATTTACTTTGCCAGCAAAGGTCCGTCTAGTCAAAACTATGGTTTTTCCAGTAGTCACGTATGGTTGTGAGAGTTGGAATATAAAGAAAGCTGAGCACCAAAGAACTGATGCTTTTGAACTGTGGTATTGGAGAAGACTCTTGAGAGTCCCTTGGACTGCAAGGAGATCCAACCAAGTCAATCCTAAAGGAAATCAACCCTAAATATTGATTGGAAGGACTGATGCTGAAGCTGAAGCTCCAATTCTTTGACCACCTGGTGTAAAGAACTGACTCATTTGAAAAGACCCTTATGCTGGGAAAGACTGAAGGCAGGAGGAGAAGGCGACGACAGAGGATGAGATGGTTGGAGGGCATCACCGACTCTATGGACATGAGTTTGGGCGAGCTCTGGGAGTTGGTGAAGGACAGGGAAGCCTGGGGTGCTGCAGTCCATGGAGTCGCAAAGAGTTGGACACGACTGAGGACTAAACTGAAGGACTGATAAATAAAAAGAGCATTGTGAAATTACCAAGAAAAGGTGGATAAGGAAAGTTCTATATATAGATAGAGAAAGAGAGAGATCAGAGGGAAAAAAGATTTGTCAGAGATGATTCTTAAGTTTCCAGCTTGAACAACTTCGAGAAAAATAATGACATTTATAAAAACATGTGGGTGTGATATTTTGTCACTGACATTAAAATGAATTGCCAAGACACATCTTCCTAAGATTACTGATTACCTCCTGGGAACAGTGTCTCTGCTCATCACTTAGATATCTATAGCTGATGTTGGCAGCTTATTGGTAGGAAAACAGGCAAATCAGAAAAGTGAGAAGGGCAAGTCAGACGTACAAACTTAGTATATTTGAACAAATAATATTAATTACCAGTGATATATTGAAATGAACATTTCTGCTTAAAATGCTACCGTGATTTTTAACAAATGTAGAAGCCTTTTTCACTTTATTTATACAACACACATGTATTGAATCCTTACACTGTTCAAGGCATAGTGAGGGATAGGCAAAATGTAAATATAATGTAAGTAACACAAAGTCCCTTCACAGGTCAGAAAAGGTGAACTTTACAAGGTAGATATTATTTGAATGTAACTTTAAGGACTTCCCTGGTGGCTCAGACGGTAAAAGCGTCTGCTTATAATGCAGGGGACCTGGGTTCAATCCCTGGGTCAGGAAGATCCCCTGGAGAAGGAAATGGCAATCCACTCCAGTACTCTTGCCTGGAAAATCCCATGGATGGAGGAGCCTGGTAGGCTTCAGTCCACAGGGTCTCAAAGAGTCGGACACCACTGAGTGACTTCACTTTTTCACTTTAAGGACATAAGAGCTTCCCTGGTAGCTCAGATGATAGAGTATTCTCCAGTGTAAGAAACACAGATTCCATCCCTCAGTTGGGAAGATCCCCTGGAGAAGAGAATGGCTACCCACTCCAGTATTCTTGCCTGGAGAATTCCATGGACAGAGGTGGCAGTCCACGGGGTCACAAAGAGTCGGACGCAACAGAGTAACTTTCACTTTAAGGACATAAAAGACTGTGAAAGACTTAGATGAGGAGTGGGTTTCAGCTAGCCTGGGATGGTCAGGGAAAATATTCATTGGTAACAATGTACATGAATTTGAGCCAAGTCTGGGAGATAGTAGAAGACAGAGAAGCCTGGCATACTGCAGTCCAGGGAGTTATAAGGATTCAGATACTACTTAGCGACTGAACAACAACAGCAACAAAATATAAGAAATTTGAGGGTAAGAGTCTACCTTGGTGGTGACACAGGGCACACAGAGAGGAGAAAAAGTATATAGGTTTGGACCATATTGTATTGGTCATGAATGCCAAGTTCAGGGCTTTGGGCATTTTAAATAGGGAATAAGGAGCTATTGCAGGCGTTCCATTCTGAATAAAATAATAAGGCAGCACTCTGCACACACTGTCCCTGCTATCAATGAAAACTCAGCCAATGAATGAATGCCTAAAGGAGTTATCTTGGTATATTTACCATTATGGGGAATATAAAGTTAAACAAATTGCAGATGACACCATTGAAGAATTAATAGCGCATTCAAAGAGGAAATGGGCAATCTATATTCTCATACCCTAGCAACACAAGATAGGATATGAAAAAGATTCCACTATATGTTGAGAAACTCCTACAGAATCTTGAAAATACCCACTACTCTTTATTCCCACTATGGAAATCAGGAACTATACCAGATTCATGGCATGATATCATGTCATCTCCCTGTTCAAAAACCCTTCAGTGTCTTCCCACTGCTTCTAGTAGAAAGATAGGAACCCTTTACCACAGCAGATAAATCCTACAAGACTTGACCTGTACCTCCTCTCCCAGTCTCCCCACAGGAACTCTATCACCCCCTGCACCCCCACCACGCAAACACAGAGGCTCTTCAGAACATCACCAATTTGTTCTTGCCTTGGGGACTCTGAATTTTTTTTTTTTTTGGCCAGAAACCTTCTTCCTCAGATTCTTAGAGAACTGGTTCCTTCTCATTCTTCAAGTGTAAATCTAAAATAACACTGTAGAGAAAATATATAGTACTTTCTCCAAATATAGAAAGCATCTTGTAATCAATGATTATATGGATCATCTCATTTTAATTTTTATAACAACTCAGTCAAGAATGACTGGGCTTAAAGATGAAAAATAGCTTGGTAACCCAGGTTACTAAGGTCATAAGCGTCAGAGTACAGATTGGAAAACTATCCTATAATCTTACTACTACTCCACACCATCTTTCTGTGTAAAGAAGCAGAAACTGATTATAGATTTTGAAGCCTTGGAGGACTTTGCAGAATTTCATCTGGAACTTTGATGCAGGAACTGAGAGGATGATCAAAGAAATAAAAACAAGGTGTAATCTGAATCCCCAAGTAGCTGAAATCCCTAAGAAAGAAAATATCAGTGAGCAAATAGCAGCCTTTGATGATTCTTTTCAAAATATTTTTTTCTTTTTACTAGAATAATAATATTGAAATAATTTGATATCACTTATCTCATTTAGCCCTTAAAAGACTTCAAGACATTATTATTATCCTTTTTTACACTATGGAAATAGAAAGTTGAAGGAAACTGTAAAACTTGCTTTACTCATGTGAACAGCAAGTAGGTAGCTAAGAAATTTGATTGAAGGTCTGTCTGCCTATCTTTTAACTTCAATGAATATAAATTGTAACTTATAGTTTTTCACCAGACCCCCAATTTTTAGCATTTTACAGTCTCCCTTATTTTGCCAAGAGACATAATTCTATGCAACAAATAATTTTGACTGCCTATTATAGCAGCAGCAGCACCTGCCTTTGGTGAGCTTTGAGTTTTAAGATTCACATCTCTTTGATAATTCACGAATATTTTCAGTTTAAGTGAAAAAACTTGGAATAGAAATTTTCTGCTTCTCAGAAAGCATCCTGGAAATGGGTAGAACTGGACAAGAATTTCCATGAGGTTTGCGGCATTTGTGTATTTGCAGGTGTGTTGTGTTGCAGTATAATAGATCTCTATTAGACCTTGCTGAGAATGCTTACTTGTGGTAGTGCTAAGGGGGCAAGAACGTACATACGCACATCTGCGCGGGTGTATGTACATCCCATGGGAGGCGTGGTGTTCTGTGAACAGGGGTAGAGTGTTAGGTGGTCCATTTTGGCAAACAAAAAGAAACACAATTTAGGATAAAAAGCAACATTATGAGAAACAACACCGGGAGTTATGGAGAAAGGGAATGTGCTGGTGAAGGCCAGTTTAGTAAATTCTAATTACTGCTCTGCCTATAGAAGAACATTTTAGGTATTAATGCCAAAGTACTAGAAAGAAATAAAAGATGGTAAGCAAAAAGAATGTGAGGTCATAAAAATTCTTTTATGCATCTCCTTTGTCATTTTTTATAATCTGAAAATAAGGTTTGACCTCTGTTTGCTGTCAACGCCAACCCTCTCAACCTAGGTAAAGTAATTAAACAAAGCATGTGTTCTGCATTTCAGAAAATGAATGTGTGACCTTTCTGTTGTTTTGCATAAGATTAACTTGATGCTTAAAAAAATTCAGATCATATGTGAATCTCCCATCTGTATAGACCATGCAGTCTTTATGAAACTAGTCTAATGTGATGCAATTTATTTCCACAGATTAACATTGACTTCAGTACCAGGGACCTCATCTCAAAGAATATTGCAGAACCAACTCTCAAATGTTTTGATGAAGCTCAGAAGTTAATCTATAGTCTGATGGCCAATGATTCTTTTCCTCGATTTCTAAAGTCAGAGATTTATAAGAAACTGGTAAATAGCAAAGAGATTGGAAATCATAAAAAATGGCTCCCTTTCTTGTAAAGAAGGTAAATGATAAGCTAACAATCAGATTATAATTTGGAGGGAAGAAGTGATAGGATAGATCAGCTCAATCGATAAACTTCAAGGCTAAAATGTTTTAAATATACAAACACAATGTAAGTTTTTTTAGGATTTAGAAAACATGCTTTACTTCAGTAGAAAAATATGTTATATCTGAAGCCTGAATGTTTAAGTGACTTGTTTAGAATGTGTTTATTTTATCAGGTACTTAAAAATCTCTTACTGGGAGAGTACAAAGAAAGTTTATGGAGATATAATACACTCTTAAACCATAAGTGGATATTCTCATGACATTATAAATTCAGGAAACTATATATCTTCATGTTGCTGCATGGGAGACTGTTTAGCATCATACAGATAATTTTAAATACAATTTGCATTATTCAAAACTTCACTTTTGTAAAAAGAGAAATTCTGAACCGAAACACAACCCTTCGTTTAGTATATCAACTATTTCTTTGCAACCAGGATCTGCTACATAATGATGCAGTGGTTATCTAAACTGCTATGGCCCTCAGATTAATGACAAAGAAAAAATGGCACATATATATATGCCATTGATTAAACCATCAAAATAGATCACTTGGTTTAATTCTGCGGCATCACACAGGCATATATGAAATGGGCCTTGTGGGTAAGAAGGATTGATTTTCTTAGCTCAATAAAAATATAAAGAAAAGAGGAGGAATAAAGAGGATGGATAAGTGCATATATGATGAGCTGCACAGCAGTACCTATCCCATAAAACAAAAAATTACTGCAACATTATCTACTCAAATAAGTATGGAGTTAAGCATTCTCTCCTTCAGCACTGTAATTTGTTTATAGAACTCAAAGAGATTTTCAAAATGCATTTCTTTTGAGATGTTCCTACATCATACTCTTTCTACATGTAAATGTCCTCAGTTTTTGACTAACTCTGCAACCCATGGACTGTGGTCCACCAGGCTCCTCTGTCCATGGGATTTTCCAGGCAAGAATACTGGAGTGGATTGCCATTTCCTACTCCACTACGTGTAAACATTCCATGATAATTTTGAATAATTTAATGTCAATATGAGAAGCTATAAAGATTCAATAGATCTTCCATGTTTCCACTTCCATGTTTTCACGGGTTTACTTAACTTTGTTGATATGTCTATTTTACAGATTATTTGAACATTAGAAAATGGAGGAAAAATAGCAGGATTTGTTTTATGTTTCCACAGGCTATTCATTTGATAAACAAAATTCTGTCTACTCTTTATCTTTAAAAATAAACATTTAAACACATGCAAATGGAGTGTTCCCTGGATACTTGCAAATTCTTTAAAGGAAAACATAATGAACACTGATTGTGAATATTCAGTGTTCCTTAAGCAGCACTTAATGGAAAAGAGATATACTCTGCAACATTTATTTGGAAGGTCCCAACCTTAATTTATCCTGTATTTAAAGAGGAAATTTAAAAATTATTCCTAGAGACAGAAAAAGAAAACTTCAAAATAAAAATTAAAATCACATCGGTCCTTTTAGACATAAAAAACCATGATCTTGGTTATTTCCTAGGTCACATGCTGGTAAGAGGCAGAGCTGGTAGGAGCAGTGCTTTCCACACGGGCCACACCAGCACCTTTTTCCACAAGAGCAGAGCAACGTCCTTCCCATTAGGACCTTACCAAGGCCAGAAATCTACTATCCTACTCAACCTCAAATACTTAGGCGCCCTTTCCTTTCGTTGAACATGCAAATTGTCCTTTTACAGTCAGTTTGCAAATTCCTTCTGGTTACCTTAGAGCAAGACTTCCTGTTCAGTGACTGCCTCAGGTTTTCTCTAAGAATGCACAGGCAGTCACAAGTCAGACTTTCACCACCCAGAAGCAGATGGTGGGTAGTGGCTAAAAATACAGTAAGTGTCAATGAGATCTGTTAAAAAACTGGATGTTGAATCACCTCTCGCAGATTCCAGGCAAAGGCCCTCAATAGCAATCCTTTCCCCTTATCTCCTCAACTATAATTATAGGTTTTCTGACTTAGAAAATAAAACTGCCAGTTTGGGGAATAAAATCAGTATTTGGAACACTTGGTAATGATGAATTTTGGTAAAATATCAGATCTTTATCTTTGATACGTTGTTCTCTGTAGGTCTCTTTTACTCCATATGCTACTTTATTCATCAGTTATCACTGATGAGTGATTTTATGGATGGGATTTTTAAATAAAAGGTTAATTTCCCCCAAAAATGAATAACATCATTAACATTCCCAGTAACATTCTTAAATATTCAACAATTGTTTAATGCCATTTTCTAAAAATATTTACATCAGCTTTAAGAAATGAATTACTTATATTAAAAACTAAGCTAAGCAGTAAAGCAGTAATAAAATAGTGACATAGATATAATCTTCAAATTATAAGAAGAGTTTTCCCAAGCCTAGTGTTTTCCATTTTCTGATAGTTTTTACTATGTGTGTTAAAGTTGCTCAGTTATGTTCGACACTGTCTCACCCATGGACTGTGGCCCACCAGCTCCTGAGTCCATGAATTCTCCAGGCAAGAACACTGGAGTGAGTAGCCATTCCCTTCTCTAGGGGCTCTTCCCGACATAGAGATCAAACCCACACCTCTTGAGTTTCCTGCATTGGCAGGCAGATTCTTTGCCACTGCGCCACCTGGGAAGACTATAAGTTTATGCAGATACTTGCTTAGGAAGTATCTATTTCAACCTCAAAATATAATCAACTTTTTTTATACTAATCCTATATTATAAACAACTAAAATCTTTGGGGCATTACAAACATGAGCTAGTGTCAAATTTCTTTCCCCAAACATTTTTTTCATTCTGTGTTTATATAGAACTCATTCTATTCACCTTCATTGTTTTACTTTTTTATATAGTGTTTCAAATTTTGTGTGGTGTAGTCATTATGTATGTATCCATAATATTCCCAATAAGCATATATGTTGATATAATAAAAGCAGAGAAAAATGTTTTTTTTCTGTTTCCTTTCCAATATCTTTTCTAATGAGTTTAATATCATCTTGGCTTTTAAACAAACAGTAGCATCCTGGCCCATAACTTTGGAGAATGCTGCTGCTGCTGCTAAGTCGCTTCAGTCGTGTCCGACTCTGTGCGACCCCATAGACGGCAGCTCACCAGGCTCCATCATCCCTGGGATTCTCTAGGCAAGAACACTGGAGTGGGTTGCCATTTCCTTCTCCAATGCATGAAAGTGAAAAGTGAAAACAAAGTCACTCAGTCGTGTCCAACTCATCACGACCCCATGGACTGCAGCCTACCAGGCTCCTCCATCCATGGGATTTTCCAGGCAAGAGTACTGGAGTGGGGTGCCATTGCCTTCTCCAATTTTGGAGAATAGTCTAGATTTATTTTCCAATATTTCAAGGAACGTTCAAATCTATTATCTAGACTTGAAGTTTAAATTAAACAGACCTCCCCTTTCATTTAAATGGAAGCTGATTAGCTAATCTTCTGAATTATACAAGCCACGTCCTAAAATAAGTAATCAATAATAATCATTGTTAGATAACTAAGTGAAAGTCGCTCAGTCGTGTCCAACTCTTTGTGACCCCGTGGACTGTACGGTCCAAAGACATTCATTTTTTTAAAGAGAGGAAATTCCCCTTAAAAACAAAAACAGGCTGGTCTCAGTATCATAGGCTTCATACATTTATTTCTTATGCAAAAACTCCATTTCTAACATTCGCCCACACAATCCTTGTATCAGTTTCACCC
Organism: Bos indicus; assembly: GCF_029378745.1. Taxonomy (NCBI): domain Eukaryota; kingdom Metazoa; phylum Chordata; class Mammalia; order Artiodactyla; family Bovidae; genus Bos; species Bos indicus. Next base: position 13,771,418 of record NC_091775.1, on the reverse strand, counting down.
AATTATATCTTATGTGGGCCTGGTTTTCTTCCCAACTACACAGTTTTATAATTTATTTCATGGTGATGCCAATTAATTTAAAATGAACTCTTTTCACAACTGTGTGGAAAAGGTGGGATGTTGTCACAGCAGTAATCAATTATTATATGAATAAAGGGCACTCGCTCTGTGTTCCTCTTCGTTTTTTGTCAGATTTGTCTTTGCATTTTAATTGGGAAGCATGGAGAATGAATTTTAAAGAAAAACTACTTACTTTAGCTATGCCACTTCAGAGGAATTTTATATGTTTTATTAAAATTACTATTTATAGTGTACATTTGAATGTAAAATATATATGCATAATTAATTATAATAATACATGGATAGATATTAGTGTGTTTCCAAGTATAACAAACAGAAGGTGGGAAAAATAACATTTCTAACAATAACCTCATTTCTCTAAGAAACATAATTTTTCTCTCCTTATTTAAGATACAAAAATAATACTGGATGTCTAGTAGAGAACAAAAAAGTTTAATTGGGTTATTGTTTAGCCATTGAATATTTATGCCTTGTGTTATATCCAGATTGAAGTCAGCAATGAAGATTTCTGGAAAAAGAAACCTGTCTTCTTAAGTTTACATTTTTCCCTGAGGTGATGATTGTTTAGTTATTCCTGGATATCTCACATAAAACATTTCATCAACTTATATTTTTACAATAAGAATTTTGAAGTAGTAAATTTTTAACAAATATGGTATAGTTTCCTTATTCTTATACTTTTACTCATTTTGTGCATTAGGGAAAATAAGTTGTAAATTAATTTTATAAATGATGATGTGCTGTGCGGTGCTTAGCTGCTCAGTCATGTCCAACTCTGCGACCCCATGGGCTGCAGCCCCCTCTGTCCATGGGGATTCTCCAGGTGAGAATACTGGAGAGGGTTGCCATGTCCTCCTCAACAGTTGGCTTGGATATAAAATATTATAAATATCTGGTGCTTTTTAAAAACTGATAAAAAATTAAGTGTTTCATAATGTAGGTTATATTAAATATTCTTATAATTGTTTCATCTATTTTAATTAAACTATCTTATTTTAAAATATCAGATTAGGTTTTAAAAAGTTAATATTTTTGAGTGATGCCTCTGAATTATTATTTTTGTTCTACTTTCCAAATACATTGTGTTTACCACAAAGACATAATCAGGAATCAAAACCACAAAACTGGTTTTCATTACTGCTTATAAACAGAAAAGACAGAGGAAATTCCTATTATGTACTAGGGAAAAATATATTTTAAAATTCATATTTCAAAGCTGTATTTGTTTAATACCTGAACATGAATCTTTTTGGGGATCATACCAAAATCCATTATTAAAAACCAAGAGCACATTGAGGGAGATTTAAATGTTGAGTTTATGATTGAACTATTAAAAATTTGCTTTAAAAGCATGTTTATTGTCAAACAATTCTATAAATTCTTTTATAGGATTTTATTTTTTGCTAGAAGTGGTCTTTTATAAAGAGTAAATAGGCCCCAACAATAGAAGGTTAAAGATTGATTGAAAACTCAATATGTTTTAAGCCAGATAAAAGCCATTCTCCCAAATGTAGTTTTTATATTAAGTGGTAGAAGTCAATGAAGAGTAAAAAGTATCATTGCATAATGGCTTGAAGTAAATTTAGAACTTCATTGAAAACTCTAAGGCTGTATGTATCTACAAACACATACATATACCCAATTATGAAACTCTGTTTCTACCTTTTGCAAGAATTCATTATTTATTTCAATTGGTTATTTTTAAGCTCAAATAAACTGTATTTCATAATACCTCCATTTCAAATAGGAGTAAAGCCTCAGAAAAAAGATAAAATGCAAGTAAATATTAATATAATTATATTAAATTAATAACTGAAAAAAGAGCCTAACTGTAAGCAAAATATATTTACTTTCTCATTCTGTAATTAAAATGGAATCATTTGCCCTGAAACATAAATGAACATTTCTTGAGTCAATGCTGAAAGACCATAACAGTATATTCATGAGTCTAAAATTAAGGAGTCATTTTGACATTTTTCTTTTGATCTCAGATCCAATTAATTGACATGTGCTGCCTATTTAATTTATTTTCATCAGCACTGTCATTGCTATAAATTAGAGCCACATCATTTTTTCTGCCTTTCCAACAGCCACCTAACTGGCACCCACTTTGCCAGTCTTACTTCACTGGGACTCACTTTTGTGTTCTGCAGAGAGTCTTCTGAATGAAAAATCCTATCAAGTCACCCTCTTGCCTAAACGTTTAATGACATTCACACATAGGATAATCTCCAAACTTCTTGGTCTGGCAGGTAAATGTCTTCAATCTTCATCGTTCCTGATTTTTGAGCCTAATCTCTCTTGTACTATGTACCCCTCTTCTCTATACTAGCCTACATTCTGGTAATACTAAATCATTACAATCGATTACACCATGTTCAAGTATTTATATCCATTGCTCCCTCTGTCAGAAATATCACCCCCTGGACAACCTGGTTAAAATGCCCTGGTCTTTTGACTCAGCTCCAAGAGGCCTTTTGTGACGCTTGATGCCACTCTATCCTTTTAACCTGAATCCAGACTCACTAGATGAATCTAATCTGTGCCTTTATTAGGGTATGAGTCATGTATTATTATTTATATCCATATTCATATTAGAAAAAATCCACTAGTATATCCAGCTTTTGTGAGCAAGACACTGATACCTGGAGGGCACATGATGGTTTTAGGTTTGTCATATAACAACATATTGATATCTTGTTAAATATTCCATGAGAGTTGATAATAGTCCAAAATCTCTCATGAAGGCAGAAGCTATGTAATTTTCATAAACTCAGATCTTTTTTTTTTTGTTTAAAATCTCAGAGATTATCAAAATACCTGCTCAGATACCTTTATGCTTTTTAAGCTCCTTATTTGACTGCAAGTCATCTTGTTCAACAAGATCAGAACCAGTTAAAGTGGGGAGACATAAAAATAAACAAGTAAATAAGTAATATTAAAACATTTTTCTCTGAGTATGAATCTATGATTTTTAACTTCAGCTTATCACCTCTGTCTTTTGAATTCATACCCACCATAAAAGGTCTCCAAATTACAGTTCTAGTTTCTTGAAAGTGAATGAGAACCTCAAGAAATAGTCCAAGTATAGGAATTCTTCCTGATTTTTAACTTTCCAAGTTTGGGAGCCCAATCTAGTGCAGTCATCACTCAGAATATTCACAGTGATTCCCTACATTTTCTGACCTTGGGTACAGACGAGGCCAGCTATTTAAAGCAACAGGCACACCAGCTTCCCTGTGCTGCCCCCCTTACCAGTGCCTCCGTGGTGACTCTGCACCTGTGGGCTGTGGGTTAAGAGAGAATAGTTTCCTGGTGCCTGAGCTATATAACCCCAATTAGCCCTCCTGTTAGCCCAAACTTACACCTCAGAAGAAAATGTCACTGTGCAAAAGGTAAAAAGCTTTCTAGTCATTATGAGCCAGAAAGCATAAAGTTGTCCACGTTTAACAGAGGTGATTGACAAGCAGCACAGTGCTTTCAGAACCGGGCAATTCTAAGCAGAGGCCTGGGACAGCCAAGCATGCCAGCCTCTGGCTACTGTTTCAACCAGACTTAACTGCACAGCAATTAATTAGCAATTCATTTTTGTTGAGTCTTCTCAAAGTTTTCAGTGTCAACATCAGTTGAGTCACTCATTGCGACCTCATGGAGTTCAGCATGCCAGTCTTCCTTGTCCATCACCAACTCACAGAGCTTACTCAAATTCAGGTCCATCGAGTCAGTGATGCCATCCAACCATCTCCTCCTCAGTCATCCACTTCTCCTCCTGCCTTCAATCTTTCCCAACATCAGGGTATTTTCCAATGAGACAGTTTTTTGCACCAGGTGGAAAAAGGATTGGAGCTTCAGCTTGAGCATCAGTCTTTCCAATGAATATTAGGACCGATTTCCTTAAGCATTGACTGGTTTGATCTCCTTGCAGTCCAAGGACTCTCAAAAGTCTTCTCCAACACCACAGTTCAAAAGTATCAATTCTTCAGGGCTCAGCCTTGTTTATGATTCAACTCTCGCATCCAAACATGACTACTGGGAAAACCATAGTTTGCCACACAGGCCTTTGTTGGCAAAGTAACGTCTCAGCTTTTTAATATGCTGTCTAAGTTGGTCATAGTTTTTCTTCCAAGGAGCAAGCGTCTTTTAATTTCATGGCTGCACTCACCATCTGCTGACAGACAGAAACTAATGCCTGTCACTGTTTCCATTGTTTCCCCATCTATTTTCCCATCAGTGATGGGACCAGATGCCATGATCTTAGTTTTTTGAATGTTGAGTTTTAGGACTTTTTCACTCTCCTCTTTCACTTTCATCCAGAGGCTCTTTAGTTCCTCTTTGCTTTCTGCCATAAGTGGTATCATCTGCATATCCAAGTTTATTGATATTTCTCCCAGCAATCTTGATTCCAGCTTGTGCTATATTTATCCTGGCATTTAACATGATGTACTCTACATATAAGTTAAATAAACAGGGTGACAATATACAGCCTTGATGTACTCCTTTCTCAATTTGGAACCAGTCTTGTTGTTCCATGTCTGGTTCTAACTGTTGCTTCTTGATCTGCATACAGATTTCTCTGGAGGCAGGTAAGGTGGTCTGGTATTCCAGTCTCTTTAAGAACTTTCCACAGATTGTTGTGATCCACAAAGGCTTTGGCATAGTCAAAAAAGCAGAAGTAGATTTTTTTCTGGAATTTTCTTGCTTTTTTTTATGATCCAGCAGATGTTGGCAATTTCATCTCTGGTTCCTCTGCCTTTTCTAAATTCAGCTTGAACATCTGGAATTTCTTGGTAAATGAAATGTTGAAGCCTCGCTTGGAGAATTTTGAGCATTACTTTGCTAGCATATGAAATGAGTGCAATTGTGAGTAGTTTGAACATTCTTTGGCGTTGCCTTTCTTTGTGACTGGAATTAAAACTGACCGTTTCCAGTCCTGTGGTCACTGCTGAGTTTTCCAAATTTGCTAGTACATTAAGTGCAGCACTTTCTCAGCATCATCTTTTAGGATTTGAAATAGCTCAACTGGAATTCCATCACCTCCACTAGCTTTGTTTTTAGTGATACTTCCTAAGGCCCACTTGATTTCGCATTCCAGGATGTCTGGCTCTAGGTGAGTGACCACACCATCATGGTTTTTGGGGTCATGAAGATCTTTTTTGTATAGTACTTCTGTGTATTCTTGCCACCTCTTCTTAATATCTTCTGCTTCTATTAAGTCCATACCATTTCTGTCCTTTATTGTGTCCATCTTTGCATGAAATGTTCCCTTGGTATCTCTAGTTTTCTTGAAGAGATCTCTAGTCTTTCTCATTCTATTGCTTTCCTCTATTTCTTTGCATTGATCACTTAGGAAGGCTTTCTTATCTCTCCTTGCTATTCTTTGGAACTCTGCATTCAGATGAGTATATCTTTCCTTTTCTCCTTTGCCTTTCACTTCTCTTTTTTTCTCAGCTATTTATAAGGCCTCCTCAGACAAACATTTTGCCTTTTTACATTTGTTTTTCTTGGGGATGGTCCTGATCACTGCCTCCTGTACAATGTCACGAACTTTCAGTGTGGTCTCGATTAAGTCAACTCTGTCTTCCTGCACCAACTTTGTTTCTGTATTATTTAATCAAATAATGCATTAACAATAATAAGTAAAACTTACATTAAAAAAAAATCACTGTCTCTTGATAAGAGCTACCCTAGTGGCTCAGATAGTAAAGAATCTGCCTGCACTGGGGGAGAACTGGGGTTGATACCCTGGAGAAGAGAATGGCTACTCACTCCAGTATTCTTGCCTGGAGAATCCCAAAGAGTCAAACATATCTGAGCAAGGAGATGAGCACTAGCAACTATGATTCAATACTGTGGAAATCAGATGGTGCATTAAAAAAAGTAGAGAAAGTGGAACAATTCAGAGAGGCCTTTGATAGGATTTTTGTTAAAAGAACACCCAGACTGAGTTTTAAGATAGAGAAAATCCACACGTAGTTGTCCAACATCAAGTTGTATTATGTCAAATACTTTGTGTGGATCACAACAAACTGGGAGAAATTCTTAAAGAGATGAAAATACCAGATCATCTTATCTGCCTCCTGAGAAATCTGTATGTAGGTCAAGAAGCAACAGTTAGAACCAGACATGGAAAAACCTTCTGGTTCTAAATTGGGAAAGAAGTATGTCAAGGCTGTGTCACCCTGCTATTCAATTTAAATGCACCGTACATCATACGGAATGTTGGGCTGGATGAAGCACAAGCTGGAATCAAGATTGCTGGGAGAAATATCAATAACCTCAGATATGCAGATGACACCACCCTTATGGCAGAAAGCCAAGAGGAACTAAGGAGCCTCTTGATGAAAGTGAAAGAGGAGAGTGAAAAAGCTGGCTTAAAAATCATCATTCAAAAAGCAGAGACCATGGCATTTGGTCCCATCATTTCATGGCAAATAGATGGGGAAACAGAACAGTTACAGACTGTATTTTCCTGGGCTCCAAAATCAGGGCAGATGGTGAGTGCAGCCATGAAATTAAAAGACGCTTGCTCCTTGGAAGAAAAGCTATGACCAACCTAGACAGCATATTAAAAAGCAGAGATATTACTTTACCAGCAAAGGTCTGTCTGGTCAAAGCTATGGTTTTTCCAGTAGTCATGTATGGATGCGAGAGTTGGACCATAAAGAAAGCTGAGCACCAAAGAATTGATGCTTTTGAACTGTGGTGTTGGAGAAGACTCTGGACAGTCCCTTGGACTTAAAGAAGATCAAACCAGTCAATCCTAAAGAAAGTCAGTCCTGAATATTCATTGGAAGGACTGATGTTAAAGCTGAGACTCTCGTACTTTGGCCACCAATGCAAAGAATGGACTCGTTAGAAAAGACCCTGATGCTAGGAAAGATTGAAGGTAGGAGGAGAAGGGGACAATAGAGGATGAGATGATTAGATGACATCAGTGACTTGATGACATGAATTTGAGCAAACTCTGGGAGTTAATGATACATAGGGAAGCCTGGCATGCTGCAATCCATGGGGTCACAAAGAGTCAACATGACTGAGACACTAAACTGACAGACTGACTGAAGTTGTATTAAAATTCTGAAAGAACTGAGAGCCAAATAGGAAAGATGGAGGTGGCCCATTTATCATCAAAGCATAACTTTCTAAGAGTTGAACATAGCATTTAAATGCAAATATAAAATAAATACATACTGACAAGATCATTTGACTTCTTAATAAGAGAACATGGAGGATGGTTAAGTCTTTTCAAATGAGAGATCTTAAACTACTCACAATCAATTGAAGATGCTAAAAGGTAATTACAAAGCTATATGTGAAACTAACTAATACCCTATAGCCATATTCTCTTCTACCAGACACAAATCCATTGCTTCTCCAATGGACAAAATTCATTGGCAACTTATCCATGTTATCATAAACCCATATTGAGTCTAAATTCTGATTAATAGTAAGTAGTAAATCAAAAATAGCTCATTCTCCCAGAGCAGGGACTGGCATACGTTTTCTGTAAAGTGCCTGATATTTACATATACAGAAAGATATAAATATCTATATACATAGAGATATAAATACCTTTTTAGGCCTATAATAAATATTTTAGTATTTGCATGCCATATAAAATCTGTCTCATATTGGTTTCCTTTCCTTTTCTTTTTTTTTTTTACTTTACATAAATGTAAAAAATCCACACTTAGTTCAGGGGCAGAAAAAACAGGCCTTGGTCTGGACCTTACTTGTGGGCTGAACAAACAGGTCTCAGTCTGGACCTTACTTGTGGGCTGTAATTCACTAAATCCCTGCCTTAGACAATCAAATAATCCTCGAATATGCCTGTTACACAGGTTCTAGTGTGACACTGAAAAAACCTTTCATCTTCCCTTGCCTTTCTTCCAAGATCTGGATAATTTGCTCATCACAGAAAGGAGGTGGCAGAGGCATAAAGACTTGATGGGCACACAGCTCTAAAGCAGAATCCACGACTGGGACTGGAATGTGACCTCGGTGTCCTGCCCTCTCATCTCTCTTAATCACATATATGCATACAATACACACACACACACACAAACACACATGCGAATGAGTTTTGATAAACTATTTTTTAAAGACTATTTCACTTACTCATTCAATAATGTATACATAAGATGTTTAATAAGAAATTCAGTTGGCATCATTTTCCATATTTCTATATTAGGTGGTTGTAATCATCATCTATTTTACATGCAAAAAAAAGTCAAAGCCAGTTGAAGAGTCAAGAGCTAAAAGAGAAGACAGAAGAATCTAGAAGGAGGAATAAAAGGAAAGGAAGAAGCTCTGACTAGGATGAGAAATAAAGATATTTTATCCTTTCAAGAGAGCTGCCAGAGTCCAAGAAGGCAAACAGAAACCATTCTGGGTATGTTAAAAAGAGGAAATTGAATACACAAACTAGTTATAAAAGTGAGGGTGAGCTGAAAAGCTAAGCAAAGGACAGTGATGAAACACAGACATTAGCCTCATCAGGAAGCAATATTGTCTTAGGGCTAGAGGCACACGAGAGGAGGTGTGTGAACAGACCTCCAGAGTCAGAGGGGTCCGCTGAGGCCAGAATACCATGTGAGGTTGCCTGGCAGAAGTCAGAACCACAGAAGAAAGGCTAAGGTGGAGACATGGAGAAGATACAGTCCCTGATGGAGACACCACTCAAGGCAGAGAGACAGGGAAATACTCTGGAGTCTCCCCGCTTTTCCCCAATCCACCCCTGTCTGCACCTCCCATTTGCCAACCCTCTGCTGCTAAGGCGCTTCAGTCGTGTCCGACTCTGTGTGACCCCAGAGACGGCAGCCCACCAGGCTCCGCCCTCCCTGGGATTTTCCAGGCAAGAACACTGGAGTGGGTTGCCATTTCCTTCTCCAATGCATGAAAAGTGAAAAGTGAAAGTGAAGTCGCTCAGTCGTGTCCGACTCTATGCAACCCCATAGACAGCAGCCTACCAGGCTCTTCTGTCCATGGGATTTTCCAGGCAAGAGTACTGGAGTGGGTTGCCATTGCCTTCTCCGACCCTCTAAGTGTATTTAATAAAAAAAAAAGGAGGAAGGAAGGGGTAGAACTAGGGAAAAAACAAGAAATTAAGAGAAATTAAGACAGGAAAAAAGCAGGATGCACAATAAAACATGCTTCTCGAAGGTAAGCTTTCATTTCTGCACAACAGAAGTTGCCAGTCCCTAACATACAATTGCACATATTTCACTTGCTAGCAAGGTAATGTTCAAAATCCTTCAAGCTAGGCTTCAACAATTCAGATATACAAGCTGGATTTAGAAAAGGCAGATGAACCAGAGATTAAATCACTAACATCCTTTGGATCATTGAAAAACCAAGGAAATTTCAAAAACATCTAGTCTGTTTCATTGACTATGCTAACACCTTTGACTGTGTGGATCACAACAAACTGGAAAATTCTTAAAGAGATGGGAATACCCGATGATCTTACCTGTCTCCTGAAAAAACCTGTATGCAGGTCAAGAAGCAACAGTTAAAAACTGGACATTCATTTTGATATTTGGCAAAACTAATACAATTATGTAAAGTTTAAAAATAAAATAAAATTTAAAAATTAAAAAAAAAAAAACTGGACATTGAACAATGGACTGGTTCAAAATCAGGAAAGGAGTATGTCAAGACTGTATCTTGTCACCCTGCTTATTTTACTTATATGCAGAGTTCACCATGCGAAATGCTGGGCTGGAAGAATCACAAGCTGCAATTAAGAATGATGGGAGAAATAGCAACAACCTCAGATATGTAGATGATACCACTGTAATGGCAGAAAGCAAAGAGCAGCTAAAGAGCCTCTTGATGAGGGTTAAAGAGGAAAGTGACAAAATTGACTTAAAAAAATCAACATTCAAAAACTTAGATCATGGCATCTGGTCCCATTACTTCATGGCAAATAGATGGGGAAAATGTGGAAACAGTGACAGATTTTATTTTCTTGGGCCTCAAAATCACTATGGACGGTGACTGCAGCCATGAAATTAAGACTCTTGCTCCTTAGAAAAAATGTTATGACAAACCTGGAGAGTGTATTGAAAAGCAGAGACATCACTTTGCCAACAAAGATCCATATAGTCAAAGCTATGGTTTTTCTAATAGTTATGTACTGATGTGAGAGTTGGATGTAAAGAAAGCTGAGCACCAAAGAATTGATGCTTTCAAATTGTGGTGTTGGAGAAAACTATTGAGAGTCCCTTGGACAGCAAGGAGATCAAACCAGTCAATCCTAAAGGAAATCAACCCTGAATATTCATTGGAAGAACTGATGCTGAAGCTGAGCTCCCATATTTGGCCACCTGATATGAAGAGCCAACTCATTGGAAAAGACCTTGATGCTGGGAAAGATTGAGGGCAAGAGAAGAAGAGGATGACAGAGGATGAGATGGTTGGATGGCATCACCGACTCAATGGACATGAGTTTGAGTAAACTTCAGTAGATAGTGAAGGACAGAAAAGCCTGGCATGCTACACTTTATGGGGTCACAAAGAGTCAAACACAACTTAGTGACTGAACGACAAATAAACCACCCAAATTGATCTATGAAAGACAGTGTGTTAACAAGAAAGATAAAATACTATAAAATATACATAACCAACTAATGTCAAACATATCTATCACCATTAACATAATTATCAGACACTATTAAAAATCTAGATTTGCATAATGAAAAAGAATGCCATTATATATCCCTGTATTTGCATTTTCAAGTAATTCTAAATCAGAAATATAATAGCAAATTATTAGGCTGAATTACTTTTATTAAACCTACAATATGAAATTAAAAGTTATTTAAATTCAAGTAAAGTACTTAATGAAAATTCTTATTTTATGAAATGCAACTATTATGAAACTATATTTGAGTTATTTAAAATTGTTGTTTAAATTAGGCTTCTTAAATATTTTAAAAGAATGTTCCCAAACCTATAAACATATAATCATAATGTTTCATAAATTCAAAATAATATTTATGCTATGCTATGCTAAGTCACTTCAGTTGTGTCCGACTCTGTGCAACTCCATATAAGGCAGCCCACCAGGCTCCCCCGTCCCTGGGATTCTCCAGGCAAGAACACTGGAGTGGGTTGGCATTTCCTTCTCCAATACATGAAGTGAAAAGTGAAAGTGAAGTTGCTCAGTTGTGTCCGACTCTTAGCGACCCCATGGACTGCAGCCTACCAGGCTCCTCCATCCATGGGATTTTCCAGGCAAAAGTACCGGAGTGGGGTGCCATTGCCTTCTCCGAAATAATATTCAGCAGTAATTAAACTCTACAAGTTTTAAAGTATAACCATATTTGAGTGTGAACAAACATAGCAAGTTTTATTAACCAGGCACATTTCAGAAACATGCCTTAGAAAAAATAGAAATTAGGGGGGTACATGAAATATAAGAAAATAATTGAGGAACTTTATGGTAGAAAGTACCTGAAAATTTTTAATTGTACAACTCTTTTAAGTTTACTTTTCTCCCAAGTTTAAAATGTTAAGCTTAGGAAAGTAGCAACATTTCAACAAAACATGCAAAGTGCTGGCTGTGAAGAGCTATGCTATACATATGCAAATTTAATTCTGCCCTTGCTGTAACACTGAATAAATGCACATACTGTGTCATAATGAAGCATTTCTTCTTAGCACTATTTTAGACTTACCATACAACTCAGCGATCAGTAAAACATTATTTAATATACTAAAAGTACAAGTAATTGTTAAAACCAAAGCTTTCATTAATTAATTCTACATCAGAATGATGAAAATAACATCTTACCTCCCTGTTCTGCCTTACTGGAAGGGTATGAGATGTTATCCTATTTTCAGGCTAACAAGTTGGCCTACTGTAATCCCACAGATGCTAGCAGAAGACACAAGACTCCTGAATCTGAAACTAATGATGCTATCACTCAGAGTAAAAGCAGCAGCCAAAGTTTCAGGATCTTTGAGTTCCCGCTCCCACAATGTAATGAGCAGAGAGCTGGGTGACACCTGCATACCCAATGGATTGGGTTATGAAAGGTTGCTGCTGAGCCGCAAACGACACTGGGATTCTTGGCCTCCAGAGGAGAGGAACTCTATCTGAGGCCAGTGACTTGGCTCCAGCCTTGGCTCTGGAGAGAGACACACTATTTTTCAAGGCTGTTTGCAAAAATAGCGTCTCTGCTTACAAGATGGGCAGAAATGTGAGAGGTTCATCAGAATGGTCTCCAAACAACTACCTAAAGCCTATAAAATAAGTAGTCTTATTACAGGGATCACAGGGAAAATGCTCAGACATCTTTGCTCTGTGGACCATGAAGGCAGACCTGCACTGAACTTGCAGGAAGTCATGCCCTGAGAGCAGGAGGTAGTAATCAACAGTGAAAAGGTTTAATAGTCATTTTTCATTAGAGAAGATACACTCCACAAAAATGTCAAAGTATACTACTTTGCATGAGATGGGATTTTTCTCTTTGGATGCTCTTCAACAAGCTGCCTGCAAATGGATATGAGAAGTGCCCTGGAAAAGAGGCCTTTATTTTCCAAACATGGTAAAACTTGGAGTTAAACAGATTGCATTCAAAATAAGTGTCTCAAGTGAGATGACTCAACTGAAACTTCGCTGCTCCTGGATCTGCTGTTTGCTGTCATCTAAAAAGAAGTCATCATTTCAGATCTTAAGTGTACCAAATCTGGTTTCAGTTGTGTCGCATTCCTTGTGGCTCCACATTTCAGTTATGCAATATTGCAGTGGAACAATTTTGCCTACTTGAACAACAGCTTCATTTACTGTGTTGCTATAGTTCTGAGAACCCTCTGAGTAGACATCAAAGCAATTGCTCCATTTCTACTTAATCAATGTGTGTCTATTGGGAATAATACTAAATAGTGGTGCTATACAAATTTTTAAAATAAATATGTTTTCCACTATAAGAGGCATAGGACACATCCTTATGAATCTACTAATTCATCAAGTACACAGAAATAATTTATGCACACACTAAATAAACGGCATAGGAAGAAGTTTTAAGGAAAACCACGATCAAAACAATGAACTAAAATCAATGATTTTTTTTTTTTGGTCTCATTTAAAAAAATGTGTACTACCTCCACTCTAAACCTAACAAAAATCTCCACAAAATAGGAAAATATTTTAAGTAACTTGATATATGTTGTATAATATAAATGTTTAAGACTGTGCATGAGACTACTTGCAATAAGACTGTTTTATTTTACTTATTATTTTGCTATTAATTCCTTCCTACAGAGGTTTTAGTCTCATCTATTAACACCTAATCCATTGTTGGAGTATAAGAATTATCCCAGTTGATAAGATAATGTAAAAAAGAAGTTACTGCTGCATTTCATCCACCATCCGTCCATTCCTTCACCATCCTTCCATCCATTCACCATCCATCCATTCATTCATTCATCCACCCACCCATTTTCCCAGTTATCTATATAATCCTTTCAATGATTAATTAATCCAGCAAATAATTAACTGTTGGGTTGCTTCATAACTGTGGTTCATAGAAAAGTGAGTAGGGACCTCTCTTGATGGGTTAAATAACATGTTACTTTCACTGATCACACAATAGAGAAATTGTTACAGGAATGCATGATAGAAGGCCTTGTATAAGTCAGCTGGGATAGAGCAGAAAGTTTAAGAAAATGAGAAAGATGTGTGTGTGTGAGTGCGCGTGTGTGTGTGTGTGTTTGGAACATGAGTAGATTCAAAAGAAAAAAATTGAAGGAATAAGTTAGGCTTAAACCAATCCTAATGGAGAAGGCAATGGCAACCCACTCCAGTACTCTTGCCTAGAAAATCCCATGGACGGAGGAGCCTGGTAGGCTGCAGTCCATGGGGTCGCTAAGAGTCAGATACGACTGAGCGTCTTCACTTTCACTTTTCACTTTCATGCATTGGAGAAGGAAATGGCAACCCACTCCAATGTTCTTGCCTGGAGAATCCCAGGGACCGGGAAGCCTTGTGGGCTGCCATCTATGGGGTCGCACAGAGTCGGACATGACTGACGCGACTTAGCAGCCACAGCAGCAGCAAACCAATCCTAAAACCCTAGCAGATAGGGTGATAAGATATTAAAGGTGTTGGGGAAGGAAAGAGAGTGAAAGCACTATGAGGTTAGGAAACCTCAGTGCCCGGCCAGCTCCAACCTTGAGTGAGTGGTTTACAGTCTCATCCTATCTCTGTTCACATTCACTGGTCTCCTCATCTCTGAGTCTGAATCTGACAGTGGAGACACACAGCACCCTAGAAATTCTACCACTCCTCTCCCCAGCCAATACCTATTAAGCCAAGGCTGCAGAGGCCCACACAGCAGAGAACTTCTCCTTTCAGCTTTGCTTTGTTGCCTGCTGATGTACCTCAAGTTAGAGATATTAATAGTCACCCGTTCCAGTCATTTTTGGAGTACTGAATACTTGCTATGAAGTATTCAAGGCACTAGTTTCTAGGGAGACAAAAATAAACAGGGAGGACAGAACACCTGCCTCTTTGGAAAATACAGCTTAGCAGTGGAGAGACAACCAAACAAGGCCAATGACACTCTATTAAAGGGAAATGATGGGGTTCATAGAAGGATATGATGGAGAACTCAAGTGGGCAGGAGGCTACTGGAAAGTTTAAGCAACAAAGTAACAAAATTAAAATTTTCCTCTAGAAAGATGTCTGAAGTGTTGAAATACCTTGGAAATGAACAAAACTTCCACTTTTAAAGGTTAAGTGTTTATGTATGCTCTGATAAATGTAGCAATGTTCACCCAAATATTCTATATCATCTATCTCCTTTCCACATATAAATTATAAGCATAGGGCAAGAAGGTTTCCTTTCACAGAGTAGTGGGACATACACAGTAAACATATTTTCAATGCTTGTAATGTCTAATCCAAACCCAGAAAATAAACACACTGAAACTGTGTCTGTGTGCCTTCTGTGAGCAATAAATAATTTCATCATAAACCCTAAAAGTGGCTACAAATATGATTGACATGATTATAAGCACATTGATTTTGTAAGACTTTCATGTTTCATATGCCATGAAATAAAAAAAATTATGTCAAAGTTTGACTAAAATTCTGTAATCAGTTCTTTAAAAATATCACCCAACTTCCCTCTCTGCCTATTTCCTTGGTTTGCACCAGAGGAGGGTGGGTTCATGGATAGGAAATCAACTAACGCTTTTCTCATAGATTAAATTTACAATAACCTCTCATCTTCAGGTGGAACTCCCTGTGGGACCCACATATGTATTTTAGAATGAGAGCAACTTCCTCCCTGGCTCTCCACATCCAAATTCATATCATTAGGGGGGAATTTTTACCTCTAAAATTTCACTTTAAATATCTAAATATGGGAAGAAGTGAAAGAGCACCTGGTGGAAAAATCAAGGCTTTCTGCTAATTAGCGTCTCCACAATCCCCCCCCAGGGAAGGGGGGTGGCCAATTAAGTTTAATTGCTGAGCACCAGGCGTGGAGTCTGGCTCCTCCAGAGTTCACAGCTGTAGCTGAAGGGATGTCTCCGAGAGCAGTGTTTCAGCCCCAAACTGACCTCCATGACACTTTACCCCTATACACTCAAGCCGAAAAAGGGCAGACCCATCTTTAGAATGTGGCTGTATTATTTAGGATTGATTTTCAATTAAATTTCTTTCCTGAATGTTAAGTATTCCCTGGTCTTTGCTACTTATTTGGTTTATGATAAGATTAATGCTGGAGAAAAACACACCTACGGGTAAAAGTAAGTGCAAAATTTTCATTAAAAAACTCAAAACACACAATTCCATAAATTCAGAATGTACTACATATATATATATATATACATATTTTAATTTTATAGAAAAGTTACTCCCTACCTCTAAATTCAGAAAATATCTCAAAAGTTGTCAATTATAGCAATCTCAAATAACCTGAAGATGAGTGTATTTTATATTCCCGTCTTTGTAGGGTTGGATTTTCTGCTACTATTCCTTCTCTAATGCTTTTTCTGGGATCCCGGTAACTAAGATTTTCAATGTATACTCTCCATCTGACATTGACAGGAGTGAAATAGAAAATTCGTGCCTGATACACTCTCTTTTCAGATTTATTTTTATAATTGAGTTGCTATGCCACCTAGTCACCTTGGCAGTTTCTGCAGTGCCTAGAACACACCCTTTCCCTCTGACACTCCTGTCCTAACTCAGATGCCATGATCTGCATAGAAAATGAATGAATCCTGAACGACATTCCAGGCCTTCTGCAAGCATCTCTGCACCCAAGTTGCTGCTGGAGTGTGAGTAATTTCCACTCTGCATTCATTAGTCAGAGAAAAAGCAAAGAGGGTTTATGGGAAATGATGGAATCTGGAGACTATTTTCTTTTTCTCTCAGGTGATTTTTTGAAATCCTTTTTCTTTAGCTCTAGGAACATAAATAGTAGGCAAGAAATTCTCTAAAACATAATTAAATAATTATCATCTTTCAAGAAAAATATTGCATGTGAATTGGGACAAGAATATGTAATATGTAACTAAGATATATGTAATCAAGAGAAATAAAGAAAAAGGACAAGCAGTAATGCCCAGACAGGTAGGAAGAATGAAAAAAGGAAGAGGCCAGAAAAGTGCAGGGCAATTATGTAAGTATTAAATACTATACCAATGATGACTATAAAGAATGCAGTGGAGTTTACTGTGCGTGCTTTTGATACAGCGCCATCACAGTCTAGTTACATGTCACACTCACATACGCTGTACCTTGGCAGTTTTCTCGATGATGGTCAATTGGTCCTAGGGTTTCTGACTCTCCAAAACTGTGTAAAAAAAGAAAGGTCAGCAAAAAAGGAAGTGACATCATTGAAACTATTTTAAAACAGATCTTGTAAGCTCCAGTTTAATTGAATAAATAATATTACAAGTAAATTCATGGGACAATTGGGAAAAGAGATTTAAAAACAGATATATATATATATAAATATAATTTTTGCCAAAATGAGTCATGTGAGAAAGCTTCAAGAATATTGAGCAAATTTACAGAGGAGAAGAAAGCTAAGTATTTTTCAGAACCTCAGTCAGATGTGTTAATTTGCTGGGGTTGCTGTAACAAAGTATCATAAATTGGATGGCTTAAATCATACAAATTGATTGTCTTATGGGTCTGGAGCCTAGAATTTTGAAATTAAGACATGAGAGTGTTAGTTCTTTTTAGATCCAAGAGGAACACTGTTCCAGGTATCTATCACTGGCTCGAAGATGGCCATCTTCATGTTCTTGTGGCATTCTTCCTGGATATGTGCATGCTGCTGCTGCTACTGCTAAGTCACTTCAGTCGTGTCCAACTCTGTGCGATCCCATAGACGGCAGCCCACCAGGCTCGCCTGTCCCTGGGATTCTCCAGGCAAGAACACTGGAGTGAGTTGCCATTTCCTTCTCCAATGCAGGAAAGTGTGCGTGCTAAGTCACTTTAATTGTGTACGACTCTTTGCAACCCTAAGGCCTGTAGCCCACCAGGCTTCTCTGTCCATGGGATTCTCCAGGCAAGAATACTGGAGTGGGTTGCCATTTTTTTCCTCCAGAGAATCTTCCCAACACAAGGATTGAACCCAAGTCTCTTATATCTCCTGAATTGGCAGGTGGGTTCTTTACCACTAGGGCCACCTGGGAAGCGCTCCTGTATATGTGCCCTGTATCTAAATTTCCCCTTTTTCATAAAGACACAAGTCTATTGGATCAGGAACCCACCCTACTCCATTATGATTTTATCTTAACTAATCATATCTGCAATGATCCTGTTTCCAAAAAAGATCACATTCTGAGGTACTTGGGGTTAGGACTTCAACCCAGGAAATTTGGTCAGCACATAACACAACTTATAAGGGGTAGGAACCTCTTTTAAAGAGAAAAATACACTAGCAGATAGCCCACATTGACTATTTTTATTTTGATGTTACCTGGTTGAGTAACAAAAGGCACATATTTCTTATAATTCATATAACGTTAAGCAAGCAATTTAAAATTATATACAAATAATAAGAATTTAAATTAACATTTTTTGTTATTTATTCACTTTTTAAATTATCATGACAGAAATGTCATTTTGTTGCAGTCAAATCGTATTTAGAATGTGAAAGTACTTTTGGCAGCTACAGTATTTTTTGAATTTCAATATGGGTCATGAGTGATTCCATCACCCCCTAGTTTTCTCTATTCAAGGCTCTGTGGTAACCTAAATGGGAAGGAAATCCAAAAAAGAGGACGTATATATACGTATGGCTGTTTCACTTTGCTGTGCAGCAGGAAATAGCACATTGTAAAGCCACTATACTCCAATAAAAAAGAAAAAACCACAGCAACGACAACAGCAACAAGGCAACCCAGCTCATCTTGGATGTTTGGGGGCCGGAGAGAGCAGCACCTGTAGTACCACAGAGAAACACCAGAGGGAGCAAGAAATCACAAACTCCTGAAAAGGAAACCATCAAATACCTCTCATTGGGGAAATGGCACACACAATTCCAGAGACGCTGCTGCTGCTAAGGCTTGAGAGGTCCCCAGAGTCTCTACCCAAATTGATTGGTGAAGGCCTTCCCCTGTATGAGGCCAGGCTATATAACGACTGGTGAAAGTGTCTGGGTTGTTTTCTATCATGACAAATAATAATAATAATAAGCTATATGAAGAAACAGGGAAACTCGGGCCAAACTGAAGGAACAACTTCTCCAGAAAATGACACTAAAGAGATGGAGATCTATGAATTACCTGACAAAGAATTCAAAGTAATCATCTTATGGAAGTCAAGTACTTCACGACAACACAGATAGACAACTGAATGAAATCAGGAAAATAATCCATGTAAAAAATGAGAACATTAGGAGATAAGACACTCTGAAAAAGAACTAAACAGACATACCAGAGCTTAAGAATTCAGTAAATGGATTGAAAAATTCACTAAAAAGATTTAACAGGAGAGTCAATCAAGCAGATGAATTCGTGAACTTGAAGGCAAGTCGACATGCTACAACACGGATGAAGCTTGAGGATATGAGAAGTCCAAAATGGTCAAATGCTCAGAGACAGAAAGTAGATGATGGCTTCCAGGAGCTGGGGGGAGGTGGAGGAGGGGAGTGGTCAATGGACAGTTTCAGTTGTATAAGAGAAAGAAGTCCTAGAGGTATGTAACACAACAATGCACATTTGGTTAATCTGCACACTTAAAAATGGTTAAGACGGCAAATTTTATGTGTTTCTGACAATAATAATAAAGCAGAGAGGAGCCCTGAAATGGCCTAACTGAACTCAGTTATAGCACAGTTATTCAGATGATTCAGACACAACTTAGTGACTAAACAATAATTCAGGTGATCCAGAATGTGTTCACATTATTTTTTAGGTGTCTTTGTAAATGAAATTTAAAAAAAGTAAACTCTCCTTATGAGGAGACAGAGTCTTTCCTAGGATATGTCCAGAATGGGGGAGTTGGGACAGGGGAGTGTGGAGGACATAGAAGGGGGCATTTTCATACCATAATTTGAGAAACCCAGCGTATGTGATTAATTTAGACCTCATGCATGAAAGAGTGGGCTTCCCTGGTGGTTCAGACAGTAAAGAATCTGCCCACAATGCAGGAGACACAGGTTCAATCCCTGGGTTGGGGAGATCACCTGGTGAAGGGAATGGCTACCCACTGCAGTATACTTGCCTGGAGAATCGCATAGACAGAGTAGCCTGGTAGGCTACAGTCCATGGGGTTGCAAAGAGTCAGACGTGACCTAGTGACGAACACACACACACACACACACATGAAAGAGTACAGCTTTCAACACCATTTAGCTGTCCCTTCAAATGCCAGATTACCAGGAAAAAGAGAAATACGGGGTGCTAGCACCCCATAGTCAACACTTACCCTGACTGTAACCTTTGGTGAATTCTTACATGTTTCTGAAAAATAGTAAGAAATTTACATTTTAATGAACTTTATTGTAAATGGGAACTACAAAGAACAAAACCATTTTTGATAACAAGAAATTGGATTGCTCTCAGATTAAATCTCCACCAAGATCTAAAACTTTCTAAACATTAAGCTGGTAATAGTTTCTGAGTCTCATTTTCTTTAGTTTCTGCTCATTATTTTGAACTATACTAAATGTCAATACACTTGCTTCCTAATTTCCATAATTATAGAATTTTATATTCTACAATTTCATGTTAATTGAAATTAAAAGTGTGAAACAATCTTCTCTTTATCAAAAACAAAAACAAAAACAAAAAAACCACATCCATTCCATACAGTTGCCATAGCACTATCATTCCACCACCAAACTTTGCACTTCCTGTATGTACATCTTATCAAGTCCAAGGCCCAATTCTTTACTGTAACTGCTATTATTGAAGAGTATAATATCAAAATTATTCCTGTGCTGAGGAGATCTGATTGATCAATTCAACAATGCAGAAATCATTCTAGTCAGATATTCACTAAATATTAGCCATGCGACAAATACCTCATAACTGTAATTCAATAATTTAATTAAAATAACCATATGAAATAAAATAGTGGTCACAGACTTGGAAATAATTGAACATTAAAGATTTAATAGCCATCTAAAGGATAAGCTTTTTTATTGCACATTTGGCAGGTAAGTGAAGACAATAACATTCCCAGCTAATGCTCAAATATGAGCATTATTACCACTTGGATATTTGCAAAGATGGCTCAGATAATTGCCATAAACCATTGAGAGTATATACTGTTAAGCATTCGTGTACTTGACCCTAAGCATTTAGAAACATGTTCTGCTCTTTGAAAGTGTAACTGGCTAGGATTGAGGCCATCTGTAACTAAAGTACAAGTGTGCCACTTGAAGATTAAAGTACAGGTCTATGCATGCCTATAGATTAATACTGGTAACCCATTTCATGAGAAAGTTTAAAATAATAGAACTTTGAATAATTTTAAGGTTCAATTAGTAATGACAAAATTGCAAAGCTGGCAAAATTACAGTTGACCCTTGAACAACATTGGTTTGAACTGCCCTGGTCCACTTATATGGGGACTTTTAAAAATAAATATACAGTCCCCCTGAGGCAGGAGCTAGAAGGGCTCAGGGTTAGCACACAGGATCCCTGTGGACCGATACTCCAATGTGAAGAAAGCAGGAGCACGATAGAAGCTGAGCCCTGCCATGATTAAAGATAAGCGACATATTTCTCATTCTCGAGATTGAGGAGACCTTCCTGACTATAAAGTGCATTGGAGGTCAGAAGAAAGGTGGTGTCAAGCTACACACAGACCTCTTCACTTGCCTAAGAGATAGGCATGCACACACAGAAGTACCCCCAGATAAACCAAATACAGACTCAGAACCAGGCAAAGCAAGATGACTGGCCAAAGGAAACCCAGAACAAATGCCCCATGAGAGGGATTTAAACTACCAGGAGGTAGTGAATACTGGATGTTTCTTATCTTCTATATTCAGAATTAATAAGATATGATTATGTGATACTTTGGCCACCTGATGCGAACAGCCAACTCACCGGAAAAGACCCTGATGTTGGGAAAGATTGAAGGCAGGAGGAGAAGGGGACAACAGAGCATGAGATGGTTGGATGGCATCACCGACTCGATGGACGTGAGTTTGAGCAAACTCTGGGAGACAGTAAAGGACAGGGAAGCCTGGCATGCTGTAGTCCATGGGGTCGCAAAGAGTCGGACACAACTTATTGACTGAACAACAGCAGCAATATACAGAATTAATAAGATATGATTATTTGAATCAGATGTTCTTGGAAGTCAAAGAGTTGAAACTTTAGAGAATAAAGAAAGACACTCACTCCAGGTAAACAGCTCTCCTCAAGCCTTGCTCCATTTCAGGACCGCAGCAGATTTCCACTGGACTTCCAGCAACTGTCAGCGAGTGTGTCTTGGGCCCCGTGAGGGACCTATAGCTTCTCTGGGCAGCTTCCATGTGTCTTTTGGAAAAGAAAGAGGTCATCACACTATTATTCTCGTTTTATCCAGCTGTACTGGAGAAGGAAATGGCAACCCACTCCAGTATTCTTGCCTGGAGAATCCCATGGATGGAGGAGCTTGGTGGGCTACAGTCCACGGGTCTCAAAGAGTCGGACACAACTGAGCGACTTCACTTCACTTTCACTTACTGTCTTCTCAGTGGACATGAGGCAATTTATAGCTCCACACTCTGGTTAAGAGCCCTATAGGGAAACCTGAATTCACAAGTTTATGTTCTTAATTTGCTCCTTATTGACTGTAACCTCAGGCTGCTTTCATTCCACACTGACTGCTCCTGAGTGGGGAACACTTGCATTGGGTCTCTGGACAGGCTAAGGCAAACTGAGCCAGAAGGACGAGGAGGAGCAAAAGAAGGAACAGAAGACAAAGAAGGAGAACGAAGTGGAGGAGGAGGAGGAGGGACAGGAAGAGGAAGAAAAGGAGAAGCAGTGAGCAGTCGTCAGCCCGCATCTGAGAGAAAGAGACTTCAGAATACCCTGAGGAAATAAGAACCGCCCGCCCCCCAACTACACACTGAGAGATTAAGGCCTGCACCCAGGAGGGGCTTCCCCACACTTAGAAAATGCAAACGCAACCCCCAAGCCATCTTGCTGCTGCTGCTGCTGCTGCTGCTAAGTCTCTTCAGTCGTGTCCGACTCTGTGCGACCCATAGACGGCAGCCCACCAGGCTTCCCGTCCCTGGGATTCTCCAGGCAAGAACACTGGAGTGGCTTGCCATTTCCTTGCGCTACACGCTTATTCATCCAGTGAATATTTACTGAGCACCTTTATTTATTTAAACACCAGACTAGGTAGAGAAGACACAGAACAGATTAACCAAACTCTGCTCACAAGTAGTTTGCATTCTAGTGGGGCAAAAACAGTCCATCGATAAATACAACAAGAAAATATGGGACAGTAATACTGGCTAGGGGAAAGTTAAGTAGGATGGTTTGAAAAAATTTATATAATTTTTACATAATAAATTTTTTTATTTTTATTTTCAGATTTTTAAAAATAATTTTATTAGCAGATTTGATGCTCAGAGAAGATCTAACAGAGGTGGAGATATTTAAGCTAAGACCACAAGAAACGGGCACCCATTTATTTGAAGATCAAGAGAGCATCAGGGATGAAAACCCCTAAGGCAAAGGATTTGACTGTAGGAGGAATGAACACACCTGTGGGCTAATGTGCCAGGGATGAAGCAGGGGGTAGAAGAAGATCGGGGTGAGGGGGGCAGGGGCATGGAAGGGCCTCAGGGATGGAAGGGGTCTTGGTGCAAGGGTTACTGTGGACCAGGTCTGGACAGCCAGCTCCTGCGGTGCTGGGTCCTTGGCAGATCCAGAGAAATAATGGTAACCACGGCTATTAATTGGTCAGGTGAACTTCGTGCTGTATAATACAAGTGAGGCTGCCAAACCTGCAATGACCCAGCAATCTACACCTACTCCCATTTTAGTGTGAAAACGGAAACAGAGAGGGCTCACCAACGCCTCATAGCAAGTCACTGGCAGACTTGGGGTTTGCAACATTTTATGACTTTCCTAGGCTGGATTCCATGGTGAACGGCAGAGGAGACGTGAGCTGGGCTGCGGTGGTGTTTCCTGCTTCCTTAGTTCTCTCTGCTCCCTCTGTCCACAGCCCCTGGAGAGGAGCTCCCACCCGGGCTCCCCTCTGCCCTCCTCTCTGACCCAACTCTGTCCCAGGATGTCCTCATCACACGTGGACCTGAAACTCAATGGGTGTTGTCTGCGCCTCCAGTTGTTGGAGTAGATCCCACCCCAGAGAGCCGTCCTCAGAGGGGCCATTGTTGACCAGCTTACTTTGAAATTCACTCCCTAACCATTAATCCCTCATGGATCACAGCCTTGTCCTGACAGAGGAATTTGCATTAACTCAAAGAAGCTGTGAACCATGCTGGGCAGGGCCACCCAAGACGGATGGGTCATAGTGAAGTTCTGACAAATTGTGGCCCACTGGAGGAGGAAACTGGGAACCCACTCCAGTATTCTTGCTGCAAGAACCCCATGAACAATATGAAAAGGCAAAAAACTATGACACTGGAAGATGAACCCCCCAGGTCAGAAGGTGTCCAATATGTGACTGAGATGAGGTAGTGAGATAGCATCAATGACTCCATGGACATAAATTTGAGCCAACGCCGGGGGATCATGGAGGACAGAGGAGCCTGGCGTGCTGCAGTCCAAAGGGTTTCAAAGAGTCAGACATGACTTAGCAACTGAACAACAACAATCATTAATCTACAGCTATCAAAGGGAGTAGGCACTTGGAATATAGGTGCATTTTTAGCATCACCTAAAGGTAGCACATTTAAGATTTCTTATATATATAGTAAAAAGTGCATATTAACTAGGACAATTAAAACATCCCAACTCCCTAGTTTATTGGAAAGCCTTTCAGTTGCATTAACATATTCTGCCCATTAGTCCACTTAGTTCAGTTCAGTTCATTTCAGTTCAGTCGCTCAGTCGTGTCCGACTCTTTGCGACCCCATGAATCGCAGTACACCAGGCCTCCCTGTCCATCACCAACTCCCGGAGTTCACTCAGACTCACGTCCATCGAGTCAGTAATGTCATCCAGCCATCTCATCCTCTGTCGTCCCCTTCTCCTCCTGCCCCCAATCCCTCCCAGCATCAGAGTCTTTTCCAATGAGTCAACTCTTTGCATGAGGTGGCCAAAGTACTGGAGTTTCAGCTTTAGCATCATTCCTTCCAAAGAAATCCCAGGGCTGATCTCCTTCAAAATGGACAGGTTGGATCTCCTTGCAGTCCAAGGGACTCTCAAGAGTCTTCTCCAACACCACAGTTCAAAAGCATCAATTCTTTGGCGCTCAGCCTTCTTCACAGTCCAACTCTCACATCCATACAAGACCACAGGAAAAACCATAGCCTTGACTAGATGGACCTTTGTTGGCAAAGTAATGTCTCTGCTTTTCAATTAGTCCACTTAACCAACTCACAACTGCTTCACTGAATAAACACAGAAAATGTAAGTGTCACAGGGTCACAGGGTAAGCATCACAGGGTCCTGCAGTCCATGGGGTGGACAGGAGTCCAACTGAGCGACTGAACTGAAGTGCCACAGGACACAATAAAGGCAAGATTGTAACATCACATTAGAGTTCAAAAACAGGGCAATGTAACTTTCAAACTGCAAGAGTTTCTTTAAAAGCCGAAGCAAGTTCATTAAAGTGAACTCATACTTGTGATGAGTCTGTAAAAGAAAAAATAAATTGCTCTACTTTGCCTCTGAACAGGAAAAACTCATTTTATATAAGGAACATTCCATGGATTTTTATTTAACCACACGCATTTGACTGAGTGTGTCTGAAGTACTTCAGCACCTCTTGGTATGTCATCATTCTGTACTCATTTAGGATTCAGTGAAACATCACAGAGCGTAATATATTCATTTGGTAACCATTTGGATGTCACATTTATTTCTATAGGTGTTCAATTGTAATTTGACATTACTGGGCACTCAGGAAAAGTGTTAGCCTTAATTTCTAGATTTGCCCACTGTTAGAATTCATCCTCTGCATCTAAATCAGCATATTTGCATATACAATATATTCTTAATCTGAGCTTTATGTTTTAAAAAACCTCTTTTTCCTGATTATCACGTTTAAATGCAAATTGTTTGACACACTGCGAGTCTGCACAGTTGTGAAGCAATCTTATAAAGCAAGAGAGTCCAGAGGTTAGCTATACCTGCCAAAGTTATATGAGGCTGTGTTATTTTCTTATTAAAAAGGCACATTGTGACAAAATATCAGAAGCATATTTTGGCAAATTTTCCCCCAAAGCAAAACCCAACCAGGCCACGTTAAAATAGAAATGTTGCTGTTGTTATTCTGTTGCTGTGTCCTGCTCTTTAGGACCCCCATGGACTGCAGCACGCCTGGCTTCCCTGTTATTCACAATCTCCCAGAGTCTGCTCAAATTCATGTCCATTGAGTCAGTGATGCCATCCAATCATTTGATCTTCTGTCATCCCCTTCTCCTCCTGCCCTCAACCTTTCCCAGCATCAGGGGCTTTTCCAATAAGTCGGCTCTTCACATCAGGTGGCCAAAGTATTGGAGCTTCAGCTTCAGCATCAGTCCCAGGGTTGATTTCCTTTAGGATTGACTGGTCTGATCTCCTTGCTGTCCAAGGGACTCTCCAGAGTCTTCTCCAACACCACAGTTCCAAAACATCAGTTGTTTGGTGCTCAGCCTTCTTTATGGTTCGATTCTCACATCCATACATGACTACTGGGAAAACTATAGTTTTGACTATATTGACATCTGTTGGCAATGTTCTGTCTCTGCTTTTAAATACGTTGTCTAGATTTGTCATAGCTTTCCTTCCAAGGAGCAAGCATCTTTTAATTTAATGGCTGCAGCCACCATTTGCACTGGTTTTGGAGCCCAAGAAAATAAAATCTGCCACTGATTCCACTTTTTCTCCTTCTCTTTATCATGAAGTGATGGGACCAGATGCCATGATCTTATTTTTTTTGAATGTTGAGTTTTAACCCAGCATTTTCACTCTCTTCTTTCATCCTCATCAAGAGTCTCTTTAATTCCTCTTCACTGTCTGTCATTAGAGTGGTAACATCTGCATACCTGAGGTTATTGATGTTTCTCCTGGCAATCTTGATTCCAGGTTTCCCTTGTGGTTCAGCTGGTAAAGAATCCGCCTGGAATGTGGGAGACCTGGGTTCGATCCTTGGGTTGGGAAGATCCCATGGAGAAGGGAAAGGTTACCCACTCCATTATTCTGGCCTGGAGAATTCCATGGACTATACAGTCCATGGGGTTGCAAAGAATTGGACATGACTGAGCGACTTTCACTTTTAGTCTTGATTCCAGCTTGTGATTCATCCAGCCTGGCATTTCACATTTCATATAAGTTAAATAAGCAGGGTGACAACATACAGCCCTGACATACTCCTTTTCCAATTTTGAATCAGTACGTTCCTCCAGGTCTAGTTCTGTTGCTTCTTGATCTGCACACAGGTTTCTCAGGAGGCTGATAAGGTTGTCTGGTATTCCCATTTCTTTAGGAATTTCCCACAGTTTGTTGTAATCCAGACAGTCAAAGGCTCCAGCATAGTCAATGAAGCAGAAGTAGATGCTTTTGGGGAATTCACCTTACATATCATGGATTTTGAGGAAAGTTATCCCATGCATGGGGCTTCCCAGGTAGCTCAGTGGTAAAGGATTTGCTGCCAAACAGAAGACAGGAGTTCTATCTCTGGGTCAGGAAAATTCCCTGGAGAAGGAAATGGCAACCCATTCCAAAATTCTTGCCTGAGAAATCCCATGGTCTGAGGAACCTCTTGGGCTACAGTCCTTAGGGTCGCAGAGAGTCAGACACGACTTAGGACTTAACAACAACAATAGTACCTCAGAATGTGACCTCCTCATGTTTGAGAAAAGGGGGCTGAATCATAACACAGGGGTTAGGACATGATTTTGAAAGTGGTTGGATGCTTCTGAGGTTTAACTGCCAGCATGAGAACTTTAAAGAGGGAGTGAGAAAGTTATGGATGGAAAATGTTCCAGCTCTAAGGACAGATATAAAGATATAAATTACAGCTATGATCTGCTGAACTAAGTCTCCAGGGTCACCATAAAATACAAATATGTGTGCATGTGATAATTTTCCATTATTCATCATATAGCAATATTAAACAAATCATAATAATACATCTTATTGAAAATTAAAACCATTTACATGAATTAAATTCTATATATATATATAAATGAGAATATAAATGTGTGTATTTTATATAGGCTAGAATTGTTTATTATTGGTTATATAGCAGCATTATTCTTACTTATAACATTATTAACTATAACTAAGATCTAAAATACATTTAAAAATAAGATCTCCAAAATGATACCTCTTCACAGATATACAAGGAAATTTAAACACCCTTTTACAGAAGACAAAGTAGAGATAGATTTTTGAATTTGTAATTTAGTGAGCAAATCATGAATAAAAAAAGGGCTAACTCTTCTTCCATATTTTCCTGTGGATTCTAAATATATTTAAGTTGTCTACAATTCTCAAAGCCAATATATTCTCTACTGAGAAAACCAGCTGGGAAGCAGTAAATCGTTGCCAAATTAATTTATTTGTATTTATCCTTGGCCTTGTAAAAACTGAGTCATCAATGAATGAATGAAAGAATGAACTGTAAACAAATAGATGCATAAATTATTACTTGGATCCAGTTTGAGGTTCTGGTGGAGTCAACACACACACAGAAGCACCCACGGTGTCCTGGGTCAACCCTTAGCTATTCCCTCTGGGGGCTGTGGGGAGAGTGACACCACATTCTCCTAAGTGACTCACATCTTAAAACTGAGAAGTGCTACTCCTGAGAATAGGTCTTAACCACAAAGAACTGAAGTGGCACAGCATCCCTTTTAAATAGCATATGTCATATAGAAAAAAAGTGTGTGATAGTTTAGCATGTATAATTATATCAGCTGAGACAAAATATTTTTTAAAAGAAAATCTGACTTAACAGGGGAAGTAAAAGAGGACTTTTAAATAATCATGGACTCTTTTTTTCTGACTACTATTCCTAGCCCAAATGTCTGTTTTACCATATGTTTGCAGATCTTAATTTTAATTTTTTTAGACTGTAAATTCACCAAATGGTATACAGTTATCACAAGTTCACATCATTTAATACATGAAAGAAAATTTTCATTAAAAAAGAGTACTTTCTGTTTCAAATTTTCCAATTAGAAAGAGTCAAGATTCTACAACGCGGTTTTTCTTCTCTTTTCTTTTTTTTTTTTTTTTTGACAAACACCATTAATCCAAATTCCGAAGTAAGAGGAGAAAAAAATGGAATTTTTATTTTATAAAAAAAGCTAGAGTTTGTAATGACATTTAAGTGTCTCTGAATAACTAAATAAATGACCTATATGAAGTAAAACATCTGTTCTTTCAAACTGAATTTTTTTTGGTTTGACCTTGAGGTGACAGTCATATCAAATTTTCGAACTTTATCAAGTAGAATGCTATTGGTCTTAGACACCATTTAAAATCACGAAAACTTTCCTCCAGGTGATAGGAGAAATAGCATTTCTAGTCAACAGATATTAACCCTTTACCTAATGAGATTAATTTGTTTCTCTTGGGTTTCAAATCTATCCAGAATGATATCTTTTCGGAGGATTTCTGCTTTATCAGAGATGGCAGACAAACATTTCACCACCCCCTCACCTCTGTTCCTTTCTCCTGACCTGTTTCCTAAGAGGGGAGACGTGGTTGCCGAGCAACAGACTACTCTGAAGAGCACACAGCATTCCACCTCCTTCACTTGGTAAAAGGCAGGCAGTGCAAAGCTAACCTAACCAAGGCGTGGACACCAGGAAGGGGATTGGGTCGGGTCTCCTTTCCCCAGCAATGACAGCATTGTAGTCAGTTGCGGAGTCCAGCAGCCATATAATTGCACAGCTGCAAAATATCAAATTCCTTTGTAAGAAGTTACTAAATTAGAGTGAACTAAATGTTTAAGTACTAAAAATAACCGGCCTAAGTCTCAGAACATGTAATAAATCAAAAAGTACTGTTTAGTTTCAAGACAATAACTTCTGTTTTCTCATGTGGGTTAGATTAGAAAGCAGAGCAATATCTTATTTATGCAATTTATTTACTTATTAATCTATCTATGAGTCTGTCTAACTTATTTATGTTGGATGGGATATTTGACATATTAATAAATACATGTAATTAATTTCACCTAAAGGATATTCATTAGATTTTTCCCTGACTTCAACTGTACCGTCCTGTATTTACACAGTTGATTTTAAATTGAAAATTCACTTAGTGTTCCAGAAATTAAGATATTTCTTGGTGCTTTCTGTGAACAAGAGTGGCCAAGTCTGCATAATCTCTAAATCGTTTAAAATTTCAGCATATTTTTTGTCATCAGACGTGAGTTCCCAAATCTTCAGTAAATTTGCTGCTCTGTCCAAACTTTTAAGCAAATCAATAAGACTCAATAAACTTGATTTGTGCTCTATTTCAGGACTAAAATGAGGCACAATTTCATAAAAGATATGTTTAGTCTCTTTATTGAAAGTAAAAACTCTGAGGAAAACCTTAAATCAGCTAAACATCAATAATGTTTTAAAAAGTTATGAGAACCTTGCAAAAGTGCTATACATTTCCCCCAAATAATGCCCTTTGCAGCCACATGGATGGACCTAGAAATCATCATGCTAAGTGAAGTGAACAGAAGACAGGTAACTATCATATGACATATCGCTTATATGTGGAATCCTAAAAAAATCATCCAAATTAACTTATTTACAAAAATAGAAACAGACTCACAGACATACAAAACAAATTATGGTTAACAAAGGGGTGGAGGGATATATTAGGAGTTTGGGATTTACAGATACATACTACTATATATGGAGAAGGCAATGGCACCCCACTCCAGTACTCTTGCCCGGAAAATCCCATGGACGGAGGAGCCTGGTGGGCTGAAGTCCGTGGGGTCGCTAAGAGTCGGGCATGACTGAGCGACTTCACTTTCACTTTTCACTTTCATGCACTGGAGAAGGAAATGGCAACTCACTCCAGTTTTCTTGCCTGGAGAATCCCGGGGACGGAGGAGCCTGGTGGGCTGCCGTCTATGGGGTCGCACAGAGTCGGACATGAGTGAAGTGACTTAGCAGCAGCAGCAGCAGTACTATATATAAAACTGAAAAATAACAAAGACCTGCTGTAGAGCACAGGGAACTAACCCTATTCAGTATTCTATAATAACTTATAATGGAAAGAATGTGAAAAGAATATATATATATATATAACTGAGTCACTTTGCTGCACACCTGAAACTAATACAACACTGTAAATGAACTACACTTCAATAAAAATATAAATAAATAAAAACAAAAAAATCCAAAAATAAAAGTGCTCATTAAAGTAACTAAAAGGATGAATTCTTTCCACTAATATTTACTGAAGCACAAAGCAGTCCTGTAAATCCCTGGATTCAACTTTGTTAGAAGCAGCCACAGTCTGGCACATATAGTCTTTTAAAGCTGATGGACATACACTTATTTTTTAAAAACCTGTGTACCTATTATGCTTCCTGCACTGTTTAGGTGCTGAGGATATAGCAGTAGACAGATGTAATCTTAACTCTCAGGAACTCACAACTGCAGCTAGATGATGCAAACAATGAGCGAAGACACTCATCTGTTAGCTGGTGAACAGTTCCATGAAAATAAAGAAGGAAGCAAGCAAAGTAAAAGGTGATAGTGACCGACAGGTGACAGTGCAGGTGGAGAAGAGGGCCTGGTTTACAAAGGTGAGGCTCACTGCTATTAAGTAAAAAGTTTGACTCCACCTTTGATGACTCATCACGGATGGTGGTTAGGCCCTGGTTCTCCCCCTCTTCACCCTACCCCATATCTGGGCAACCAATAAGAAAGCCTGTGCTCTCCATCATTTAGGTCTCCCTCAGTTTAGTGTCCAAACATGCGAGCCCCCACCCTACCTAGGAACTCTCACCTCACCTACCCTCTAACCTCAAGAAAAATCAAAGCCATGTGCCTCCCCCAGCACCCAAGCCACTTGCAGATCCCCTTGGCAGCCTGCCCTGCATCCCCTAGAGATCCTCTTTATATGAGTGGTGCACCTCTTCACACCTTGCAGTGTATGTGCGGTCTCATCAGTCTCGACATTCAGACCAGACTTTGGGTGGGGTGGTGAATCCCACCCTCCTCAGGGCAACAGTACAGCAACGACATGGAGCTTCCAGTGAGCTCGAGGAATTTACAACCTTCAGAGAAACAACTGGACCACTGTACATGAATGATCCCATCATTAACTGTTTAGTAGTTACTAGTGAGACTTTGTGAAAAGCGAAAGTATTAGTCATGTCTGAATCTTTGCGACCCCACGGGTTGTAGCCTGCCAGGCTCCCCTGATTGGTGGAATTCTCCAAGCAAGAATACTGAAGTGGGGTGCCATTCCCCTCTCCAGGGGATCCTCCCGACCCAGGGATCAAATAGTTACCTAAAGAGTACCATTAAACACAAAGGACACACATAGAAAGGTCTAGAAGCTCAACTGAGAACAGATAGTGTGTCATAAACTCTACCTACATCTTCACATTTGTTGTAATTTCCTGTAAGCCTGTTAAAGTTTTTGTAAAATAATACTAAGTAAATAAATAAATGTACTGGCTTATTCAAACAAAACATTCATATGAATATTCACCCCAGTGACAAAGAGATTCCTGAGGCAAGAGCACAAAATTGCAAACATTTATTCCAGATGCAAACATCTTGCTCTAATCTAGGTGCTAATCTACCTTTATGGCTTCCACAAGTTTGATCCCAGGGTCAGGAAGATCCTCTGGAGAAGGGCATGGCAACCCACTCCAGTATTTTTGCCTGGAGAATCCCATGGACAGAGGAGACTGCAGGCTACAATCCCTGGGATGGCAGAGTCAGACACTACCGAAGCGACCCAGCATGCACGCAATCTACCTTTAGCTTTGCCCTATGAAGGGTGTAAATCTCTACATTTCTGAGAAGGCCCGATGCCCCTTGCACTCCAAGTGCAAAGTGGTGTGCAGGAGCAGCGGGACTGAGATTTCAGGAAGAAGATGGGAACTGGAGATGGGTAAGGGTGAGCAGGGGACCCAGGGGCATCGCTGCTCCAGGAACAGGTGGCCATTCCATCCACGGACACTCTTGGGGACAGAGCAAATATTTGAAACCTCAGTTCCCAAGTCTAAACATCAAGACTACTTCCTGAGTAATTTCACATTATATAAAACAAATTGACCTCTTTATCTCTAGAAGCTGCAAATTGCAGCTATTTCAAGAGAAGACATATAGGTGAATAGTTTGGCCTGAGGTAAGCATTTCATGCATTTTGTTAAAGCAAAATCAAAGTCTAAAATAAGAAATAATAGGAGAGAGAAGTGTGGCAGAGCCACTGGGACTTGCCCCTGATCCCTCATGTAATTGAACAGCCTGGATAAAAACCCAACCGCATATTACCTATCCTGCCACAACTGTCTAGGCACCTTTCAAAACAAAATGAATATTCCCTAATATTACTTCACCTTTTTCTGTCACTGCTATTCTGATTTAACACTTTCAGTATTTTTCAGGCATCTTACCTGTATCCAGAGCTTTCTTAACTTCAAAACAAACTCTCAGCATTATGGTGTTCTAAAGAGGTTTGAATACTGAAAAGACTTATACCCCAAACCGTAACTATTTTAACATACAATAATTGCAAAAACAGGAATCCAGTAAAAAAAAAAAAAATTATGTTTACCTGCTTGGTTTCACAAGATAAGGGTGAATTTATTTGTTTTTTTTTTTTCCTCCCATATTCAGAGTAAAAAGTAACTCCCCAATTATATCAATTCCAAAATAGTCTTAAAGAATCTAGAGACAGGACTTCCCTGGTGGGCCAGTGGTTAAGAATCAGCCTGCCAATGCAGGGGACACAGGTTGATCCCTGGCTGGGGAAGATCCCACACGTCATGTACAACCACTACTGAAGCCTGCGTGCCTGGAGCCTATGCTCCGCACCAGGAGAAGACACTGCAACGAGAAGCCTGCACATTGAAACTAGGGAGTAGCCCCCACTTGCCACAACTAGAGAAAAGGCACACAGCATCAAGTATCCTGCCCAGCCAAAAATAAGTAAACAAATGAATGTTAAAAAAAAAACAGCCTAGAGACAGAGCATGCTTTGGGTTTCAGTTTTTTACTATGTGACCTGAAACTAAGAAAAAGTTTCAGATTATGAACTCAGAATTTCTTATTTGACTCAAGACAGGCTCTTATATCACTTCAAACTCCATTCATTTTGTTCTTTTTTTTTTTTTTCTAGTCCAAGCAAGAAGAAAACAGCACAGTTAAAAAAAAATTAGTTTAAAATATGAAGTCGCATCAAGGAAAAACTACATGAAATCTCCCTCTTTCCTTTATCAGACTTGCTTAAATAACTGGAAGTACAAGGCAATTAAAAATCTAAATTGGAATGTTGACATCATGAGGAATTATCTCCTCCCTAGTGAAGCTGCTAAGATGCTTTGTCTTATCGTTCCATTTTAAAATCTGAAAATCCTGATGTGGGCTCTTATTTTTCACAATGCCTTTTTTATTGACTATTACTGTGCCTTTCAAAGAAATAATTAGAATACGGTGTTAAAACTTTAATGCTGCTGCTGCTGCTAAGTCGCTTCAGTCGTGTCCGACTCTGTGCGACCCCATAGATGGCAGCCTACCAGGCTCTTCCGTCCCTGGGATTCTCCAGGCAAGAGTACTGGAGTGGGTTGCCATTTCCTTCTCCAATGCATGAAAAGTGAAAGTGAAGTCACTCCGTCGTGTCCGACTCCTAGCGACCCCATGGACTGTAGCCCACCAGGCTCCTCTGTCCATGAGATTTTCCAGGCAAGAGTACTGGAGTGGGTTGTATGTCACTGTTATTTTGACCTTATGGAAAAGCTTGAATTTTTTTGCTTTCTTTGTTTCATATAAATATTATTCTCAACAGTGTGTAGTCTATTACTGTATTATATAATCTCTCAAGAAATTTGTGGGGAAATTTTTAATTTGGGGAGAAATAAAAGATATGAATAAGAATATTAAAGTAAGCAAGTACTTTCAGAGTTAAGACTGGAAATTAGCCTCATGGTAGCTCTCAGTACAACTCCCTAGTCTTCTGAGCTTCATCTCCAGCTGAGCACCTGAGTCATCAGTAAACATGGAATAAATTATCATGAAGTTAGTCATATCTGTGAAGTGATACATATAAATGTTTCTATAAAACTGTGAATACAAATAAAAGAACAATAATTATTACTCTGACTTCTACTACTACTGCTATTACAAACTCTATCAATTGTCTAATAATTTACTCATCAGATGAGTTCTGGTCTGTTTGTATAAGACTGTCAAATACCACTCTGAACAGAGTCTTTACAACAGAAAGCTCCTATAGTACCTACACAGTGACAGCCTCCATTTGGTTTTCAGTAATCATCTCAAGCAACTCGTACACACATTATATTATTATGACAACACATTAAATTATGACAACAACATAAACAATGATCACAAATGACACACAAGAGGAAGATGTAGCACAAACGAGCACTCATATCTGGGTGACCATCTCTTTCCAGCCAGGATGAGTTGCTGAGCATAGGGGTCAATGAATGAAGTATAGAAAACTCAGTCAACGGGGAGTTTAGGCCACCAAGGCTTCAAGGAATAGATCCTGCTCCTGTGATCAGTGTGCTGAATTCCCACAAATTTCCTTTACCTCACATTTCATTAGAATGTATTCTAAGAATAAAGTGAGATCACTACATAAAGTTGTGAGACTTGTTAAATAATTTAACATTTGAGACACACACATTCTTCACACGATCAGGTGTTACTACTAAGGAAGTTGACTAAGGAGAATGCTGCACCGTAAGACCATGAGCTGCAAGGAAATTGAGATCAAGAGGTTTTTCCTGTAATATAAAAATCCTTCAAGGGGAAATTCAGAATTATATTTTTAAAATTCTCTCTCTCTTTCTTTAAGCTAAAGAACCGTAACAACAAATCTGAACTTGAAAGAAAATAAATTTTTCAGTAGCAGTTTATTAATGTAAGGCTTCATCACAGTGTGTAAGCACAGAACATCCACGATCATCCATGATCCATGTATACCCTGCTTATTTAAAACAGATAACCAACGAGGACCTACTTTACAGCACAGGGAACTCTGCTCAGTATTCTATAGTAATCTAAATGGGGAAAGAATGTGAAAAAGAATGTATACATGAATAGGTAATAACTGAATCACTTTGCTGTAGGCCTGCAACTAACACATCGCAATCAACTCCAATATAAAATAAAAATTTTTTTTAAAAGTTGTCATCTTTCACAGATGGCCAAAGACACATGAAAAGATGCTCAACATGCTAATCATCAGGGAAATGCAAATCAAAACCACAATGAGTTATCACCTCACACTTGTCAGAATGGCTAGTATCAAAAAGAATACAAATAAACAAATGCTGATGAGGATATGGTGAAAAAGAAACATTCATATGCTGTTGGTGGGAATGTAAATCAGTACAGTCACTCTGGAAAACAGTATGGGGATTTTTCAAAAGACTAAAAATAAGAACTACCATATGACAGCAATTCTACTTCTGGGTATATATCATAAAAAAACAACCCACTAACTCAAAAAGATACAATGTTAATAGCCGCATTATTTGCAATTGCTAAAATATGGAAGCAACCTAAGTATACAGCAACAGATAAACAATGGAATACTGCTCAGCCATAAAAAATAATGGTATTTTGCCAATTGTGGCAACCTGGATAAACTCGGAGAGCATTATGCTAACTGAAATAAGTTGACAGAGAAATACTAATACTATATAATATCACTTACATATAGAATCTAAAAAAAAAACAATAGATTAGTGAATAAAACAAAAAAGAAGCAGACTCACAGATACAGAGAACAAATTAGTCGTTACCAGTAGGGAGAAGGAAGAGGTAGAGACGAAAGAGAGGTTGTTATGAGATTATGTGAATCATGTGTGTGATGCTTTTGAAAATTGTAAAGCACTACAGAATTTAAATTATCTTTTATTCAATTAAAAAATAAAAAGATATATCAAAAAAGGTACTTGTCTTTCAAGCATGATCACATTCAGAATTCAACACTTAATAAGCAGTCATTTAAAACTAATTTTGGAAATTAAAGTAGCATATAACTTCCCAAGTCATCATATCTTTCATTCTAATACCTATTTTATTTTAAACAGTTTAGAATATTACTGTCTCTTAGCCTTCAGACTTTGAGTAGCATATGATGGAAAAATGAGTCATCTATAAATGTATTCAACTCTAACAAGTCATACCGATTCCCCCTCAGACACACCAAAATTTTTCATACCTGCATATACAAAAAAGAAACAAGATGTAATTAATGAAATATCTATCTACCACTCTTAAGTTATTTTTCATGCTACCCTCCAAACACACACATGCAAATACACAAATTAGGATGTCAGAAAACACAATATTTTTTAATGTGAAAAACCAGCATCCTTGTTAATACTAAAACCATTTTCCCAGACCTTTTAGAATTCCTCCAGGACAATTTTGACAGAGATTTAATCTTAATGACATAAACAAAGTTGTTGCTCAATAGTTCATTTCATAAAACCAGAGGGAAAAACAGAGCAACTGTACAACAGTAAATCACTCCTTGGATCTTAAGTACTCCTCATGGTAATGAGCCAGGCCATTCTTCAAGAGTGTGTAGTTTCCTTAGAGAGATACTAATTTTAATTTTACTAGCTTGGCTATTCTTTCTTTATAAGTCTGCAGGTTTCTCAGAAAGATACAAATTTTAATTGCAGATATGTGGAGAAAGAAAAAATGTGCATATTTATTCAGATTCCTGAAAGACTTATAAAACCTTTTCAACATAGGCTCTCTTAATTCAAAATTTATGGAAACCTAGATAGAGAATGAACTGAAATTCATCCTTAATCTGGGAAGAAGAAAACATTAATGAAATGTGAAGAAAACATTAATGAAACGTGAATAAAAGAAATTTAACCAATTGATGGAGTCAAATTTTTTTACAGCTGTTTTATATTTTATATTTAATGCATTTCATGTGATATTAATAGCAATACTAATTCACATGTGAATACCATACCTAGAAATTAATAGCTGTTCTTCACATACCAAAACTGTGATGTGTTTGAGTTATAAAGT
Organism: Bos indicus; assembly: GCF_029378745.1. Taxonomy (NCBI): domain Eukaryota; kingdom Metazoa; phylum Chordata; class Mammalia; order Artiodactyla; family Bovidae; genus Bos; species Bos indicus. The sequence goes on along the minus strand of NC_091775.1, from coordinate 13,733,508 downwards.
AAACATGAAATAATATTCCTGTCTCATTGTTTATAGCATGCATATCACAATACTCATGCATCACTGTGGTATTTTTAAATTTTTCTAACAAAATTTTCTGTTATTTCTTGATATTTTGTTTATTACTTCTTGAGGTAGAAACTAATTCTTTCTGCATACATTCCACAACACCTACAATGAGTAAATGCTCATTGATTTAAACTTTTCCTTAAATTTTATTAAAATATGTAACTATGTGATAATTATAATGTATTTTTAGAATTATTATTTAATTTTAATTATATTCTCAGTTGCAATGTTATGGATCTAGAGTAATTCCTGGTTTTTTCTAGGCGTGTTGAGTCACTTTCAGTCATGTCCATCTCTTTGTGACACTATGGGCTGTAGTCCACCAAGTTCCTCTGTCCATGTGGTTTTTCAGACAAGAATACTGGAGTGGGTTGCCATTTCCTACTCCAGAGGATCTTCCTAACTCAGGGATCCAACCTGAGTCTCCCACATCTCCTGCACTGGCAGGCAGATTCTTTACCAGTGTACTATGTGGGAAACCTATTAATGTTAGCTAAGAATGATTCATAAAGTCAGATGTGCATATGTAAATAAATCCTGCAAAAAATATTTGAAGTTTTCTAAAAACTAAAATACATTTTTCTACATAGTTATATGCCTCTATAATAAATAAATACTACAACATTTGATCAATTATATATAATATTAAAATGCATTAATGGGGTGAACAAATTCTAACAATACTTTGATATTGGAATTACTTAGCTTATTGTGAACACATATAATGTTATATGTGGCTTTTTGATAAAAGAAGAAATCTTTAATCTTTTTCATTAAAGATTGTTCTTTATTAACATTTCTCTCATTAACCTTTAGATTTCTTAAATTCTATTATTCATTATATCAAGTAAATTTTTCTACTTTTATTCATTGCTAAGATTTTGAAAATTGTACATTTATTCTAGCACTTCAAGATTTTTGTAGAAAAAACTGCTTCATTCATGTCATTAATGATATTATATATTTAGATTTAATTCCTATTTAGTCTATTTTTTAGACTTCTAAGACAAAAAGTTTATACCCACTTCTATCATGCAGCTTTAGATTTTGGAAAAAAAAAAAAAGTTCAGTGTAAATTTTTGTTGTTAATTACACTAGCTTTGGTTGGTTACTGCATTACCATAAATTAATACCTTAGGATACCATCTCTGAAACTTAAGATGCTTTTCTGCTACCAATGTCAATAACTATTACACATTTAACTGATTAAAATACTCTGTAGTTTTACTTTTTAATAAATACAAAACTAATCTGATAACCTTCTACTGATGCAAATGTTGGCACGTCTCTAGCACAGAAATAACCATGCTCTTGCCCTTTATTTTCTAGCCTTAAGTCGTTTTCTTGGAAAAATAACTATGTTACACTGATGTAATATAGTAAACCCTAGTTCTTTGTGGAACCTCAATGATACTGTTTAGAAATTCAAGTGGATTATATAAAGTGGGTCCTTCTGTAATAGTATAACTTGAATTAGCATGATTTACCACTGGAAGCATGAAAAAAATATCACATAATCTATTTTTTTTCTTATTTGTCATTTTGTTAAGTATTCAGAGTCTTTTTATTTTTCTCCTGTTTGTAAATGTCTGTAGTTTAAACACTGTGGAGGTGAGACTAATTCAACATACTTCCTTACATGGAACTAAATTGAGAAACAAGTTAGAAATATGCCATTAAATCTTTTTATATATAAATTTTGTCTTATAAAAATCCCAATTGTCTCTTTGGATTCCTTCAAATTTATCAAACATATACTATCCAGATATGTCACTTTGTCTGTTTTGATTGTTAGACTGGCTTAAAAACTTCATATGAACTGGTCACATCAATCCAATTCAAAAAATAATTTTGGAGACTCTATCTGATATACACAGCAAATACAGCTATATTCCAGGTAATTGTAGATACAGGCCTATTCTTTCTTTCTTAACTTTATTCGCGTCTATAATTCCAGTTTTATCTCAGTTATTATAATGAAGATTTCTTCTTTCATCTCAAGATTTCTGAAGAAGAGGGTAATAAAACCAGGCTTAAGTATTATTTTTGCACAAAATGACTGATTTAAAGTCTATAATAATGCAACGCCTGGGATGACTTTAAACTAGTACACAATCATCTTCCAATCGTGTTTAATTTAAAATTCCACCTTTTTTAGATGAAAATGTTCCTTCCAATCTTCTTCAGAGCTTCGGGTTTTTCATCTAAACATTTCAGGTTCTGCCAACACAGCCTCTGTAATTAGTGGCTCCAGGCCAGTAAATTCATCCTGCATGTCAGTTGCTCCATTTCTAACTTCAGCCCACGATGTGGAAGCAAATCATTACACTGGCTTCTCAGACTTGAAATTGAACTTGACAAACATTCTTTGGGAGTTATACAGAATAAGAACGCAAGCTACAGACAGCAAGCAATGACACCTGTTACAAAGGCCATGTCTAAGCACATTGGGTGTATTGAGTTACTGCTGACTTCAAGGAAAGTGATGAGCATGTAATAAAAAATACATTTTATCCCTGGATTCCTAACATATCTCTAAAGGCATATAGGAAATATCATGCTTCTCGCTGAACCTGGGACTTCCAGGTTCCACGTGATGTAAATATGTTTTATTTGCTATTTAAATAATGTCCATTTTGGTATATTATCCCAATGGATCTCATGACCATCCACATTGCCACAAGAGTTAGTCTCAACAGCAGCGTTATGAAAGGAAAACCATCATACATTTGTGATTAGTGCTGAGAAAGTCAGAAGTCATCAAAAAAAGCATAAAGCAATTTCAAAAGATGTTAGAACAACAAAAGAAATTAAGAATCTTTTAACACCATGTCTTAATTTTACCTGAAAGAAAACAAAGATTCAGGGAAAAAATCAAGAGCCCAGGGTCAAAAAGCTAGTCAGTGACAGAACTGAGAACAAAAACCAAGTCTCCTTACTTTCATTCTGATATTTTCAACCTTCTTTCAGTGAATTTCCAGGGAAACAAATAAATAATTTAAACTACAAATTCCAAATATTTTTTTTAATGAATAAAATAGACTGGAGGAACAAGAAGAAGTTTTAAAATATTCTAAACAGAATTTTTAAAAAGATCATTGCAGTAACTTTTAGTAAGGTAATAAATACATTAGTTGGATTATTTTTTCAAAATAGCTAATACAGGTTTCAAAATCCCACATTAACACACAAACTATTTGGAACTGGTAGTTGTAAAGAAGGAAAACGTAGTTGATAAAGTAATGATCTGGAGAAGTAACCCTAAGTTTATGTATCTTGGGATATATAGTAGAAAATTTGGAAATTGTAAAAGCTTAAATTATACGTTTGTTTCCCTGGAAACAATTGTAAAATTCAAGAATCTGCAGGCAGAAATGTGCTTTGTTTTGGGCTAACTTGTTGTTAAAGGGTGATACACTCAGCCATGTTCCCCTCCAGCTTACTTCCATCTCCAGGGCTGCATTCAAAGGGACAACATGGCATTGTAGGCTTTGGTCTCTAATTAGTTTCATGCCTGTTGTTACAGCATCTGAGCACAAAAGAAGCTCAGTGGATTTCTTTTGAAAATGAAGATACTGGTTGAGTTTTGATTGGTGCTTTAAAAAACATCCTGAGGAAATATTGCATCTTTTACACCTGTACATTCCTGACCTCATAAGAGAACGAGTGTTCCCAATAGCTTACAGGTATTATTTATTACTTTTAAAGAGAACAGAAACTCTTGAAAATGTACACAGGCCCATAATATCAGTACTTCCACTGATAGCTATAAAATGAAAATGAATAAATAAATGAAATATCAGAAATTGTGTTTGCCTTGCCCTCTCATATAAATTATGGGAGAGGGAGAGGGTGGGAAGATTTGGGAGAATGGCACTGAAACATGTAAAATATCATGTATGAAACGAGATGCCAGTCCAGGTTCGATGCACGATACTGGATGCTTGGGGCTAGAGCACTGGGACGACCCAGAGGGATGGTATGGGGAGGGAGGAGGGAGGAGGGTTCAGGATGGGGAACACATGTATACCCGTGGCAGATTCATTTTGATATTTGGCAAAACTAATACAATTATGGAAAGTTTAAAAATTAAATTAAAAAAAAATTCCCACACACACACAAAAATTATGATGGGATGACAAAAAACCCCACAGTGAATTCAAATAATTAAACATCAGTGTTACCAAAACAAACAAACAAAAAAAAATGGCTTCTAGAGTGTAACTGAGCAGGAACCTATTGGCCCTCCCCAGAACAGAACCCCCAACCCCTCAGTCCAGTGTCCACTCTCTGCCCCTTGTCCATAGAAAAACTTTAGCCTCCTAGTCTTTCCCAGAGTTTCAAAGAGTATATTTAATCAGAGAAGTCAGAAAATGCAGGAAAAAAGGAAAACAGTCAAGCAAGACAAAATAGTAACAGTTTAGCCATTAAACACGGTCAAGGACATTTAGTTCCTCCTCAGGAGCTTCCCTGGTGGCTCAGAGGTTAAAGCGTCTGCCTGCAATGTAGGAGACCTGGGTTCGATGCCTGGGTCAGGAAGATCCCCTGGAGAAGGAAATGGCAGCCCACTCTAGAATTCTTGCCTGGAGAATCCCATGGACGGAGGAGCCTGGTGGGCTACAGTCCAAGGGGTCGCAAAGAGTTGGACAGGACTGAGCGACTTCACTTTCTTTTCACTTTCAAGGGATATAGATAACATTCTGAGCCATGTCCCTTGAACTGTTTTGTAGATACTAAAACCCCCACCAGGTGGAAAAAGTTAACTATACGCTGCCCACAAGCATGTGGACCCCAGTTCCTTAGAACCAGAGGTTGATGATGTTGACTCCTGGTTACCTCACCACCAACCCAGGAGAAAAAGTGTCCATGAGTGAATCATGAACCCCACAACCCCTCTCCCTCACCCTGTCTTTAAAAACCTTTCCCTTAAGGTCTTTAGGGAGTTCAGATATTTTGAGCACTAAAACTACTGGACTTCTTGCTTACACCCTGCAATAAATGCTGCTCTTTTCTTCACCACCACCTACTGTCAGTAGATTGAGTTGAACATGGGCAGGTAGACCCAAATTTGGTTCGGTAATAAGAGGACTACATCTAGAAATGTGTAAGGCATAATTCAGATCCACATTTGTAAGGATTCTTTGATCAACCTATGACCTTCAATGACCTATGACCCGATGGCCACACTACCACCAAGGGACTTTGTGGTACCTGCTACATTTCTTCATCCATTCGCAGCGATAACTCCTTCTTCCAGTAACAGTAGAACACTTGGTGGCCCACAAACAATCTTTGGGTCACAGAAATGTTTGGTCCTAGAAACAGAAGAACAAAAGAGGTAAGTTCAAATCTCAAAGGGTCAGGGAAGAATTGTCTTAATATGGAAACAGAAACTAAATAATTTGCAAAATGATAAGGAATAGTATCACATCAATTACATTGCTTCAGATCAGGCTTTTTCAAACACTTATTGGAAACCTACCAGTAGGTATACCAGACCACATGCTAAATGCGTTCATTTACATCTTATTTACTCTTCACAGCAACTGTGTGAATAGGCATAGCTATACCTACTTTGAAAAGAAACTGAGAGTTCAGGAGACTAATAACATGATCGAGGTAACACAACAGGTAAAGACAGAGGTGTTTTCTTTTTTTTTTTTAATTCCTCTATTATTTGTTCTTCAGCAGAGGTAATAGGAGCTTTCCTGGTAGCTCAGCTGGTAAAGAATTCACCTGCAATGCAAGAGACTGCGACTTGATTTCCGGGATGGAAGGATTCTCTGGAGAAGGGATAGGCTACTCACTGCAATATTCTTGAACTTCCTTGTGGCTATGATGGTAAAGAATCCACCTGCAATGTGGGAGACATGGGTTTGATCCCTGGGTTGGGAAGATCCCCTGGAGTAGGGCATGGGAACCCACTCCAGTATCCTTGCCTGGAGAATCCCCATGGACAGAGGAGCCTGGTGGGCTACGGTGCACGGGTCACAAAGAGTTGGACATAACTGAGTGACTAAGCACACACACAAAAGTAATAGAGCATGTTGGAAATTCCACTGTCATGAATTCAATATTTTAAAAAATATATATAATATTTATTGTTCTATGTCTGAGTGGAATTTGGCTTACAACATGTTTTCCCATCAGAAGAATTTATCTTGCCAATTTATGGTAATACAGTCCTTTCCAATGTAAAATTAAATCAAATCAAGTCCTATTTCTATTGCTCTCTACCACCCCTTCTTTTCCCTTCCCTCCCCAAAGTTATGTGATTTCCAGCGGCCTTACATGTTTTCCCGGAACTGAATCTAGGGCAGCTTGTCCATGTAATGGCGTGTACTATCTCTGGCCTCCCCTGAGCCCAGCTGATCCTGCCTTGTCTAGGTATCATCTTCTCTATCACATCTGCTGTTCATTTCTGTGATCCTCCATGACATTCAGTGATGGGTCCACACTCTATATATCCCTTCTTCTGGTGGTGAAGCAGTCACATTTATCTCCATGCCTTTCTTGTAAACAACAGTAAATTTATAAATCTTCCCTCAACACACCTGGCCTGGATGTGCAAAACTCCATAACATGGCTATGACTCAGGTTGGTCCACAAGGTACTACAGTCAACCACTGACAATCACAACTCCTATATTCCAAGACATTAGCCATCTTGTTAAGCTGTGCCCTGAGACACGTTAAGTCATGGAGATATCTCAGAGAGTATATTCAGCTCTGAAATATCTCCAAACTTACAGAGTATCTCCAGAGTCATGCCTTCTCCCTGGACTCAGCTGAGAAGATTATAGCAAAGATTGAGATTCTTTCCAAAGACCCAGCAACCAGTAAACTACATACATTTTCTCCCGATCTCTTTCCTGCCCTGTGGATGAACTCCCTGCTCACCCTGTCTTCTTCAAGAATGGCTCCTGGGAAGAAAATCATTAAGCAGAATGTCTACAGTCCACAATCTCTCTTGTAGCAGGAGGGAGATGGGGAGACACCCTTGGAAACAAAGAACATAATTTACCAAATCTCCTTGCAGTCAAGCAGACAACAGGTCTCCTGGTATACACACTAATCACCTCCCTCTCAAGAGGGTCCTCATCTATGAAAATATTTTAGCAGAATATACTTCATTTGTCTACAACTGTTTGTACTAAACAAATCTGGAATCTACAAATTTATAGTGCATGGCTTCCTGGAAAATGTCACATAAGCTATACAACCACCTGGAAATGAAATGATAATGTGTCACAGCAAAATGGCCCTCTTTTGTGTCATTTATGCAGGCACAAATATCACACAGAGGCTCTCTGCATAACCTGAGCCAGAGCACATCCTGCCTGGCAAGAAGTAATCTGAGTAACTGCACTGAAGGGCCGATTCTCTCCCTGTTTCACCTGTGCCTCGTGATTGTATGTCTTCTTGAAGTCATTGGCTAAGCTTGTTATTGGGAAAGATTTCTCATGTGAATCAGTCTGCTTTGACAATCCAGCCCTTTGTGCTGTCTCTACTCATCTCCAGTTCTCTCTCACTGGGTTTAAGCCCTGTTCTGAGTCATCAAAAGTTGAGCTGTTGATATTAAAAAATAAGATTATAAAATTTACTAAATGATTTTTTCTTTAAAGTACTGCTCTTTACCAATAAAAGGAGGGATATTTCTGACTATTGTATACTTAATTCAGTGTGTATAAAAGACTTGCTGATGCTTAAATGGTGAGAAGAGTAAGGATGGCAGCAATAGTAAAAACACATAATCCAATACAGTTAAGTTCCCTACATATGAGTAAGTTCTGTCCCAAGAATGTAAGTCCAGCTTGTTTTTAAGTCCAACAAAGCTAGCCCAAATATAAAACTAACACAACTGGCTATATAGTCCTGTACCGTAACTGCTTTATAATACTTTTCACACAAATGATACATAAAAAACTAACAAACACAAAAAATGAAGAAAATAGTTTTAATTTATGGTACAGTACCTTGAAAAGTACAGTAGCACAATAGCTGGCATGTAGGGGCACATTTGCATCCTTGAAAGTTGGTTTGTACATAAGGAACTCACTATATTAAAATATAAACTAGTAGTTTTATTTCAGAAGTTTACTGTGGCAGTATCACGACATCATCTTTAAAATACATTAGAGTCACATTTTGACTACCTTATCTTCCTAACAGGATGAGTACTTAACTATTTTGGCTAGAGGCAAATAGTTATTAGTATAAATTTTGTTAATATTATAAGTAAGTTGATAAATTCCTATGTCATTTCAAGTATTGTTTAAAAACAAACATGGACGATTAGTGACCTCTGTGATTTTGCCTCGGACATGGATAAAAAGATTGAGTGCAAAATTCAATTATAACAATAAAATTGTGAGAATTAGATTTATTGAATTCTTATAAAGATGCTTCTATATAAGTTTATCCAACATTATTTGATTATTTAAAAAGTTACATATATACAAATATGGCTAAACATGACATAAGATGACCATTTCATGAACAAAGTATCATATTCAATAATCAAAACCCAATAAATGAGTCTCAGATCTATATTAAACAAATTTAATACAAAACCTCTAATCTATAGAAATTAGCCATTTGCCTTATGATATGAATTATATTTTTAACTTTAATTGAAACTAATTGCAAATGAATAAAAATTACTGTTACAAAAGAAAAAATGTAACATTCTAGGTTTTCCAAATGAATCTACCATTATACACCAAACTGTATCACACATACTTGAGAATTTAATTATGTCCTATTAAAATTAAGTATATTTCAACTAGTAACTTAAATAGTCTATTTTTCATGCTTACATTTGGTATCTTTTCTTGTTAATGATATAAAAGAGCTAAAAATTTTTTATAACTGTAGAAAGGGAAAATAAGACAGACTTTAAAAAAGAAAGTTTAAAACCTCATTTAGACCATTTCTTTTAAAACAAATAGGAATGAAAATAGTTCTGATAATATTTCCTAGTACCACAAATTTCCCAGTTTAAAAATTAGAATTCGTATGAGGTTCTGCAAAAGTGTTATTCCTTATGAGAAACTAGGGTTATTTTATTATTGGAAGGAAATATCAGAATATAATTATAATATAAAATATTAAAATCCAACATTTCTACAGGATCTTAAGGAGACATATTATGCCAGTGTTCTTTAGGGGAAAATATTATAACAAACAGAAGTGACAGCATGGCTCTAGGGTAAATCTATACATTTAAATAAAAGTACAGTAATGCTGTTCACATACAAACTATTTCTTATATCAATGATATATTATTATGTGGTGCCAAAAGGATTCAGATAATGTGTCTACATAGCCCGGAACTAAATGTAATAAAACCAGACCAGGATCTGTTTAAATTTATGTTTTTTTTGTGCACATTACTATAGAAAGAAGAGTTTTTCAAGCAACATTCAATAAGATGCCTCACTAGATACAAACTGTTCTACTTTTAACAGAGAACTGCCCAGGCAAAATCAAGCTGCCCAGGTGAAATAATAAACCAAAAGTGTGTGTTACTAGAATGGTATTTTGTGGGAGTATATCATCACACAATGCAGTCTATATTTTAGAAGAGATGGAAAAGAAATTTGGTATGTCTTCATTCATCATAATATGGTATATATTCGACTATGAGCTTTTTTATATATAAATTTTTACCCCGAGTCTTGAATACAGTATGTATGACTACAAATCATTAATAAAACTTTCTACTCTTTTATACATTTGGATATATGGTCTGAATGTGGCATACCCAGGCTGTAGCACAGAAAACTTACCTTATTGTTTCAGTATAAGAGGAAGAAAGGAGGGGAGAAAGGGAATAAAAGCCTGCTTGAATTTAAAAACAAAAGTGATTTCCATATTAAAATAAGGTCAACCCCAAAAGAATGACCTGTTTTTCAGCTTGTGGACGCCCTTGGATGGAAAACTCTCCTGTGTATTTGTCAACAAGAGTCTAAGCGACTTCACTTTCACTTTTCACTTTAATGCATTGGAGAAGGAAATGGCAACCCACTGCAGTGTTCTTGCCTGGAGAATCCCAGGGACGGTGGAGCCTGGTGGGCTGCCATCTGTGGGGTCACAGAGTCAGATACGACTGAAGTAACTGAGCAGCAGTAGTAGCAGCAAGAGTCATATACTAACTAATCTCTGTCAACTCAACATAGATAGTCAAAATACAAAGGGGTAAACTATTCCTAATTAACTATTGAGACCACACAACATAATACTTAATAGTTTGTAAATAAACAATCAGAATAATTTTTATAAATGCTTGCTTGATTAATTTTTATCTCTCTAAATTAAAATTCAACTCAATGAGTTTATGAGGTTAGACCAGTGGTTTTCAATCCAGAATCCTGGACTCCAGGATTCATGCCAAATGGACTCTAAAATAACAATAATGATGCTAATAATAATATGGATAAAATAATAACAAACATTTATTATGTGCTTACTGTCTTCAGAAATTCCATATATGTTACATGCACAAAATTTTTAATCCTTTACAATAAAACTATGAGCTTTGGGATTCTTCATTCTAAAATGAGGAGGAGATAAATGCAGAGAGATATGAGGAAGCTTTTACAGGGTCATTCCATTAGTAAATCACTGATTGATTTGAACCCAAGCAACCTAGATATTTTAATCACTATACATGCCACCTTCCAAGGTAGTCATGGGAAGGCTATGAACTATTTTCAATCCCCATATGTCTTATAGACATTGCCCATTTATCTATTTTGGATGAACTAAATAAAACACTGTTCTTTTGACACCGGTCAAAATTATGTCAATTCAGAGTGGTAACACTAATTGATAACAAATTTTGATCCGAAGTCTGTAGGCATCTTTAGACGCAAGGAAGATCATGACTTATCCAGCCTTTCAGAACCAGTCGGTAGAAAACTTGGCTTTTTGGGTTTCTTGCCAGTATGTTCCTGAACTTCCATCTACTTTCTTTAATGTAATAGCACATCAGAATCGCCTTCACACAGTGTTTTATGGTTTTCACTGCACTTGCTCACCTTAGCACATTCAAAACATCTGGAGCTAATGTTTTAAAGACTTGCAAACTTTTAAAGTGGCTTCTATGCTCAGAAAAAAAAAATGAAACAAGGTAGAACCTACTTTTTATCCAGTCAGCACATCCTCTGGCAACATCCTCTGTTCTTTCCATCTAATTTTAAGGTGCCCAGTTGCAATGGTGTATAACAACCTGATAAGGATTCATTGCAAAATTCAGTCACAGGGTAGGTCAATCTGAAAAAAAAAATAATGTTCACATAAATCCGACCTGGATCAAAATTTTTATTGCAGACATGAAAGTAAGCTAGGGTTGGGGAAAAAAATGAAAGAGCTATAGAAATGTAGCATACTCATAATCTTTCATTTCTGCCCTGGAGAGGCTTGAAATGTTGAAGCCAGGAAATAGAATATGATCAAACAGCCCCACTTGTATGTGACTAAATTGATAAAAACCGTGGAAACCTAAATCTAAATTATGAAGTATATTTATGAAGTCCTATCAAACTGAATTGTTATCTTTAGGTGCTTTAAACAGAAATTCTGAACACTGAATAATGGCCCAATAAATGCTTAATGAGGAAATGAATATATGGTTCTACCAATCCACGCTTTATCTTTTGAGACGGTTTCTTTCACATCTCGAAAATCCACATGAAGCCCAAGACTTGCATCCTATTCCGGGTGTTTTGTGGAAGAAGGAGAAGGTGCTGTATTGCCCAGAGAAGAAACTCAATGCATTTTGAATACTGAGAAGTTACTTTAAAATACGAGTAGAAGTACAATACATGTCATAACATTATTTGTTTGCAGTAATGAATGGTCACAACACCCACAAATTTTCTGCTAATCACAACTGGTAAAACAAAAAAAATGTAAGATGGTGACAGATTTGACATGTAAGCCATTTAGTTAATATTAAACTGTCATTTGGTAGGTTAAAAAAATTGGAGACAAATATTCAAAATTGAATGTCCAATGCATATAACCATTTTAAAGCTGTAAGTGTTTAATTTGAGAAAGATTACACAGAACAGAAAAACATCCAATAGTTCAAATTTTGAGAAAGGGGAAATTCCACCATGTATAGATAAGGATGAAGAAGGAAAGAACATAATCTCCTAATTGCACACACTTAAAATGGTGTGTCTTGTATTGTTTGAATATTGGGCAAACTGCAAATACATCTACAGTATCAGTCTTCAATTGTAAGTGCTGGAATGCAAAGTCATGCAAATATTATATATCTATTCCTCAACCCTCCCCTAAAAATGAAGGGAAACACTTTCTTGAGTATTTACTATAGCAGTGTATCATAACATTTTAACCCTATGCTTTTGATATGAATAAAAAAATCAGTTGGTAAATGTGCATAGGATTTCTCCAAATATCATTCCTATTACTACTATTTGACATAAAAAGTTAAAAGTAATACACAAACAATGTAATAATACTCTGCCATAAAAAAGAATCAAATAATGCCATTTGCAGGGTGGATCTAGAGATTATCATACTAAGTAAAGTAAGTCAGAGAGACAAAGACAAATACCATATGATATCACTTACATGTGGAATCTAAAATATGGCACAAATGAATCTATCTGCTAAACAGACTCACAAACTTAGAGAACAGATTTGTCATTGCCAAGGGGGCAGGGGTATGTGAGAAGGATGGATTGGGAGCTTGGGATTAGCAGATGTAAACTATTACATATAGGATGGATAAATAACAAGGCCCTACTATATAGCACAAGGAACTAAATTCAGTATCGTATAATAAAACATAATGGAAAAGAATATGAAAAAAATATATATATGTATAGTAAATCAAGTACACATCAATAAAATACTTTTTAAATTCAAAATGATCACCCCCAAATTGTCCTTTAATGAAGAATCTACTATAAAAATTTTGTTGTCCTTAAAGACAAAATTCATGAATATTTCATGAATCAAGGAAATAAAGGGAATGAGGCGAGATAGTTCATCAGTGCTGACGCAGTAACTCACAACTCCTAGGGAAAGTGATCTTCAACACAATTTCTGTTTTTTGACTTTTATTTGAGCCGTATTTCCAACAATAACAACAAAATAAGTAGCAGAAAAAAATATTGCTATGTTGGAAAAAATAGATGTAATCGCATTACAAATTGCAAAGTTTTCAGGGACTGATATAGAGGAGAACTACCCAAGTTTAAGAGTTACTGTAAAGCTACAGTTGGAAAAGGCAATGGCACCCCACTCCAGTACTCTTGCTTGGAAAATCCCATAGACGGAGGAGCCTGGTAGGCTGCAGACCATGGGGTCGCGAAGAGTCGGACACAACTGAGCGACTTCACTTTCACTTTTCCCTTTCATGCATTGGAGAAGGAAATGGCAACCCACTCCAGTGTTCTTGCCTGGAGAATCCCAGGGACGGGGGAGCCTGGTGGGCCGCCATCTATGGGGTCGCACAGAGTCGGACACGACTGAAGCGACTTAGCAGTAAAGCTACAGTAATCAAGACAGTGTGGTACTGGCAAAATAACAGACAGATCAAAAGCACGGAATGCAAAGCCCAGTAATGGGCCCATAAATACATTCAACTGATATTCGACAAGGGGCAAAGGCAATACAATGCAGCGAAGATAGTCTTTCCAACAAATGGTGCTGGAACAACTAGACATCCACACCCAAATAAATAAATAAAAACTCTAGACACAGACCTTACATCCTTCACAAAACTGAACTCAAAATGGATCACAAACTTAAGTGTAAAATGCAAAATTATAAAGTCCTAGAAGATAACAGAGGAGGAAATCTAGATAGATATTGTGTATAGCATTTTAGATACAACACAAAATGCACAAATCATGAAATTGATAAGCTGGACTTGGTTAAAATTAAAATTTTCTCTTCTGCCCAAAATTTTGTCAAAAGAATGAAAAGACAAGTCATAGACTAGGAGTAAATACTTGTAAAAGATGTAATTTATAAAGAATTATTGTCCAAAATACACCCAAAAACCTATTTAAACTCCACAATAAGAAAACAAACAACCCTCTTACAAAATGGCCCAAATACTTTAACAGACACGTCACAAAAGAGGATAAGTAAATGGCAAATAAACATACGGAAAGATACTCCACATTATACATCATCAAGGAAACATATTAAAACAAGATCCTGCGACATGCCCATTACAATAGCCCAGATTCAGAACACTGACCACAGCAAGTGCTGATGAGCATGTGGAGAAGCAGGAAAGCTCAGTCATCTCTGGTGAGGGTGCGGAATGGTACAGACACTTGGGAAGGCAGTTCCTTAGTTTCTTATAAAACTATTCTTATCATCAGTTCAGTTCAGTTCAGTCGCTCAGTCATGTTCAACTCTTTGCAACCCCATGAATCGAAGCACACCAGGCCTCCCTGTCCATCACCAACTCCTGGAGTTCACTCAGACTCATGTCCATCAAGTCACTGATGCCATCCAGCCATCTCATCCTCCGTCGTCCCCTTCTCCTCCTGCCCCCAATCCCTACCAGCATCAGAGTCTTTTCCAATGAGTCAACTCTTCGCATGAGGTGGCCAAAGTACTGGAGTTTCAGCTTTAGCATCATTCCTTCCAAAGAAATCCCAGGACTGATCTCCTTTAGAATGGACTGGTTGGATCTCCTTGCAGTCCAAGGGACTCTATGATCCAGCAATAGCATTCCTTGGTCTTTACCCAAAGAAGTTCAAAGCTTATGTCCACACAAAAAACCTGCACATGCATGTTTATAGCATCTTGACTCATAACTACTAAAACTTGGAAGCAAACAAGTGGTCCTTCAGGAGGGAAATGGATAAATCATGCTACATCTGGCAAAAGTAATATTATTCAGCTATGAAAACCTTAAAATGATTGGTAGTTGCCAGAGACTGGAGGGAGAGAGAGATGAATAGATGGAGTACAAAAGATTTTTAGGGCAGTGAAACTACTCTAAATAATACTAGAATGATATGTGTGTGTGTGTGTGCATGCAAGTGCATGCTCAGCTGCTCAGTCGTGTCAACTCTTGGCAACCCTATGGACTGTAGCCTGTTAGGCTCCTCTGTCCATGGGATTCACCATGCAAGAATACTAGACTGGGTTGCCATGCCCTCCTCCAGGGGATCTTCCCAACCCAGGGATTGAACTTGCATCTTTTAAATCTTTGTGTTGGCAGGCGAGTTCTTTACCACTTGTGCCACCTGGGAAGTCCATGTGTATCATTAAATATTTCCAAATCCATAGCCTGCACATCACCAGGAGTGAACTCTCATGTTAACAATGGACTTTGGGTGAGAATAAAGTATCAATTTAAGTTGAGAGATTTAACAAATACACCACTCTGATGCCAGACATAGATAACAGACAAGGGTATGCGTATGAGAACACAGGGTGCATAGGGAAAATCTCTGCACTTTCTTATTTTTGTCATGAATCTAAAACTGTTCTAAAAATAGCCTGTTTAAAAATACACAGGCCATTAGAAACCCCGAGTCAATGCTATGAAATGAAAATGCAATTGACAAGCTAAAGACTTTTTCTTCCAAATCTCCAGAGAAGTATCCAGAGGATGGTATGACTCAGTAATCAATAATTAAAAAGAAAAATGTTCTACTTTGTTTTACAGCTTCCTCTCAAATATTAAGAGTGATCCTTCTGTTGAGAGGAAAGATCATTTTGAACTCAAACAAGGTGGGGTCAAAGGCCAAGAAGCCCTCATCACCTCCCACCTCCCCCCACCTTGCCTAGAGTCACAGAGTAATGCAGACCCTGCCATCCACACTGCCTCACTTCTGACTACAATCTTTCCCAGATGGTTGGACAAGCAAATACATGAATATAAACAAGGCCCATCTTATAGAGGAAGTTGTGTAAAAGTCAGCCTCTAGGCAGAGGGAACTGGAAGATGGAAGTTATGTATTAACATGGAAGGGATGTGTGATATATTCTGGAAAGAAAATAAGAGCTTGCTGAATAGTGCACTAATGAGAATATATCTTATACACTCTTGCCCTCCCACACCTGGAAATATATAACCCAAAATGCTAACAGTTCCTACTCATGGAAATAAAAGCAGGGGGACAATGGAGGCTTCCACTGTTTATATGCTTCAGTGCTGTTGGAAATATATCTATTTTTCACAAACACTACTTGTGTAATTTGTGTGTTAGTCACTCAGTTGTGTTCTACTCTTTGCAACCCCACGGACTGCGGCCCTCCAGGCTCCTCTGTCCATGGAATTCTCCAGGTAAGAATACTGGGGTGGGTTACCATTTGTGTCTCTAGGGGATCTTCCCAACCCAGGGGTGGAACCCGGGTCTTCCACACTGCAGGCAAATTCTTTACCACCTAAGCCACCCAGGGAAGCCCTTATGTAATTTAACAACAAACTAAAATATGAGGAAGGCTTAGAATTGTATACTTCTACTGAGGAAAAATGAGAGCCCTGTTCACAAATTTTTAATACACCCCAGCCTTTAAGACCTGCTTATAACCTCCAGCAACTTCTTTTATCCAGTTGTCAGGCAGACCACTGGGGGCTGGAAAAATGGAAAAGACGCTGGTCTAATTATAAGCAGTAATGAATTCATGACTTCATCTTGATTTCACTGAGAATCAGTTTTCTTATCAAGGTGAATAATCTTTGATAATATGGTTCTTAGCGGGAATTAATGATATATGTCAAGAATCACTCATGATATGTCAAGAATTCTTAAAAGAACGAAGAAAATCAATGTTTAAAATATTGGGTTGGCCAGAAAGTTCATTTGGGTTTTTCCATAAGATGATGCGGAAAAACCCAAACTTTTTGGCCAACCCATATTTGTGCGAGCATCTTCAATTTCCACTTGGGTCTGAGGGTTAGTCTCTGAGCATGCGTGATGGCTTTACAGATTTCTCTGTAAACTAGAGTTGCTTGTTCTCATGTGATGCAGTAGGAGCAGCCTTGCCCTGACCTGGCCCCAGGAAAGCCTCTGGTCCTGGGAGGGAGAGCGAATTTGACCTTCAGTCTGCTGGAGGTGACTCAGTCTAAGTGACTCAAAGTCTAAGTGACTCAAAGTGGCTAAAATCTCTGCCCAGTTCCTTAGACTGATGACTAACAGTCAGGTGGTATTAGAAAGTGTGCTATATACACCTTTTATAAGCTGGTTTGTGAAAATACTGGCTGAGTCATGTGCTTGGGTGCCTGGGGACCAACCACGTGTGCACAGACCCTGCACAGGGAGGGCAGCTCATCTTAGACACTGGTAAGATGCAAACCCAAGCACAGACCACAAAGAGGAGGTTGTCTTGGCCAGCCTCAACCAGGCTTTTCTCTGTCCAAATACAGCTTGCTTTCCCCTATTGAATGTGATGGATATGTAATTGATTCCTTCATCTTTGCTCACTGACTAAACATTGCTGACATAATAAGAAGTGGTGGGAATTTTTTCAAAAATTAAGTTAAGTGAAGCTCCTGACTTTAAGGAACTTATGCTCTAGAAGGGAATACATGATAACAAAGGAAAATGCAAAATGTACATCATTTTACATTTTTGGATAAGCAGCAAAGACTAGACTAGCCCAGAAGCAGCACAGCAGAGACTTGGAAGAAAGACAGCCAAGGCATAGAAGTCTGTGCACTGGACTTAGAATTAGAAGTTTCTACACCACAGTTCTGCCCCTTAAAAAGCAGCAGGCTTTAGTCAATCATTTAAATTCTCTAACTTCAGTCTGCTCATCTGCAAAACTTATACTATTACCAGAATTAAAGAATATAAAAATTAAAGAATTTTTTTAAGAATTAAAGAATGTAAAACTACGTAAAGTATCTGTGAACCATTAAAAAACTCTACAATATAAAAGCATTGTCAATGACTAGGAAACTAAAGAAATATTTAATTAGAAAAGACAGCATTGGAGCTACATGCAAGGTCAGGGGCAGGCAGAGGTTAGCCTTTTTGGGGAGGGAAGAAGTAAGAGACAGGCAGAAGACAGACTGCCAGAAATGCTTGGAGAACGGATCTCCCTGTAAACTCATTAATAAAGCATGGGATGCAGACAGTTCTGCGTGAGGCTAGAAGTTTCAGAAAATACAAAAGCAGCTGTGAATGCCCAATTAAGAAGGTGAGACTTTATTTCTTAGACTATAAGGAAACACTGAAAGGTTTAAGGTTCTTTGTTGCATTATCAGAGATATACTGCTGCTGCTGCTAAGTCGCATCAGTCGTGTCCGACTCTGTGCGACCCCATAGATGGCAGCCCAACAGGCTCCTCCGTCCCTGGGATTCTCCAGGCAAGAACACTGGAGTGGGTTGCCATTTCCTTCTCCAATGCATGAAAGTGAAAAGTGAAAGTGAAGTTGCTTAACCATGTCTGACTCTTAGCGACCCCATGGACTGTAGAGACATGTTAGTGACACACTAAAAGTTTGCGGGACGCAGGAGTGAGGAAGACCAGGAGGTAACGTGATCTCCTAATAAATTATTGAAACAGCTCAGGTAAGAAAAACTGGTAGAAATCTAACATGCACCACTTATATTCTAGCAATTCCATTTTTAGGATCTATTATACACCAATATATTTACATGAACAAATCTACGTGAAAGTGTACGTAAAGAAGAAATTGTATGACTTAAATAACAGTGATATTGTTTAAAAATGGAAAAACCTAAATGTTACCAAGGAAACGTTAACTAAACAGCAACGCATCTATACTATGTGATGGGTGGTGGTTTAGTCACTAATTTGTGCTTGACTCTCCCAACCCCATGGACTTTGCCCACCAGGCTCCTCTGGCCATGGGATTTTCCAGGCAACAATACTGGAGTGAATTTCCATTTCCTTCACCAGGGGATCTTCCCGACCCAGGGATCAAACCCACGTCTCCTCTGTATTGCAGGCTGATTCTTTACCAACTGAGCCACCAGGGAAGCATACTATGTGATCCTATGCAGTAATGAAAAGAGAATTAAAGGAATGGGAAGTGATAATGGAGCTATTTCTGAAATGCTAACTGGAAACAGCAAGCCAAAGAATGAAACATAAAGTAAAACCACATTAGAGTGCTTTAATGTTACATATGTGAATATGTATATGCATGATTGAATACAACTGGAACTGAAGGTGGTAACAGAAATGAACTCCGGGGAAAGGAGTGAGGGCAGAGAGAATAAGGAAGGACAACTTCCATGTGTCTTTCCACTTGTGGAAAGACATGTCCCTCAACCCTGCTCTACATACTGGAAAGAAAACTAGGAGACAAACAAGAAATTCTCTCCAGGTCACTTCCGTTCTAGTGATGGAAAATAGGTAACATGTAGATCATGAAATATCGCACAGTGCGAAGTACAACGGAGAGATATGATGGGAATAACTCAGTGTAGACTTTAGACAGCATGATTGTTTGGGGTTTCTACTGCCTCTAATTTAGCGACTTTAAACAACATCTACTTATTATCTCAGGCTCCATGAGTCAGATTTTGGGGTCCTCTCGCAGGTCTTACAAGGCTGCAGTCAACGTGGTGGCCAGGATGTCTTCTTTCTGGAGGTCTGGCCCGGCTCCAGGCTTACTAGGTGAGCTGGCAAAACTTTTCTCAGGGTTATCCCACTGGGAGACCTGCTTCTTACTGGTTATCAGCTGGAAGCAGCCCCAGGTCCACCATCTACGTGTGGAGACCGTCTTCACAGACAGCTCACAGCAAGGCAGTGAGAATCTCTCTCGGTTCCATCTGCCAGGATAGAACCATGTACAACATAACGTTAACTGTGGGTGTGACATCCCATCCTCTGAGCTATGTTCCATCATCAAACGCAAGTCCCAGGTGACACCCACATTCCAGGAGGGGATGAATCAAGAGTGACTCACTGGGGTTGCCCTGGGGTGTTTCTGCCACAGTGACCAAGAAAGCCCCTCTAGATGGGTGGACATTCAGGCTGAGATCTGAATAATCAGAAGGAGACAGCTGGTCTCTACCCAGTGATGGACTACCCAGAGTTCCCAAGCACTGCCAGGTATTCCCTGAGCACTGATGAGTATCCCTCCAGCACTGACACGGTATTCTCCCAGCACTGACAGGTATTTCGGGAGCCCTGGCAGGTATTCCTCAAGCACTGGTGGGTATTCCCCAGCTGCTGAAAGTGTTGGCACCTGGGAGTGTCCAGTTGCATGAAATTAAATGAGTTTACCATCAGACAGAGGCGTCTCTAATGTGGTGGCGGTCTAAGAAAGCAAATCAAAATCTCATCCTGTAAATGCCTCAAGGTTCCAAAACTGAAACCTAAGGACAACCAACCACAGATAGACAACTAGGACTGAGCTGTAGCCAATCAATAATTTTCTCACTTTGCTTTGGCCTTTCATCTACAAAGGTTTCTCCCCAGTTCCCTTTGGTGGGACACGGCTAACCTCTTCAGGTACGGCACTGCCAAGTTCAATTTATTAGTTTTCCTTCAATTTGTTGTTGTTCAGTAGCTAAGTCATGTCTGACCCTCTGCACCCTCATGGACTGCAGCACGCCAGGCTCCTCTGTCCTCCACTATCTCTCGGAGTTTGCTCAAATTCATGTCCATTGATTTTTGCCTTTTCATACTGTCCATGGAGTTCTCCAGGCAAGAATGCTGAAGTGGTTTTCCATTCTCTCCTCTAATGACATTTTGTCAGAACTCTCCACTATGACCCATCCGTCCTGGGTGGCCCTGCACAGCATGGCTCATCGCTTCATTGAGGTACGCAAGCCCCTTCACCATGACAAGGCTGTGATCCATGAAGGGGTTTCCTTCCATAACTCCCAGTAATGATGAAGAGTGAAGGCCTGGCCCCTCGACTCAACCCCGGACAACTGTGAGGGGCCAACCCAGCCTCAAGTCCTCTCGGGGTCAGCTATGGGTTTAATAAGGCTGTGACGCAGCCCCCTTTCTCTGCCTGCACACTTGCTTCCCCCCTTTGCACAATGTTGACCCCAAGAGCATTCCCTAATGAAGTTCTCATATCCTACTTTCTACTGCAGAGTCTGTTTCCTGGGAAACGGAACCTGCAGCAGTAGTGATAGAATGATTAGAGTGATAAACATTCCAGAAAGAGGAGACTGCGAGTGCTAAGGCTTTTCAAGTAGGAAGGGCAGGCCAAAAAAAAAAGTGACTGAGGTTAGAGTGTAACTGTTCAAAAGAATGGCTCAACTTGAGGTCAGAAAATTAGGTCAGTGTTAGATCACACAAGGCTGTGTAAGCCAGGATACGGAGGTTTGATTTTTCAGTGTGATGGAGATATAATATATATCTCCATCAACACAATACAATACAATACAAGTACATTTATATTGTACTTAAAAATGAAAAGTTTTTAGATCAATAAAAACCAATTCAATGTCAATATAAAATATGCAAATAATAGAAAATAGTAAGAGAATAGAGAATAAGAGAATAGATGAATAGATACACTTGATAACAGATGAAACCCTGGAAAGGGAAAAGATGCAAGTTTCTCTGACCAATGCAATGGACAAACAAGAGGTAGAATTAAGTTATTTATCATCAGTTATCATCTCTGATTTGGTTTTAATAGAAACAATGGAGCCTGTGGTTGTGATAAACCCGTATTTGAGAAATGCTTATTGATGTCTCCACATACTTTTAAATTTCAGCTCTTTCGAATGGACATATTCTTTGCAAACAATACCAAGACAGCTGACCCACTAAATATGGCACCCTAACAGGAAATAATGCTTACATAGAACCTGAAATCTTTACTGTTCAATTCTCTCAAGCTGTGCAATGTATTGCTGCAAAGAAGCAGTCTTTTCGCTGTCACGCCCAAGACGAAGAGCGCTCAGGGATACAGGGCTCAGATAGCTTTACCAACAATGGTTCCTTTCAAAAGCAGAGGAAGCTGACAGCAAAAATGTTTGAGAAGTGGGATTTGAAGAATTTCATAAATTCCTCTTTCTACTTCTTTCCACTTAAAGACAATTCAAATTGCTTGCTTCTACCCTATAAGACAAGCTAGCATTAAGCTTTTAACCTTGACAGAGAGGAAAACTGCAGTATCATTGTGTAGGAGGCTGCCTGCTGAGTGCCACGAGCAACCTAACATTCTTTCTCAAGTGGAAAGATGAAAGTTCTCGGCACATTTTATCAGGGAGAGTCAAACATTAGATCTCTGGGACTTAAAAGTAGAATGATGTTAAAATTTCGATAAATTCTCTACACGCACTACTAATATTAAGATTTTAGTCATTCAACTGATGCAAAAATGTAACTCAAATGGATACTAATTATTTTCGACCCATGTATCTAATGAGCCTTAGAGTTTAAGCAGATGAAAAATACTTTACCTTATTTATTTATTAACAGCTTTAGACCTTTGGTAAAAAGGAGTTCTCTGAAGACAGAGTTGGTCTTAACCTTGTTAATGATGACAAGGAGAAAACTAACCTATGTGTTGCTGTTGTGGTTTAGTGGCGAAGTCGTATCTGACTTTTTTGTGACCCCATGAACTGTAGCCTACCAGGCTTCTGTCTCCATGGAATTTCTCAGGCAAGAATACTGGAGTGGGTTGCCATATCCTACTCCAGGGGATCTTCCCGACCCAGGGATTGAACCCATGTCTCTTGTATATGCAGCAATCAAAGAAAAATAAGTATTATTCCCCACTTTACAAAAGAGAAAACAAGTCCAGTGACATCAAACAGTTTATCCACTATCACGAAGTCACTAAATGGCAAAGACAGGGATAGACCCAGAGCCATGATGCTGTCTCAGCACCCTGCTGTGGTATTCTTACTAGGTAGGTTGCTTCCTCCCCAGCACCACATGTGCCTTAGAATACGATCTTAGGCAGAGAGGCAGAGAGCTAAAGGCACCTGCCAGATTTCATCAGAATAAAACAGATTCAGATACTTATGGCTGTAGTGCTATGGGAACACTTAAAAAGTGTGAGTAGTCACTGTGCTACCTGATTTCAGCTTCTTTGGTTAATAACAACTTATTCTCCCAATATTTCTTCTTTAATAGCTGAAACTTTATTAAGACTGAAAATAAATGCAATTATCTGTGAAGGATATATGTGCTTGAGTGTACATTGCAGAGTGAAAACAGGAATTAACTGCAAACAGGCAGAAGGGGACTTCTGGGAGAAATGGAAACACTTTAAAACTCGACTTTGATCAAGGTTGAGAAATTCTATAAATTTACTAAAATATTGGATCACACATTTACAATGTGAATTTCATAGTATGTAAATTATATCTCAATAAAATTATTTTTAAAGGATAAGAAAGAATGGGGTGCATATTACTGCTAAATATGAATAGTATGAACATATTAATATAAAATGATTGATAATGTACTTGAAGGAAAGGGAATAGAGTCACCAAGCATGTGTATTTGAGAGAATGAGCACGAAGGGGCTAAAGAAAAATCAGGAAGGGGGCATGGTGCCAGCGTTTCCTGCTGTTCTGCATCATGTAAAATGATCATCCAGCAGGGTCATCACAAAACCTCCACTTAAGAATTCCCTGAGGAAAATTCAGCATGGAGTGGAGAGGTGATTCCTCCAAGACCATAAAACCAGTCTCAGAGCTCAGTTCAGACTGAGACCCTAGGACAGAAACCCACATTCTAAAGAAGTGGAGTCTGTCTGGAGCATTCCTATTATACTTAAATATTCATCCATTTAGTGAACTTTTGTTGAGCAACTCATATGCCAGACGTGGCCAGCCATCTAATCCTCGTGTGTAATCCCATGAGGCGGAAGTGTCATTGTGATTTTAATGTCATGCGAGTCTCCATAGGACTGACCAACCTACGAGGACATGCAGGGCCATGTGAATGACATCAACCCAAACTCTCACGGCTCTTGCTACGTTTCCCTCAGAGGATCCCAAACGCTGGCAAAGGCCACCTATTCAGACAACTTCCGAGAGTCCCAAGGATGTTGCTCTGGGAGCAGCTCTGAGATGCTGCTCTGCACGTTGTCACGGGACAGCACTATCTCACCGGGGCTCTCCAGATGATGCCACGCAGAAATGTGCGGTTCTGTCTGGGGAGGGCTCAACAGCTCTCAGTTTCTTTTGAGTAGGGAATGCTAAGGAACGATGCCTGTCCATCCACACTTGAAAATGCTTTAGCGCAAATGGTTCAGTCTTTGCTTACCCTTCTTTCAGCCCCAGGCATGAGCCCTTGACCCTGAATGGAGGCATGTGCCAACCCCACACTGAAGTCAGGACCGCCACTTGCCTACGGTCGTCAAGGCTCTGTGGCTGAGGGCAGCACACCATGTCTAGCTTTACGTCTGCTTGTTACGGGCCAGGTCCCAGGGGCCTTCCCAACCCTGCTCAGGGAGATCTCTAGGGAACCATCCAGCCTCATCCCTCTTCCCAGTATGTTTGCACAATCCAAATCCAGTTTTTTAGACTGTGTGAGTCCGATAACATCAAGGATTCCATTACGAGCCCCTCATCTGCCAGAGGACACCACTCCCACAAGCACAATCCCTTCTGAATTAGGGTTTGGTCACCTGCATTCACTCTATTAAATATATCTCGCTAAGAAACCTTCCTAACATCACAGAACATTACTTATACTATATAAATATACATGCAAACATATTCTATAATGCAAGCTTTGTAATGATAAATAAATCAGTTCATAAACATTTACTCAGTTCTCAATATTCCTAAATTTTTAACCAATCATGTCTAACAACTCAAATTTAAATTTATATTTTTCAAATAACATATCACCAAATTAACAACTGAACTGAAGTTTAAAGAAAAGAGATAGTATGAAATGTCTTTTAAATATAGTAAAAGAGTTCACCTTTAAAATAAAACATATGGCTTTGGTTTTCCATTTTCTTTTTTTTTCTCATATTTTCTCTGGCTTTGAAGAGGAATCTACAGAGATAAAATAAGTCATCTGTAGGAGAGCTCAGTAAACAACAGTAGTGTTTACACAGTTCTTCATATAAGCTTTGAAAAAACGGAGCACATGGCCAGATTACACATCTAAATTTTATGATGTCCATAATTCACTGCTACCATCCTAGGTCTTGAAGATTGCTAAATTATATCCTTGATCTTATATGTATATAAGAAGAATCAATTTACACTTGGCTATGTAGTCATACACTACACATATTTGTAAGACCAGAACATGTATAATTTGATAATATTGACTAAAGCTTTGACCTGACTTATTCTGCATTTAGCTTACAATTGAAATCTCTACAGGTACCCCTACTTGTTAAAAATAATTTACAAAATAGTGTTTTAAAAATTCATGGTAATATCTCCCAAAATGACACAGGGAATTTTTATTTTTAATGATATATTTAAAGTTGAAGATACAAATTGAGTCAGGTTCTCCTAGCATCTAAAATGACTCCTAATGTATAAGCTACTTCACTAGAGCAACTTCACCAGTGTGCACAGAGCAGTTAATACAGAACTTGCTGCCCACTGAGGCTCTTAGAGAAACAAAATAACCTGAAATAAACTTAGGATACTCAGAAAGACCAACCAATAAATAAAATACATACATACATTCAGTGTTTTGAGATGGGTATTATTTTTGATAAACATATGATAGATGGTAAATTATTTTATTTAATTTGAATACGAACATATTATAATATTTTATACATTAATTTATTGACTGATTCAACAAATATTTCCTGAGTGTCCAGGAGAGACATGGTGACTGGAGTCGTGAGAAAATAAGCTAAATATCAGACAAAAAGTCTTGCCTTCATAGCACTGGCTTTCCAGTGAAGCAATAAACAATAAACAAAATAAGGGGATAAATCATACGTCAGGTGGGGAAAGTGCTAGGGGGAGGAATAAAGCAGAGCAGGATGCTGGGGACATATGGAGCGCTTATGATGGAAACAGGATGGAAGACCTCAGGGAAAAGTGACATGAGCCCAACAGCCTGGAGATGGGTGAGCCGGTCTCGTAGCTTTCTAGAGAACGAGAAATCCAGTACAAAAGAACAACAATTGCAAAGGCCCTGATGTCAGTATGCTTGGTAGGAGAACAGTATAGATATGGTGACAAGTAACTGGGGAGACGGAGAAGGCAACGGCACCCCACTCCAGCACTCTTGCCTGGAAAATCCCATGGACGGAGGAGCTTGGTGAGCTGCAGTCCATGGGGTCGCTAAGAGTCAGACACGACTGAGCGACTTCACTTTCACTTTCCACTTTCATGCACTGGAGAAGGAAATGGCAACCCACTCCAGTGTTCTTGCCTGGAGAATCTCAGGGACGGGGGAGCCTGGTGGGCTGCTGTCTATGGGGTCGCACAGAGTCGGACACGACTGAAGCGACTTAGCAGCAGCAGCAGCAACTGGGGAGAAACTGGAGAGGAGGCAAGGTGGAAATGTGTGTGTGTGTGTGTGTGTGTGTTTATAGGGCCTCTTACGCCACTATAAGAACTTTACTTTCATCCAAGTAAGACAGGAAATAGACTAAGATAACAAGGTTGTGAACAAATAAGTAAAAAGAACTAGTTTATATTTTTAAAAACTTATTCTGATAGTTTTGTTGAAAATCGACTAGAAGGCGGCAAATGCATAAGCATCAAGACCAGGGAGGCGGCTCTGAGACTCTCACGCAGGAGAGAGGCAAGGATGGAACCAGGGCCATAGCCACGGAGGTAAGAAGCGGTGACAATATGAGGGCAGAGCCAAGAGAATTACCTTCCGCATCGGATTAGATGATGGGAGGAAAAGAGGAGACAAAAGTGATCCAATTATTTTTAACCCAAGAAACCGAAAAAATGGGGAAGACAGAAGGAGAAGGAGCTTTCTGGGTGCAGGCTTGCAGGTCAGAAGGTGATATGATTCAACATGTTAAGTTTGAAATTATTATCAGTCAGCCATGTGGAGGTGAACAGTAGGTGATCTGAGCCAGAAATTATGTGTATGTGAAAGTTTTTGATGGAGATGAATGGATAGATACACAGATGGATGGATAGATAAATTTCAGTTCAGTTCAGTCGCTCAGTCGTGTCCGACTCTTTGCGACCCCATGGACTGCAGCACGCCAGGCCTCCCTGTCCATCACCAACTCCCGGCGTTTACTCAAACTCACGTCCATTGTGTCAGTGATAAATAGTAGATAGGTTTTTAAGGCCATGGAACTGGATGGCATCACAAAGTCATGGAGTTTGGGTAGAAAACAAAATAGGTGCAAGGACTGAGTCCTGGAGCATTCCAGTTAGAAGTTAAGAAGACCAGGGACCAGCAAAGGAGACCAGGACAATTTCATCACACATGTATATTAAAAACTTGTGTAAACCTGGACATTCTGTTCTTCCCAGATCCAAGAGGCCGAAGCATTACACACAATGTTGCCATGTGAAGGGGAGACACAGCCTAGAACTGTGTACCATTCACGGTCACACAGAACCATGAATCTACAGGGTCAACTTGTAGCTCCCTCCAGGAAAAGATATCAGGTAGTATCGGAGATCAAGATTCCAAAGTGTGATCAGGAGACAGAACTAGCTCAGTCACCAAATCATTTACATTCATTCAGCTAATAGTGAGCAGAGCCAACTGAGTGAGCCACTGTCCCCGGTGGGCACAATAAGTTCAGAGCCTACCGAATATATATATACATATATATACATTTTAATGATACATCACCATTTACAATAACAGGAAAATGTTTTTCTTTTTGGTCAGTATTGCCAAGTTCTGTGTAGATGGAGCGCATTAAACAAAGATGACAGCGACAATATTCTCCATTTGTGGGCTTCCCTGCAATGTGATCTTGCCCATTCCTAGGCAGAGTCTAGTCCCCCTTTTCTTACGTTCCAGGTTGGACTTAGTGACCAATGTGTAACCAAGAGAACATATAGGAAGTGACTCTATGTGACAGCTGAGGCTAGGTCAGAAACGCTGCAGCATTTCCACCTGGTTCTCTTGAAACATGTGCTTTCCAGACACTGCTCTTAGGACTGGTGCTCCTGGAAGCCAGTCACCACACTCTCAGAAGCACAAACAAGACAGAGAGGCTGCAGTGCCTAGCCACACTTAAGTCATCACCCATCAGGCATTAAGAGCCTTTCTTAAGATTCTGCCCCAGCATTTGATACACCCTCACTGTAATGCTGGAGAAGCCTCTTGAGAGTCCCTGGGACTGCAAGAAGATCAAACCAGTCAATCCTAAAGGGAATCAACCCTGAATATCCATTGGAAGGACGGATGCTGAAGCTCCAGTACTTTGGCTACCTGATGTGCAGAAGTGAATCATTGCTAAAGACCCTGATGATAGGAAAGATTGAAGGCAAGAGGAGAAGGGAGTGACAGAGGATGAGATGATTGGATGGCATCACTGACTCAATGGACATGAGTTTGAGCAAACTCCAGGAGATGGTGAAGGACAGGGAAGCCTGGTGTGCTTCAGTCCATGGGGTCGCAAAGAGTCAGACACAACTGAGTGACTGGACAATAAAAACAGCAACAACAGCTATCTGAATCTTCCAAGCTGAGGCCCAGATTCCAAGGACCCCTATCTGAGTTTCTGAGCGTAACACAATAGTTTCCATTTTGTACCACTAAGATTTGGGTGTGAATTATTAAGCAGCGACGGATGATGGTATCAATCATGTTTTCATCATCTAACTCATTTAATCTTCAAAAGGAATATATTAACTGGATATTATTCTCTGCATTTTACAATGGGAACTGAGCTTTAAGAATGGTTAACACAGCTAAAAAATGGTAGAACCAAGATACAAACAGAGTTACAGACCCAGAAATGGTAAAGAATGTTATGATACACAGTGTGGGCAAGAAACTATGCTGCTGCTGCTGCTGCTGTTAGTTGCTTGTTGTGTCCGACTCTGTGCGACCCCATAGACGGCAGCCCACCAGGCTCCGTTGTCCCTGGGATTCTCCAGGCAAGAACACTGGAGTGGGTTCCCATTTCCTTATCCAATGCATGAAAGTGAAAAGTGAAAGTAAAGTCGCTCAGCCGTGTCCGACTCTTAGCGACCCCATGGATTGCAGCCTATCAGGCTCCTCCATCCATGGGATTTTCCAGGCAAGAGTACTGGTGTGGGGTGCAATTGCCTTCTCCAAGAAACTATGCTAGGTACTGGGAAAATAGGAAATAAATATATGAAATAACTCATCTTTGATACTTACATAAGCAAAATAAGGAATCAAGATATTCATATGTGGCAATCACTTTCTTCTCAAATTCTTTAACTCAGTAGCCTTGCAAACAGCGCATTCACTCATTAATCATGCATTCAGTAAGTGGTCACTGGGTGCTAACATGATATTGATCAGGAGAGAAAATGAAGGAGAGGGTGCCTTTATAAATCAACCACATGTGTTCTATTCTAGGAGTAAGATTTCTAAAACATCTTGCTAATAAACGGGAAAAGAGTAGGATTGAAGGTTGAGAAAATGGTTCATCAAAGTGGTACATAACTCACACACAGAGAAACAGGTTCTGAAAGATTACATAAAGCATGGAAGAAATGACTAAAATAGGCACATATGTTCCCGGTGGAAAGTGGAGGCAGGGAGGTACTGGGATGGGGAGCTTGCATAGGATCATTTCTGGGAAGAATAAATTGAGATTGACATGAAATATGTGGCATTCAGAGTTATTCACAATTAGGGGAATTATTTACATACATAGTCTTAAGATTCTGCTGTATATTTTCCAAATTTCATTTACAAATTCCACATAAAGTGTTCTGAGGAATAAAAAGGAGTTTAATCCATACTGCCAGGAGAAGCAAGGATGGCTGTGTAAGGGACAGAAAATGTCTCCGTTTCTTCTAGACTTCCTGCGTCACATAGATATTTATTCTTTTTACTCTGAGGAACCTAAGAAAAATCTAAGGAAATACAGGGTTGGTGCACTAAGACAGATTCTACATTCGCTCTCAGCTTGCCCGGCCAACATCAGGAGAGATGTCTGGGTTTGGTTGGAATGCATGATCATCACCTGCCTACAATCTCAAGTCACTAAAGACCTTTAGTGGAGACAGAACAGAGGGTATGTGTATCCTATGAGTGTGTGTGAGTGTGTGGTTTCTTCAGTGTAACGGTCTGTAGCAGAAATGAGATCTTGGTCAACTCCATTTTCCACCCTTAAAAAGGAAAATTAACATCCTATGATTGTATTGGGTATAAGTTAGGCCACAAGAATGTATTTTAAAACATGGGAAGTACAACCAGTATTTTATAATAACTGTAAATGGAGTGCAACCTTTGAAAAATTTTTTAAAAAATTTAAGACATTACTGGGTTTGTTTTACAATATTGCCACTGAAAATACTGTTCCAATTTTACATAATGCAAACTTAATTATTTTCTTTAAAGAAACTAAACCACTCACAAAGGTATTCATTAGTCCACATCTCCAAGAGACTGCCTCTCTAGCTGAACATTTGGTTCTTGAAAATTGAGTGTTATTGGCTCAGAGTTTTAGCATTGGTGCATTATTTGAAAATAAGCAGAAGGTTTATAAACATGGGGTTTAAAAAAACTAGAGATCTAAACTCTTAGCTGATGAAGGAGTAGCAATCAGCATATGGAAGGATCAATGCTGAGTCTACTTTTAATTGACCTGCTTTGCTTCGTAGATGTAGTGAATGGGGAGGTGGGATAGTTACACAGTACAAGTTAATGTGCAAAATGGCAATGGCAACAGTTCTCTATTTATTCTTCATATCTATTAAAATTAGTTTCTTCCACCCCATGCTCTAAGAAATGAGAAGGATGCTGCTGCTGCTGCTAAGTCGCTTCAGTCGTGTCCAACTCTGTGCAACCCCATAGACGGCAGCCCACCACTTGCCTGGGATTCTCCAGGCAAGAACATAGTAACCATTTAATGACAATTTTCAAATTTATAATATTAGTCAAATATCATAATGAATTCATAAATTCATGAACATTATTATCAATTAAATATGACTGACATCAACATTGGTCAGAAAATGCTGAGATTGTGGACCACAATTTAAGTACATTCTCTATTTTTTGCCATTTTTTTCCCCATAGTGTTCTCTCAGCATGGAAGGCCTGACATTCATTCACAAAGCATTTCATAGGCTCCTATTATGTGCCAGCTCTGGGAGTCAAACCCAAGCAAGATACAATTCTTTTCTCAAAGAACTCAGAGTTAAGCAAAAGAGGGCAGGTAGGAAAGTAAGTAAGCGCACTGAATAGGTCTCAAGACAGAGGAAAACTTATATAAGGAAATAAGGGGCCACGAACAACGAAGCAAACAGTAAGGTTTTTACCTGGGAGAGATATCAGGAAGGGCTTCACAAAGAAAAGGGTTTCTGAGTGGAGTCTGGAAAGGAATGTGAGACAGGGCCGCTTCAGAAGCTCGAAGGCACAAAACAGTCCAGCCTGCTTCCTTTGAAGAATATGTTCAGATTTAATAGACAGATAAAAAGGAATAGATACAGAGAAACGGATAGAGATGTTCTGTTATATGTTATATAATTATATAACATATATGCAAAATAGGTATTTATATATAATACATGAATATGTAATAAGTGAATGTGTATACATAAACATATGTAAATAGATACATATGTGTATTCTGCATTCTTTTGAGAAAAGGAGTCATTTTGGCCAGCCTGTGGAATGCTCTTTTCTACACTTCCCATCTTTGACCCTCCATTTCTGACTAGATCCACAGTTTTATTTTTAAAAAATGCTTACTCAGTGCGCACTCATATTTGAGAGCAAAACAGTACCAAGAAAAATACTTGAAATTCAAAATTTCAATCATATTTTTATTAAGTCGTTTACATATAAGTCATTTACATAAAAAAATATTTTTAGAAGCATTCCATCCAATCTTTTTGCAGTAAGCAGAGCTAAATGCACTTACTTCAAATACTCTGATGCCACCTTGTGGTCTGTTTTCAATATGACATCCCACAGATAATCACTTTTTTATTTTGTTATTTAAAAAGCTGGCTTAAAACTCAACATTCAAAAAACTAAGATCATGGCATCCGATCCAATCACTTCAAGACAAATAGATGGGGTAACAGTGATGGAATTTATTTTCTTGGGCTCCAAAGTCACTGCAGATGGTGACTGCAGGCATGAAATTAAAAGACGCTTACCCCTCTGAAGGAAAGCTATGACAAACCTAGACAGCACATTAAAAAGCAGAGACATCACTTTGCTGACTAAGGTGTACATACGTGCATGCTGGGGTTTCCTGGGTAGCTCAGCTAGTAAAGAATCTGCCTGCAATTCAGGAGACTCCGGTTTAATTCCTGGGTCGGGAAGTTCCCTTGGAGAAGGGATAGGCTACCCACTCCAATATTCTTGGGCTTCACTAGAGGCTCAGATGGTAAAGAATCCACATGCAATGTGGGAGACCTGGGTTCGATCCCTGATTCAGAACATCCCCTGGAGGTAGGCATGGCAACCCACTCTAGTACTCTTGCCTGGAGAAACGCCATGGACAGAGGAGCCTGGTGGGCTATGGTCCATGGGGTCACAAATAGTCAGACATGATTCAGCAACTAATCACACACAGCATGTGTGTGCTAAGTCATTTCAGTCACATCCAACACTTTTTGACCCTATGAACTGCAGCCCTCCAGGCTCCTCTCTCCATGAGATTCTCCAACCAAGAATAGTGATCTGGGTTGCCATTTCCTTCTCCAGGGGATCCATTTCCTTCTCCGGGGGATCTTCCTGATGCAGATATCATCTCTTATGTCTTCTGCATTGGTGGGCAAGTTCTTTACCAATAGCACCACCAACAGAGTCTGTATAGTCAAAACTATGGTTTTTCTAGCAGTCATGTATGGATGTGAGAGTTGGATCATAAAGAAGGCTGAGTGCCAAAGTACTGATGCTTTTGAATTGTGGTGCTGGAGAAGACTCTTGAGAGTCCTTTGGGCTCCAAGAAGATCAAAAAAGTTAATCCTAAAGGAAATCAACCCTGAATATTCACTGGAAGGACTGATGCTGAAACTGAAACTCCAATATTTTGGCCACCTGATATGAAGAGCTTTCACTGGAGAAGACCCTGATGCTGGGAAAGATTGAAGGCAAAAGAAGAGGGCAGCAGAGGATAAAATGGTTCAGTAGCATCACTGACTCATTGGACATGAATTTGGCAAACCCTGGGAGATAGTAAAGGACAGGGTAGCCTGGTGTGCTGCAGTCCCTGGGATCGCAAAGAGTCAACACAACTTACCAACTGAGCAACAACAAACCTCATCAGTAGGCCCTTTCATTCCCCATTTTGCAGATAAAGAAATGGAGATTTATAGATTGAATAACTTGGCCACATTTTTTCACTTGTAGTAAATGATAGAGTCAGAATTTGATATATGAAGTTATTTCTAAGTCTTAATGCCATGCTATACTTCTAATTTTCTCCTCCACCTCTCTTCTTCCTCCCTCACTCCCCCTACTCTGTTTCTCTCTTTCTGTTTTTCTCTATCTTTATTCCTCCTTCTCTAGTCTCTGAAATGAATGTTAATACATGTCCTAAAATGCCTCCATTTATTTTCCATCAGAATTCAGCCCATCTGTGAAATTCTGCTCAGTCCATTCTCTCCATAACCCCACTCCCCACCAGCTTAAGTCACAATCACCTCTCCCTCCCACCAAGCCAGTGGTTTCCGACTTGGCTACTCATCAGACCCACCAATGGAGACTCCATAAAATTGGTCTGGGGAGTTCCTGAATATCACAATTTGTAGATCTCTCGAGGTGGCTCCAGTGTAGAGCCGAGGTTGGAAAATGGCTCCAAGGTCTTAACACTTTTTTGGACTAACGCTGTAGCTCTTTTTGCAACTAGTGTGTGACTTTGAAGTAGATTTTTAAGTGTAAGTGAAGATGTTGAGTATGATCAGTAATATTCAAAAATGCTTGGCAGAATACTTTGAAACTATTTGGAGACACACCAAAAAATATGTGCAAAAGAAAGTTGAACTTCTTTTATGGAAGTTGAGGAAGGGAATGTCAGATTCCACTAAGTCGCTGCTTTCCCTCATTACAACTCTAGGGTCCCCCAGGGAATGACATGCACCTCTAAAGCACCCAAGATCAAACCCTGAATATACTGTGCCACATCATCCTGTTCTGTCTGTAAGAGTCAGAGAGTTCATGGTACCATGGCTAAGTTAAAGACAAACTATCCGTACATTAGCTCTATTATCACACCACGTCTCTCCCAGCAATGTGTCATTTAACTAACAGAATGTCTGTTTCCTAGGTAATCATATTTAGCCAATAAAAAATAGCATTTTCAAGTGACCTAGAAAAGGGACCATGTACCAAACAGCTGGTGTTAATATTTCAAACTCACAACCACTTCTGAGTACTAACACCAAGTAAGCTCTGCATGAAGAAACTGAGGGTCAAGGGGTTAAGTGACTCAACTCGAATTGTGGTGCAATTTAGCACCAGACTCCTCACTCCTAATCCAGTTTATTCTATTTTTTATAAATATTTTATGGGCCTCTCCTTTACCTGCCACCATGGGCTTAAAAACATTTCCACTAATGAGTAGCACAGAGCTGTCTCTAAGCTAACTTGGAAACAAGGTTGAGCCAGAATTTAGTATTATAGACCAATCCCAACACATTTCCAGAGATCAGCAGAGAGGAAAAAGACACAAGACAGATTTGCATTCACATAAGGTAAAATGTACTGGAGACAGTCTTCTATTTTTTGCTCAATGACAAATACAAAGTAAAATTCTTTGGAACAAAAAAAAAAAAAGTATCATTTGAGCTTGAATTCCACAGTGATCAAGGAAAGATTAAAGAAGAAATAAATCAATAAGGAAAATCTGTTATTTCAAAACAGATCAAACTGTAACAAAAGGAAGAACACTTTAAAAATATTCTGGCATAGGTGTCTCAGTTTTCTGAGAAAGCTCTGCTCACCAAAACTAATTTTTATTCCCACTTTTTTTTTTCCATGAGATCATTTTCCTTACTATATGAGGATGAGCACAGAGGTCTCCATATTAAACTGTCACAAGAACACAGGGGATAAAAGATTCCCCACAGTGAGCAAGCTCATGTGGACAATCCATCAGGAGGTGCCGCCACTCACTCAGGGTAATAATACACTCAGGAGGACACATATCCATCCGCAGGGACTGAAGCCTTTCAGGTTAATATATCTTATTACTTGTGCCAACCATCTTTAAAGTTTGAAAGGCACACCATGCCCTAGAAATTACAGAGTAATTGCTTTTTTTATTAAAAGCCAAATAGAAAGAAACCAATAGCAATAGAACTGAATAATTGAAGTCTTAATTTAAAAGAATGTACTTCGATATTAAACTTGGAGTTCTTCGTTTAAAGACACATCTACTTTCAGTTCTTAAATCTTTGTAAGAAAAGACATGCAAGGATTTGGAAGATGGACTCTTCCTAGGTGGCGCTAGTGGGAGAAAAAAAAATTTCTCCTGCCAATGCAGGAGACGCAAGAGACTCTGGTTGGATTCCTGGGTGGGGAAGATCCCCTGGAGAAGGAAGTGGCTACCCACTTCCCACGGACAGAAGAGTCTGGTGGGCTACAGTTCACAGGGTCGCAAAGAGTTGGATGCAATTGAGCACGCACATACACACACATGTATATTTAAACATATTGTCTAACATGCATTCCAATATTTAGACAGATAATACTTTTCCCTTAATTATGTATTTAGAAAATACTGCTTTCTTCACTTTAAATAAGAAATTCATGGACAATAACTGCTATCTAGCTTAGCTCAGGGAAGTTTTTAGGCGACTGGCATTTAGGTAGTTTACGGGACGCACATGGAGGTGCGATTTGGACACGGAGTGCTGAATGTCCTCGGCTCTCTTCTGAGGGAAGAGAAGAGACTTTAATGGGCACAGGATGTCGGTCTTGGGCACAGCTGCTTGGAGCAGGCGTGGCTGTCGTGCCCAAGGCAGCCATCCTGCCCACAAGAAATGCCCTTATGCTGGGTGATGACAACTCAGACAAAATAACTTCTCTCTCTTGGGGAAACTTGTGAAGACAGAGTCAGTTAATAGCAGCAAAAGCAGATGAGACAGAGATGGGCTGGGGTATAAAACAGCCAAACTCTGCAGTAAAGAAGATGGGCCCACGTCTCTGGAGGCGGCACAGGGAACCAGGTTAGGGCTAGAGCAATGCGGAGTGAATGCCAAGCAAAGCTCCGTGTCTCCCTGAGGCATGACTCATACTGAATTACAGTTTTATTCTCAACGTGGGGCCTGGAAGTGTACCCTTTCA
Organism: Bos indicus; assembly: GCF_029378745.1. Lineage (NCBI taxonomy): Eukaryota > Metazoa > Chordata > Mammalia > Artiodactyla > Bovidae > Bos > Bos indicus. The sequence continues at coordinate 13,697,155 of NC_091775.1, read as the reverse complement.
GGCTATTTCCTGCTCTTCCTTAATCAAAAGCCCTATTATCTCCCGTAACCAAACACATCTCTGTTCCCTGCAGCCTCAAAAATCCATAAGGCTATGTGCCTTAAACACCTTTAATTGAGCATGATCAATAAGGTAAAAAAAAAAAAAAAAAAAATCTATGGATTTCAGGGCTAATTGCTCTTTTTTGCAATGACATGAGTAGAGTTCACATTTTCCTCTATGTTATTAATACCAAATAGTTGACCAGGAGCACTAAATAACTCTAACTTGTGTTATAAATATTTAAAAGGTAGTATAGCACCATGGGGAAGAACACAGTCTCTGTGGCATTGGTTCAATCTCAACTCTGCTACCTAACAACTCTGTGACCTTGGGCATGTCTCTAAACTCCTCTGGGCTTTGGTCTCCTTCTCTGTAAAACAGATATTAATTGTATTCACCTCATGTAGGCTTTGTGAAAACTAAAAATGGATTATACAGGTGAAGTTCCAATACTTTGGCCACCTGATGTGAAGAGCCGACTCACTGGAAAAGACCCTGATGCTGGGAAGATTGAAGGCAAAAGGAGAAGGGGGCAATGGAAGATGAGATGGTTGGATGACATCATGGACTCAATAGACATGAGTTTGAACAAACTCTGGGAGACAGTAAAGGACAGAGAAGCCTGACATACTGCTATCCATGTCGCAGCAGCAGTCCATGGGGTTACAAAGAACTGGACACAACATAGCTACTGAAAAACAAAACAACAGGTAGAGGATCTAGAATTTCTGCTAATAATAAGCACTGTATGAGAAGGTACTGTTAAATGTTATTATTATTACTAAATGAGAAAATAATTTGAACACTAGAAGAGTGTATTTCAATTTTAAAACAGCATCATCTACGTTTAAAAGGATGATTAATCTCAGAGGAGCTGGTGGCCTCTGTGACCCTCAGAGTGCTCTCACTGGTATCACTCCACTGGAATATAAAGGTGAAAATGAAAGCAACTCTCAAAAATGCCAAGTGGGCACATCTCTTCATTACACTTAACTTCAGATACAAGATTTGGCAAGAAAAACATGCTCGACTGAAATATTCTGAATTCTTCTATTATACAGACAAGCACCCTAAGTGATTCATAAAAATCCCAGGCCCCAGGATATTCACTGGAGCTATTCATCAAAGAATTCAAACAGCTGATAAAGAGTTGACCGAAACAAAAATGATTGAATTCCTCTCTAAGGAACCAGAGTCTGTCTCTGGCAAAAACAAGAAGCTATTATGTCTCGTCCAATTTATTTGGTCTAGTGATTCAGAGAACACTGCTGCATCCATTGCCATCATTTCCCTTCTCGAGTTTCTGATATTCATTAGGAAATGTCCTTAGCGACCCTAAAGAGTTCATGTTCATTACCTACATTAGATTGAATAAACTGGACGTGGCCGAGCAGAGTGATAAAACAGCAGGGGCCAGCAGATGCTGGACATTAGTGCCTGGAAGTGGTTTTCAGGGATGGGCTCATGGGCCGGGCCCTCCCCACCAGAGACCGCCAGCCAGGCACTCTGCCGCCCTCTCTACCCACTTCCTTTGCTGTTTGTGCTTAGGGCTGGAACGTTTTTATAAGCAAGAGGATTAATAGGCCCAGGAGCAGATGCTTTTTTACAGTACGTACTATCGCAGTCTCCAATCCTGCTTTCTGTGTGGCTGGTGGTAATCCCTCCCCAAAGAGACATTTCTTAGACACCTATTTTAAGATCCACATTTTGGTACTTTTATTAAGTTAGAAATTAAACACTTGCTGGTTAAAGTGCATGACTGACTATGAACAAAACGGTGGTTAGAGACCCTTTCAAAGAACATCGTCTCTGCCTTGTTCAACACTACCTTTGCCCAACCATGCACGGAGCAAAACGAGGGAATGCCTGAGACACATCTGTGCTGCCAGCCACAGAAATGATAAAGGGTCAGAGATAGTATCTGAAAGACTTGGAGAATTCCAGCGACACATTTTAGGCACTCCAATTGTGAAAGTTACCAGTAAAGGTTTCATGATAAAAATGCTGGAGTTTTCTCTGGCCCTTTGAACAAAGAGTATACTCTCACTGTTTTATGTATCAGGCTTCCCTGGTGGCTCAGATGGTAAAAAAAACCTGCCTACCATGCAGGACACCCAGGTTTGATCCCTGGGTTGGGAAGATGCCCTGGAGAAGGGAATGGCTATCCACTCCAGTATAAGCATTAAATCTAGAAATGACATTACAGCTAACTTGTTTTAGCCCTGACTCAGTTCTGAAGTGATACACATGCTTTTGGTGAGAGATAGGAAGACATTAATGAAATTAATAATTTAGGCTTAGTTCATTCATTGTTAATATTGGCATGGCCATTTGCTGATATTCATCTTGGTAAAAGCAAATCAAGAAGAGAAATCAAGAAAATAAAAAGAATAAGAAAGATGAAATTATACAGACAGTCGATCTCATTCTATCTTTCAGGTGCTTTGACCTTCCTGCAAACCACCTCTGTATCTCTTTCTTTCCCCAAGTAATTTATCATCCTAGTGACCTCTGCATAAATATATTATGATCTATGTCTCCTTATGAGAAAAAATGTTCAAAGCATTCAAGCGTTTTTCTTTTTGTAAAACCTTTGGTCATTTGAAAATGTCAACAAGTCTATGTGTTGGGAGGCATTACACGTATGCATGTGTAAATAATACAAGCACATGCATGTTTATGTATGGGCTTCCCAGGCAGCGCTAGTGGTAAAGAACCTGCCTGCCAACGCAGGAGACGTGAGTTCGATTCCTGGGTTGGGAAGATCTGGAGAAGAGCACGGCAACCCACCCCAGTATTATTGCCTGGAAAATCCCATGGACAGAGGAGCCTGGCAGGCTACAGTCCATAGGGTCACACAGAGTCAGACACGACTGAAGCAACTTAGCATGCATGTTTATGTGTATTTTTATGCATTCACACATGTATACATGCATATATATAGCTGTATATACTGTATGTAATACCTATTTGAGGGGTCTATATCCACATCTTTATCTGTAGCTGCAACTATTTTACATAGATAAACAAAACTGAATTCTTTTCAGGTCTTGAATTCCTTGGGATCACCCAAGGAAAATGCAACTGTATACAGACACAAAAAAACAATGTTACCAGCAGGGTACACATTCACCTCCACGTCACCAATTAAGAACCTTGGCTATCCTTTATATTGGTCAGCAAAAGCATTCGGTTTAGAAAAATATTAGGGAAGTATTACAATTCAGTTCTCTGGTGGCTCAGATGGTAAAGCGTCTGCCTGCAGTGAGGGAGACTGGGTTCAATCCCTGGGTTGGGAAGATCCCTGGAGAAGGAAATGGTAACCCATTCCAGCACTTTTGTCTGGAAAATCCCATGGACTGAGGAGCCTGGTAGGCTACAGTCCATAGGGTCACAAAGAGTCGGACATGACTAAGTGACTTCACTTTCACAGTTCAGTTCACTCAGTCAGTTGCGTCCGATTCTTTTCGACCCCATTAACTGCAACACGCCAGACTTCCCTGTCCATCACCAACTCCCAGAGTCTACTCAAACTCATGTCCATTGAGTCAGTGATGCCATCCAGCCATCTCATCCTCTGTCGTCCCCTTCTCCTTCCACCTTCAATCTTTCCCAGCATCAGGGTCTTTTCCAATGAGTCAATTCTTCACATCAGGTGGCCAAAGTACTGGAGTTTGAGCTTCAGCATCAGTACAAAATATCATCGTTTTCGCTATTGTAATAAACAGAATAAGATACATTAATCTTCCTCTGTTTTTATCTTCAAGTCAGGCCAGAGGAAGTGCCTTAAGACAATGGGTCTAGACATAAAGCCCAGCCTGCCCACTGTTTTTCTTTAGTTTGGTTGTTTTGCATGTTTTGCCTCTGCAGCCTTCACACACAGCACAGTGAAGGGAATCACATCTCTCTCTTCCTTCAGTTATTCTTAAGAGGAGAGAGACAAAGGACCTGTAGTCCTGGAGATGGATCCTGGTGTTATCAGGGTATGTGGTGGGTGTGGAGGTTGGGATGACATTGGCATGTGGATCACTGAAATGGCAACCCACTCCAGCACTCTTGCCCGGAGAATTCCATGGATGGAGGAGCCTGGCGGGCTGCAGTCCATGGGGTAGCAAAGAGTCAGACACGACTGAGCGACTTCACTTTCTTTCTTTCACTTGAGTAAGAAGGCATTTTATGGGTATTGATCTAGCTATGTAGCATTTCTGTCTTTTCTAATGTGTGCTTCAATACTACTTCCTGGGAAGAGGGGCTTTCCTTGACCTTGAGGTTGCTAAAGATTTATATGATGGAAAAGTCTTCATAATTAAGGTCCAGTCCCAGGAATAAAAGCAAGGAGAGCTCTTTTTTTGTGGCTACATATACTGATCAACCCCACCACTTTTTTTATTGTAGTCATCACAGCCCTTTGTGACTGGCATAATTTCCAAAAGGAAGCAGAGACCATGACTGAAAGGATGTTAAAATATTTTATTGACCATAGGGCATCTCTGTGCCCTAGGAGTCAGGCAATACAATTTAACTCAGAGAGCCCAGATTTCATAAAATCTCATGAGCCAAAATAGTATCATCTCTTCCCTGGATGCTCCCTGATGCTAGCCCTTCTCATTTCCATAATAAAACAAAAGGAAGGAGAGAATTTGACATCTTATCTAAGAATCTATTGCCTCCTTCAGTGGTTTAAAATTTGTAACACCTTCAATATATTGTGTCTTGTGCTCAGAACATCCCTAGGCCCCTTTTAAGTAAGGCTTGCTTGGGGTATGTGTGTGTGGGAGAGGAGGTTCAAGAATACTATTTGTGAATTAAAAAGAGAAAGAAAAGGAAAGCCTTTCCACAAATTTCTGACCTTTCACCATTATTACGCCTGGGAGAAATTAAGTTTGACTGCAGACAGAGAATGGGAAAGCAATTTAGCAAGTTCAAAAGCGCACTGACCATTTAATTACTCTTAAATTATATTCTACATAAGGATTAACATTAGGCCTCCACAGCATACAGTCCCTACTTTGTTAACTGTTTAAATATATCTTACAACTTGTAACAGAGCTGCAGGAGAATATATAAGTCAGTGAGTAGTCAGGACAACGATTTTAAAATATCTCTAACATTTTCAACTTCTCTTGTTACTCTACCTTAAGCTTTATCTGTTTCCCTTTATTAAAGTAATAAATTGTTATTGAATTCCTACTAAATCCCAAGCACTTTGCACAGTATGAAAGATATAATAGTAAATAATATAAATAAAGGTTTTGTGTCCCAAAAGCTCACGATATTTAGAGAGGCACCAAAAAGCAATGGGCATTTCCAGTATGATATGTGCTTTGATAGGGAGGGGCAGTTTCTTAAAGGATGGCATTTTTAAAAGGCACCTAATACCAAGGGGGAAAGGGGACTGAGAGGAATTGGGAGATTGGGATTGACATATGTATACTATTCATACTATGTATAAACTAGATGGCTAATAACAACCTTCTGTAAGCCCAGGAAACTCAGTGCTCCATGGTGACCTAAATCAGAAGGAAATTCAAAAAAGGAGGGGAAATATGTATATATATATAGCTGAGTCATTTTGCCATTCAGCAGAAACTAACAAAACATTATAAAGCAACTATGCTCCAATAAAAATTAATTAAAAATTAAAAACAAAATCAAAAATGCATCTAGACAAAATTGTAGGCGTTATGAACAGTTTTATAGATGAAGTGACATCCAAGCTGGATCTTGAGTGGTAAGCCTTTAACCAGGTGCAGGAAGGTGATGGTTTGAAAAAAAAAAAGGAGCAAGATAGGGCAATAATGAGAGAAGCAATGCTTTACTTCAAAATATCAGAGAATCCAGTCTTGGTCTAAAGATTAGGGAGGATCCACTGTGGAGAAAGATGAAGTTAGAAGAGACAGTGTTTATAACTGATGGAAGAAGAACCTCGTGAAGGTCTAATGGGGGTATAGAGCAGCTGAGGAATGGGTTTGAAGAAGGACCATTACATTTTAATGTGAGGAAAGAATAAAGAAGAATACAAACAAATTTAAAGGTGCAGTGGCAACAAGTTGAAAGAATTCACATGCAGAGGTTCCAATATCTATGTGAACAAATATTATAATCAATATTTATTGATTACATTTTATATCTCAATCACAGTATTGGAATTCATCTAATACTCAGAGCTTCCTGCAATAATATATTACCAATGTGTAGACAAAAAAAAAAAAACTCAAAGAAGATAGTTTGTCCAAGATCACACAATCAAAATGTGTCAAAGATATGAATTCAGATTCGCTAAACTACATGTTTATTTCCAGTTTCCTCCAACAAAGTAGAAGACACAATTCTCTGCTGTGAGAGTGAGAGGGTAATTGAGACAGAACTTGGAAGAGAGTAGAAAGGGATCAAAATTCTCACTATTTTTTCCCATTCTAACTGTAAGGGCTCCCAGGTAGGGCAGCAAATGGAAACAGACTGTGTCACCAATCATTTGGAAATCTCAAGATTTGCTCAATAGCTCAATCAAGTGTGGATATGAAAAAAGTAGGCGGTAGAATTGACCTAGGATAGAAATTCTTCCAGATAGATGGTTTCTTAGCTCAGGCTGCCATAATAAAATTTTGTAGACCAAGTGGCTTGAATAACAGAATTAAAAAGCTGGCTTAAAAGTCAGCATTCAAAAACAAAGATCATGACATCCAATCCCATCACTTCATGGCAAATAGATGGGGAAACAATGGAAACAGTGACAAACTTTATTTTCTTGGGCTTCAAAATCACTGCAGATGGTGACTGCAGCCGTGAAATTAAAAGACGGTTGCTCCTTGGAAGAAAAGCTATGACAAACCTAGACAATTTATTAAAAAGCAGAGACATTACTTTGCTGACAAAGGTCCATCTAGTCAAAGCTATGGTTTTTCCAGTAGTCATGTATGGATGTGAGAATTGGACTATAAAGAAAGCTGAGCACTGAAGCATTGATGCTTTTGAACTGTGGTGTTCAAGAAGACTCTTGAGAGTCCCTTGGACTGCAAGATCAAACAAGTTAATCCTAAAGGAAATCAACCCTGAATATTCACTGGAAGGACTGATGCTGACACAGAAGCTCCAATACTTTTGGCCACCTGATGCGAAGAGCTGACTCATTGGAAAAGACCCTGATGCTGGGAAAGATTGACGGTAAGAGGAGAAGGGGACAACAGAGGATGAGATGGTTAGATGGCATCACCGACTCAATGGACATGAGTTTGAACATGCTCCAGGAGATGGTGAAGGACAGGGAATCCTGGCATGCCGCAGTTCATGGGGCTGCAAAGAGTTGGACATGATGGAACAACTGAACCACCACCACCACAAATATTTCTCAGAGTTCTGGGAGGCTGGGAAATCCAAGATCCAGGGGGCTAGCCAGTTCAACTGCTCAGCGAAGGCTCTCTTTTTGGACTGCAGATAGCCACCTTCTCACCGCATCCTCACAGGGCAGAAAGAGAGAGAGCACTGGGTCACCCTTCCTCACCCAGCAAGGACACTAAGCCTCCATGTGGCCTTGCAGAGCGACCTCATCTAGGCCTCATTAATTCCCAGATGCCCCATCTCCAAATACCACCACACTGGGTGTTACGGCACCAACACAGGCATTCGGAGGTGACACAATTCAGTACACAGTAGATAAAGAAGAAATATAATTAAACATATGATTTTAAAAATATTCAAAAGCTGGACCATGAAAGCTTACAATGAATGGGAAATGAAGACCAGAGGGTTTATTGTAAGGGAGAACACGGAGGCCTGATGGAGTGACAGCATATTACAGCAGGAGCCGCTCAGCTGAAATAAAACAGATGGAAGATTGGATGATTGAATTGATTTTTAATTTTTAATACCTCCCATACTGATTTTTAGTCAATATCTAAAAACAAATAGGGGTCTGCATGCATATTTTCTATTGGTAAAAAAAAAAAAAAAAAAAAACCACACAAATGTTTGGAGTGTGCTCTGCAAACATACTTGAGGGGAGAGAAAACTCACGGTCAGAAAGAAGCTGGCAACTTTGAAGGAGAATGAATGGCACATGGAGTTTCCAGGAGAGAAGGTGAACAACAGTAGCTGAAAGAGATCCCCGTGGGCTCCCCAGTAAAATCGTACCTTGTGGCTAGTGCCAGAGAAACACAAGTGACTCTGGAGACAAAAATAAAATCCCTACCATCTGTAAGATACACTCATTGTATGGAAACAATACGTCTCACTAGATAATGAGGTTAACAATTTCAATGAATGATTGAAAGACGTTTTTAAAAAGAATAAAGAGGTCAGTAATCATTGAAGAAAATGTGATAAATATGAAGCCATAATCTAAAACAGCATGCTAAATTAACAGGTTTTTTTGATTCCATCAACCTTCACTAAGATGTCACCTTCTGCCTGCTGCTTCACCAATTATATTCTCTAAGGAAATGGATTAGCAGGGAAGGGAAAAGTATTCAATCATTTTAATCGCTATTGGGCATTTTTAAATTGTCAAATATAATTTTGTCCAGTAAACTACTTACTTAATTGAAATTTAAGAATACAAAAATGATTAATCTTTGTGGTGTTCAGAAATAACACTGAACACTAAAATCTAGTGGATTTATGCTGAGTTATATTGAAATATATCACTGAATAATTTAGCAGTTCTCAAAATGTGGTCTGCAGAGGGCCACCCAAACCCTCTCGTGGTGAGCAAGGTCAGAGCCATCTTAATAAAAGACTAAGATTGTCATTTTCACTGTGTTGACCTTTGCACTGAATGTGCAGAACAGAGATGGGTTAAACAACTGTCACTTTAGAATGAATGGATGTGGTGGCACCAAACTGGACAGTAACCAAACTGGTTACTGTCTTCATGCCAACACATCCACTTCTACTGAAGGATGTCCTTGATGAAGCAGAAACACGACTAAATCTGGACCCTTTTTAACATTCTGGGTGGCGAGTTGGGAAGCACACACAAGGCACTTCTGTATGTAAAAGTATGATCGTTGTCATGAGGAAAAACATTTGTGCAATTGTTTAGTTGTGAGCTGAACCTTCTACTCTTTTCATGAAACAGCATGTTTACTGCAAAGAACGACTGGCAGGCAAATATTATTCAGACAAGAATATCTGTCAGAGATTTTCTCAAAAATGAACAAAGTGAGCCTGTCACTTAAGGATAACAACTGACAATATTTATAGCCAATAACACAATTTAAGCTTAAAGTAAAAGCTTCCACTAGCTTGACAACTTTCCGATACTTCCACACTTTTCTGGTAAATTTGGTAGCAATGTGAATGAAACGTCTTGTATAATAAAGTTCATGAGTATTTGGAAGACTGCAAAGCTCAACATAACAATATTTCCTGCAGCTGGACTCACCCAGCTGCGGTCCCCAGTAGGTCTGCCTGCCCTTCCTGCAGGATTTCATGTTTCCATGGCAGAAACACCGGTATTGGTCTCCTTGTGAGAACACACTCTCACCTTGTCTCTCAAAATAAGGAATCCTGATTTTCAGCTAGATGGCTTGCAGGCAACCAGAAGTCTTGGTCTCACTGCCTCCCTTGTCTCTAAGTACTGGTGAGCGAGATGCATACCAAGGTCTGTTGACGTGCAGGATGGAGGGGTTCTGGGGAATTTCCAGGAAGCTTCATCAAAGAAGAGGAAATATGCTCTTCTCCCTCTCTTTCCCTGTTCTACCCCCTCGGGCACAGGTCTGAGACCTGCTGCAGTGACCACAGGGAACTGCTGGTTGAGAGTCACTCCCTTGGGGTGGCTGAACAGAGCACAGGAAAGGCCATGGTTCTGATGACCGTGGGGCCAGAACTCCTGCCCTGGAAGGCCCACTCCTACAATTCTTTACACGAGAAATAAACAAACTTTTCATTATATTTAGATTTTCTGCCACACAGAGCCATGCCCAGTCCTGACAGAAACACTTTTTTTTTTCCCCCAAATGATAATAACACAAGGCTATTTTGAGCCACAAAACTTGGGATGAAAATTTGATGGTAACCGTATAAAAGTAAAAATGGAAAGGAATTACTGCAGATTCAGTGTGGGACATCCCTGTTTCTAGATATGTGGTCACTCCTCTGCTGCAGAAATATTCTTCACTGTCCATATTCACCCGCAAGTCCCCTGCCTTCCACCATGTCTGTAAGGCTCTCTTTCCTCCTCATCTGGCTCTTCACTTAGATGATCTCCTCTGGCTGACTCCATGTGACTCAAAATTCTTTTCGCTTTTATCTTGTCCAACAGTTCACGCCTGTCTTCCTCCCACTCACTCAGACCCACAGCATCCCAATTCTCAAGCAAAAATGCCATCAGGGTCCATTCTAGTACTTTCATCAGTGAAATTACTGCAGAGGTAATTTAAGCAATTCCATTAGGAGTCAGCAGCTACCATACACTGCTAATAGTATTTCTCTTTCTGCTCTGTATTAATCAAGAAGGAGGGAAAACGCAACTGTGAAAATTTAATGAAATCAGAAAATCCTGCAGATTTTAGCAGAGTTCCTGTGTTTCGTGGAAAATGCCCAGAAAGGGATGAGTGCTGACACGGGTGAAGGTCCAGAAGCGTCTCTCCTAACACAGAGCTCCACCTCCAGCAAGCCAACACTCCCAAATCCTGCACTTCTAGCTCTGGCCGATGCCCGCAGACACGTCCCTCCAGGTCTGCCCTTGCTTCCTGTGCTTTTTTATTTCTCTCTTATTAAACTGTCATGGGGTGCAGCTTCTTTCATTTAAGAAGCAACATAAAAAGTCTGCATTTTCACTGTCTCACCCATAGCTTTCAGTTGATGCATGTTCTCTGAGAACTTTACTATGGTATCCACAGCCTCCTCTTTAACCCCAATTACTGCAATTATCCATCAGTTTTCACATGGTTGATGGAACTGAGAGCCCAGCCTGACAGCTTCTTACCTCATCTTCATTATTTTTCATCTCCATTCAACCATGGATACTTAGAGCATATTTGAACGCATCATTATCGAACACTTCACCCCTTAAGTCTTAAACTCTGATTTTCTATCACCAGCAGCTTTTAGCCTTACATCTTTATCTTCTTCACTCCCACTGCAACTATCTTTTAAGCCTTATGAGAGAATTCTAGGAAAAGAAGGCAGAGCGAAAGATCTTCTGTTCCTCTCTTCCTTAAAAACAAACCAAAACATAATTAGGAGAAAAACAGAAAAGACCACCTCCTCTTCAATAAAAACTCTTGAAAGTCCATAACTTTGGATGAAAACACACACAGAGAGAAGAGTTTCTCTTATAATTTCTCTTATATCTAATTCCTCTTATTCCTCATATAATAATAATCATATAAGGGCACCAGAAGTTCACACAATGTCTCAGCAGACCCCAGGCAGTGTGTACAGCGCACTGAGTGTGCTGAGCCACATCCCAAGTTAAGAGGTAAACAGTGGTCCAGTTAGAATAGCAAGGTGTTCACATGGTGTGGCAGAGGCAGCCTCTGAGATGCCTCTGTGTTGCAAAGAAGTGGCCAGGAAAGTGGAACTGAAAGAGGAAATATATTTAAAAGCTGTCTGCCATGGGAGTGACAGCACAGAGAATAAAATATGGGAGCAGGTAGCCTGCAACTGCTGACCATTCCCACTGGAGAAGGAAAAAAGATCTCAGTACGCCTATGTGTGCACATGTGGACGGGCCTGTGTGTGCATGTGTGGACCAATACAGGCTCGCACATGTGCACACATATGTATGCACACCCACCTACAAGCTTGTGCACGTGCACACCTAAGTATGCACACCCACCACCCCCACCAAGTCAGAAATGTTCCAGACTTCACAGAGCCCTGATGGACATTCCTGTGACCCCAGAACACAGGAGGGAGAGAGGGAACTTTGGACAAGGCTGGCTGAATTCCAAAACCTGCAAGCCCACCCTTTTTTCTGATATCTGGTCCAACTCTTCACGGTTCTCTTCTTCTGCTCACCTTTCCAAGAGGAACAATATTAAGATTAATAGAAAGACACATAGGAAAGGAGGCAGATGCAGAGAGGAATACACCACACAGAAGGCAGATGAAGATCATTCGTCAAAAAGTAAAGACAATAAAACAGGTGATGCTGTCTGCATGCCTGACTCTGCACAAGACTGGACTGGAGCTCCCAGCACCCAGCAGCGTGGCTGGTGCCTACTAGGTGTCCCAGCCAGGCTTGAAGAGTAAAGAAGTTCTTTGTCTTTCTAAAGAATGAATGGATAAAGAAGCTGTGGTACATATATGTAATGGAACATTACTCAGCTATAAAAAGAATGAAATAATGCCACTTGCAACAACATGGATGGATCTAGAGGTTTTTATATTAAATGAAGTAAGTCAGAAAGAGAAAGACAAAACTTTGGCTTTTCTAAAGTGGCATTTCACATACTATTGGTTTCTTTCTGAAAATGATTTATTGGGCCTTCTTGGATTTCCTGACATGATGCAAACATGTGGGGTTTTCTGTGCTAAATTTAATTAAGAAAGGTCTTTTCAAAAGTCTAATTAAATATGGGGCTTCTCTGGTGGACCAGAGGTTAAGACTCTATGCTCCCAATGCAGCGGCACCAGCTCAGTCCTTGATTGGAAATAAGATCCTGCATGCCACACAGCTCGGCCAAAATAAATAAATAAGATAAAGAGATGCTATAAAAAAAAAAGTCAACACATATTTGTTGAGTTCTTACTATGTGCAGATCACTTTGCTGGGTCTATCATGGATGTAAAAATAAGATCTCATGTCAGTGTATGGTAAAACCAATACAATACTGTATAGATAAATAAAACTGGAAAAAAAAAAGATCTCATTTTATTTGAAAGATACACACACGCCCAATGTTCATAGCAGCAGTATTCACAATAGCCAAGACAGGAAAGCAGCCTAAATGTCCATCAACAGAAGAATGAATGGATAAAGAAGGTGTGGTACATACATATAATGGAATATTACTCAGCTATAAAAAGAATGAAATAATGTCATTTGCAGCAACATGGACGGACCTAGAGATTTTCATATTAAATTAAATAAGTCAGAAAGAGAGACAAATATCATATAATATCACTTATATGTGGAATCTAAAATACGATACAAATGAACTTACAAAACAGAAACAGACTCACTGTTTGGTTATCAAAGGGTAAAGGGAGTGGGGAGGGGATAAACTAGGAGTTCTAGCAGATACAACTAGGTCCTACTAGAGAGCACAGGGAACTATACCCAATCCCTGTACGAAACCATAATAGAAAAGAATATGAAAAAGAATATAGGTGGATATGTATGAATGAACCATTTTGCTTGCACAGAAACTAAATGCAACATTGTAAATCAACTATATTTCAATATATATAAACAAGACCTCATGTAGTTGAATATTCACTCTTTAATTAAATTCTTAATTTTAAATAGTTTCTTCATTGGTCTAGGGAAGAGCAAATGCTATTTCCTACTCACCACTGCATTTCAGAATCTATTCTAACAGTAAAACTATTTCTACCACCCCAAATATAATAGTAGACAGAACCAGTAGATAATTCAAACTCTTTTAAATAGTACAAGTGAGCTGAATTTCTTTTAAATTTAATAATAAATGAACATTGTAATGAGTTTGTATGGAGACAGATGGTTACTAGACTTACTGTGGTGATAATTTCATCATATATGCAAATATCAAATCACTATGCAGTACACTGAAAATTAATGTAATATTGTACGTCAACTGTATTTCAATTAAAACAGTTTTTAAAAGATACTTAATTCCTCATTTCAGAATAAATAATAAATGGTCATGGTAAATGGAAGTTCATTCATTTATCTCTTCATTCAATAAGTACTTATAAAATGCCTTCTATTTGGAAGATTCTATATTATATTAGGCAGTTTGGAAGATCCTAAATATGGCACTCAAAGTATAGGTGATATTTGACTGTGCTATATTTTAAATTTCTCTTTCTAAATGAATGCAGCTTTATTCACAGTTTAATATTAGAGGAAAGGGGAGATTTCTGGTTTCTGGTTCCATATGCGAGGAGTTTGGAAGTTGCCACTCCCTCCCAAGAACAAGTGAAAAACTGAATAGACTGAAAAATCAACAGCTCTTCTTGGAGAGAGATGAAGACACAGGCAAAAACGCTGCCCCAAGACCAGAAAGGCAGTCTGTCACATACAGGGAGACATAGTTTACTGAAGCAGAAAGCATGAGCGTAACAGCCATGGGACCCACGCTGGGGTGGGAACTCCACAGTGTCCCTAATGAATTGCTGGAGACTGTGGGGACAATGCTGAAAGTTAAACATTCCAGGTAAACAGAGTCACAGGCATTCCCTACAGTTTCGTGACATTACCTCCAGGACCTCGACAAGGCTTCCACAGTAAATATCAGAGAAAAATCTGCTTGGGCTTCAGCAGTGAGAGGGGGGGAAAATAACCATCTGGAGTACACCAGAGTACTCTGTTCTAAACAGGGCTGCCCTCAGGGGAAACTAGTTAACCTGAGTCTGTCCTGCTGGGGGATCGTCAGAACGAAACTGAGCTGAGAAGACAAATACCCAACTCCAGCCCACTCTAGCCATCCTGTCCCACCTAAGAGGGGAGAGAAAACTCAGGATCACTTGTGAGGCTCACATAGCCCAGAGGCATTAGCTCATTGAATTCTGAGATCTAATCACAGGGCTACAGGACGCTTCCCCTCCCACCCCACCACCACGTTACTAAGGCTGATTTATTGCAGGTCTTTTTACCTGGCACATTATGTCTCGCCATCAAAATAAAAACAATGCAAACCAAAAGTCAAAAAAACAAAGAAACCTACAATCTGAAGAGAAGGAGAACACATCAGATCCAGATATGGCAAGGATGTTGGAACTACGAGACTGGGAATTTAAGACAACTGTGACTAATATCGGAGAAGGCAATGGCACCCCACTCCAGTACTCTTGCCTGGAAAATCCCATGGACAGAGGAGCCTGGTAGGCTGCAGTTCATGGGGTCGCTAAGAGTCGGACACAACTGAGCGACTTCACTTTCACTTTTCACTTTCCTGCATTGGAGAAGGAAATGGCAACCCACTCCAGTGTTCTGGCCTGGAGAATCCCAGGGATGGGGGAGCCTGGTGGCTGCCGTCTTTGGGGTCACACAGAGTCGGACAGGACTGAAGTGACTTAGCAGCAGCAGTGACTAATATGCTAAGGGCTCTAAATGGGCAAAGTAGACAGCAGGCAAGAACAGATTGGCAATGTCAGCAGAGAGATGGAAACTTTAAGAAAGAACTGAAAAGAAATGCTAGAGATAAGCAGACACTGTAACGGAAATAAAGAATGTCTTAGAGAGACTTGTTAGTAGGCCATGCACAGATGAGGAAAGACTCTGTAAGCTTGAGGACATGTCACTAGAAACCTCCAAAAGAGAAAAGTAAAGAGAACAAAGACTGAAGAAAAGAGGACAGAATATCCAAGGACTGTAAGACAATCACAAAATACATAACATACGTGTATCGGGAACATCAGAAGGAGATGGAAGAGAGAAGGGAACATGAAAATAATGGAAAAAAACAGTGACTGAGAATTTCCCCAAATTAAAGTCAGACACCAAAACACAGATCCAGGAAGCTCAGAAAACATCAGGGTAAATGCCAACACAATCTACAGGTGGGCATATCATCTTCAAACTATCAGAAAATCAAAGATAAAGAAGAAATCTTGAAAGAAGCCAGAGAAAAATAACACGTTCCCTACAGAGGAACAAAAATAAGGATTACATCCAACATCTCAGAAACTTTGCAAACAAGAAAGTGGAGTGAAATATTCAAAGTTCTTAGAGGAAAAAAAACCTCCAGCTGAGATTTATGTACCCTTTGAAATTATCCTTCAAAAGGGCAAGAGAAAGAAAAACTTTCACAGACAGACCAAAATTGAGGGAATCTATTGCCAAATAGACCCGTCTTACAAGAAATGTCAACAAAAAAAAAGTCTTTAGAGGGCAGGAAAATAATATAGGTCAGAAACTGGGATCTACAAAAGAAAGGAAAAACATCAGTGAAGAGTCAGAGAAGATAAAAAATTTTATTCCTCATATTCTTAATTGATCTAACAACTAACAGTATGTTTAAAATAATGGCAACAATGTATTTGATTACATACACTAATGTCTATATTTTATATACATGTGTGCTTAAGGGTGCTTATATACAAATGAAATGAAAGTAAGGAATGCTACAAAGGACTGAAGGGAGGAAATAGGGTTATTTTGTTACTATAAGGTGCTCACACTGTCTATGAAGTGGTGTGGTGCCTTTCCAACATGGGCTTGAGTGAATTATAAATGCATACGCAGAATTCTAGGGCAACCACTAAAAAAGTTCAAAAAGAAGTATAACTGATATGCTAAGAAAGGAGAGAAAAGTGGGATCTCAGAATGCTCAATTAAAACCAAAAAAGGCAATAAAATAGTGGAAGACAAAAACAGGAACAAAGAACAAAGACAGCAAATAAAAAAGAATAACAAATGTGGTAGAGATTAATCCAACTATGTCAATATTTGATACATGGCAGTACTTACATTATTAGTGTTCAGTTTACTGAGAAGTCAGGAACTGGCTAAAAATAGCATTTTTACCATATTTACCATATTGCTCACATAGTTACCATATAATACAATTTTTCTTCATTTTATGTGACTGTTAGAAAAATGGGATTTATGAGAAGCAAAATAAAGAAAAATGCCTTTTAAAAATCAATTTTAATAAAAAACTCTAGTTCTTTTGATTATTCAGAATCTCCCAAGGTATGTTCCTTGAAAACCTTCCTCCAAGATACAAAAGGTAGTTCAGGAGGAAATATTTTTGTGGTTAAATGGGTTTAGAGAACATTGCATTCTATAAATTCTCTTCTAAGAAATTTACAATACAAATGAGCAAATCAAAGAATCTGAAAAGTCACGGAGTAAAGAAAGCTTTTTTTAGCCCTATGTTATGCAAATGTGTAAAGCATAAATAAATTTTGGCAAAAAATGTGATCTTGTAGTTCAAAAGCACAAGATCTTAAGATGGTGAAGTGGCCTTAGCTCAAGATGAACACAGTCTTGCCTGCCCCCATGGGCTGTCTCTACTGCCCATGGAAAGGTGCCCCCTTCCTATTTAAGGACTGGCCCGTCCATACACACCTAGTTGCCATCCCGTGCTATTTTCTCAAAGACTTCATTAATACGTCATCAATTTTCTATTGCTGTCTTTATCAATTGATCCATTATGAAAACATCCTTTTGTAATCCCATTTGGGGAAAGAAATTAGTTGAAGAATGTTGAGTTGCCACCCATTTCTTTGCTCCCCTGTTACAGCACAATTCTTGGAAGTTTTTATTTGACATCTCTTCTTGATGATGTTGCACAATCATTTTTCAACCTGTTTAAATCTGGCTTCCTCTCACATTGTTCTTGCTGAATTGTTGTTGTCAAGCTCTCAAAAATTTCCATGTTGCAAAATTCTGTAGACGTTTTTATAGTTCTTTTCTTACTTTACACTCAACAGTATTTCACCTACTTTGCCACTCACACCTTGAAACACTCCCCTTTATTCCCTGCTCTTTTGCTTTTCTCCGTGTCTCACCTCAGCCGGCTCAGATGACTTCACTGCAGCCACCTGACCTTAGAATGTTTAGATTTCCCCACTTTCAGTTCACCTTCTGTTTTTCTAACGTCTTACTTGATAATTTCATTCATTTCCATGGCTTTAAATAATGCCTATGACTAGATTTGGGCTATTTTTTGGGCTCCAAAATCACTGCAGATGGTGACTGCAGCCATGAAATTAAAAGACGCTTACTCCTACTCCTTGGAAGGAAAGTTGTGACCAACCTAGACTGCATATTGAAAAGCAGAGACATTACTTTGCCAACAAAGGTCCGTCTAGTCAAGGCTATGGTTTTTCCAGTGGTCATGTATGGATGTGAGAGTTGGACTATAGAGAAAGCTGAGGGCCGAAGAATTGATGCTTTTGAACTGTTGTGTTGGAGAAGACTCTTGAGAATCCCTTGGACTGCAAGGAGATCCCACCAGTCCTGGGTGTTCATTGGAAGGACTGATGTTGAAGCTGAAACTTCAATACTTTGGCCACCTGGTGTGAAAAACTGACTCATTTGAAAAAAGAAAAAAGAAACCCTGATGCTGGGAAAGATTGAGGGCAGGAGGAGAAGGGAATGACAGAGGATGAGATGGTTGGATGGCATCACCAACTCGATGAACATGGGTTTAGGTGGACCCCGGGAGTTGGTGATGGACAGGGAGGCCTGGGGTGCTGCAGTCCATGGAGTCACAAAGACTTGGATACAACTGAGTGACTGAACTGAACTGAACTGAATGACTAGATTATGAGTGCCAGATGTACAGCCCTGGTTCCTAATTCTGTCCAGAGCTCTGAATTCTTAGAGCCAGCTTCTTCTTGACATGCTAGCAAATATGCCATGTGCATCTCTAAGGTCACAAGCCCAAAAGGAGCTTTCCCACTTCATCCCAACTTCTGCTTCTGGGTTAGGTATTGCAATAATCTATGCTTCCTTCCACCCAGTGACTCTAGACAAATACTACAGTGCCGGGAGCCAGCGTGAAGACCTCCACCCGCGGCAAAGGTCATGAGGAAGGAGGCTCGACATACGCAAAGGCGGGATCGAGCCTCAGGAGTCCCCTTGCCTACTTTACTACTTTGTGCTCTCACCTACACCTCTGACTTTCCGGGGGGCTGTCCCCCACCACCTCCTTAGGAGAAGGAGTTAACTTAGAGCTCTAGTTAATAATAATTCCTGGGCGTGATAGGATTGTTTCAACCTACAAACTCCTCTGAAGGTTCTCTAGCCTGCCTGACAGGCTTGTCCGGCCACATGTGATTGCTCACAGCCTCCCAACCATGAGAGGCACAAGAT
Source organism: Bos indicus (assembly GCF_029378745.1). Taxonomy (NCBI): domain Eukaryota; kingdom Metazoa; phylum Chordata; class Mammalia; order Artiodactyla; family Bovidae; genus Bos; species Bos indicus. The sequence continues at coordinate 13,678,194 of NC_091775.1, read as the reverse complement.
GCTTTAAACCTTCTAAAAACAGGTTCTTTAGAGAAGTTAGAAAACTATTAGCATAAGTATAGTGGGCTGATTAGAAATTGTATTGGTGAAGGGTTTTTCATTTGTTGAGCCAATGTTTACTGCTAAGTCTCCACATCCCCTGCCCGTATACACATTAATGAATATATAGAAGAAATAAGTATTAACCTTTGATATTAATCACGTTAGACCTTAGGCTAAGCAAATTCTTTCCTTAATTAAAACCCACTACACCCTCATCCCACAGGAATGTAACTTTATCTGGTACCTTCGGAAGGTGGTGTCTGTTTAAAAAATAATCACCCCCGGAGAAATAAGTGTTCTTGTTGACTGACCGTTGTCACAAGGAGAGGGTCATAAATTGTCAGCAGGCCCCCCTGGCCAGAAGATGATGTAACACCCCTAAGACCTCTGTATACATTTGTATGAAGCACCTGACTTTAATAAAAGTCAGGACTGCTGTCCCCGCGTGACTTTTGTATAACATCTCAGTGTATAAAAACAGACCCTGGAAAATAAAGAATGGGATCAGTTCCTCGAAAGACTGGTCTCCCCATGTCGCTCGTTCTCTCACCTTCTGGCTGAATTATCTGGAATGTGGAGGCTCGTCAAGCCTACTAATTATGCCTGGGCTTCTAAGATCTGACCAGGGAGGCCTTAGTGTCTCCTCTCCTTCGGGAGAACGGGAGGACGCCTGCGACCTATGTAGGTGACGTAAATTCCTTGCCTTGGAATTATTAGCTTTCCACGTAAACCAAGCTATTCAGCCTCTTTTCTCCACTGAATTTTCCTACTGAGCTATCCTCATTCTATTACTTTTTATATCTCTGCTGCTGCTGCTGCTAAGTCGCTTCAGTCGTGTCCAACTCTATGCGACCCCATAGACGGCAGCCCACCAGGCCCTGCCATCCCTGGGATTCTCCAGGCAAGAACACTGGAGTGGGTTGCCATTTCCTCCTCCAATGCATGAAAGTGAAAAGTGAAAGTGAAGTCGCTCAGTCGTGTCTGACTCAAGACTACTGGAGTGGGGTGCCATTGCCTTCTCCCCTTTATATCTCTAATTAATATCTAATTAAAGCCAATGTATTCGCCAACTCCGTCTCCCCTTCGAACTCCCTGGATCAGCTGGGGCTGGACCTTGGCACTGCAGAGTCATCCTCTGTCCTCCTTCCCTCAGCCCTCACATCTAAGTCATTAACAAGACCTGCCTATTTCCCCCCCGAACACCTGTGCACTTAAACCTGTCCACTTTTCTGCATCTGCAAGTCTACCACCTGAGTTCAGTCTCTTGCCTGGGCTGTTGCTATTGCTTCCTAGTTGATGGGTTTCTCCTCTTGCCTCATTCAATCAATACTCCCCATAGCACAGGACTGACATATGCAAATCCGGCTGACTCACTCCACATCTCGCTCATTAAAACCTTCAATGGTGGGCTCATTAGCTTGGAACAAGCACCGCAGACAAGGCCGGCTGGCAGCAGTCTCCTCTTGTTCCATTCACCCCATTCCTCACTGCCCGTAGGCTTTTCTGCTTTCTGTCCTCTCCTTGGAAACACACTCAACGCTTCCCCTTCTGCTCTTTCCCTGTGGGTTGTTCTTTTCCTATTTTCCACTCAGCTGACTTCCTTCATAGCTCCTCTCCAATGGCACCTCAGTCTCTCCCTGATGATCCTGCTGCCGGCCCGTCCACCAGATCTTAAAGCACCCCCACATTTATGCCCCTCAAAGCACACCAGATGGTCTACATGGATGGCGTTTACTATCGAGGGGTGATTGTGAGCTGGGCGGGGTGTGACTTGGGTCTTGTTGGTCTTCTCTCCACACACACCTCACACACATCCCTGAGAACAGAGGCCCCTCTGTCTAGTGGACCTCTGGAATCCCAAGGCCCAGGGCAGCGCTGGCACGAAAGAGCTCCTGGATTAGTATTTGTTGGCTAAATTAATGCATGATCCTCATGATCAACAAACAAAGACTTCCAAAAATATGTGACTGTTCTTCTGTGTCAACTCAGAAGATATAATCCTGGTGCCTTTCAGTGGGAAGTGAGTCTAAGGAGGCCAGCCCAGATTACAATAAGTGAAACACGGACCTCCAGAGGTGAGACACACCCCTAATGCACCTGACGTTTGAGAGTGGAAATAATTTAACACCAATTTTGGCAGGAAATTTCAGATATAAGATGCATCTCATGGCATCCCCATCTCATTTTCAAATCACAGCTTCTAATATTGTGAATTAAAAACCCTGGACTCCAAAGAATTCTTTCCCCTCGCCCTTTTCACATAAATCTTTTCACTAAAATGTAATTTAGAGTTGAGCCACTAGAGGGCACTTTAGCTCTTTAATAGGCATGCCCTTTTAAAAAATGGCAGGTATCTATCAAAGGCAAGAAATAATTTCCCTACAAATATTACATCCTTGATTCTGACACTTTTAAATCTCCAGGTCCAAAATCCAAACGACCTATTTCTAATTCAGGAAACTGACTTCACTAACTTGTGACTGAATCTTATTTAAGTTGTCGTTACAACTCCGAATCTGACTTCAGTTCCTTGTGAAGATATCACAGTACTACCCATTTTAAGCTAATGATTCACAGTGAGGGTGAGCTCACCCTCATGCCAGAGAATTTTCAAAATGTGCATTTTTGAGCCCCATTCCGGTTTCCCTGGTGATTCAGAGGGTAGAGAGTCCGCCTGCAATGTAGGAGACTTGGGTTTGGTCTGTGGGTTGGGAAGATATCCTGGAGAAGGAAATGGGAGTCCACTCCAGTATTCTTGCCAGGAGAACCCCCGTGGACAGAGGAGCCTGGTGGGCTACAGTCCATAGGGTTGCAAAGAGTTGGACATGGCTGAGCAACTCCATTTTCTTTTCTTTCTTTCTATTATGATTCATTAAATTACAGCCACCACGGATGTAGCATTAGCTTATGAAGTTTTTAGAAGCTCCCAAATGCTTCCAATGTACTCTTGGATGAGGACAAAGGCCAATGCTTTCAACTAGCCTTGCAAAAATATGTGTATATACAAACATATATATATATACACATACAGACATATATATACAAACACACACACACACACACACACACACACACACAAACAACTGTGCCTCAAAAGATACAACAATCAGGATCCCCACCTCTCGCTTGCTGCCCAGGAATATCCACAGGAGTCAAGGGCATTTTCTTAAGGCACAGTCAAGAAATGACTGTGCAAAGGTTGCCACAAAATACTGCAGTTCTGTTTTCAGTCCTGATGGGCCCTCTGTCAGGGTCCTTATTCCAGAGGTGAGAGGTCACACTGGCCTGCTGTGGATCCACACCACCCTGTGAAGCTGAGAACCACGTCCGCTGAGCACATGGAGCACAGGTGAGCCCGGCTGGACTGAGGGGAACGGTATCTGCCACTCTGCCACTTCCCTCACCACCACCCCACCACCTCTGATTCCCTCTAGATGAAACCCCTTGATTCCTACAAAAATGCCAGCTGAGCCAGCAACACTGGGAGCTCCATCTGCCTGGCAAGCTTGCAAGTGAACATACTTGTTTTTCCTGCAAGACCCCAAGCAGAAGAGCTGCATGTGTTTTTCTCTATTTATCCCAAGCCTGGCAGCCAACTCACCCAAGGAGGGAACAGGAGAGCAGCATCTTCAATGCACTTCTCTTTGAATCTGTGGGTTTTTTCCTGAGAAAAGGATGAAGAAAAACGTGTCCACTGCAGGTCACCATTCCCACATTATTCTAACCTAGAACGCACGCTAACTCACGCGGTCAAATCAGGAAGCGCGGGACAGGCCCGTGCTTTGAAAAAAAGGAGGGACCGTTTACTCTCCTGACCCTCCAGGCTATCATTTCAGCTGCGGAGCCTCTCCCCTTCATCTACAAAATACAGAAGCACAAATATCAGAGCTCTGCGGGGCCTGGACAGACAGGACATCGTGGGTGATGTGGTCGGTTCCCCGCATCCACCCCACCTGTTCCCTCTGCTCCTTGCTGGTCCACTGAGGCCGGAAAGCTGACCTCCCCTCTCCCCCAATCGCTCCCCTGGCACCTAGGCCTCTGGCATGAGTCCTCTTCTGTCCACCAGAGCCAGAAACTGGACCAGGAGCAAGACACCCTGTTCCTGCAGCTCAGCCACCTCTGCTGAGAGGCGAGGTGTCGGAGCTGGAGGTCTCCTGCAGCAGACTGAGTCTGCTGTCCGGACTTTATGAAGTCAAGTGGGCCTTAGAAAGCATCACTACGAACAAAGCTAGTGGAGGTGATGGATTTCCAGTTGAGCTATTCCAAATCCTGAAAGATGATGCTGTGAAAGTGTTGCACTCAATATGCCAGCAAATTTGGAAAACTCAGCAGTGGCCACAGGACTGGAAAAGGTCAGTTTTCATTCCAATCCCAAAGAAAGGCAATGCCACAGAATGCTCAAACTACCGCACAATTGCACTCATCTCACACGCTAGTAAAGTAATGCTCAAAATTCTCCAAGCCAGGCTTCAGCAATATGTGAACCGTAAACTTCCTGATGTTCAAGCTGGTTTTAGAAAAGGCAGAGGAACCAGAGATCAAATTGCCAACATCCACTGGATCATGGAAAAAGCAAGAGAGTTCCAGAAAAACATCCAGAAAAACTATGCAAAAGCCTTTGACTGTGTGGATCACAATAAACTGGAAAATTCTGAAAGAGATGGGAATACCAGAACACCTGATCTGCCTCTTGAGAAATCTGTATGCAGGTCAGGAAGCAACAGTTAGAACTGCCTCTTGAGAAATTTGTATGCAGGTCAGGAAGCAACACTTAGAACTGGACATGGAACAACAGACTGGTTCCACATAGGAAAAGGAGTTCGTCAAGGCTGTATATTGTCACCGTGTTTATTTAACTTATATGCAGAGTACATCATGAGAAACGCTGGACTGGAAGAAACACAAGCTGGAATCAAGATTGCTGGGAGAAATCTCAATCACCTCAGATATGCAGATGATACCACCCTTATGGCAGAAAGTGAAGAGGAACTCAAAAGCCTCTTGATGAAAGTGAAAGTGGAGAGTGAAAAAGTTGGCTTAAAGCTCAACATTTAGAAAACGAAGATCATGGCATCCCGGTCCCACCACTTCATGGGAAATAGATGGGGAAACAGTGGAAACAGTGCCAGACTTTATTTTTCTGGGCTCCAAAATCACTGCAGATGGTGACTGCAGCCATGAAATTAAAAGATGCTTACACCTTGGAAGGAAAGTTATGACCAACCTAGATAGCACATTCAAAAGCAGAGACATTACTTTGCCAACAAAGGTTCGTCTAGTCAAGGCTATGGTTTTTCCTATGGTCATGTATGGATGTGAAAGTTGGACTGTGAAGAAAGCTGAGCGCCGAAGAATTGATGCTTTTGAAGTGTGGTGTTGGAAAAGACTCTTGAGAGTCCCTTGGACTGCAAGGAGATCCAACCAGTCCATTCTGAAGGAGATCAGCTCTGGGATTTCTTTGGAAGGAATGATGCTAAAGCTGAAACTCCAGTACTTTGGCCACCTCATGCGAAGAGCTGACTCATTGGAAAAGACTCTGATGCTGGGAGGGATTGGGGGCAGGAGGAGAAGGGGACGACAGAGGATGAGATGGCTGTATGGCATCACTGACTCGATGGACGTGAGTCTGAGTGAGCTCCGGGAGTTGTTGATGGGCAGGGAGGCCTGGTGTGCTGCGATTCATGGGGTTGCAAAGAGTCGGACACGACTGAGCGACTGACCTCATCTGATCTGATCTGAGGCTAGTGGTCTGGCATCAGGGTGAACCTCGGAGGTGGGAGCCCTCCTAGGTGAGTGCTGAGTCTCTTCTGCTGAATACAGACCTACTAAGCGCTTAACAGGGTTTGGGGCACTTAAACATTATTTGAAAGATGTTAGCTATTCAGTTCATTTCAGTTCAGTTGCTCAGTCATGTCTGACTCTTTGCAGCCCCATGAACTGCAGCATACCAGGCTTCCCTATCCATCACCAACTCCTGGAGTTTACTCAAACTCATGTCCTTTGAGTTGGTGATGCCATCCAACCATCTCGTCCTCTGTTGTCCCCTTCTCCTCCCGCCTTCAATCTTTCTCAGCATCAGTGTCTTTTCCAATGAGCTAGTTCTTCACATCAGGTGGCCAAAGTATTGAAGTTTCAGCTTCAACATCAGTCCTTCCAATAAACATTCAGGACTGATTTGCTTAAGGATGGACTGGTGGGATCTCCTTGCAGTCCAAGGGACTCTCAAGAGTCTTGTTAGCTATTATTATTATTATTATTTATATTTGACCTCTTTTAACTTTTAAAATTGAGATATAGTTCATGTACAATATTATAAATTACAGGTGTACAGCATGCTGCTGCTGCTAAGTCGCTTCAGTTGTGTCCAACTCTATGCGACCCCATAGATGGCAGCCCACCAGGCTTCCCCATCCCTGGGATTCTCCAGGCAAGAACACTGGAGTGGGTTGCCATTTCCTTCTCCAATGCATGAAAGTGAAAAGTGAAAGTGAAGTCGCTCAGTCGTGTCCGACTCTTAGCGACCCCATGGACTGCAGCCCACCAGGCTCCTCCGTCCATGGATTTTCTAGGCAAGAGTACTGGAGTGGGGTGCCATTGCCTTCTCCGGGTGTACAGCATAGTGTATCACAATTTTAAAGGGTATATTCCATTTGTAGTTCTAAAATACTGCCTATATTCCCTGTATTATACAGTACATCCTTGTTATTTGTTTTATACACAGCAGTTTGTGCCTCTTAACCACCTATCCCTATCTTGCCCCATTTCCTTCCCCCTCCTGTGAGTCTGCTTCCTTTTTGTCATATTCACCAGCTGGTTTTATTTTTTAGATTCCACATATGAGTGATATCACATACTTGATCTTAGTCACATTAAGCCCAAGTTTCCCTCTGTACAATGGTGACCTGCTACCTGACTGCTGTGCAGATAAAATCAGAAAATATATGCAAAGGGCTTAGCACAATGTGTAAGAGCTCGAACAATTTATCTATAATTATCATTTTGATTTGGTTCCATTGTAATGTAATTTTTATTTTGACATGAGTCTTTTAGGATTTAGCTAAAAAGTAGCTCAGTGGTAAAGAATCCACTTGCCAATGGATCAATACATGGGTTTGATCCCTTGGTTGGGAAGATTCCCTGGAGAAAGAAATGGATTCTTCTCCCAGTATTCTTCTTCCCAGTATTCTTGCCTGGGAAATCCCATAGACAGAGGAGCCTGGTGGGCTACAATTCACCGGGTCGCAAAAGAGTCGGGGTCACAAAAGAGTCAGACATGAGTTAGCAACTTCTGCTGCTACTGCTGCTAAGTCGCTTCAGTCGTGTCCGACTCTGTGCGACCCCATAGACGGCAGCCCACCAGGCTCCCCCGTCCCTGGGATTCTCCAGGCAAGAGTACCGGAGTGGGGTGCCATTGCCTTCTCCGGAGTTAGCAACTAAACAATAACAAAAATCTTGTGTACCTGATAACACTATGTTTAAGAGCACTGAACAAGTTTGTGCCCATGTCTAAACTATTGATGTGTCCCAGATTTCTAAATGTATAATACATTACACAGAAAGTCAGGCTAAATTAAAATAATAATGTTTCTCAAAAATTAATCACCTGATTCTGACCTACAGAACTTTTCCTTGGACTTTGCTCTACAACCACTAGAGGGCAGACAGATACAGTAGAAAATCAGTACCTACCAGACAAGGCACGAGATTCTTGGTCTGTCTGCTTTTTGAACATGGGTAGAAGTCACATTTTTTCAGTTTTTCCTGTGGCAGCCACCAATGAAAAGAGTAGAACAATGACTCTTCGTATGTAAGGGAACAAATTTTAGCTAAAATATGATGCATTTGTTTTAGCTTATTAGTTTCATAAAATTGATAAGCACATTTTCCACCACAGACCTATATAAATTTTAAAGCAAAACTATGTAACAACACATGCATGGATTTGTTTTAATTTGGAAAAGAATGAAACCATCCATGAATCGTTAGAACAAGGCAGAAGCGCACCTTGGTACCACAGTGACCACATGTAGTGCCTGGCACACAGGGGCCTGGGAACACGTGAATGGGCCCTGCTGCCAAGTCGCTTCAGTCATGTCCGACTCTGTGGGACCCCAGAGATGGCAGCCCACCAGGCTCCCCCGTCCCTGGGATTCTCCAGGCAAGAACACTGGAGTGGGTTGCCATTTCCTTCTCCAATGCATGAAAGTGAAAAGTGAAAGTGAAGTCGCTCAGTCGTGTCCGACTCTTAGCGACCCCATGGACTGCAGCCCACCAGGCTCCTCCGTCCATGGGATTTTCCAGGCAAGAGTACTGGAGTCGGGTGCCAGCACCTTCTGCGATGAATGGGCCCTCTGACCCACCAAGTGCAGTTGATGCAGTGCTCGGGATTTAAAAATTGGGTAATACATGAGACTTGTAAGAAAACTGGCTACCAACTTTGAAACAAAAACCGCTTTTTCACACACACACACATTAACAAAACAAACCCCCCAAACAACAAATATTTACTGGGATTTTGACTGAAGGGTATCAATAAATTTTCTTAAAATTGCCACCTTTACAAGGATGAATTGTCTTAAGATCCATGAATTCAATATATCGAATTGTTTTGAAAATGTTTTACAATGTTTTACATAGAATTCTTGTAGAACATGTTTTAAAATGGTCTACATAGAGTTCTTGCACCTAGAATTAGGAATTAGGAATTTTTATGTTTTCTTAAATAGTACCTTGTTCTTAAAGTTTAATTTCTAACTGTGTTACTGGTGTATGCAAATACAACAATTTCTGCACACTGGCTAAAGTCAGCAAACTTGCTACATTCTCTCTTTTGTTGATACTGTTTATGTGTAAAACCTTGAATTTTCTGTATAAATGATTATATCTTGGACTTCTCTGGTGGCTCAGATGCTAAAGAATCCTCCAGCAATGCAGGAGACTCAGGTTTTATCCCTAGGTTGGGAAGATCCCCTGGAGAAGGGAATGGTAACCCACTCCAGTATTCTTGCCTGGAGAATTCCATGGACAGGGGAGCCTGGTGGGCTATATAGTCCGAGGTGTCCCAAAGAGTCAGAAATGATTGAGATACTAACACTTTCACTTTCACTTCATGATTATATCTTATGCACAGAATGCCAGTTTCTTACTGTGCTAGCATTAAAGTGTTTTCTTTTTCTTAATGTGTTCCTCGGGGCCTCCACTATCAGGAGACAAGGTAGTGACGCCATGCTAGCCTTGTTTCTGCGTGAAAGGAGATTGTCTATCTTTCAGCATTACACACATGTGCTAAGGGTTCAGCAATTTTATTCATCTTTTTAATTTAGCAAGTTTCACTTTACTAATACTCTTTTTTTGACTGTGTGTTTGCTCTGTTTAATCTCTTTGGTATCATATTCTTTTCCTCCCTTTATATCTTTGGATTTAATTTGCTGTTCCTTTTCCAAAATCTAACATTGAAATGGAGACTTGGTTTCTAGAATGATTTTTAAAATATATGCATATAAGTTTCATTGTAAATTTCCAATAAATATGGAAAGTGAGTTGAAAATAATCAGTTTTAATTATTCAACCTGATTTCCCAGTATCTTCATTCAAAAATTAAATTCTTTAATAATTTTATAAATATTGTGTCGATTAAAATCATTTTCCTAAATCCTTAGACTTTGCCCTTCCTAACTTTCCATGTCTATTCTCCACTTTGGTGTGTGATATCTGATAAAAAGGGCTCCCCTGGTGGGTCAGAAATAAAGAATCTGCCTGCCAATGCAGAAGATGCAGGTTCGATCCCTGGCTCAGGAAGATCCCCCGAAGTAGGCGGATGGCAACCCACTCTGGTATTCTTGCCTCGTTGACAGAGGAGCCTGGTAGGCTACCATCTATGGGATCACAAGAGTCAGACATGACCTAGTGACTAAACCACTACCATCCTATCTCAAAACACACTGGATGCCTTCGCTACAGTTCTAGTTTTGGGGACACTCCACAGCTTGGCCAGGCGATGTCGGCTTACCCCATGATTTGCAATCAACAGAACACTTGATCCGCCTCTTAGCTCCTGAAATCCCATTCTGTGAAAATTTTCCTCACAACTGTGGTTTTCTGGTTTGCTTACAAAATCCATTTTGTTTTGTATTTCTCTGCATCCTAATTTAAAGGATATCAGGGTTCTGAATGTTTTAAAGAGACGAAGTCTGTATCCACCTCCCGATCAAATCTCTCTGGTTTTTGGGTTTACACAGTAAGGTGAACTGTGACTTCAGTTTACAAGGGTGCCAGTGTTTCTCTGGGCTTCCCAGGTGGCTCCGTGCTAAAGAATCCACCTGCCAATGCAGGAGACTCAGGCTCCATCCCTGGGTTGGGAAGATACCCTGGAGAAGGAAATGGCAACCTACTCCAGTATTCTTGCCATGGACAGAGGTCTTCATAGAACCATTCAACTTCAGCTTCTTCAGCATTACTGGTTGGGATATAGACTTGGATTACTGTGATACTGAATGGTTTGCGTTGGAAACGAAGAGAGATCATTCTGTTGTTTTTGAGATTGCATCCAAGTACTGCATTTCAGACTCTTTTGTTGACTATGATGGCTACTCCATTTCTTCAAAGGGAATCTTGCCCACAGTAGTAGATATAATGGTCATCTGAGTTAAATTCACCCATTCCAGTCCATTTTAGCTCACTGATTGCTAAAATGTCGATGTTCACTGTTGCTATCTCCTGTTTGACCACTTCCAATTTGCCTTGATTCATGGACCTAACATTCCAGGTTCCTATTCATTATTGTTCTTTACAGCATCAGACTTTACTTCCATCACCAGTCACATCCACAACTGCGTGTTGTTTTTGCTTTGCCTCCATCTCTTCATTCTTTCTGGAGTTATTTTTCCACTGATATCTAGGAGCATATTGGGCACCTACCAACCTGGGGGGTTCATTTTTCAGTGTAGTATCTTTTTGCCTTTTCATAATGTTGATGGAGTTCTCAAGGTAAGAATATTGAAGTGGTTTGCCATTCCCTTCTCCAGTGGACCACGTTTTGTCAGAACTCTCCACCAGGACCCGTCTGTCTTGGGTGGCCCTACACAGCATGGTCATTTTCTCATTGAGCTAGACAAGGCTGTGGTCCATGTGATCAGTTTGATTAGTTTTCTGTGATTATGGTTTTTGTTCTGTTGGCCCTCTTAAGGATAAGGACTTCCCTGGTGGCTCAGATGGTAAAGCGTCTGCCTACAATGCGGGAGACCCGGGTTTAATCCCTGGGTCGGGAAGATATCCTGGAGGAGGAAATGGCAACCCACTCCAGTACTCTTGCCTGGAAAATTCCATGGACGGAGGAGCCTAGTAGGCTACAGTCCATGGGGTCTCAAAGGGTCGGACACGACTGAGTGACTTCAATGTCAATGTCATGCCAAGGATAAGGATAAAAAGCTTATGGAAGCTTCCTGATGGAGAGACTGACTGAGAGGGAAACTGGGTCTTGTTCTGATGGGCTGGGCCTTGCTCAGTAAATCTTTAATCCAATTTTCTCTTGATGTGCACAAATTTCCTTTTACACACTACGACCCAGGAGAAAGGAGCAGTGACCCCAAAAGAGACTGACCCAGACTTGCCTGTGAGTGTCCAGGAGTCCCCAGCAGAGGCGCGGGTCAGCGGTGGCCTGCTGCAGGGTCGGGGGCACTCAGCACAGCAGTGTATGCATGGGACCTTTTGAAGGAGGTCCCCATTATCTTCAGTACCTCCACCATAGTTTGGCCTCAGGTCAAACAACCAGGAGGGAACACAGTCCTGCCCATCAACAGAAAATTGGATTAAAAGAACTGTAGTATTCATTCTTTATTACTCTGTACATAAATTTTCTGAAAACCCAAGACTTTCTATTACCATGTGTTCTGTTCTGCTCACATCCACACTTACCACTGTTTTAGTGCAGAGCATATTTTCCAGGGGTAAATCCTTCTTTATATCTCAGATTCATTTATCTCCAGGATCAACTTACCTCATCACAGATGACAAAATGCAGACAGTTCCTGCTGAGGCCCTGCTGTGTCATGGTTTCCCCGTTGCTAGGAACACACAGAAGCACCTCTCAGCTGCTGTAGATTCTCCTGTTAGTCTGTTAACTAAATATGGGTGAAGTTTTCTATGAGGAAAACATTACCAGTAAATGTCTTTAAAAAAAAAAAAATGGGGCCTGATTAAGTTGCTAAAGAATTGACTGGATCAAATTGCAACACAGTTGATGTTCAAAATTCGGCTTCTGACATGACACATCATAGACGTCCATCTAAACCAAATGTAATTCTCAAGCATGGTCTATGTCAAAAAAATAGTTGCTTATTGAAGCTGCCATGAAATCCACTCACCCACACTTGAACAAGCCTTACAGTTTTGACACCTTTCAGGCTTAGTCCAGATTCAGGGGACTTGGGGGGTATTCTATGGTCTATAAAATTGGAAACATTTAAAATACAACATTACACAGATTTCAAAAAGTGCAGAAATTTTCAAAGACTTGATTTAATGTTATTTTGTTCTGTGAATCTTCAAAAAGGAAGTAGAAGGTTTCCTACTTCAAAAATTTACTTGGAGTGATGTAAACAACTCCAGAAGACATGGCTTAAGACACAAGGGTTTCATGTGTATTTGCAAGTAATTTGAGAAGCAGCATCATTACAACGTGGAGCTAGAGGCAGATAGCTTGAATTCTTCCCTAATCTCCATCAGTAATTAGCTGACAAGTAAATGCAAGTCCTTGAACAAAGCATTTCTGTCCCTAGGCTTCAATTTCTGACTTGTAAAATGGAGATAAAGTCAAAAGATTATTGTGAAAATCAATTAATTAATTCATAGTGAAATTGCTATATATTCTGAAAAGCACTATATGAATGAGATCATATTCTATTTTTATTATAATATTCCAGTATGTCTCCTTGAAGATTTGTAATAATTGATTTTTCTAACTAGAAGTCCTATGCTCTGAGTCTCTATTAGCACAAAAGGAAGCAATCTCCTGTATGGTACAGCTGTCTCACTACAGAACCAGGACATACAACTACATGACTCTGTGTGAAAGTCCTTCTACTTTTCAAATTTTAAAAAAAATGCTTTCAAATCAGGAATAAAGATATAAATTTACTCTCGTGAAGCAATATAAAGACAAACCAAAAGCTATTTAAAAATGGTTACTGTGGGGCAAGAACCTGAAATAGCAACTGAATGTCTGTATATGTACAAACTTGAGAACCCTGCAAAAGCCTTTGTTGTTGTTTGACTGTGGCCCCATGGACTGCAGCACACCAGGCTCCCTGTCCTTCACCATCTTCTGGAACTTGCTCAAACTCATTGAGTTCATTGAGTCGGTGATGCCATCCAATGCCTCCTCCTGTGTAGTCCCCTTCTCCTCCTGCCTTCAATCTTTCCCAGCATCAGGGTCTTTTCCAATTAGTCAGCTCTTCGCTTCAAATGGCCAAAGTATGGAAGCTTCAGTTTCAGCATCAGTCCTTCCAATGAATATTCAGAGTTGATTTCCTTTAGGATTGACTGGTTTCATCTCCTTGCAGTCCAAGGGACTCTCAAGAGTCTTCTACAGCACGACAGTTCAAAAACATCAGTTCTTCAAAGCTCAGCCTTCTTTATGGTCCAGCTCACATCCATACATGAATGACTACTGGAAAACCATAGCTTTGATTAGATGGACCTTGGTTGACAGAGTAATGTCTCTGCTTTTTCATATATTGTGTAGGTTTGTCATAGCTTTTCTTCCAAGGAGCAAGTGTCTTTTAATTTCATGACTACAGTCATCATCTGCAGCAATTTTGGAGCCCAAGAAAATAAACTATATTCTGTCACTGTTTCCATTGTTTTATCATCTATATGCTGTGAAGTGATGGGACTTGATGCCTTGATCTTAGTTTTTTAAATGTTGAGTTTTAAGCCAGCTTTTTCACTCTCCTCTTTCACCTTCATCAAGAGGCTCTTTAGTTTCTCATTGCTTTCTTCCATAAGAGTAGTGTCATCTGCATATCTGAGTTTATTGATATTTCTCCTGGCAATCTTGATTCCTACTTGTGATTCATTCAGCCTGGCATTTTGCATGATGTTCTCTGCATATAAAATAAATAAATAAGGCAACAATATACAGAATTGATACACTCCTTTCCCAATTTTGAACCAGGCTGCTATTTCATGTTCAGTTCCAGCTGTTGCTTCTTGACCTGCATACAGGTTTCTCAGGACGCAGGTCAGGTGGTCTGGTATTCCCATCTCTTTAAGAATTTTCCACAGCTTGTTGTGATCCACACAGTCAAAAGATTTAGCATAGTCAGTGAAGCAGAAGTAGATGTTTTTCAGGAATTCTCTTGCTTTTTCTATGATCCAGTGGATGTTGGCAATTTAATCTCTGGTTCCTCTGCCTTTTCTAAATCCAGCTTGTACATCTGGAAATTCTTGGTTCACGTACTATTGAAGCCTAGCTTGGAGGATTTTGAGCATGACATTGCTGGCATGAGAAACGAGTGCAGTTGTGCAGAAGGTTGAACATTCTTTTGCATTGCCTTTCTTTGGGATTGGAATGAAAACTGACCTTTTCCAGTCCTGGGGCCACTGCTGAGTTTTCCAAATTTGCTGGCATATTGAGTGTAGCACTTTCACAGCATCATCTTTTAGGATTTGAAATAGCTCAGCTGGAATTCCATCTTCTCCACTAGCTTTGTTCCTAGTAATGCTTCTTAAGGCCCACTTGACTTCGCATTCCAGGATGTCTGGTTCTAGGTGAGTGATCATGCCATCATGGTTATCTGGGTCATGAAGATCTTTTTTGTATAGTTCTGTGTATTCTTGCCACCTCTTCTTAATATCTTCTGCTTCTGTTATATCCATATCATTTTTTCCTTTATTGTGCCCATCTTTGCACGAAATCTTCCCTTTGGTATCTCTAATTTTCTTGAAGAGACTTCTAGTCTTTCCCATTCTATTGTTTTCCTCTATTTTGCACTGATCACTGAGAAAGGCTTTCTTATCTCTCCTTGCTATTCTTTGGAAATCTGCATTCAGGTGGATATATCTTTCCTTTTCTCCTTTGCCTTTCACTTTTCTTCTTTTCTTAGCTATTTGCAAGGCCTACTCAGACAACCATTTAGCCTTTTTGCATTTCTTTTTCTTGGGGATGGTCTTGATCACTGCCTCCTGTACAATGTCACCAACCTCCATGCATAGTGCTCCAGGCACTCTATCAGGTCTAATCCTTTGAATCTATTTGTCACATAAGCCATATGTATAATTATTTCAGAAATACAAAGCTAAGCACTTTCTAAAAATGAAAAAAAAGAATCTAATTCTGTAACAAATTGTTGACATAAACACACAGAGAATTACTTCAAATAACTTTAAAATGCAGTATGTTTACTGTCCATCGCTAGGGAGATACATCTTCAGGATAAAAACCACCATAAGCAAATTTCAAGCTGCAATCAATAGCTTTATTGTTAATGATATTGCCATTGTTATTTTGAAATTACTGCCTGTGTAGGTTATAGGATAAATCAAATAAGCAATTATGCTAACATCAAGTCACCAAGATTTTTGATATAAGAAATTATGGGAAGAAAAGTATAAAAACATAAATTAACACCCAACATTTGAAATAGAAAAATAATTTTGGATATACATTTTTTTTTTTGCTAAAAAATACTTCAATTATGGGCTGAATATTTGTTATCCACCACCCACCCCCAAATTCATGTTGAAACTCTAATCTCCAGTGTGTTATATTTAAAGATGGAGCTCCAGGGAGGTCAGTAGATCCTAAGAGGGAGCCCTCATAAGAAGAGACAGGAAAGAAATGACATCGTCCCCTTTCATGTGATGATGAGACATGGTGGCCACCGACAAGCCAGGAGGTGGGCTCGCACCAGACACCAGATCTGCTGGCACCTTGATCCTGGGCTTCCCATTCTCCAGAACTGAGAAATAAATGTTGTTTAAACCATCTAGCCTATGCTATTTGTTACTGCAGCCTGAGCTGACGACACCTACCTATATTTATTTATCTTTTAAAAATATACATATTATGTAAGTACCTGTCCACTGAGAAGTTCCAGAAGCAGCAAGAAATAAGTAGCAAAGACCACCTCTGGGGTTTCGATTCTGGTGTTGGAACTTTATTTTGCTCCTTGGGAAACATTGATTCCAGGCCTGAGTAGAAAAAAAAATATGTTAAATAAAGCTGTGACATCTTGTGCTTAAAAGCAAGAAAGCTGTCAAAGATCATAGAGGTCAAAGCAAAGAGACAGTGGAAGCAATGAGAGCAGTTCTCATGGGCGAGTTTGTGGAACAGTTTAAGCATTGCTAGAAATGACTGGAAAGGTCTGAAATGGATCTTATATATATGAAATCATGAATTAGTAATTATACAAAAAATAGTAAAAGCAGTCCTAAGGGGAAAGTTCATAGCAATACAGGCACACCTCAAGAAACAAGAAAAAAGTCAAATAAATAACCTAACTCTACACCTAAAGCAACTAGAAAAGGAAGAAATGAAGAACCCCAGGGTTAGTAGAAGGAAAGAAATCTTAAAAATTAGAGCAGAAATAAATGCAAAAGAAACAAAAGAGACCATAGCAAAAATCAACAAAGCCAAAAGCTGGTTCTTTGAAAGGATAAATAAAATTGATAAACCATTAGCCAGACTCATCAAGAAACAAAGGGAGAAAAATCAAATCAGTAAAATTAGAAATGAAAATGGAGAGATCACAACAGACAACACAGAAATACAAAGGATCATAAGAGACTATTATCAACAATTATATGCCAATAAAATGGACAACGAGGAAGAAATGGACAAATTCTTAGAAAAGTACAACTTTCCAAAACTCGACCAGGAAGAAATAGAAAACCTTAACAGACCCATCACAAGCACGGAAATCGAAACTGTAATCAAAAATCTTCCAGCAAACAAAAGCCCAGGTCCAGACGGCTTCACAGCTGAATTCTACCAAAAATTTAGAGAAGAGCTAACACCTATCCTGCTCAAACTCTTCCAGAAAATTGCAGAGGAAGGTAAACTTCCAAACTCATTCTATGAGGCCACCATCACCCTAATACCAAAACCTGACAAAGATCCCACAAAAAAAGAAAACTACAGGCCAATATCACTGATGAATATAGATGCAAAAATCCTAAACAAAATTCTAGCAATCAGAATCCAACAACACATTAAAAAGATCATACACCATGACCAAGTGGGCTTTATCCCAGGGATGCAAGGATTCTTCAATATCCGCAAATCAATCAATGTAATACACCACATTAACAAATTGAAAAACAAAAACCATGTGATTATCTCAATAGATGCAGAGAAAGCCTTTGACAAAATTCAACACCCATTTATGATAAAAACTCTCCAGAAAGCAGGAATAGAAGGAACATACCTCAACATAATAAAAGCTATATATGACAAACCCACAGCAAACATTATCCTCAATGGTGAAAAATTGAAAGCATTTCCTCTAAAGTCAGGAACAAGACAAGGGTGCCCACTTTCACCATTACTATTCAACATAGTTTTGGAAGTTTTGGCCACAGCAATCAGAGCAGAGAAATAAATAAAAGGAATCCAAATTGGAAAAGAAGAAGTAAAACTCTCACTATTTGCAGATGACATGATCCTCTACATAGAAAACCCTAAAGACTCTACCAGAAAATTACTAGAACTAATCAATGATTATAGTAAAGTTGCAGGATATAAAATCAACACACAGAAATCCCTTGCATTCCTATACACTAATAATGAGAAAACAGAAAGAGAAATTAAGGAAACAATTCCATTCACCATTGCAACAGAAAGAATAAAATACTTAGGAATATATCTACCTAAAGAAACTAAAGACCTATATATAGAAAACTATAAAACACTGGTGAAAGAAATCAAAGAGGACACTAATAGATGGAGAAATATACCATGTTCATGGATTGGAAGAATCAATATAGTGAAAATGAGTATACTACCCAAAGCAATTTATAGATTCAATGCAATCCCTATCAAGCTACCAACAGTATTCTTCACAGAGCTAGAACAAATACTTTCACAATTTGTATGGAAATACAAAAAAACTCGAATAGCCAAAGCGATCTTGAGAAAGAAGAATGGAACTGGAGGAATCAACCTACCTGACTTCAGGCTCTACTACAAAGCCACAGTTATCAAGACAGTACGGTACTGGCACAAAGACAGAAATATAGATCAATGGAACAAAATAGAAAGCCCAGAGATAAATCCACACACGTATGGACACCTTATCTTTGACAAAGGAGGCAAGAATATACAATGGATTAAAGACAATCTCTTTAACAAGTGGTGCTGGGAAAACTGGTCAACCACTTGTAAAAGAATGAAACTAGAACACTTTCTAATACCATATACAAAAATAAACTCAAAATGGATTAAAGATCTCAACGTAAGACCAGAAACTATAAAACTCCTAGAGGAGAACATAGGCAAAACACTCTCTGACATACATCACAGCAGGATCCTCTATGACCCACCTCCCAGAATATTGGAAATAAAAGCAAAAATAAACAAATGGGACCTAATTAAACTTAAAAGCTTCTGCACATCAAAGGAAACTATTAGCAAGGTGAAAATACAGCCTTCAGAATGGGAGAAAATAATAGCAAATGAAGCAACTGACAAACAACTAATCTCAAAAATATACAAGCAACTCTTACAGCTCAACTCCAGAAAAATAAATGACCCAATCAAAAAATGGGCCAAAGATCTAAATAGACATTTCTCCAAAGAAGACATACAGATGGCTAACAAACACATGAAAAGATGCTCAACATAACTCATTATCAGAGAAATGCAAATCAAAACCACTATGAGATACCATTTCACACCAGGCAGAATGGCGGTGATCCAAAAGTCTACAAATAATAAATGCTGGAGAGGGTGTGGAGAAAAGGGAACCCTCTTACTCTGTTGGTGGGAATGCAAACTAGTACAGCCACTATGGAGAACAGTGTGGAGATTCCTTAAAAAACTGGAAATAGAACTGCCTTATGATCCAGCAATCCCACTGCTGGGCACACACACTGAGGAAACCAGAATTCAAAGAGACACGTGTACCCCAATGTTCATCGCAGCACTGTTTATAATAGCCAGGACATGGAAGCAACCTAGATGTCCATCAGCAGATGAATGGATAAGAAAGCAGTGGTACATATACACAATGGAGTATTACTCAGCCATTAAAAAGAATACATTTGAATCAGTTCTAATGAGGTGGATGAAACTGGAGCCTATTATACAGAGTGAAGTAAGCCAGAAGGAAAAACACCAATACAGTATACCAACACATATATATGGAATTTAGAAAGATGGTAACGATAACCCTGTATACGAGACAGCAAAAGAGACACTGATGTATAGAACAGGCTTATGGACTCTGTGGGAGAGGGAGAGGGTGGGAAGATTTGGGAGAATGGCATTGAAACATGTGAAATGTCATGTATGAAACGAGATGCCAGTCCAGGTTCAATGCACGATGCTGGATGCTTGGGGCTGGTGCACTGGGATGACCCAGAGGGATGGTATGGGGAGGGAGGAGGGAGGAGGGTTCAGGATGGGGAACACATGAGAAATAAAGGAATAAAAATTAAAAAAAAAAGTAATTATACAAAAAATAGCACACTCTTCACTTGTTACCTTTGATGGTTACAAGAAGCTTCAAAAAAATGGTTTAAAAAAGGGAAAGGATCAGGCATGATGTACCCTGTTCTCTCTGCGTGGTTTATTTCATGCCGTTTTTCAGGGTACCTATTGCTTCGACTTAGGACAGTTCATTTGGTCATCAGAGAGCCATAGTCACCATGGAAATAAAACCATTGTGGAAGGCACTGTTGATTCTGAGCCAGATCAGCGGCTGCCTCATCTCTCGATCCCTCTTCTCCCCAGAGCTTTACGTAGTATATATCCTGCATGCTAAGCTTCATCACAGAATTTGCGCCCAAGAGACCTAACTTATTGCAAGCAATGCTGCCATGTATGGTCTATGAAAGCAAACTCTAAGACAGGATTTTAGAACTGAATCTCTTGTTACCCAGTTGGCAATAAGAACCCTTCACTTTGCCAACGGCAGTGGAGCTCAGACAAATCCTGGTATGGGAGGCAGTGTCTTTGCTAACAATTTTCCCCAGTGTGGTTTCCTGGTGGAGGGAAATGCATAGCTAATGCAGGCTATAAGACGTCTGAGAAACATGGGACAAACCGTAACCATAGGGAACAGAGTTGGGTGAGCTTAAGTGATATTCTTGATTCCAGCTTGTGCTTCTCCAGCCCAGTGTTTCTCATGATGTACTCTGCATATAAATTAAATAAGCAGGGTGACAATATACAGCCTTGACATACTCCTGCCCCTATTTGGAACCAGTCTGTTATTCCATGTCCAGTTCTAACTGTTGCTTCCTGACCTGCATACAGGTTTCTCAAGAGGCAGGTCAGGTGGTCTCATATTCCCATCTTTTGAAGAATTTTCCACAGTTTATTGTGATCCACCCAGTCAAGGGCTTTGGCATAGTCAATAAAGCAGAAATAGATGTTTTTCTGGAACTCTCTTGCTTTTTCCATGATCCAGTGGATGTTGGCAATTTGATCTCTGGTTCCTCTGCCTTTTTTAAATCCAGCTTCAATATCTGGAAGTTCACAGTTCATGTATTGCTGAAGCCTGGCTTGGAGAATTTTAAGCATTACCTTACTAACATGTGAGATGAGTGCAATTGTGAGGTAGTTTTAGCATTCTTTGCCATTGCCTTTCTTTGGAATTGGAATGAAAACTGACCTTTTCCAGTCCTGTGGCCACTCCTGAGTTTTCCAAATTTGCTGGCATATTGAGTGGAGCACTTGCACAGAGTCATCTTTCAGGATTTGAAATAGCTCAACTGGTATTCCATCACCTCCACTAGCTTTGTTCATAGTGATGTTTCCTAAGGCCCACTTGACTTCACATTCCAGGATGTCTGGCTCTAGGTGAGTGATCACAGCATCATGATTATCTGGGTTGTGAAGATCTTTTTTGTACAGTTCTTCTGTGTATTCTTGCCACTTCTTCTTAATATCTTCTGCTTCTGTTAGTTCCGTACCATTTCTGTCCTTTATTGTACCCATCTTTGCATGAAATGTTCTATTGGTATCTCTAATTTTCTTGAAGAGATCTCTAGTCTTTCCCATTCTATTGGGCTGGAGGAAGCACAAGCTGGAATCAAGATTGCCAGGAGAAATATCAGTCACCTCAGATATGTAGATGACACCACCCTTATGGCAGAAAGTGAAGAAGAACTAAAGAGCCTCTTGATGAGAGTGAAAGAGGAGAGTGAAAAAGTTGGCTTAAGGCTCAACATTCAGAAAACTAAGATCATGTCATCTGGTCCCATCACTTCATGGCAAAAAAAAAAAAAACAAACAAACAGTGGAAACAGTGTCAGACTTTATTTTTTTAGGCTCCAAAATCACTGCAGATGGTGACTGCAGCCATGAAATTAAAAGACACTTACTCCTTCGAAGAAAGTTATGACCAACCTAGATAGCATATTAAAAAGCAGAGACATTACTTTGCCAACAAAGTTTCGTCTAGTCAAGGCTATGGTTTTTCCTGTGGTCATGTATGGATGTGAGAGTTGGACTGTGAAGAAGGCCGAGCACCGAAGAATTGATGCTTTTCAACTGTGGTGTTGGAGAAGACTCTTGAGAGTCCCTTGGACTACAAGGAGATCCCACCAGTCCATCCTAAAGGAGATCAGTCCTGTGTGTTCATTGGAAGGACTGATGTTGAAGCTGAAACTCCAATACTTTGGCCACCTGATGCAAAGAGCTGACTCATGTGAAAAGACCCTGATGCTGGGAAAGATTGAGGGCAGGAGGAGAAGGGAACGATAGAGGATGAGATGTTTGGATGGCATCACCGAGTCAATGGACACAGGTTTGGGTGAACTCCGGGAGTTGGTTTTGGACAGGGAGGCCTGCCGTGCTGCGGTTCATAGGGTCACAAAGAGTTGGACACGACTGAGCGACTGAACTGAACTGAACTGAAGTCATATTCTGGAAGAAAATAAGGTAAAAATTGATTATTTCAATTTTGCTTAATGCACCATAGTTAGGGATGCTTTCTGGAGAAAATAATTGGGTAGGAAAATGCATAATGGAATGACATTCTCTCCATGTATGTCAACTAAAACACACTGTGTTGTACAATTATTAATGTAATTTCTTTTTTCCCCCTTAGTATACTTCTTTTTTAAATTAATTAATTAATTGATTGATTTTAATTGGAGGCTAATTACTTTACATATTATGGTGGTTTTTATCATTCATCAACATGAATCAGCCATGGGCATACATGTGTCCCACCATCCTGAAGCCCCCTCCCACCTCCCTCCCCATCCTATCCCTCTGGGTTGTCTCAGAGCACCAGCTTTGTGTGCCCTGCTTCATGCATTGAATTTGCGCTGGTCATCTATTTTACATATGGTAATATACACGTTTTGATGCTATTCTCTCATATCATCCCACTCTCGCCTTCTCCAACATAGTCCTAAAGTCTGTTCTTTACATCTGTGCTTCTTTTGCTGTCTCACATATAGAGTCGGCATTACCATCTTTCTAAATTCCATATATATGCATTAATATACTGTATTGGTGTTTCTCTTTCTGGCTTACTTCACTCTGTGTAATAGGCTCTAGTTTCATCCACCTCATTAGAAATGACTCAAATGTGCTATTCTTTATAGCTGAGTAATACTCCATTGTGTATATGTACAACAGCTTTCTTATCCATTTGTCTGTTGATGGACATCTAGGTTGCTTCCGTGTCCTGGCTATTGTAAACAGTGCTGCGATGAACATTCAGGTACACGTGTCTCTTTCAATTCTGGTTTCCTCGGTGTGTATGTCCAAAGTGGGATTGCTGGGTCATATGACAGTTCTAGTTCCAGTTTTTTAAGGAATCTCCACACTGTTCTCCATAGTGGCTGTACTTGTTTGCATTCCCACCAACAGTGTAAGAGGGTTCCCTTTTCTCTACACCCTCTCCAGCATTTATTGCTTGTAGACTTTTTGATGGCATCCATTCTGACCATCATGTTATGGTACCTCATTGTGGTTTTGATTTGCATTTCTCTGATAATGAGTGATGTTGAGCATCTTTTTATGTGTTTGTTAGCCATCTGTATGTCTTCTTTGGAGAAATGTCTGTTTAGTCCTTTGGCCCAGTTTTTGATTGAGTTGTTTATTGTTCTGGTATTGAGATGCATGAGTTGCTTGTATATTTTGGAGATTAATTATTTGTTATTTCAATTTTGCTTAAGCACTATAATTAGGGATGCTTTCTGGAGAAAATAATTGGTTAGGAAAATACATAATGGAATGACATTCTGTCCATGTATGTCAACTAAAAGACACCATGTTGTATAATTATTAACGTAATTTCTATTTTGAAAAAAGATCTAGATAGTTCTGTGTATTGCATGCTATGTCACTTCAGTTATGTCCAAATCTGCAACCCCATGGGCTGTAGCCCACCAGGCTCCTCTGTCCATGGGATTCTCCAGAGAATGGAATAGGTTGCCAAGCCCTCTCCAGGGGATCTTCCCTACCCAGGGTTCAAATCTGCATCTCCTACATTGGCAGGTAGGTTCTTTACCACTAGCGCCACCTGGGAAGCCCGTATAGATAATTTAAAAGGGAAAATGAAAAAAAAATGTATATATATTCACACACATAAAAAAAGTTCACAGTGATCATTTTTAAAGAGGAAAAGAAATATTAACTCTATTTTACATATTTCTATGCCTTTTGATTTTTTAATAATGAGTGTGTATTAATGTTAAGTGGGATGAAGTATAAAATTCCTTCTTAAAGAATTTAATATGTATGTATATATGTATAAATTTATATGTATACATATGCATGTGTCTGTTTTAACACATATTCTTACTTAATGAGATAAAGTATAAATATTTCTTTTAAAAAAGAATATCACTGTCTGTTTTACAAGATTTAGTAATCTGTTCCTATCATCTCTTTCTCCCACCCTATGAAAATAAATTTTTAATTCTTTATGAGGCCATGAATTTCTCAAAGATAGGTTCCCTGACCGTAAAGAATTTCTGTAAAATTAACCTTCATCTTTTATGGATTTAAAACAATATTTACCCTAACCCCATTCAAGTAAGAGCATTTATTAAATTATTTTGTAATGAACATTAAATTTAACTGTAACTTGTGCTGCAAAGAAACATGTAAAAAATTACAGGAGACCAGCCCTAATGCGAATACATGGTTAAACTCCAAAAACATAGTTTAAAATCATCAGAGAGTTGAGGATGGAAAGAAACCTAAAGGAACAAAATCCAAAAAGTGTTGAGCTCTTCCTGGTAGAGATTTGAGACAAATTGCTTTCCTTTATGAGAAAATAGTGTAGAAATAGGAGAAAACTACCACAGACTAGAGTCAGAGGAAACAGTCCAAACTCTTCAGTTCTCTCTCAGTGACCGAGCAAGGGCTGGTGCAATGAATTAGAATCGTAAGGAGCCCTGGCCTCGGAGCAAGTCACTCCAGCCCGCCATTTCCTCATAGAGTTCCTTCAGGTGAAGAAGGTACAGCTGGGGACAGGGCAAGGCGCACAGGGCCTTCCCTACGAGAAGCACCCGTGCAGAGGCCTGAGGACCCGGCAAGTCCATCTGAGGCACTTAAGGCTCTCGGTGGATGCCAGCAATTGCTGCTGAAGTTTGGTGGTGAGACAGGAAGATGAAGAGAGATCTCCCAAGGGTCAGAGAACTAAGAGTGTGAATAAATAACCAGGAGTACTCTGAGCAATTAAAAAGTCTAGAAGCCAGGGTACAGAAAGTAATTTGGCTGTAAAGTATGAGGAGAGCCTTGAGATCTTGCCAGAGCTCAGATCCGAGTCCTTGTGAAGGGAAAGTCCTGATCCAGCCTTCAAAACGTTTGAAGTCAGTAGTGATCTAAACCTTACTAAAGCTTTAGCAAAGCAGAGACAGCTGAAATTAACCAGGTTATACTGATTTAGTTGTCAATGCTCGAGGCTTGACAGAAAAACGTCTTGATTCAGGGGCAGAGGGTAGTAAATAATATTACTTCAGTCTTTACTAGCCTTTAAATCTCAATCCCCATTATAAAGTCCAGAATTTTGAATCATCCAAAGTGAGAAGTGATCTGTTTAAAAGAATAAATAGTCAATAGAAACAAGCACACAGATGGCATGTTGGAATTATCACAGGCAATTCAAAATATTATAATAAATATTTAAAAGAATCTAGTAGAAATGGCATTATTCAATACATGGAAACTGTTGCTGAAATACAGCAAAAAGATGGAAACTATTAAAAAACAAATACACGTACATGCTAGAAAAAAAGAAATGTAGTATCAGAAATAAAAATTTCAGTTCAGTTCAGTCGCTCAGTCGTGTCCGACTCTTTGCGACCCCATGAACCGCAGCATGCCAGGCCTCCCTGTCCATCACCAACTCCTGGAGTCCACCCAAACTCATGTCCATTGAGTCGGTGATGCCATCCAACCATCTCATCCTCTGTCATCCCCTTCTCCTCCTGCCCTCAATCTTTCCCAGCATCAGGGTCTTTTCAAATGAGTCAGCTCTTTGCATCAGGTAGCCAAAGTATTGGAGTTTCAGCTTCAACACCAGTCCTTCCAAAGAACACCCAGGACTGATCTCCTTTAGGATGGACTGGTTGGATCTCCTTGCAGTCCAAGGGACTCTCAAGAGTCTTCTCCACCACCACAGTTTCAGTGGCTAATCAGGAAACTGGACACAGTGGATTTTCAAGTCATTTTCTTGAATACAGATCAACTGAAATTATCAAAACTGATGTACAAAAAGAAAAAGAAGAGACTATTCAAGGTCTATGTGGTGATACCAAACTTTCTGACATACATTAATTGAAGTTTCACCAGAAGAGAAAAGAGAGAATTAATTAATACAAGAACAAGAAAAAATAGGAAAGTAACTCATTAGAAGAGATGATGGCCAAAAATGCTCAAAAATTGATGAAAGAAATTGACCTATATCAGTTAAACATCTTAGCAAACACTAAGCAGAATAATTCTAAAAACTCACACCTGGTCATGTCTTAGTGAAACTGTTGAAGACTAAACAAATAGAGTATACCTTAAAAAAAGAGGAAAGTTCCAGTTCTGAAAACCTAATGGTAAAGTGACCTGTGTGGGAATGATCCTCCTATAGATAACAATCACAAACTCAAAACAAACATTTTTATAAAAACAATGTGAAGGCATTGGTTGTGATTGTTGTTCAGTCACCAAGTCCTGTCTGACTCTTTGTGACCCCATGGACTGCAGCACACCAGACTCCTCTGTCTTCATATATCTCCCAGAGTTTCCTCAAATTCATGTCCATTGAATTGGTGATGCTCTCTAATCACCTCATCCTGCTTCCCCCTTCTCCTCTCACCTCAATCTTTCCCAGCATCAGAGTCTTTTCCAATGAGTCCTCTCTTTGCAACAGGTGGCCAAAGTATTGAAGCTTCAGCTTCAGCATCAGTCCTTCCAATGAATATTGAGGGTTGATTTTCTTTAGGATTGACTGGTTGGATCCCCTTGCAGTCCAAGGAACTCTCAAAAGAGTCTTGTCCAGCACCACAATTCAATTGTTTGGTGCTCAGCCTTCTTTACGGTCCAGTTATCACATCCAAAAATGACTACTGGGAAAACCATTGCTTTGACTACATGACATTTGTCTTCAAAGTGATGTCTCTGCTTTTTAATACATTGTCTAGATTTGTCATAGATTTCCTTCCAAGGAGAAAGTGTCTTAATTTCACAGCTACAGTCACTGTCCACATTGACTTTGGAGCCCAAGAAAATAAAGTCTTTCACTGTTTCTATTGTTTCCCCATCTATATGCCATGAAGTGATGTGACCGGATGCCATGATCTTGGTTTTCTGAATGATGAGTTTTAAGCCAGCTTTTTCACACTCCTTTTTTACCCTCATCAAAAGCCCACTTAGTTCCTCTTCACTTTCTGCCATTAGTGTGGTATTATCTGCATATCTGAGGTTGCTGACATTTCTCCTGGAAATCTTGATTCCAGTTTCTGATTCATCCAGCCTGGCATTTCACAGTGTTAGACAACAACAACAAAAAACAGAAAACTGGTGAGGAGTCGATCTTTGAGAAAAGGGAATTGCACTGGGTGATATGCATGTTATGGGCTTTCTGCAACACAGCACTTTATGGAATGTTTACTGCAGTGTGGTTAGAACTCAAGCAAAAGGCCAATTCCTTTTTTTTTCTTTTCCTTTTCAAGTATAAAATTTTATATCTATAAACAGTTATATATCATATTATATACTTTATGTTTTCCCATTGCTATCCTATAAATACATTCTTCAGTACCATATTTCCATGGTTCTGTATATATGCATTAAAGTATGATATTTATCTTTCTCTTTCTGACTTACTTCACTTTGTATAATAGGCTCTAGGTTCATCCACTTCATTAGAACTGACTCAAAATGCATTCCTTTGTATGCTCGAGTAGTATTCCATTGTGTATATGTACCACTACTTCTTTATCCATTCATCTGTTGAAGGACATCTAGGTTGCTTCCATGTTCTAGCTATTGTAAATAGTGCTACAATGAACAATAGGATACATGTGTCTTTTTCAATTTTGGTTTCCTACAGGTACATGCCTAGGAGTGGGATTGCTGGGTCATATGGTGGTTTTATTCCCAGTTTTTAAAGGACTCTTCATACCATCTTCCACAGCGGCTGCATCAATTTACATTCCCACCAACAATGCAAGAGCGTTCCCTTTTCTCCACACCCTCTCCAGCATTCATTGCTTGTAGACTTTTTGATGATGGCCATTCTGACTGGTGTGAGGTGATATCTCATTGTGGTTTTGATTTGCATTTCTCTAATAATGAGTTATGTTGAGCATCTTTTCATGTGTTTGTTAGCCATCTGTATGTCTTCTTTGGAGAAATGTCTGTTTAGATCTTTTCCCCACTTTTTGATTGGGTTGTTTGTTTTTCTGGCATTGAGTTGTATGAGCTGCTTGTATATTTTGGAAATTAATCCTTTGTCAGTTGTTTAATTTGCTATTATTTTCTCCCATTCTGAAAGTTGTCTTTTCACCTTGCTTATAGTTTCCTTTGCTGTGCAAAAGCTTTTAGGTTTAATCAGGTCCCACTTGTTTACTTTTGTTTTTATTTCCATTACTCTAGGAGGTGGGTCATAGAGGATCTTGCTTTCATTTATGTCATCAAGTGTTCTGCCTATGTTTTCCTCTAAGAGGAAATACGTAAGAGCTTATAGAAAAACCCAAACAGATTTTTGGCCAACTTAACAGCTACAGACACAGATACAGTCATACAATGGAAAGCTACTCAGTTATAAAAGATAACAAGCTATTCATACACACAGCATGGATACATCTCAGAAACATTATACAGAGCGAAAAAAGCCAGACACTAAAGCAGAAAACTAAGGTCTCATTGGACTGAGATGTCAGCGAATATGATTCAGAACTTCCAAAGAAGGTAGAAATTAGGGGGGGCAATACCAGAAAGGGGGGAGCCAGAGAGCAAGTAGGCTCAAAATCTGAGAAAAACTCCCCTCAAACCCTTGGCTGAGCCCTGATCTGTGGTCCCTGTGCTTTTCCCCAAGAAGCACAGTGGAAATCAGAAGTAGGCTGGCTCAAAGGACTGACCAGAGATTTTTTAAACTTTTTATTTTGTATTGGGGTATAGCTGATTAACAATGCTGTGATAGTTTCAGGTGAACAGCAAAGGGACTCAGCCACACACATGAAGTGAAGTCGCTCAGTCGTGTCCGACTCTTTGCGACCCCGTGGACTGTAGCCTACCGGGCTCCTCCATCCATGGGATTTTCCAGGCAAGAATACTGGAGTGGGTTGCCATTTCCTTCTCCAGGGGAACCTCCCAACCCAGGGATAGAACCCAGGTCTCCTGCATTGTAGGCAGATGCTTTACCCTCTGAGCCACAAGGAAAGCCACACACATACATGTATCCATTTTCCCCTAAACTCCTCTACCATCCAGGCTGACACATAATATTGAGTAGAGTCCCATGTGCTGTATGATAGGTCCTTGTTGGCTGTCTATTTGTAATACAGCAGTTATGTACATGTCCATCCCAACTGTCCCTTCCTTTATCCTTCCCCCTGGCAACCATAAGTTCATTCTATAAGTCTGTGAGTCTCTTTCTCTTCTGTAAGCTCATTTGTATCATTTCTTTCTAGATTCCACTTATAAGGCATGTCATACGAGTTTTCTCCTTCTCTGTCTGACTTCACTCAGTATGACAATCTCTAGGTCAACCATGTGGCTACAAATGGCATTATTTAAGGAACCTCCATATTGTTCTTCATAGTGGTTGTACCAACTTACATTCACACAACAGTATAGGAGGGTTCCATTCTCTCCACATCCTCTCCAGGATTCATTGTTTGTGGATTTTTTGATGATAGCCATTCTGGCTGGTGTGAGGTGATATCTCATTCTAGTTTTGATTTGCATTTTTCTAATGATTAGAATGTTGAACATCTTTTCATGCACCTCTTGGCCATCTGTATGTCTTCTTTGAAGAAATATCCATTTAGGTCTTCTGTCCATTTTTTGATTGGGTTGTCTACTTTGATGCTGATAAACACCATTTATAAATTTATTTATAAATTTATAAAGCTATTATTTTTATTTTTTATAAAGCTATTAAAAGCTATGAGCTATTTATAAATTATGGAGACTAATCCCTTTTTGGTCATATCATTTGCAAATATTTTATGCCAACTGTGGGTTGCCTTTTTGTTTTATTGTTTCCTTTGCTGTGCAAAAGTTTTTGAGCTTAGGTAGGTTCCATTTGTTTATTTTTGTTTTTATTTCCATCATTCTGGGAGACAAATAGAAAAAGATATTGTTGACTAGAGATTTAAAGTGCTGCCTACAAAACAGAAGACAGAGTATACAGTGTTAATTCATACAAAGAGCAGACTGTAATAACCTCAGGCTTTCCAGGGCATCACAAATTGCCATGTTTTAGGAGTAAAAACAATATCGCAAGACCAAGAAACTTCTCCCAGAAGAAGGAAAGACCGAAATGTACTTTCCCTAACAAAGCCTAAAATCAAGCCTCCATAAGTTCAAAATTCTCAGCCAGTAGTTGAACTGCCTGCTAAAAAATAATTAATATTCTTCAGAAGAAGATAGTAAAATACAATCTCTACAGAATTTTGTCCATAATATACTGTACACAATAAACATTTACTGGGCATTGAAAGGAAAAACAGATAGACTAGATCCTCCACAATTGCAGGGGTCATTTCTTTAAAATAAAATCTCTTTATATATATTGATTCTATTGTCTGGAGAACCCTGAGAGATAGACACAGATATAGATGTAGATAGTTTATCTATTTATTTCAATGACTAATATAGTCATGCAATGGAAAACTACTCAGTCATAAAAAGGGAATAAACTAGTCATACATTCAACAGGCATAAATCTCATCAACACTGCATTGAGTTTAAAAAGCCAAGTACAAAATAATGCATATTTTATCATTTCATTTATATGAAGTTGAAAGACAGATGAAACTAATTTATGACAATAGAAATAAGAAAATAGGGCCGGTCTGGGGAAGGTGGGTGTGGCTATGCATTGGTTGCAAATAGACAGGAAACACACCCTCTGGAGTGATGGATGAGCACCCCATCTTGCTTTGGCAGGTACCACATGGGTATGTACTTTGTCAAAACTCAGAGAACTAAATGGTTAAGATCCATGTATTTCATTCTGTGTAGGTTACACCTTTAAAAATTAGCATGTGAAAAATTACCTATTCCTTCAAATTTTCATCTATGTATCTATGCATAAATTTATTTCAAATATGAATCTTCAAAAACCAATTAAGTCTTTGAATTTTTGTGGCTAAATATGTTCACGATTGATTTAGCATCAGCTGTAATATCCAAACCAGTGCTTGCATTTCTTTTCCTGACAAGAGCTGAAATATCTGTAGTCCCAAATTCCAGGACCAGTTCTGTCCCAGAGTTTCTCTCTAACAACATAAATGCCATTGGCAGCCTTCCTGAAGCTCCACAAATCAGTTCCACCATTTCGTAACTTTTGTGCTTTTAGATACCACACGTTCCTTTCCCTACACCTAAAACACACACACACACACACCCCGTCTTGGACTATTCTTCCTTAACTACCTACAGAAGACGGTTCATGCAAATTCCTCTGGACACTGAGTTTAACAACCAAGATGAACTCTGTGTTCTGTACCTAAAGGCAATCCGTTTTCCTCTGGGCTGTTTTCCTCACAACTTATTGACTCTTTGGCTACGATGTATGAGGGCCAATTTCAAGATCATTCTGGAGAAAGAATCAGAGTAACTGCCAACAGTGATGCCACTCTGAAAAGCAAAAAGAACGATTTGAGGGGGAAACTGACAAAGAGAATCCACTTCCCTTTCTTAGATTCTCCAAAACTTATGATACTTCAAGCAAGGCAGAAATTTCTCCTACCATAACCTCCTGTGATAGGTAAGATGTGAGGATGCTAGTATTCCTATACAAAGCGTGCAATTTAACAAGACAGAGCCTTATTTTAAGGACACTGATGTGAACAATGGAACTTAAGGCACGATGGAGAAGAGACAGACGGTAGCATATTTTCCTTGGCAACCCTGAAATCCCATCACATAGACGTTTGTTCACTATACCTACTGGATGCTCACAGCGGCTTGTCCATATAGATATAAGGACCTAAGTCCCTGCAGTACCTGATGCTGCTGCTCAATTTAGAATAAGACTTGCCCATATCTGTTTGTGAGTCAAAACTCAATATATCTGTAGACCAAAGCTCAAAAGGCGTGTGAAGGACACAGGATTTACTAGTTACGTAACTTTAAAAAGCCATTGTTCTAGGCTCGTAGAGGAAATGGGACTAGCAGGATTGGGCACAGGCCCAGGGTAGTTCCTGTTTCTGTCATTAAGAAGCCCCATTTGAGATTTGGGGAACTGTTCAACCATTAGGGGGACCCCTCCAGTCACGCAGGCAAGGTGAGACTATGCTTAGACACCCAACTTCACTGTGGTGATGATCACTGCAGCCTGAACAGGTTCACTGAAGTCAGTATTTAGATCAAACAGGGAACTTCCACTTGAGTGAGAGCTATAATTAATTGCATTATTTTAATACCATTACAGTTTAACACATCAACTATATCCATATGTTATTCACTCCTTACAGACTGAGATCATGTTTTAATACTTTTCAGCATCTCCCAGAATACTTGAGCTTCCCAGGCGGCTCCATGGTAAAGAACCCGCCTGCCAAAGCAGGAGATGCAAGAGATGTGGGTTTGATCCCTGGGTTGGGAAGGTCCCCTGGAGGAGGAAGTGGCATCCCTCACCAGTATCCATGCCTGGGAAACTGCGTAGACAGAGGAGCCTGGCAAGCTACAGTCCATGGGTCTGCAAAGAGTTGGACATGTCTTCAGGATTGAGCACCAAAAGACTTAAGATAGCATGAATATATATATTTGGTAATTGGATTAATGAATAACCAGCTATTTTGTTTTGGTTTTGCCCAGGACAAAAGTTAATTCCTTCCATCCATCCAGGGTCATCCCATCCTCTACCACTGAACAGACCCATCAGTTTGATCTCAACTCTCTAGAGACATTTAATTCATTCTGAAATTTTTTTCCAGGGGAGACAGTGAGTATTTGTTTTTAACTTCTTTTTTATTTATTTTCACAGTCTCAGCTTTACTTTCATTTGATTATACATGCTTTAAAAAACATATACATGCTAGTAAAACACCTCATCATCAGGAATTAGAAGTACGTAAAATGAGTATTTTAAAAAGCAAAGTAAAATAAGAAATCTATGGAACAGGAGGAAAACAGGGAAATGGTAAAGGAGGAAGACAAGGGAAACAAAGAGAAAAAAGCAGAGGAGGAGTACAAGAAGAAGGAAGAAGAAATGTAGACTTGGCAAGTGCAGAAAATCAGGTATTAAAAAAAGAAGACTTCAGTTTTATACTCTAAATCTTAGGCATAAATGTTTATCTTTCTGAATGACTTTAAAAATCAGGATAAATCTTGATTCTATATAATCTCATTATCTATAATCTAAGCTTGATTTATACTGATTCTAATGTTAATTCCTCCTGAGATTTCTGCTTTGAATTTCTAAACAAAGATACAAATTACAACTTTTAAAGTATTAATACTATTTCATCCTCAATCCAATAGAGCCCATTCCCTATATTCAGCAAATTTCAATAACATAAATATTTATACCATTCTTGAATATATTTGAGGATCAAATGAAATAACATGAACATACATAAAAGTTTTAAACACCCAATAATATGGGAAGTGAAAATGGGTCAGATTAATAGAAGTAAAAAACTCAATATGTTTTTATACACGAAGAGACACTACAACCAATATAAATATATGTAGATTTCTAGTCCTATAATTACCGATGTAAGATTTTTTCCTTCAGTATTATATAAACATTTATTAAATACTTATGGATTGCCTTCTCTGTCCTAGCAGTAAAATATATATGTATAACATAGACTATATGGAGACAGACAATAAAATATGAAATATATTTAATATGGTATAAGTTAAAAAACACTAAAAAGAAGCATAATGCAGAGGAAGTAGCTAGAAATAATGGGTAGGGAGTTATTACTGTACATTAGGTGGCCAGGGAGAGCTTCACTAAAGAGGTGGTATGTGAGCAGAGCCCTGAGAGATGAGAAGGGAAGCCATGTAAATATCTGGAGGAACAGCATTTCAGGAGGAGGAACAGCATGAGTCGTGGCTCTGAGGCAGGAGATACCTAGTGGGTTGGAGAAAAGGCCAGGTGAGCAGTGTGTCTGGGAAAGAAGGCAAAAGGAGAGCAATCAGAGACAAAGCCACAGAGGGAAAGAGGGTGAGAGTCTTGCAAGCCCCTGAATGGCACTGTCTACCCTCAGTGAGGTGAGAAACCACTGAAAGCGTGAGAACAGAGAAGAAAAATTACCTGTTTACAAAGTGTTTCCTTCTCTCTGCACACAAAGTGTTAGTCACTCAGCTGTGTTTGACTCTTTGTGACCCTATGGACAGTAGCTCACGAGGCTCCTCTGTCCCTGGAATTCTCCAGGAAGACTACTGGAGTGGGTAGCCATTACCTTCTCCAGATGATTCTTCTCAACCCAGGGATAGAACCTGGGCCTTCTGCATTGCAGACAGATTCCTTACCATCTGAGCCACCAGGGGAGTCCCATTTATCTGTTATCCATTTACAGTGGAGGATTTATTCTGGTGAGTTCCAGGGTCAATGTTGAAGCAGAGACCAGGGAGGGAGCTCTACTCATTACATGCCAGGGACCAGGTGAAGTCCTCTGTGTGCATCATCTCCACCTATCTAATCTCCATCGCACACCTGTGAATAAGTGCCCCCTTCCTACGTGAAGAAACCAAAGGAAGTCTGGAAAGGTTACACTGTCCAAAGGCTGTAGCTAAGATTTCATTATGATCTGTCTTATAGAGCTCATGCTCTAAGCCAACACTCTATTCTGATTCCCTGTGTGATGGAGGGATGGGAGTGCATGTGTTCTCAGCTGTGTCCAGCTCTTTGTACCTGCCAGGCTCCTCTGTCCATGGGATTCTCCAGGCAAGAATACTGGAATGGGTTGCCATTTCCTCCTCTAGGGGATCTTCCCAACCCAGGGATGGAACCCTCATCTCCTGTGTCTCCTGCTTTGGCAGGTGGATTCTTTACCATTTAAGCCATAGGGAGAGCCCCGAAGGAAGGAATGGACCTTCTAAATTGGTGAACCCATGATAATGAAGATTAGGAATTCACAATGGCTGATGTCTGGGTGTTAATGTCTGGTCTGGGGCTGAAGGTTCATGGTGGGGAACAGTAAGAGCAATAGTGGAGACTGGGCAGAAAAGCTGCAGTTACATTCAAGAGAGTGAGGATCTATGATGAACATCAGAGAGACAAGTACTTTACTGGGAACAGGATGAGTTAGAGGTAGTAGAGATCTGGCAATCAGAATAGCAAGAAAGAAATGTGATAAATTCACACAAGGGAATAATAGTTAGTGAAAGTAGGAATAGAAAGGAAAGAATGTATCTAAGCAACACTTCTCAGAAAAGGCCTTTTCCCCTCAAAAGCTAGCACAGAATTTTGTTCTGAGTTGTTTACAAAAAATATAGAATTTAGAATCTTGGCCATGTCCACAAGTTGTATGAACTGGGACAAGTTATTTATCTGGAACATATCTTCATCCATAAATGAAGGTGTCGTAGATTAGCCCTAATTGTCCTTCCTTTTCTATAATACTATGATGAGTATTTGTTTACCTGTTTTTAAGCTCCAGCTTAGAACAACTGTGAGAGCCTTTAGCATTTATTTCTTGAAAGGCATTAAAATTGAATTTCATCCATAGTGCATGGCATCATGTCCAAAACAGAGAAGACACTCAAAATTATATCCTGAATCGAACTGAATTGATTCAAGAAATCATCAAACAAAAAGAATGAATTGTAGTCTCATGCTCATAGCTGAAAAATCTTGAATGCCAAAAAAAAAAAGTATTCAGAACTTGTTCCACTTCTTTACTGCCCTGCTCACTTTCTCAGCCAGACTCGTTCCAAGCATGGTCCCTGCATAACAGTGTGAGAAAGTTCTTGCCGTCCATGCAAACCTTGGATGCCACTGCGGACGACCTGACCCACAAACTCAGAGGTTGCCCAAGAGTTTGTGTTGTAACAGCCCCACAGGTAGAATGCTAAAGTGTGAGAAGAATTGCTCTAAACTACCCTCAAAATCTATTTATTTAGTTATGGCCCACAATGGGACCATAGACTTGGAGCCAGAGGTTTTGATTAAGATATTTTAAAATCCAAAGGTTACTAAATGACTTACATGTAATATAATCGTGTGACATAGACATGGCTATATGCCTCCGTGTGTATAACCATCCCAGGCATTCTTCCAAACTGGAAGTCAGCTCACAGTCCCAGGTAGCAAAGCTATATCTATGATAATAGTTATTCCAGGACCTTCCACATCACCCCAGACACACTTTAAGAATGTCTCCAAGAAGCAAAAGACAGAAGTAGCTTTATTTGGAAGGCCTTGCTCCTGATCTGTTTCTAAGCAAGCCATTATACAAAGTGAAACAACATAAACAAGATCTGTTTGTTTGCTTGCTTGATTTTTCAGCCAGGAAAGATAAGCATTTAGAATGGCTTTGCTTTTCAGTTCTTTCTGTAACCTGCTGTTCCGCATAATGAAGTAGAGAGAGTGTGAGCTTTGGGAGTTGACAGATTGCTTCTGCTTGTTTTAGCTGTGCAACTTCAGACAAGTTCCCTAATCTCTCTGGGTCTCAGTCCTCCTCTGAGAATTAGATAAGACAGCGAGAGACCAGCACAGAGTTTGATACAAATGAAGCTGGAAATCTATTTGCATTCCCTTCTTTCATCTCTAGTTTGTCTATAGTTTTTATTTCCAGATCCTTTTCCCAAACCCCAGAACTGACACAGAGAATAAGCTCCCACTGCCCCATCCACAATGGGACACATTCAGGAAATACTGGTTTAGGGAAGCGTGAGCACAAATGTCTCTAATTCTGATTTCTGGATGCTCAGACCTCACTGCCACCCACATGGAAAAGGAAGAGAAACCACTTCCCACAGCAGAGCTTTCCTCATTTCCGATGCTGCAGAAGAGTGACCACAGTTCTCTGAGGAAGACTGCCAGTCTCTTTGCTACCAAGGGAGCATTTAACAGCCCCGCCGACATGGCAAGCCTTCAGCCTCATCCCCTCTTGTGCACGCACGCATGCTAAACCGCTTCAGTCAGGTCTGACTCTTTGTGACCCTATGGACTGTGTAGCCCACCAGACTCCTCTGTTAATGGGGTTCTCCAGGCATGCATACTGGAGAGGTAGCCACTTCCTTCTCCAGGGGATCTTCACGACCCAGGGATTGAACCCGCATCTCTTGTGTTTCCTGCATTGGCAGGTGAGTTCTTTACCACTAGTACTACCTGGCAAGCCCTCAGTCCCTGTTACTTCTCTGTAACCTGCCACTTTACTGGAAATAAAATTGTATCTTTTACAAAGTAAAGAAGAATTAATGTAAACATTCTACATTCCTACTTTCTCAGCTTCCGTTCTGTCTGAATGATAATAAAGGAGATACAGAGAACAGTTCTACTTCTTATTGGTTAGTCATCAACCATTTGCAGTAGCACTCACTCTAAATGGAACTCATCCACATACTGTCTTGGGTAAGGATCCACTTTTTCTTGTTTCAAATTTTGTATTTTGTACTGGGGTATAGCCGATTTAAAATGGTGTGACAGTTTCAGGTGGACAGCAAAAGGACTCAGCCATACATACACATGTATCTATTCTCCCTCAAACTCCCCTCCCATCCAGGCTGCCACATAACATTGAGCAGAGTTCCCTGTGCTGTACAGATTGTGCTTGTTGGTTATCCATTTTATATACAGCAGTGTGTGCATGTCCAATTTCTTACCTGAACTTGAGAAATATGTCTTTTGGTGGCTCTTGGCTCAGTACACTTGCTGGTACACAGAAGGATGAACAATTAGCCGCTGAAATCCTATCATCTTCTATCTCTTTGTCACTGTTTACATCAATCTTCTAATTCTAAAGTTCGCTTTTAGAGCTTCAAGTTCTCCCTCAGTAGGCTTATAAAGGAATAAATTATAGAAATTTAATGTGTAAAAGTCAAAGGCCTTGTGATCGCCATATCTTATGTGAGAAATATTCTTGTTTGAATAGTAAAACACTTCATCAATCTTTAGTTTAGTTAACACATACCTTTCCAAAAAGAGGAAGAGTGGTGTGTAGGGGTGGGGGAGTGTGTGCGGGATGGTCTGAGATTTTGCATTTAACCGGGGTCTCCAACGGTTAAAAAAAAAAATAGCTCAAAAAAAAATTTTTTTTTTTTTAAATAGCTCATTTCCTTTTAGTTTCAAGCTAAATGAAATACAAAAATAAGACCACATGCATTTCTCCTTAGGCATTACAGGCTGATCAGGAAAATATTATCAAATTGGATACTTTCTAACTGTAAGTTATTTCAAGCGACAGAAAAATTCTAAATTCTGGATGTTCATCCCTTCTGAATCTTAAGAATTCTTCCTGCTAATTACAGGACCAAAAAGTAGAAAACAGGCAATGAAGAGGCCTTTTGTTTCTGAATGTGCTCTACCCGGGCAGAGAGTGTGGGGTGAGGTATGTGGGGTGAGGTGCTCCACGCTGCAAGTGTGTGAAGGAGCTGCTCCTAGCTCACAGCGCTTTCCTGTGTGTAAGACACCTGGCTTACCTGCAGGTGGGCAGCGAGCCGCCCCCCAAGCTACCACAGGCCCTCCTCAGTGTGGAAGCAGGACCACCCACTCACATCCAACCAGTTAACATCTTCTCTACTCGCCCTTTCCTGATGTCATCCAATAACCTGCCATCAGTTCAAGTTACACTACACTATCACTCAGTAGGAGGTCTCTTTGGTTGCTGAGAATTTTTCTTAATCACTAATGATTAATTCACTTTGGCTACAGACTTATCAGCACAAAGCAGAGTATCCGTTTTGTGATACCAAAAAATGGACTAAATGGTACATTTTGGCCTGTGTTACTTGAGCTAATTCTACCTGGCAGCAGTTTAGGCTTGATCAGCTTCCAGACATTTTGTTTTCTGCTCCAGGATTCCCAAAGACATTCCTGGTTTCCAAGAACCGAACCGTTTATTATTTAAATTTGTGTTAGTGTCCTGGAGACCAAAGAGACCTGTAAGTGTTCTCTTTGTTATGGTGATTCCTGCTGATACACAAGGAGGAGCTACGTTGATTCCGGTCAATTACCATGAAATAGCAACTACGTCACTTGGCTTAAATAACCTGTGCCCCAGGTCAACTCTTAAAACTCGAAGGGGTATATGTCCTTACATAAATAAATACATAGATGGCTGCTTATGGACATTAGATATATAGGTACTTGACTTTGCAATGGCAAGAACTCATTTTTCCTTACTAATTCTTTAAATCATGAAGTATCTAAGGTTGGGAATTCATTGTCAAATTTGCAAGTATAATGACTTTTTATTTAAGGCTGTCAAAACGGATTGGGATTTATATTTATTAAGCACCTATTATGTACTTGGTTTCATGCCAGGTGTTTTATATTTGTTCTATCATTTAAAATTCACAGCATTCTAAGTTTCATTCTATAATTCAGAGCTGATGGATCACCAATCCAATTTCATGGAAAGTTGTTGTTGCTCAGCCGTTGTGTCCAACTCTTTGCGATCCCATGGACTGCAGCACGCCAGGCTCCTCTGCCTTTCATTATCTCCCAGAGTTTGCTCAAATTCCTGTCCATGCTTTCTAACCATCTCATCCACCGCCACCCTCTACTCCTTTTTCCTTCAGTCTTCCCCAGCATCAAGGTCTTTTCCAATGAATTGGCTCTTTGCATCAGATGGCCAAAATATTGGAGCTTCAGCTTCAGCATCAGTCCTTCCAGTGAATATTCAGGGTCGATTTCCTTTAGGATTGACTGGTTTGGTCTCCTTCATGGAAAGAAAGGCACTCAAATCAACCCAGATGGTTAGAAGCATCTTAAGTTTAGTATCAAAGAGATCAGGACATGGACATTCTGCCTTTCTGCCTCTGTGACATGTTCTTTAACTTTAAATCCTTGTTTTTTATTTATAAACTGGGGATAATAAAATTACCTCATGATGTGTTCGTAAACATTAAAGGAAACAAGGCAAATGAAAGCAACTGGTAAGCAGGCCTCTATTTAGTTTGCTTCTTCTAAGTCCTGCCTCTTCCTCTCCTTCCTCTGTCTCTACTCTCATATCCCACTTCTGTTTGGGTGTTTACGACAAAATCAGAAAGTAGCTTTAATGACCACCAAGTGACCTCATTTAACATATGATGAGAATAAGGTCCAAAGTATTTAGAGACATAAACACAGCTAAGTGGTAGCAAACTTAGTAAAACAAACAAACCCGCTTATGTCATGCATGTCTGTGTTCTAAGGAAAACACCTAAATGAAAACTTAGTGCTACTCACCCTCCATGGCTTCCCAGGGGGCGTTGTGGGAAAGAACCCCCCTGCCAATGCAGGAGACGTAAGAGACGCAGGTTCATTACCTGGGTCGGGAAGATCCCCTGGAGGAGGAAATGGCAATCTACTCCAGGATTCTTGCCAGGAGAATCCCATGGACAGAGGAGCCTGGTGGGCTATAGTCCACAGGGTCACAAAACGTTGGACATGACTGAAGTGGCTGAGCATGCACACGCACACACCCTCCATACTCCCTCTCATTCTAAACTTAATTAAGAATTCTTAACCCTCCTACAGGGCTTCCCAGGTGGCTCATTGGTAAAGAATCCACATGCCAAAGTAGGAGATGCAGAGATAGGGGTTTGATCCCTGGGTTGGGAAGATCCCCTGGAGGAGGAAATGGCAACTCGTTCCAGTATTCTTGCTTGGAAAATCCCATGGACAAAGGAACCTGGTGTGCTATAGTCCATGAGGTCACAAAGAGTCAGACATGACTGAGTGATTGAGCGTGCAAGCAACCCTTCTACAGTACTGGTGGGAATGTAAATTGGTGCAACCACTGTGGAAAACAGTATGAAGTCTCCTCGAAAAGTGAAAATTAGAGTTGTCATATAATCTCACTCCACACAAAACTATAATTCACAAAGATACATGCATCCCTATGTTCATAGCACCACTATTCACAATAACCAAGATATGAAGGCAACTTAAATGTCCATCAACAGATGAACGGATAAAGAAGATATGGGATATATATATATATATATATATATATATATATATATATATATAAAATGGAGGAATATTACTCAGTCATCAAAAAGAATGAAAAATTGTTATTTGCAACAACATGAGTGGGCCTAAAGATTATCATATTAAATGAAGAAAGTCAGCCAGAGAAAGGCAAATAGCTAATTACATCACTTATATGTCGAATCTAAAATACGACACAAGTGAACTTATTTATGAAAAAGAAACAGACTCACAGACGTAGAGAACAGACTTGCAGTTGCCAAGGGGGAGGAGGCGTGTGGGGGAGGCATGGAGTGGGAGTTAGGGATTATCAGATGCAAAATGATTACATACAGAATGCGTAAACAAGGAGGTTCTACTGTATAGCACAGGGAACTATATTTAATATCTTGTGGTAAACCATAGTGGGAAAGAACATGAAAAAGAATATATATATATACATATACGTATAAGGCAATGGCACCCCACTCCAGTACTCTTGCCTGGAAAATCCCATGGATGGAGGAGCCTGGTGGGCTGCAGTCCATGGGGTCACTAAGAGTCGGACACGACCGAGTGACTTCACTTTCACTTTTCACTTTCATGCATTGGAGAAGGAAATGGCAACCCACTCCAGTGTTCTTGCCTGGAGAATTCCAGGGACGGGGGAGCCTGGTGGGCTGCCATCTATGGGGTCGCACAGAGTCAGACACGACTGAAGTGACTTAGCAGCATACATATACCTGAATCACTTTGTTATACAGTAGAAATGAACACAACATTGTAAATCAACTACACTTCAATAAAATAAATTTTACAAACTGAATTCTTAAACCCCTGTGTGTGGAGCAAACTGTGATTGTATAGTTCCATGTGCCTCAAGGGAGAAGGAAATGGCAGTCCACTCCAGAATTCTTGCCTGGGAAAACCCAAGGACAGAGGGGCCTGCTGAGCTACAGTCCACAGGGTTGCAAAGAGCTGGACACAACTTAGCAGCTAAACAACAATAAACATGTGCTTCAAAATGTGTATAGTGACCACCTGCAAATATTATCCACATGTCCTATTTAACAACTGCAGATCCTGTTCAGATGTCACTGCTTTGCAAAACAACCCACTGTTGCTGGATATTTTTCAAGAATAGACAGACATCCGAATATTGATGTAAATTTTTTCTATTTTTTTAAACAGTAAGAAGGCCAAACAAACCACCAGTTTTGCCTTCTAGAACAATGGATAAAGTGAAGAAATGAGCATTCCACAACCTAATCGTACGAGGTCAATGCTGAGTAAAGGAATTAGAGGAGAATAGACAGTTCTCCCTCTCCTCATTCATCTTTCCACTGGCTTTCATTTTAAATCTAACAGTGAGCTTTCACAAGTTTGTCCTATTCATACTTCTCTGCATTCTCTGAAGCCCATAGCTCATGAATAAGCCCTTAGCACATAGTTGTTGGACACGACTGAGCGACTGAACTCAACTGAACTGAACTGAACAGTTGTCAATAGCCTCACTGGTTGTGGGAATGGTGCTAATTCCCTTCACCTCTCATACATACTTCCTTGATTGCTTTATTCTTTCTCCAAACATTCTTCCAATAAACATTCACTGAGCTCCTGGACCCTTTCAGGCCCTGTGCTGGAGACAGTGAAGAAATAGGTAAGAAACAGCTCCTGCCATCAAAGAACTCTAAGTCTAGAGGAGGACATGGATATGGAATCAAGTAACTCTTTTTGATGGTATATAAAATGTTATATTGGGGATGATTCCCTTTCAAGTGGCATTCACTTTACTTACTTTCCACCACATCTCACACAGCCACAGAAGAGCTCAGAAGCTTAAAAAAAAAGTGCAGCTGTCAGTATGATTAACACAACGGCGAGACAGGGGGTATGAGAACGGATATAGGTGGTTTTATAAGGACCGTGCGGTTGTGTGGGACACGCATGTTGAGCAGAGACTACAGACACTTAGCCCCAAACTTCCTTTTGCAGCCTGCGATGTCAGTGAGCTGTGCGTGGAAGGCTTTGCTTCCGGAATAGGAAGGCTGACTAACCATGAAGCTCTGTATTACTCATTTCAGCAATCATTTGCTTTTCCCGATGCAACACATAAAACTTGTACAAGACACAGCAAAATAATTTAGTCAGGTCACCCACATTAATTTAGGACATGTTGCTGTTGACTAGTCATGGGGACTCTGTGTTGAAATTTATAACAAAGCCAAAAGATGCTGGGCTTAAACAAACAGCATCTCTGAGAATTTCAGATCAAAACTTATATGACAGTTTTGGGGGAAACAATTCATCAACTTTTATTCAAATTAAACTAACCAAACTATTCTAGATGAAATTATATTTTGGATGCCTATTATTTGCATAGACTTCCCCTGTGGCTCAGTAGTAAAGAATCTGCCTGCCAATGCAGGAGCCACAGGAGATCAAGGTTTGATCTCTGGGTCAGAAAGATCCCCTGGAGGAGGAAATGGTAGCCCACTCCAATATTCTTGCCTGGGAAATCACAGAGGAGCCTGGCAGGCTATAATCCATGGGATCGCAAAAAGAGTCAGACATGACTAGCAACAATGATAACAATTATTTGCATAGTACTACTCTTATAGATACTGTAGAGAAGTATAAAAAATATGCTTCTGCTCCTCAAGGAATTTGCAATCTGGTTAGGGGAGGAAGTTTCAGGCATGTGAAAAAAAGAAGTAGCAAAACCAGGCACAGGCAATACATTGCTAAATGACTGATGTTGATAATCAGAGATATGTGTACAGGTAAATAACCATAATCACGTGTTAGAGCAATCTATAAAGAAATCACACTTGATGTAAGCTCTGAAGAAGAGCACCACTTGGATAAAACAGAAGAATAAGAAAAATAGAAATAAGAACAGGGGGGCAGAAGAGTGGAGTAAAAGGCAGAGGAGTGGGGAAGTAGGAAAGCTTTAGGGAAGTTAAGGGAACGAGGGCTGGACTTGGCTGCAGCAAAGGAACCTGGGGAAACAGTAGGAACCAGGGCTGAGAATCAGGTGGAAGTCAGACTAGCAAGAATATGAATGCAAA
Organism: Bos indicus; assembly: GCF_029378745.1. Taxonomy (NCBI): domain Eukaryota; kingdom Metazoa; phylum Chordata; class Mammalia; order Artiodactyla; family Bovidae; genus Bos; species Bos indicus. Next base: position 13,634,150 of record NC_091775.1, on the reverse strand, counting down.
GTCAAGGAGTTCAGACCTCCTTCCATAGGTAATGTTGAGCCACTGCACACTTTGCATTAGTGGAATGATGGGATAAACCTGGAGATTATATAGGAGAAATAGCAGGAGTTGGGGTAGGGCCAAGTATGTGGGAGAGATGTAAGAGCCCCACGAGGCTAGTTATTTGGCATTTCTTCAACTTAATATATTCTTTAAATAGCCTGTTCAATATCTATTTAGTAAGGTATAAAAGGAATATCCTATGAACCTAGACTATATTAAAAGTATTAAAAGCACTTTTAATATTTGTATTAAGTATTTAATTATTAATACTGTTAAATAATTTAATTTAATAATTGTATTAAAGTATTTGTATTAAAGCCACTTTGTATTAACAGTAGATGTATTTTGGTCACTGACTATAACATTAATACTCTTTTGGAACTTTCTGGTTTTCAAGTTAAAAATTGTCTCCCACTTTTCAGACCTCAGGTGTTTCCTCTTTCCCCCTGTGAGTCCTTGTCACATTCAAATTCTTGCCTTGGGTTTAAAACCATGAGGCCCACCATTTGCCCAAGTAAATAGTGCTATATGGCACATTAATCATTTTCAGAATTTCAGGGCACTGAACCGCCTACCCCAAGGGAGTCTCGGCTTGCTGGTTTTAGACTTGATGTGGCCTTTTTCACACTGTGCAACTTCCTATGTCATCAAAATAAACCCAGGTAGGTCAGTATTGGTGAGGACAAGTTTGTTCAATTTTTATTGTTGGGTGAGCATTGCCTGTTCTGGCAGAAGTAAGACCAAAATTCATCTTGCCAATTATGAAACAGACATAACTGGAGAACTGAGTGACATGGCACTTCATTTTGATGTAACATGGTGGTGGTTTAGTCGCTAAGTCGTGTCTGGCTCTTGCGACCCTATGGACTGTAGCCTGCCAGGCTCCTCTGTCCATGGGATTCTCCAGGCAAGAATGCTGGAGTGGGTTGCCATTTTCTTCTCCAGGGTATCTTCCCGACCCAGGAATTGAATCCGAGTCTCCTGCATTGCAGGCAGATTCTTTACCGACTAAGCCACCAAGGAAGCCTACTGAGCTACAAGGAATGTAGTGTATAGATGTTCTAACATCACTCAGACAGGGCTTACCAGATGGCTCAGTGGTAAAGAATCTGCCTACCAATGTAGGAGCTGCAGGAGACATGGGTTCCATCCCTAGGTTGGGAAGATCCCCTAGAGGAGGAAATGGTAACCCACTCCAGTATTCTTGCCTGGGAAATCCCATGGACAGAGGAGACTGACAGGCTAAAAACCACAGGGTCACAGAGAGTCATGTGTACTAAGCAAATGAGCACTAGCATAGAGATATTATAACATCACTCAGGTCGCCCAGATAGCTTCCTGGCTGGTGCACCTCATTCCCTGCACATGATTAGGACCAATCAAGCTTTCCCTCTTAACTACCCAGTTTGATAAAGGCAGTTGATAACTCTAGGATGGCTGCACCGACCTAGTCAGAAACCAGGTTGGGCCATGCACTAAGGTTCAGATGTGCATGATCACAGATCCTAGGTCACCCAAGGGTAAAGTTAAATTTGACTATGTTTCATATTCTTATCTGGTCCTCAACTTGTCACACTGGCTCTGGGGTTACCTCTTCAGTTCTTACTCATATCTGCTAAGAAAGCAGTAGGCAGCAGAATAATCTTTCTTGGATTCAGTATTAAATTACATGACTTTATCTATCATATAATCTTACTGGACTGTAAAATGCTTTAACACTGAACCATCTGAAAGAAATGAAATCCACAAGTAATGAGGTGCCATATTTTTTTAGTACTGATTTGCAATCTTTTTAAATGTAGATGACTTTAGTAGATCAAAGACCCCACTCACTTCCTCATGACCATGCCAAATAAAATATTCCACCCCAGAAACAAAATTTATGGAACAAAACTCTACATAGAAAGATTAATACAGACTTTAATAACACTGCATTTTATTAAATATTTTAATCATTATTTGAGGCCAAAAATATACTGAAATTATCATAATTAGAAACCATAGATCTCTAAGAGACCTTTATAAATGATAGACAAAATTATTCTGTTTCAAAACTGATTCTACTGTATGAGTAGTATATTGTGATAAACAAGTCAACAGTTAACCATTTTGTCTCAGTGAGGTTGTATCAGTTGTGGAGAATGAATTGGCGGTTTTGTTCACACACACCCACACTAAAGATGACTTTGAGAAAATTGACACCACTACCAAAGTGTAGACCTGCTGCTGCTGCTGCTAAGTCGCTTCAGTTGTGTCCAACTCTATTCGACCCCATAGACGGCAGCCCACCGGGTTCCCCCGTCCCTGGGATTCTCCAGGCAAGAACACTGGACTGGGTTCTTTCTCCAATGCATGAAAGTGAAAAGTGAAAGTGAAATCGTTCAATTGTGCCTGACTCTTAGCGACCAGGCTCCTCTGTCCATGGGATTTTCCAGGCAAGAATACTGGAGTGGGGTGCCATTGCCTTATGAATTCTCTCTGAACATGCCCTGCCATCGTGCAATATGTTTCAATCCACACCTTGAATTCAGTCCACATAATCCTGAGGATATAAGAGAAGGGAAGCCATTTCTCCCTAAAAAGAACTTTCCTCAACAGGGGCTATGTGAGGATCAACAGAATACAAGTGAAGCTCATCATCAGCAGAACCAAAATATAGTCTTAAAAAATCAAGAAAAATATACACATGATGAATGATTTCCAAGACATAGTTCTGGAAATGTGGAGTCTGTGACTTCCTAGCCATGAGATCCTCTCTTTAATTCTAGAGACACAGACAAAGCTGTGATAGCAGCTTGATCACCCCATGCATACAGTGTCCTACAGGAGAACACAGGCTAGACCTGGGGTGTGAGGGTGGGCAGACATTGCCCCTTGACTACCCAGGGCCTCTTGAAACAGACAGTTGTCTGCATCTCAGTTTTTCCATCTGCACATCAAGGGTAACTTGTGGATGGGTATTTACAAAAAATGACAACTGAAATAGATGTTACAACAGAATAAGGGCTGTATGGGGAAAGGTGTGTACAAAGAGCTTGAAGAAGTTAGGGAGAGTCTCTGAAGAAGTGACATTTAAGTCACCATTTGAAAGACAGGAAAGAATGAATCAAGCCAGTGGAGGTGGCAGTAGGGAGATCATTGACTGTGAAAGGGTGATTTTGTATGAAGGAACATTTTGAACTTTACCACCAAAGTGGCAACACTCAATGGCACACCAACCAACGGAACCAGTGCTTATTACAGAAAACATCAAATCACACCTCTCGATTTTCTTCATTTTTTCCACCACTTATACCCTGTGCATCAATACTCAGTCCATATATGTTATTTGAACTCTTACTATTGACTCAAGTATTTTTCAAAGTACAATCATGATCCCCAGAGATAACTGGCTTAGAAAAAGTATGTTTTGGGCCTCCACCCTAGAATGACTAAGTCATCAAAGTATCCAGGGGGAGGGATCCAGAATCCCTCTGTAACAATCATGTTAGGCAACTTCAGTGGACCGGGCACTAAGTGAGGTGTAGCACACAATATTAAAGCAGACAGTTGTGTTCCCTGACCACAAGGACCCCACAATACAGTCTAGGTGATAAGACACATGTACCTGAAAATATAAGTAATACATCTTGTTAGGATACAGGTATAACCCATAAATTTCTAGGGAAGAAGTTCAGGGTCAGAGGTCAAGGGAAACACCTGTTTCTCAGTTGCAGGAACTAGACGCCTGTCCATATTACACCCTGTGGAGTAGAAGTGAGGCTGGTAGCCTATGAATTATTTGGGCTTCACAAAGGAACATCAGTCAGGACACTTAGCTCAGACCATGCAACATTACAGATGTAATCAGTATCAGGGGAACATCTGTGCAGTAGAGTCTTGCCTAACATCTTTAGCAACAGAAAACCTGGGAAACACAGAAGCAGAGCAAAGTGCAAGTGAACAGAGCACATGGGTTCTGGGACTAGACCCCAAACCCCATTAGAAAAACCATTCCAGGAAAAGGGATCTGAGTCACTAGGAACTCCACCCATCTCTTCAAGTCTTGTTCTTCTCCACTTATAAAATCAGAACTGCCAACCCTGGAGGTAGCTCTAGCCTTGGAAAGAAGCAATGCTACATCCTACACTAGAAAGGTTTTGACTTAGGCTCGAACTACATCCATACGTAACTACAGTTGCCCAAACCCTTTCCAGAATTGATGCCTAGATTGAGCTACTCTACTGAGAAGTGCATCTTTCTTTCTTGTGTTAAACTCCAAAGTCAGTGTGGACTTGATTTGGACTGGACATTCTGATCACCTAGACCAGAAATGCCCTTTACTCTTTCCTACATTAATCATCTCACTGGACTTAGCTTCAGGCTTTCAAATAATATCTTCTGATGTCATACCATCAGGACAATCAATCCTGGAAAAAGAGATGTTTACAAGCTGGTGAAGAAATGACGGGGGAGCAACCTGCCCCATGGCTTCCCCTTTTCTGCATATCTCTCCTCTCCATCCTCCAAGAATCTTGATGACCCAGGATTTTGAGGCATTTTCCTAGGGCCTGCCTCCACGTATCCCTGTAATGGTGGTTGGTTAAGCAAACTTCTGGATATGTGTACCACTAGCAACTCCAGAGAAGGCAATGGCAACCCACTCCAGTACTCTTGCCTGGAAAATCCCATGGATGGAGGAGCCTCATAGGCTGAAGTCCATGGGGTCGCTGAGGGTCAGACACGACTGAGCGACTTCACTTTCACTTTTCACTTTCATGCACTGGAGAGGGAAATGGCAACCCACTCCAGTGTTCTTGCCTGGAGAATCCCAGGGATGGGGGAGCCTGGTGGGCTGCCGTCTATGGGGTTGCACAGAGTCAACGACTGAAGCGACTTACCAGCAGCAGCAGCAACTCCCATCACTAGCAGCACACAGCCAATCCTGAAGAGTGTGGATGGATAACTGAATACACAGAGACTTGACATTTCACCCTGGAAAGGTTTGCAACAATGGGTTCATTAGTCCCCGGAGGTGTATTGCATGCAGTCATAAAAGACATCACTTCTGTGATTTATGCCTCTGCTTCAGTTCAGTTCAGTCGCTCAGTCACGTCTGACTCTTTGCAACCCCATGAATCGCAGCACGCCAGGCCTCCCTGTCCCGGAGTTCACTCAAACTCATGTCCATCAAGTCGGTGGTGGTGCCATCCAGCCATCTCATCCTCTGTTATCCTCTTCTCCTCCTGCCCCCAATCCCTCCCAGCATCAGAGTCTTTTCCAATGAGTCAGCTCTTCGCATGAGGTGGCCAAAGTACTGGAGTTTCAGCTGTAGCATCATTCCTTCCAAAGAACACCCAGGGCCGATCTCATTTAGAATGGACTGGTTGGATCTCCTTGCAGTCCAAGGGACTCTCCAAGGGACTCTCAAGAGTTTTCTCCAACACCACAGTTCAAAAGCATCAATTCTTCGGTGCTCAACTTTCTTCACAGTCCAACTCTCACATCCACACATGACCACCGGAAAAACCATAGCCTTGACTAGACGGACCTTTGTTGGCAAAGTAATGTCTCTGCTTCTCAATATGCTATCTAGGTTGGTCATAACTTTCCTACCAAGGAGTAAGCATCTTTTAATTTCATGGCTGCAGTCACCATCTGCAGTGATTTTGCAACCCAGAAAAATAAAGTCTGACACTGTTTCCACTGTTTCCCCATCTATTTCCCATGAAGTGATGGGACCAGATGCCATGATCTTAGTTTTCTGAATGTTGAGCTTTAGGCTAACTTTTTCACTCTCCTCTTTCATTTTCATCAAAAGGCTCTTTAGTTCCTCTTCACTTTCTGCCATAAGGGTGGTGTCATCTGATATCTGAGGTTATTGATATTTCTCTTGGCAATCTTGATTCCAGCTTGTGCTTCTTCCAGCCCAGCGTTTCTCATGATGTACTCTGCATATAAGTTAAATAAGCAGGGTGACAGTACACAGCCTCTGCTTACCCCTCTCCAAAAGTCAGGAATGTTAAGAGTCTCCATCCTAATCTGTTAAGGCTCCACAGATAACCTACCTTTGTGGCTTTTTCAAAAGATCATGACCTGCTTCTGCCACTGACTCACAACAGCATGTTCAGAACCATGCATCTAGGACTGTACACTGCCTGGCCGTATCTGGTCTATCCAGCACCTAGATGGTCAGCATGTTAGATGTGGGCTTTGGATTTGGCTCCGTTGTGTACTTCTGTGTGCTTTAATACAATAACTTAAACATGCTTGGTATTATAATTTTTATATGATATTATTAGTAATATCTATGCTATAGTTTGGTTGGGAAAACTAAGTGAGGAAATTAATAAAGAGAGTCTGACAGTACTATATACATGTTACATGTTCAAAGTGTCAGCTGAGTTGATTAAATCAGAATGACCAGTGCAATGGTGCCCACAGAGGTGGCTGCTTTTTTTTTTTTTTTAATCATATACTGAAAAGAGTTTTCATTTCTCAGAAATTCTAGTTCAGAAAAATGTGAGCAGTTTTGTTCTGCCTTCAGTGCCCTGAAAGTTCCCAGATGGAAAGATAACATGAGCCATAAACACCCAAATCCACAAAGTTCTACCATCTACCAACTAAAGTACAGAATTTTCCCAATTCTTCCTCATTTGGTATGCCAGGCAGCTAATGAGAAGGTGCTGGTAAAAACAGTGGTTTTCCCTAAAACAAACTCATTGACCTTTTGCCCTTTCTAAGGTGTTTCCCTCTTCAGCATCTGAAGAACTGTAATGTTTCATTTTTTTCCCACTGAATAACCAGTGCCCACAAAAGCAAACTGTTGACTGACATACTGGGGAAGAGCTGAGCGTAAGTGAACCTTCCCTGGGAACTACTATTTACATCACCAACTTACCTGGGACACTTCTGATACACTTAGACACACACAAACCTACCCCTACTGGGGAAATTGGTGCTTCTCAAGCATTAAGATACCAAGTATAAGCACATAGTTGGATTAATACTGGCAAGTAGTCATAATAGAAAATTTGAAATAGAACACTATTTGAACATTAGTAGGGAAAGATGAATTGAATTTGGTTTTCAAACATGACCTTACAATTTCTAACATGGAGACCCCAGAGGGTGGGCAGTAAAATATGTTTGAAAATGTGACCGTGGATAAATAGTCTAAAACCCAAACTTTGAGCACCAGCATGAGAGCAAAAAGCCCTCACATTTACTTAAAAAAGAAAATAATGAAAGTCTTTCTCTGAAGAATTAATCATTGTCGCTTAGGTGACCGTAGGATTTTCACTATTGAGAAAGAGAGGAAAATATTAGCAAACAATGGAGTATTGGGATGAAAAAAGAAAAGGATCTTTTAGAAACTTAAACATATTATTTACCACACCTTATTAATGACTGAATTGTATCTTGAATTATTGAATTAATATCTTCCAGTTCAGTTCAGTCGCTCAGTCGTGTCCGATTCTTTGCGACCCCATGAATCGCAGCACGCCAGGTCTCCCTGTCCATCACCAACTCCCAGAGTTCACTCAAACTCACGTCCATCGAGTCGGTGATGCCATCCAGCCATCTCATCCTCTGTCGTCCCCTTCTCCTCCTGCCCCCAATCCCTCCCAGCATCAGAGTCTTTTCCAATGAGTCAGCTCTTCGCATGAGGTGGCCAAAGTACTGGAGTTTCAGCTTTAGTATCATTCCTTCCAAAGAACACCCAGGACTGATCTCCTTCAGAATGCACTCTCATATTTCAAATTCCAGGGATTAATTATTATTCATCTCTTACTTGTTCTATCAGCTGCATTTAACACAAACAGACTCTATATTTTAAAAATACTGTCTTTCTTCACTTTGTTCAAAGAGGTATCCCTTTTTGGTTAGTTATATTCACAAAGCCCACTCCTGTTCCCTGCTTCTTTGCCAGACCAACCTTCTGTGCCTTCCTCTCCACTTCTCGATACTGAGGTTCTTTTCTTGTTGCACAGGTGTTCTCACCATGTCCCATCTGTGTGATGGGGTCCTCCAACTTTCTATCTCCAGCCCTCACCTCTCTCCTAAAAGCCAGACCCCTGTGTCCAGCTGTGTTCAACATCTCCTAAGGGGCTTCGCGAATATAACTGACCAAAGTGAACTCTGGCTCTTTACCCCCTATTCCACACTAGCCCTCTTCCCGAGTCTCCCCCCGTCACTTGGTGCTATTACTGTTCACCTGTTGCTTAGCCCCCAAGCCTGAAGGCTTCCTCGACTCCTCTTCCTCTCCTACTCTACATCAAGGACTTCGAGTGGATCCTGGCCACTCTTTGTCCAGATTTTATTATAAATCTGGATGCTTCCTATGACCTCCCCATCGTCTAGTCCTAGACCAAGCACACTAAGTGATTTCCTATATCACTGAGAATAAAAGCCAAACTCTGGGGTGGTCTACGAGGTCCCCATTATCCAGTAACAGTAACTCTTTAACCCTGCTATCGCTCTCGTCACCACCCATGACGAGAGCGTCATGGGTCATTATCTCCCAATACAGAGCCCAAACCTCCTGTTGCTTTCTGTCCAGATGCACGTCCCTGAGGCAGTCCCATGACTTGTATCTTGACCTCTTTAAGGTCTCTGTTCAACCACAACATCCCTCTAAAGACTCTGCTTGACACCTTACTCTCTAACATCATCCTCTACTTCTCTTTCTCTCCTGGCTCATAAATCACTCCCAGGAATGACATCATTTATCACCTATTTGCTGACTGTCCACCCCATCACTACTCTAGAGGATAAGCCCCAGGGACACAGGGCTGTATCTCTTTTGTTCTCTGCTCTCCTTCCACTGTCTAGAACAATTTCCCAAACATCATGAGAACCAATAAGTTGTATTTAAATAAAATTAAATTTTAATTGAACATATGTAAGTTATTTACTTAGTAAGCTACAAGAGGCTCATATTATAGGTGTAGTCAATGAATTCCCTTGGTTTTACAAAGTTCCCAGTTGAATCCCTGTGGGGTGGCTGGGGATAACATCCACGGTTCTGCCATCCATTTCTATCTGTACACGCAAGATGTCATTTATACTCAGTTGCAAGTGTTACTTGCATCAACAGCAACTAAACCTGGACACTAACTGGTTCCTTGTGAATGAGAAAAATAATAAACTATTCTCAATAAATCTGAAGGCACATAGAGTCAAGAAGCCTAAGACACCACACATATACAAAGAAACCACACAAAGAAAAAGCAAATGATTAGTAGTCACACATGTGGTAATCAAACTGATCACAAAACCATGGGAGGAGAAGATCAAGGCCAAATCATTTGATTCACCTCCAACACTATCAACCTACACAGTTTCCACAGAAAACCTTCTGGGCCATTTATTATTGTCTGTCCTCTAGAGTTTTTATAACAGAGTATGAAGTCTACGCACAGAAACGTTCTTTAAATAGGTCCACGAAGAAACATCTTGGGGGACTCACTGAATAATGATATAATCAACCCAGGCTTTTGCATACACCTTAATGGAGTATGGGTATCCTAATGTACTTATTCATGAATATCAAGTTAAGCCTTCTTGGAGATTCCAGGAACTAAAAGACTTTCACCATTAGTCATTTTGACAAGGGCTCTATGCCATTTACTTCTGGCCAAGGATCAGGAGAGTCACGAGGGAAACCAGACGCTCAGCTTTCATGACAAAATACTGGGGATTTCTCAAGGACAGTCCCTTTCTCTTGAGCAGCCTCAAATGCATCCACAAACCAGGTGTATGCACACAGATATGCATACATACACACACACACACACATACACACACACACACCCTACCTCTGATATATCATAAGAGATTACAGGAGAGATATGGAGCATTCATATGCTCCTTTTAGCTTTTTTCTTTTTTAACTATTTTATCATTTTCATGTTTTGGAAAGGATAATTAAACTAATATATCTGAGAATTAGGGTATTTGTACATTCGGGGAAGATTCAATCATGGAAAAGCAGGTTGTTAAGCAACATCAAGCATTTCTATCTCTTGTGTGATCTTTCATTCACAGTCCACATACTGAATGAGTGCGGAGTCAGAATGACCTCCTCTTCAGCATGGCCAGTATCAAAGAGCAGCAGCCCACTCTTGAGCTGAACAAAACTATTATGAAATAAGTATTGAAGATGACACTTGATGTGGTTGCAGAACATGCCTTCTCATCCCAAGGAGAAACTAGGAAATGACAAGAACGGAGTTAGATAGGAAAGTAACAGGTAAATGCTAGACAGGACTGAACAAATGACATAGTCTAAAATAGTCTCTCATAGCAACAAAAAAAAAAGACTAAAAATAATTTTATCTCACTTTGTTCTGATCTGGGGACTCTGAATGGCCCAAAATAAGATTTGTAACTTTTTCCTTACTCATCAAATACTGTATATGTATACAATCAAATATATGTGTGTATGTGTATATGTATAGAATCAATAGGCACAAAATATATTCATTTACTTATTAAACAAATATGTACTGAGCACTTACTCTGTGACAAACACTGCTCAGACACCAGGGAAATAACAGTGGACAAAAAGACAAAAATAACCTGCTCTTGTGGGAATTATATTCTACTGTAAGGAGACAGATAATAAAAAAGTAACAATAAATATGTAGAATGTTAGATGGTTATAACTGCTATGGATAAAAATCAATCAGGGAAGAAGGATAAGGTATGCTGTGATACAAATCCAGTAGTCAAGGAAGACTTTACTGAGAAGCAAAGACTAAAGTGAAATCTGAAAGAATTAATGGAGCAAGTTATCCAGATACAGAAGGAATATTCGTCTCAGTGGGAGTGACAATTGGTGCAAAGGGAATGTGCCTGGCATGGTCAAGCAAGGTGTGTGGGTGGAGCGAAGCACCACCAAGGAGATGGAGTTAGATTAGAGAAGATCAGACTCCTGAGAGTCTGGTGGTGACTTTGACTCTGTTCTGAGCAAAATGGAAAGTCAACGGAGGATTCTGAGCAGAGGAGTGAATAATCAACTTTTTTAAAACAGATCACTCTGGCTGCTATTTTAAGAACAGACTAAAGGTGAGAGATGGAATGGAAGATAAAAAGGAAGACTAGACAAGAGGTTATTGCTATGATCTTAGCAAAGGATAATGATGTCTCATACCAGGGTAGTGGCAGTGGCAGTGATAAGAAGGAAGCAGATTCTGAATATTTTGAAGACAAAGCCAACAGGATGTACCACAGACGAGTTGTGAGAGGCATTGAGATTGACTCTAAAGACTATTGCCTGAGCACCGGGAAAAATGAAGTTTCTACAATACATGTCCATGCGTGAAGATCAGAAAAAAATTGGCAAGAGCAAGTTAAGCATGATGGGAAATACAGACATCCTAATTTTGAGAGAACAATTAAGCATTCAAGTTGAGATACTTCAATCTCAAGTTTAAGAGATCCAGGGAGTTATATAAATTCAGGGGCTTTTCAGCATGTGGATAGTATTAAAATCACAAGAATGAATGAGATTTCACAGGAAATATAGTGAGAACAGAAGAGAGGTCTGAGGACTGAGCCTTGGGCCACCTGAAAATTGAGAAGTCAGGCGATGAAGTGGAATAACAATGGAAAATAAAAAGAAATAGCTCGGGAAATAAAAGGAAAATCTGGCTTATCCGGGAAGGCAAGTGAAAAATATGTCAAGAAGAAGTAATAATCAGCGGTGTCTGATTTTACTCATACTCTGGGTAAGACGTGGGCTGAGCACAGATCTTGATTTTAATGACACCAGATCTTAGTGATGTAGATAAGAGCAGTCTCTGTGAAATACTGAAAGTACAAGCTTGATGCAGGATGAAATAGGAAGCTGAAGATAGTAAGCACAGTTGCCTTTTCCATGGAGATTTACTACTTAAAAAAGAGGGAGAATGGGGCAGAAGTTGATCAAGTAGGTTGATTGAGAAATCTTATGTTTTTCTTAAATAGGAAAGGGACAGTGAGGACTTGATCCCATCTTCGTGCTGATGGAAAAGATTATGCTACCCAGGGAGAAACTCCAAAGAGAGGAGAATGGCTGGAGCAGTATCTTTCTGGAAGGGGAGGAGCCAACCCTGGACTCCTCCTGGGTAATAGAGAGAAAACAGAATTGTGGGCACAGAGGCCAGAAGTCAGGTAGAAATTCTCCTCGAATCACCTCTGTTTTCTCAGTAAAAGGAGAAACAAGATCATCACCAGATAGTAAAGTTTCAAAGAATAAAGCTAGCAACACAATTCCAGTGGGAAAACAGAAACACCGTCCCGAGAGATGGGCTGAGACACACTGGTCCCCTGCCATCTCTTCACAAACAGCTGCACAACGGTTCAGGACAGGACAAGACGTGCTGATACACAGAGTCTTGACCCGGCACACGCCGTGCAGGGTGAGGAGAGCCACGCGCTCAGAGAAGTGCGTAAAGGAAGTGAAACTCAGTACAGTCAAGTCAGATCTGGCTGTTACTTCTGCCTCTACTTCTGTCCAGACTCGGCCAGCACCACTGATCGGTTTCAGTTTTACAAGCCAAGAAGTACTTTATGTACTTTAACTTGGTTGCTTTCTGGCAGGGGAGGAGGGGATGTGAGGAACGGAGAGGTAGGTATTTTGTTTGTCTTAAATTGGGAGAAATCCCAATTTACTAGGTTTTTGTGCTTCTGTTGCAAAGTCATCAATGCCCCTTTCCACAAAATATCTTCTATTTCAAGATTGGCCTAAAGTTGACTGCTTTTATATAGGCTGGAATTCTCTCATATTTCAGTGTAATTTAAGTCTCAATACATTATTTTTTTGAATTAGAGTGAAACAAGTAGTGTATGAAAACAATACAAAGACTTGCTCTGAATGAAATGAGTCAAGATTCAGTGAAAACTATATATAGCTTTTCATTCCATGTTAAATATAGTTAACTACAGAGGTTATATCTGAGACTCTGTTCTCGGTGGCCAGTGCTTATTCATTCCCTCAACAACCGCTTTCTAAGTACCTACTATGTATCTGGCACACAGTATACAGCAGTAAAAAAAAAAAAAAAAATCAAGATCCTTGCCTTCATGAATCATATTATATTCAAAAGGGAGATATATAGATAATCGACTTAATAAATAAGAAGACATTATTATGCAAGAAGGTCATAAGTACAATGAAAAAAAAAAATACAGCAGAGCCAATAGATCAGGTAACCAGTTTGCAACATAAATGGTGCAGTCAAAGCAAGTCTTGCTGAAAGTTAACATCAGGACATATTTGAAGGAGATGAGCTGTGAGTCAGGCCAGGGCCCTGGGGAAAAGAGAAATACAGAGGGGAAGAGCAAGTGCAAAGACCTGGCGGGGAGCGGTTGCGGGAATGTTTACAGAAGTATGAGGGGTCAGCGTGAGGGTGGTGGGTGACGAGAGGAACCGTAGAGACGGAAGGAACTGACTATGTAAATTGTGGGGCTCAGCGTAACCTGAAAATGTGGGGTCCCTTGCTCAAAATTATTAAAAATGTCAAGGTAGCTCCGGCAGATCCTTCAGCCATCTGCCAGGACCTAGAAGCCAGCTTTGGCAGGAGATGAGGTCAGATCAAACAGATACAAAAGTGAGGGGACACATTTGAAGGGCTTTCTAGGCCCCTTGTTAGAACTTTGACTTATTCTCTGAGCAAAATGACACATCACTGAAAGGTTTTAACCAATCTAACTTGCAGCATCTTTGCTGAAATAAGTCTAAGGGGCCCAAAGAAGAAATGAGAGATTAGACAAGAGACTGTTGCAATAATCCAGGTGAGAGATGACAGTGGCTTGGTACAAAGATAGTATTTGCAGAGGTAGAGACAAGTTTTAGACTCTGCATACATCTTGAAGATGAAACACAGATTAGAGATAGGTTTTGTGTAGGGAGGAAGAAAAATTTCAAGAAGAATGACCCCCAAGGTTTTTGGCCTGAGGAACAGAAAAATGGGAGGTGCCCTGAGCTTAGAGAAGGAAGTCTAGACAGACATGGAGGTGGTAGAGGGGGATAACGAGAAGTTCGGTCCTCACCCAGACGTCTGAGATGCCTCTTAGACATTCGGGCAATAAAGATAGGGAGTTGGCAGTAGGATTCATTAGTGTGGTGTCCAGGAGGGTGATTGGGCTGGAGATACAAATGTGAAAATAATCAGAAAAGCCATAATTCTGCAATGCAACTAAAAGTAAAGTTCTCAAGGGATCTAGATTCTCAAAAGTTCTCAACTAATCAAAATTCTTCCTGTGTCACATGGATTTGGGCTAATGACACCTGTGTTGTATTATTTACTTTTTACTTCATTTCCCTTTGATTAAAGCCTCTTTTTCCCCTTTCAGTTGACAGCTTAAACTGAATACCAAGGAATTTAAAATGGGACTAAGAAGAAATTGGGGGAAATTGTTTCTAAATATCACAGTTTTCTGTACCACCAGCAGACTTTCATTTTGGAACAGATTGTTTATTTTTTAATCTCCAGAATGATCCTTCTGTTACATAAATGTAAAGAAATATTCATCTATTACATCTGTGCTGCCATCTACATGCTGCTATCTACATTAAGCTAAATGTAGATAATAAATTTTCTGGAATATGTGTGTTAGTCATTTAGTTGTGTCCAGCTTTTTGCAACCCCATGGACTGCAGCTGGCCAGGGTCCTCTATCCATGGAATTCTCCAGGCAAGAATACTGGAGTGGGTTGCCATTCCCTTCGCCAAGGGATCTTCCTGACCCAGGGATCTAACCTGGGTCTCCTGCAATGCAGGCAGTTTCTTTACCATTTGAGCTTTCCAGGAAGCCAGATAATTTTCTGGAATAAATAAAATAAATATTTGGGAAACTTAACCAGTAGATTGAGCAGAGGTTATATGTTATTTATGTTTGTCACTGGAAAAAAAGAACTGTCCAGTGATGGAAAGGACCAGCAGTGGGCCATGTCTGGACTTTTGCTTGTAGCTGGTAAGGGTTTTTCTGTTAGTTTTAGGAGTTGCTTGTGGGACAGAAGGGACCTTTGCAACGACCCTATGAATCATTAGTCAATCAATACTATGGGAGGAGAGGAGCCCGGAAGGAAGCAAGAAATTGGAAAGAGGGGTATTTTTCCCTAAATCTATTCAGAACCAAATCCACAACTCCAGCATCTCCCCAGGAAGACAGGGAACAGCAGTTTTAAGAGAATCTGGAGACAGCTCGGTTAGCAGGACCCCTGTCACCTCTGGAGAGCTCGGGTGTATAATATCAGGAAAGACCGGCAGGTGGGCAGGACAGGGCAGGGTAGAGGCACGTGGTGACCATATGTGAGGCAGCCCTTCCAGGAGTTCAGAAATAATTTGAAAATGTCTTACAGAAGCGGAGTGATATTCAGTAATTACAGCAGAAGGCAGTCAGGGTCTCTGTGATCAAGCTCACTGTTTATCCATACCATCTTTACGCCCAGCTTGGTAAAAGATGCATACAGATACATATCCTAACTCCAACCAGGGGCTGAGGTACCGGCTTCTTTGAAATGAGCTTTCCTCTAATACAGTCTGCTAGCCACAGCAAAGTCAGGTAGAACCACGGCATTTCTCTAAGCTGAATGAGGTACATTCACATTCTTTCCAGTCTCTCCCTGACTTCCTTTTCCCTCTCAGTGGGAGAGATGAGTGGGAAGTGGAATCTTGAGTTATGAGTTTGGGATTAACATGTACACACTACTATATACAGAAAAATAGATAACTAATAAGGACCTACTGTATAGCACAGGAAACTCCATTCAATATTCTATAATAAACTTTTTGTAGGAAAAGAATCTGAGAAAGAATAGATATTTGTATATGCACAACTGAATCACTTTGCTGTATACTTGAAATTAACACAGTATTGTAAATAAACTGTACTCCATTATAAAATAAAAATCAAATTAAATTTTTAAAAGCTGAATCCAGATTCCCGCTGCTCTTTATAATTAGAATTGCACTGATCCTTACTGTGCAAAAAGTAAGTCTTCCTCAGTGGCTCAGATGGTAAAGAATCTTCCTGTCAATGCAGGAGACCAGGTTTGATCCCTGGTTTGGGAAGATCCCCCGGGGAAGGGCATGGCAACCCACTCCAGAATTCTTGCCTGCAGAATTCCATGCACAGAGGAGCCTGGTGGGGTTGCCAAGAGTCAGACATGACTGAATGACTAACACTTTCAGTTTCACTTCACTGTGTAGTGATACTATATCCTCATCCTGTTCTTACACTTCAACAAGATGAGATAAGCCTAGAGATGTTACTATTGAATAGCTCAGTATAATATGGGTTATAATAATGTTTGTAGTGCTTATGAATTCAATATGAAATAAAACATTTCCCCCCTGCAGTTTACATTCCATTTATTTTCAGGTTTGAAAATGGCTTCTATTTGGGGGTGCATGAACAGGTAATCCCAGGGATGCGGGAGCCTAGTGGGCTGCCATCTATGGGGTCGCACAGTTGGACATGACTGAAGCAACTTAGCAGTAGCAGCAGAAGAACAGGTAGAAGATGGTGAATGGATCCTAACACACACATAAAAGGAGGAAATATGTTTCCTTTTCATGTCTTAAAAAATATAATTATGTCTTGCAGTTTCAAACTGGATATAACATAACTAGTTGTTTTATTTGACAATGAAACTCTAAAAATATATATGAAAAAAAAAATGCTTAGCTTTGTAACCTGAAAAGACCAAAAAAAATTTAGGATTATGTCTTGTATGTTAAGTAATTTTTTCATTCTGAAAAGTCACATAAAACAGAGTTTCTCAAACCTGGGGCTGGAAGCTGCTTCATGGAGGGAGGCCGTCCTACTCACTGGACCACGTGGACCACCACCCCTTGCCTCTGACCAACCATGACAGGCCTTTAGCCCCCAGCCCAGAGCCATGACAATGAAAAGTGTGTCTTGAGGTTGCTAAAGGTCCCCTGGGTGGCAAAATCACCCCTGGCTGAGAACCACTGACACAGAATCTACTACTTTACAACTACAATAGAGATAGAAATTCATTTTTACAACATATTTTTTAATACTTTCATTCTGAGCAACTGTTTTGAAATCATCAAGCAAGAGAACACAGCCAAGCTTTGCCAAAAGGATAAAGACATCATCTCTTCCCAAACCATCAAAGGACACCCTGCACCCTGTCATCTGATGAAGCACACCAATGATCCGTTATCTCTGTGTCATAGTCCTGCTCCTCACAGATGCCACAGTTGACTAATCTACTTCCTTCTTCAGAAATGCGACAGCCTAGAAACAGCAAGTGTCAGGCGATTTTTGTCCACTCAGTACGATTTATGTCTCACTAAGCTGGGCAACAGGCAGGAAGACCACAGAGTTGTATTGCAAAAGCCTGTTGGTTTTTCATCTGCTTACTGATAAGGGCTTGACTTTGAGCACACTTTGTCAGGGACATCTTTCAAAACAATTAGTTTTCACGTCTGGCATTTAAGAAGCTTTACGATAACGGCTTAGATTTCCACTGCACAGGGGAAAGACGGTGGTAAGACACTTTGAAATGACTGGATGATAAACAAACCCAGGCAATTTTTTTTTTCATATTTGTCTATTACCTTCTTGTTTGCTCTTTGATGAAAAGCTAAAGTTGTCCAGAGCTCTTGTGTACACCGTTTCTAATGAGGAACATAATGAAAATATCTGCAGCAAAGCCTATTTTTAAGACTAGGCTAACGAGCCACTTATTTCAAGCAGTATTTGATTCAAGATCGTACCAACAATGTCACTGAATTTGATTAGTTCTTAATGTATTATGTTGATGCTTGATTGTGGTTGAACTTTGATCCTGTTTTGCTGACGTTGTATACTGTGTATCAAAGGCCTCAAGAAGGAGAAAGAAACACTGAGTAGCTTGATGTTTGAAAAAAATTCTGAGACACGGTTTCATTCAACAGATATTTTTAAACTTCCTCTACTTCTTATACTTTTTTCTAGACCTCCTGCACTTTAAAAGGAGTTTTCCAGACAAGGATATCCAGGTGGTGCCATGTCTAAATATACCAATGAAAAGAGGTAAAATCTTTGTTAAAATTTATTCCCATCCTTTTAGAGAGGAACCAACAAGAAAAGAGGGAACAGGTTCTTCATCTCATCCTTGGCAGAGCAGATGAGAAAACAGAAAAACAGAGGGAAGTGGAAACTTTCTGGTGTTAAGAAAACTCATCCAGATAATGACATGGACGCATTTCTCTGCATTTTGCAAAGTAAACTTCATTCTTTTGAAAGTTTCCAGTTTTTTAATTTGAATTTCTTGGTGTAGGTAAAAAGATTTTTGAGAATTGTTTTTCCCTCTTTAATTAAAAAAAAATAATATTCGATAGCAACTATCTGAAGAAGGGGAGAAAAAAAAGGAAAAACACAAGAGAAGCCACAAAGCCCCAGCTGCACTTAGTTCCTGTTCACTCAGGCTGGCTCGTGACGTAGGTTTGCTGTATTTTGAATTCACATATTAGAAACATTCATTCAGAGAGGAAACTGGCTTTGGCATAATCAACAGAAGAAAATAGCATTCATAGAACTGTTATTCAAAAAGAAGCACAGAGCTGTACTTCTTGTTCTAATGAACCTTACTTGGTTTAGCTATAACAGGGAGGAAAAAGACTTGTACTTCATGGTGGGTAACTTCTGACCCTGATGCTGGGAAAGATTGAAGGCAGGAGGAGAAGGGGACGACAGAGGATGAGATGGTTGGATGGCATCACCGGCTCAATGGACATGAGTTTGAGCAAACTCTGGGAGATGGTAGAGGACAGGAAGCCTGGCATGCTGCAGTCCATGGGGTCACAGAGAGTCAGACACGACTTAAGCCACTGAACAACAACCACTTCTGACATGAAAATTTGAACAGAAGTTTCATAAATAATTATTGGAATATGAGAAAGAATCAGACCTTGCAGTTTGGGTAGCTGAGAGTTTGGGGTCTCAACTGCTCAAAACAGGGGAGCTAGAAGAGAAAGGCATGCCTTGCTTTGGGGACTTTGCAGGGCCCAGAATTAAGTTATCTTGTTTCCTCCAACCACAGTTCTGGGCTGCACTTTAAAAGCAACTCTGTTTGTAGCATCAGTGCCACAGCTGAGGTCCCCAGGCTACAAGTCCTGTCCTCAGGCCGGCCCCTCACTAGGCCCTGTCCTGTTTCCGTGTAGGGTCTGTAAGACCCTCCCTGGACTGAAGCTGCTTTGAAGTGACACCTCATCTCTCCACACTGGATCTAATTGAGTGCAGTGAAGAATAATTCACTTATTAAAGACATTCATGCCAACCTTTCACACTAGAAGCCTACATCTCAGAACTATGGTTTCCAGCTGCCATGGTTTCATGGCATTAGGCTGCTGTATGTCATATACCACTGTTCTGTTCATAATATTTAGACAGTGCCATAGTAACACATAAAATACGACCTCCAGAGGTCTGCATTCCTCCCGCTCTGTGTCAAGTATTAGAGAAATTCCTGAGGAAGGGAGCCATACTACAGAGCATCTGAACTGTTCCCTTTATGGTAGCGATTGCAGAAACCTAGAGCAGAAACACGTCCTAGGATTCTATATTCAGTTCTAGAAATGTCCCTGTGTACTTGGAGTTTTCTGGTTTTATTTAGAAGGCATCAAGAAATTCTCTCATTTAATTCTATAAAGAGCTACTAAAATCTCACCACTTTATAGTTAATCTTCTTTCTCTTTCCACAGTAGGAAAAACAGATTATCATCTTTTATTATCTAAGCGTTTTGTATAAAAGTATTAGTGGAGGTGGGCTTCCCTGGTGGCTCAGTGGTGAAGGAACCACCTGCCAGTGCAGGAGAAGCATGAGACACAGGTTCGATCCATGGGTCAGGAAGATCCCCTGGAGTAGGAAATGACAACCCACTCCAGTATTCTTGCCAGGAAAATTTCAGGGACAGAGGAGCCTGGCAGGCCCCTGCCAGGGGGTCGTAAAGGGGTCGCAAAGAGTCGGACACGACTGAGTGCCTGAACACACAGGTATTAGTGGAGATGACAGAGATGCAAATATCTAAGACCTGGTTCTCTTTCCATATGTTTCTTGAAATTTGGAAGTAAATTTCTCATTTTGGCTTGCTTTTCGCCCAGAAAACAAATATTTACTTCGCATTAAAATAGGTTTTCTACAGTGTCAGCACAGAGATTTTCTTTTCTTTTCAGCAGCTTAAAATGAGAAACATTTCTTTTCTCAGAGTTTCTCCAGAAGTAGCTCAGCTGGTGGTTCTGGCCCAGGGTCTCTCATGAGATTTTTTGTGGTCAAGCTGTTTGCCGGGGCAGCGCTCATTGGTTTTCATATTCTTGGCTTTGTTATATAATGTTCAACAGATTCTCTCTCCTCTCTTTTTAAGTTTAAATTCTCTGTACCCTTTGTCATTAAGGTATCATCAACATCCCTCTGACTGGAGTATTTTGCCTTCACCTGATTTCCTCGGAAAGCAAAACCACTGGTGGAAATAATTCCCGTATTGTCTTGATCAGGAAAGAGCTCCGAGTGAGGTCTGGTTGTCAGGCTAGGGCCCGAGGCCACTCAAAGCCCCCAGGCTGCTCACAGTTGGGCAGACCCAGCTATGATGGAACACGACACTCAGTTCTGGTATTTTCTAGGAGAGGGGGCACAAAAGTGCACACGAATCCCTCAGGCCTCTTGTTACGATGCAGATTTGAATTCCTTGGTTCTGGGATGAGCCCTAGCTCCTGCATCCAGCACAGAGATTTTTAAGTAAATACCATTAACTACGTCCCCTGTCACCCCCATCACTGTGAGCACTCCCCTCATCTCCTCCTCTTCTCCATCAACCTTGTGGGGCAGGTCACTATTTCCTATCTGCATTTTGTTCCAAATATCTTCCTCAATATTATTCTCTATTTGCAAAGGCACTGCTTATACCCAGATTATGTTTCCTCTCACAGGGTTAGCAAAGTAGCCTATGACTTCACTTAGTTTCAAATGTTTCCTGTAGTATTTTACAGAACACACAATATTTTACATATTCATCACATCTGACCCTGAAAACAACTCATGGTAGGCCAGGCAAACATTATCCAACTTGGAAATAAGGAAACAGGCTCAGGAAGAGTGAACTACTTTCTCAAGGTCATGAAGCTACTAAGTTGCCGAGCTGAAACTTCAGGTCTAAGTTCCAGTTCCCCAAACTGAATCTGCCTTCTTAAAGCCAGATAACTGTGCATGAACTACATGCCAAGTCACTTCGGTGGTGTCTGACTCTTTGTGACCCCACGGACTATAACCCGCCAGGCTCCTCTGTCCATGGGATTCTCCAGGCAAAGTACTAGAATGGGTTGCCATACCCTCCTCCAGGAGATCTTCCTGATCCAGGGATCGATTTCACATTTCTTATATCTCCTACATTGGCAGGTGGGTTCCTTACCACAACTGAATCTGCCTTCTTAAGGCTAAATAACAGTATCACCACAACAAAACCCACTAACGCTTTCACATCGTGAAGACATATGGCAATTGAGAACTGGAAATGGGGTACAGATTATTAAATTTAACAGCCCTAACTCTATACCTGGTAGCTCCAGGAACTCATGGACTCTAGAATGTGTCCAACATTACAGAACTAACTATAGATTCAAATCTACAGTTACTACAGTCATCTGTAGTTATCTATACAACCGACAGTAGGCTCGAATCTACTGACTTCTGCTGCACTTTTCCATCTCACTCCCTTAAAGACCCCTGGTGCGGTGAGCTTTCCATGACATGTGCGGATAACCCAGCCAAAGTTAGTTTCTGCCAGTCTCAGAGACGTGCCTCTGCCGTGGATGGGTTTTGTCTCCCGCTCTGCAACAGCATTTGTATCACCTCTGGATGGAAACCCCACCGCTACAGAACCTGCAGACATGCCCCTGCATTCTTTCCAAATCCAAGCCTTAATCAGGTTCTCACGCCCACACACAAGCCCTCTCTGATGTCCCAGGCCCTCAGGAAACCTTTCCTTACTAGTCCTCAGACATCTGCAGCTTCTGCTAGGCAGTCTCGTACTTGGCACCTTCTCGAGGACCCATCCTGGGTCCTATATGTCCTCACGGTGCCATCCCAGTCATGTCAACCTTTCCCCCAACATTCAGGGTTCTCCTCGCCAAGGACTATTGATACATGAAAGGCTACTTCTCCCTGGAACATCCTTCCACATATTAAACCATCTTGAAAATTCCCATTTAGCCTTTCCTTGTCAGTTAAGACACTGCTTCTCTTGTGAAGTCCCTGCTGATGTTTCCAGATGATGCAGGAGAGACCTCTTCAGGGTTCTCAGCACATTCTGGACGGCGCCCCCTTGGATCAACTGTGGGATCACACTGCTAGTGTCTGCATGTATGTTTCCCACCGAAGACTTCCTCATCATGGACACAGTCATCTGCTTCTCCTCTGCCCTGAGTACATGGCCCAGCACAACCAGAGCTTAAGATGTGATAAATGAATCAAAAAATGATTTGCATGTGCCCATAAAAATGACGACATTTTGTGTTCTATTAAGCCTAAGAAGTAAAAGTGCTTTGTCGCTCAGTCGTGTCTGACTCTTTGTGATCCCTATGGACTGTAGCCCTCCAGGCTCCTCTGTCAGTGGGGATTCTCCAGACAACAATACTGGAGTGGGTTTCCATGCCCTCCTCCAGGGGATCTTCCCAATCCAGGGATCAAACCCAGGTCTCCAGCATTGCAGGTGGAGCCTTTACCATCTGACCCACCAGGGAAGCCCTAAGAAGTAAATACAATTAGAAGTTTAGAGAGGAAATACTCATCGGGAAGCAGGTCTTGGGTATCACAGGCCCGGGCCTAATTCCTCCAGCAACTACAAAGCCAGGCTAAAGAAAGACCAAGAAGCATCCTGTGATGTTGGTTGTAGTTGTGATACTACTGTTCTTTCGGGAGTCAGAGCTCCTTCTTACAGGCAAGCTCTCACCTCCAAAGACACTTTTCTAGAGTCACAGCCACTACCCTCGCATTACAACTGTACCGAACTGCTATTCTCTAGCTCCCTAGGCGTTCTGAAATCTACATTATTAAACTTTTTGTTCTAAGAAGACCCTCTACCCACTCCCCAGTGGACAACCTTGTAGTCGACCTTTCCATAGATAGCAGTTAGCTTATTTTTTGTGACAACTGTTCTGCTTCCATATAGAGTTAACTTCTTTTGTTTCCAAAACCCACAGGCATAATTCTATTCAAGGACTCTGTGTCTACCTATCTGTTAGACCATGAACTACACAAAAGCATGGTATTCACCTCTTTCATGTTTAGTTTTCAAAGCTCATCAATGGTTAGTCCTTTTCAAGTATACACTAATCCACTTATAAGATGGGGGAGGGGAGAAACCAGGAGGAAAGTAGAAAGACACTTTTGTGGTCAGTGTTCTGGATGCAAACTAGCTTCTGTTGACTTAAAAATTTGGAAGTACAGCAGACTCAAACTGATCTTCCTTCTGCTAGTGAGCAGTTGTGGAAACGGGAGGTGTTCCTGCAGCAGCAAATTTCCAGGCCCTGTTCCCTGGGTGTCAAGAGTCAGTGCTGAGCTTGAAGCTATGGGAGTCTGCTTTTCAGCACCCCTAGAGTTGGAAGTCAGCCACAGCAGCAGCAGCGATAGCTACTTAATTACCAGCGATTAACACCTGCATTTGGAGAAGGAAACGGCAACCCACTCCAGTATTCTCCATCCTGGAGAATCTCATGGACTGAGGAGTCTGGCAGGCTACAATCTATGGAGTCGCAAAGAGTCAGACACGACTGAGTGACTAACACACATACACACACACACAATACCTGCATTAGGGCTCAGGGAATTGTTCTACAACCTACAGCTCTAGTAAAGCCCTCAGACATAGCAGCCTCCCAGTGGGGTCATTCTGGGGTCAGTCCTGGGGGCCCAGCCCAGACTCCTCTCCCATCACTTCTAATATATTAAGCACATCATTTCCTGAATTAAAACCCTTCTCACTTAAAATACTTACAGTGATAGTTTCTGTTTCTTGGAGTTCATCCTATCAGATCCAGTAAGAGGGAATAAGAGGAGGGGTGTGTGGGGGTAAGGCAGAGGGAAAGCAGAGGGAGAGGGGTGTTCCTGCCTGGAAAAGCTCAGGGCTGTCAAAAGAATTTACAATTTGTTCTAGGCAACACCTGATGAGAGTCCTCTGACCTCCGTTTCTTAAGAGTATTTACTAAAGATTGTTTCCAACTGTGAATCATTCCTCTGTCTCTTTCAGAGGTATTTGTACTTCCTACTACTCAGAATTGCCCTTTCTCAAGGACTCACAAGCCGTTCCTTTCACAGGTAACCTTGAGGACGGACGGGCCTGCCTCCCAGGCTCCGTTGAGCATAAAGTGCTAACTTCCAGGCCTGCTACTAGTGGACACAACAGTGGAGCCTTCTGCACTGACCCACCCCTTACAGTTTCACTTCCCTGACTCTACTGGAGACCCAGTCACCCCCCGCCTCCTCCGTTCTGCCTTTAACAGGCCCCACATCTCTGTGAAAATCTGAATGGAGTTCAGCGTTTTTTCGCACAGTCAGTATTTACTGAATTAAATCTGTTTTCATCACTTTCACTAATGTCCAGCTGTGTTTGACAAGAGACAGTCTTAACTGTTCTTTTTCTTCTACTCTTGTTACATCCGCTTTTTATCCAATGAATTACGAACATAATTTATTTTTTCTATAAAAATGTTATATTGGTTTACTTTATAAAGATTAGGAAAGGCCACAATGATTTGCTAACGATGGCTATAAAAGCACATTTTCTCTATATATTTTAACAAGGGAGATGTTTTCCAGAATTCCGGATGAATTCCAGAGATTCTATCCAGAATAGTTTTTTCTTCTGATTTTTTATCTGAAATCTGACAGACAGGGTAAATACCTCAAGTACCAATAAATATTAGAAATTTCTAGCGTACTTAGAATTTCAGGTTAAATACTAATGATCAATGACTCTTCAAATTTCACCTGCACAACTTTGATTTAGTATAGGAACTATAAATTATGAAATCAGTCAGTTCAGTTCAGTCACTCAGTCGTGTCCGACTCTTTGTGACCCCATGAATCGCAGCACGCCAGGCCTCCCTGTCCATCACCAACTCCCAGAGTTCACTCAAACTCACATCCATCGAGTCGGTGATGCCATCCAGCCATCTCTCCTCTGTCGTCCCCTTCTCCTCCTGCCCCCAATCCCTCCCAGCATCAGAGTCTTTTCCAATGAGTCAACTCTTCACATGAGGTGGCCAAAGTACTGGAGTTTCAGCTTTAGTATCAGTCTTTCCAAAGAAATCCCAGGGCTGATCTCCTTCAGAATGGACTGGTTGGATCTTCTTGCAGTCCACGGGACTCTCAAGAGTCTTCTGCAACACCACAGTTCAAAAGCATCAATTCTTCGGTGCTCATCTTTCTTCACAGTCCAACTCTCACATCCATACATGCCCAGTGGAAAAACCATAGCCTTGACTAGACGGACCTTTGTTGGCAAAGTAATTATGAAATAAACTCATACTAATAGAGTCATTTTTGCCAACTGGCAGCAAAAAGAAATCCCCATTGGTGATTTAAAAAGGAAACTTTCCAGATTAGAGACAGAGGTCCACTCTTTCTTTGACCCTGAATTCTTTGAAATTTCTAATACACATTTATAAGACACAACTAATTGTGATTTCATGTAACTGTTAGGTTTTGCATTTGCAGGAAATGAGTAATTATTCAAACATGCAGAGTCCCATTATTTTCAGTTCTCTTGAGAGGATGAAGACAATTGTTTAAGAGGGAGCTGTAGATTCTTAGCATTTTAAGTTATACTCACTAAATGTTTCTGACATGGAAGACAAACACTGCTGACAGGTACAGTTCTGGTTAGGTTTTTAGAATGTTTGAGAAATTCCCCCGTTGACTAAGAATCTATTCACTGTAGTCCCAGAGAGTTAGTCTCTGGACATCCCCTTTGAACTTTTTTTTTCCTTCATAGGGGTTCATGCAAGGAACCATGATTCATTGAATATTCTTTCCTAAAAAGAAAGCACCTCTATGGACATCTTGAAAATTTCCAGTAGTAATAACCTTATTATAATTTTCTCATAATTCCTAGTCATTTATAATGAGGAACCCATGAAAAATGTGAACAACTTGTGAGCTGTGGCCTGAGAATCAGCAGGTCTCAATTAATCCCCACCTCCTTAACTCCCAATGAAGTCTGAAAATCTTTCCATTTCCAAAAGAAAATGACTTTTTCCCCATCTAACCTCATAAGAATACCAAAAAGATGAAAAAAGAGAAATAAAAGAAAGAGAACCTGTACCAAACTATGTGAAATCTTTAAGAGAGATTAATATTTGTGGCCTCAATAGTGGGATTATAATGGCAATCATTAGGAATAATAATATTATAAAAACTTTATCATCTTCATTATAGAGGAAGGTAACCTCTTGAAACTATTAATATAAATGTTATTTCCAATTGTGCAACTTTTTCTTGACATAAATATTCTTGCATTGCTATGCAATACCAAGTTAATGTTTTTTTTTTAAAAAAAAGAAGAACCAGGCAGTAGTTAAAGCAGTAAAAACATTTCAATTAGAGCATTGTAAGAGGAGAAAAGAGATCTCAGGGTAGATCTGGACTCAATTCTGAATACAGCATAGAAGACTTGGGAATTTATAGCCAAGGAGCAGAGTGGGGATCAGTGGATGGAAAATTACTAATAGGAAATATCAGGGGTAAGGGAGTATTCTGGCTGCAGTGACATAATAGGAGTCTCGCTGAAGACAGGCCAGATGATCAGACATCACCTGGGGGTGCTGGGGATGTGGGAACCAATCAGATACTCACAGGGATTGGATAAAGATGACGGGGGAGCCTCGCTAAACTGACTTAGCAGGAGTCTTGCTAAAATTGGATTTTTTAAGAAAGTGCATAGATGAGCCTAAAAGAAGGTGAAGAAGCACTGAAGTTTAGTCAAGCAGAGAATCTTTGTCATTAGAATCTCCGTTGCTTAGGAAATTTTCTGTATCAAGAAATTTAGCTAAAATGACAGATGGCATGTTCCCATCTTTTTTTAAGACTTTTTAAGACTTAAGACTTTTTAAGAATATGTCACTAAGAATACTAACTCTATTTCACCCTATCACTTCTTTGTTATACATTAATAGCAGTTGGAGAAAACATGCATATATGAAAACTACATGACTGTCAAAAGCAGGAAAGTACACAGGTGGGATGAGCCTTCCTGGATATAATTCTAAACTAAAACATTACTTAGGTTTCCATCAAAATCCCAACCTGAGATGGCAGCCAAGGCAACACTGTGAACATAACAGAGGCAGATGGCAGAGCAAGGAAGGACCTGTATCTGAGGACTGCTTGAAGAGCTCAGAGTTCCCGGGTTATTGAGTAAGTCCATTAGAGGAACTTTGACCCACCCTCCAGTAATACTGCAAGGCGGCTCCTGGTAGATAGAGCAGTTTATGGTTGCCAGGACCCATTTAACAATGATCACTAATGTCACTCTGGAGCTGACTATAGCTCAGATCCTGAACTCCTTATTGCCAAATTCAGACTTAAATTGAAGAAAGTAGGGAAAACCACTAGGCCATTTACATATGACCTAAATCAAATCCCTTATGAATATACAGTGGAAGTGACGAATTCAAGGAATTAGATCTGACAGACAGAGTGCCTGAAGAACTATGGACAGAGGTTTGTAACATTGTACAGAAAGCCGTAATCAAAGCCATCCCTGCAAAAAGGCAAAATGGTTGTCTGAGGAGGCCTTACAAACAGCTGAGAAAAGAGAAGCAAAGGCAAAGGGGAAAAGGAAAGATGCACCCATCCGAATGCAGAGTTCCAGAAAACAGCAAGGAGAGAGAAGAAAGCCTTCATAAATTAACAATGCAAAGAAATAGAGGAAAACAATAGAATGGGAAAGACTAGAGATCTCTTCAAGAAAATTAGAGATACCAAGGGAACATTTCATGCAAAGATGGGCATAATAAAGGACAGAAATGGTATGGACCTAACAGAAGCAGAAGATATTAAGAAGAGGTGGCAAGAATACACAGAAGAACTATACAAAAAAAGATCTTAATAACCCAGATAACCACAATGGTGTGATCACTCACCTAGAGCCAGACATCTTGGAGTGCGAGATCAAGTGGGCCTTAGGAAGCATCACTATGAACAAAGCTAGTGGAAGTGATGGAATTCCAGCTTCAAATGTTTCTCTCACAATCCAAAACCAGAGGAATTTAGCTCTGTCTAGCTGTTGTGGTTGTCTCATTACTTCTGAAAAGTTGCAGGAAAATGAGAGATGGGTTAGCACTCACAACTTTTCAGATTTTAACTTTTCAGATTTCATGTGTTGAAATGATTCACAAATTATTAAATAAGATCATGACCAAGCTGGAAATAAAACTAAAAGGTCCCAAAGTCTATTTTATTTTTTAAAATGTATTTATTTGTTTTTGCCAGTGCTGGGTCTTCATTGCTGCGTGAGCTTTTCTTTAGTTACGGCAAGCAGGGGCCTCTCATTGCGGTGGTTTCTCTCGTGTGGAGAACAGGCTCTAGGGCACACAGGCTTCAGTAGTCACGGCACGTGGGCTCCGTAGCTGTGGCTCCGGGCTCTAGGGCACAGGCTTAATAGCTGCGGTGCATGAACTTGGTTCTTCCATGGCATGTGAGAGCTTCTCAGATCAGGGATGGAACACAAGTCTCCTACACTGGCAGGCAGATTCTTTACTACTGAGCCACCAGGGAAGTCCTTGTTTTATTTTATTCATTTATTTTTTTTAGTGTTTTTTTAAATTAAATTTATTTATTTTAATTGGAGGCTAATTATTTTACAACATTGTATTGGTTCTGCCATACATCAACATGCATCCACCACGGGTGTACCCGTGTTCCCCATCCTGAACCCCCCACCCACCTCCCTCCCCATACCATCCCTCTGAGTCATGCCAGTGCACCAGCCCCGAGCATCCTGTATCATGCATCGGACCTGGACTGGTGTTTGACTTCACATATGATATTATACATGTTTCAATGCCATTCTCCCAAATCATCCCACCCTCGCCCTCTCCCACAGAGTCCAGAAGACTGTTCTGTACATCTGTGTCTCTTTTGCTGTCTCACATACATGGTTATCATTACCATCTTTCTAAATTCCATATATATGCGTTAGTATACTGTATTGGTGTTTTTCTTTCTGGCTTACTTCACTCTGTATAATAGGCTCCAGTTTCATCCACCTCATTAGAACTGATTCAAATGTGTTCTTTTTAATGGCTGAGTAATACTCCATTGTGTATATGTACCACAGCTTTCTTATCCATTCATTTGCTGATGGACATCTAGGTTGCTTCCATGTCCTGGCTATTATAAACAGTGCTGATGATGAACATTGAGATATATTTTATTCTATTTTAATACAGCAATCTGTAAGAGTATTTCATTAAAACATGAAAAATCTGGGATATATTTGGATATAAACATAAATATGAACCATAAACCAGAGCTATTTAAGTAAATCAGTAATGAATGTGGAAAAAATATCAGAGAATTGATATAGGCATAAAATCAGAAATGAAGTAATATAAAATCAGGCAATTAATAACTCTAATTTTACTTTTTCTTCAAAATATACTTTATTTCTTGGAGCAGTTTTAGGTTTGCAGCAACACTGAGGGGAAGGGATTTCCCATTTACACCCTCCCCGTTCTCCATTATCAACATTCAATCTACATTGACACACCATAATCACCTGGACTCCATAGTTTATGTTTCACTCTTGGTGTTAAACCTTCTGTGGGTTTGGACAAATCTGTAATGACATATATCCACCATTATAGTATCATACAAAGTAGTTCACTCCCCTAGAAATCCTCTGTGTTCCAACTATTCACGCTTCACTCCCCACTAACCTCCAGCAACCACTGATCTTTACACTGTCTCCACAGTTCTGCTTTTTCCAAAATGTCATGTAGTTGTAATCATACCGTATGTTAGATTGGCTTCTTTCTGTTCAGATTGGCGTCTTTCACTTGGTAATATGCATTAAAGTTTCCTCCATTTCTGTTCGTGGCTTGATAGCTCATTTCTTTTTTTTTTTTTTTAAACTGGAGTATAGTTGATTTACAATGTTGTGCCAATCTGCACTATACAGCAAAATGACTCCGTTATACACACAAATATACATTCTTTTTAATATTCTTTTCCATTATGGTTTATCCCAGGATATTGGAAATAGTTCCTTGTGGTATACAGTAGGACCTTGTTGTTGACAGCTCATTTCTTTTTGGTGCTGAATAATATCCCATGCCTAGATGAACCACAGTTCACGTATACTTTTTAAAACATTTTATCTTTAAGAGATATTCAAATATATAGAAAAACTTGAATTACAACAAACAGCCATATATTTACCAGCCCAACATACTCAATGGTAATTTTTTTTTCCCATTTATAGCAGAAAAAATTTAAAGAAAAAAATTTGGATACTAAATACTTACTTTCCTCTATCTCAGATAGAAATGTTACACTGCTGTGTGCTTTATCAGTTAGCTATTGCAATGAAAATCTACTCCCAAACTCAGTGGCTTAAAACTGTAATCTTTTATTCTCATGGGTCCAAGGAAGAGTTGAGGATTCAGCTAACCTGAGCTGGGCTCTGGTGGCTGGCTGTGCGGAGCTCCCATGAGGCCATCCACACCTGTGAGAGTTAGCTTGGGGACAGCTGAGGAAGTCTGCCTCTCCTCCCTGTGTCTGCCCCCAGGACGGGCAGCTCGCCTCAGAGTGCTCCTTTCCTAGCAACTCAGAGGCACAAGAAAGGGAGGAAAACGCCACGCCCCTTGCAGCCTAATCTTGAAACTGTCATACCATCACTTGAACCACATACTTTGGCCAAAGCTAGACACATGACCAAACTCAAGTCAAGAGAGGTTTGAAAGTGCAGTCCACACATAAGGAGAGGGAACAGGTCCAGAGGGCTATGGGTATTGAGGGGTGAAAAGTTGGTGGTGGTTTAGTCACTAATTTGTGTCCGATCCTTGTGACCCCATGAACTGTAGTCCGCCAGGCTCCTCTGTCCATGGGATTTCCCAGGCAAGAGTAGGTTGAGAGTGGGTTGCCATTTCCTTCTCCAGGGGATCTTCCCAACCCAGGGATCAAACCTGGGTCTTCTGCATTGCAGACTGATTCTTTACTAACTGAGCCACCAAGGAAGCCTGAGAGGTGAAAAACGGATTCATTCCAATCCCAAAGAAAGGCAATGCCAAAGAATGTTCAAACTACCACACAATTGCACTCATTTCACATGCTAGCAAAGTAATGCTCAAAATTCTCCAAGCTAGGCTTCAACAGTACATGAACCAAGAACTTCCAGATGTTCAAGGTGGATTTAGAAAAGGGAGAGGAATCAGAGATCAAATTGCCAACATCTGTCAGATCATAGAAAAAGCAAGAGAATTCCAGAAAAACACATCTGCTTCATTGACTATGCTAAAGCCTTTGACTGTGTGGATTACAACAAACTGTGGGAAATTCTTAAAGAGACGGAAATACCAGACCAGCTGACCTGCCTTCTGAGAAACCTGTATGCAGGTCAAGAAGCAACAGTTAGAACTGGACATGGAACAATGGACTGGTTCAAAAATTGGGAAAGGAGTACGTCAAGCCTGTATGTTGTCACCCTGCTTATTTAACTTGTATGCAGAGTACATCGTGAAAAATGGAGGGTGAAGCACAAGTTGGAATCAAGATTTCAAGGAGAACTATCAATACCCTCAGATATGCAGATGATACCACCTTTATGGCAAAAAGTGAAGAGGAACTGAAGAGCCTCTTGATGAAAGTGAAAGAGGAGAGTGAAAAAACTGACTTAGAACTCAACATTTAAAACCCTAAGTTCATGGCATCTAGTCCCATCACTTTATGGCAAATAGATGGGGAAACAATTGGAAACAGTGAGAGGCTTTATTTTCTTGGGCTCCAAAATCACTGCAGATGGTGACTGCAGCCAGGAAATTAAAAGATGCTTGCTCCTGGGAGAAAAGCTATGACCAACCTAGGCAGCATATTAAAAGCCAGAGACATTACTTTGCTGACAAAGTTCCCATCTAGTCAAAGCTATGGTTTTTTCCAGTAGTCATGTATGGATGTGAGAGTTGGACTGTAAAGAAAGCTGAGCACTGAAGAATTGATGCTTTTGAACTGTGGTGTTGGAGAAGACTCTTGAGTCACTTGGACTGCAAGGAGATCCAACCAGTCCATCCTAAAGGAAATCAGTCCTGAATATTCATCGGAAGGACTGATGCTGAAGCTGAAACTCCAATACTTTGGCCACCTGATGTGAAGAGCTAACTCAAAGAAAAGAGCCTGATGCTGGGAAAGAATGAAGGCAGGAAGAGAAGGGGATGACAGAGGATGAGATGGTTGGATGGCATCACCGACTCAATGGATGTGAGTTTGAGTAAACTCCGGGAGTTGGTGAAGGACAAGGAAGCCCGACGTGTTGCAGTCCATAGGGTCACAAAGAGTCAGACATAACTGAGCGACTGAACAATAACAACAAATTGTGCCAATGTTAATTTCCTAGTTTTACTAACTGTAAAGAGGTTGTATGAGATGTTAAAATTAAGGAAACTTTGTAAAAATTATACATGAACTCTGCAGTATGTTTCTAAGCCTTAAATCTCAAAGTATATCAAAATAGAAAGTTTTAAAAATCATCCCTCAGGGCTTTCTTGGTGGCTCAGTGGTGAAGAATCTGCCTGCCAGTGCAGAAGACGATGGTTCGATCCTTGATCCAGGAAGACCCCACATGCCGCAAAACGACTAGGCCCATGAGCCATAGCTACTGAGCCTGTGCTCTACAGCCTGGGATCCACAGCTACTGAAGCCTGTGCACCCCAGAGCCTGTGCTCTGAAGCCAGAGAAGCCACCGCAATGAGAAGCCCTGCACACCAGGACTGGAAAACAGTCTCCGCTCACCGCAACTACAGAGAAGCCCACCCTGCAACAAAGACCCAGCACAGCCAAAAATAAATAAATACAATTATATAAAAATCACCCCTTAATTGATTTGAATTTCATTTTTTCCTACAGATCACCAGGTATACCATTTAAGCCTTCCAAAGTTTTTGATGTGCTAATTGACAGTGGTTTTTTTTTTTTTTTTTTTTCTTTTTTTTAAATTTAACTTCAATAGTAGATGAAAGAGTTTAAGATCTCATTCTCAGGTCACTCCATCTGTAGTTATCATGGGCCAGACCATCAGGTGTCCATGGACTCTTCTGGGAATGGAACCTAATGCCTCTATGGTGAGTCCTCGTTGTGTAGTTACTGTCATGTCCGACTCTTTTTGACCCCATGGACTGTAGCCCTCCAGACACTTCTGTTCACGGAATTATCCAGGCAAGAATACTGGATGAGTTCTATACCTTCTAATCTCATGCCAGTCTGTTGTACTTCTCTAATAACATTGATTTTTTTTCTGCTATGTATTACACGATGGGTAATTGAATATTTGCTCCACTGGTTAAAAAAAAAAAAAAAAAAACCTCTTTGAATATTGTATTCCTTTGAATAGTGTGCAATACCCACTAATTCAATGTCTTCACTCGAACAGAGGACAGAGGATGTGATGACAGCAGCATTCCAATCCTGAACATAAGTTAGAAGTTAAAGTACCACTCACTGTCCTTTCACTAGAAATTATCTTTAACCATAAATGCTGCCTTTCCACCACAGTGTTCCTCAGAAGTCTTCAAAAGTGCCTCCTAATAATTAAAGGTTTTAACCAATAAGAAAAAAAGAAAGAAAGAAAGAAACAGACACTCCTAGCTGCGGCCTGCTCCTGCCCTACTTAAAGTTATTTGGAAACTGTGAGGCTCCCTCGAGGCGCTGGGCGCAGCTGTGAGGACAGGGTCTGTGAGGAAGTTGTGGTTTTTTCTCGAGCTTTCTGGGTGCAGATCCCGCCTCTGGGTCACTTTCAGACCTGAGTTTCACCCTCAGGGCACAGAAAGCTGCTTTCCCCTTGGGCTTTCCCAGCCTCCTAATCATTAGGCCTTGAACCTGTACATACAGTTTATAGGATGATTTGGCTTCTGCTTAAAAAGCACTGAATTAGAACTCACTTTGATAATGAACAGCCAAGCAAATCACCTATGAAGATGATGAGCATCGAAGGTCCAAGGACTCTTCAGAGTAAGCGTTATGTGGGACTAATGAAGCCAAGTGAGCCTTGAGCTATGGTGCATTCGCTTCCGTCCCCACATGAACTGATGAAAATACACCAGGAACAGATGTTTTCATGCTGAAGCCTCCCTGGAGCTCCCTGAAGACATCCCATGAAGAGCGCTGGAAAAGGCAGTCCAGAAAGTGACGCGGGGGCCCCACATGTGGATTCCATTCAACTCTGAATTGTATCTGTGACCTATGTTGGATTTTTCAGCCAGAATCTTCAAGGTCAAAGTGTTCACAGTCACACTTCCTCCCTAGCTACGGAGGTAATCCCCAGGCTTCGCTCACAGGCGTGTCTGCAGCCGCATCTTCATTTTCAGGAGCTGTGTATGTGCCCTGAGTGAGGCTTCCCACCTGAGCCTTCAGGCAGGGTTCCTACCCTGAGCCCCACACAGAGCAAAGGTGTTCAAGTGGAAGTCAAGGGCCTCTCTTGGCCCCTGCAGTCTGTGACAAACTGCGGCGGCTGCCTTCACATGGGCATTTTCTGAAGTTTTGGAGCCATTTATTCAGTCAGATATAGAAGGCCTTCTGCTGCCACCGTCCTCAAAGAGAACCTGACCAAGCGGCAGCTGGAACATTTCCCACATATCAGATGTCACGGGGGAAGTTGAAGAGCGAGACTGCAACCGCGAAGGAGACTGGACCTCTGAGGACAGGGCGGGGAGGTGACTAACACACATGTTCTACGTGCAGCTTTGAAGCTGATCGCCGGGAAACTCGACCTCGGTTTACAGGATGGGAAGGTCGGGGATATCGCTCCAGAATGACCCGTCGCCACTTCTCCAGATGGGTTCTCTCGGCTGAATCAAAGCCAAGGCTTTGTGAAGGACACAGGGTACATGTTTCAAACAGTTATGGGAAGTATCTTGGAGAGATTTGATTTTGATTTTGATCGTGTGTTATCTGTATTTATGATCATAGTGGCAACCAGTCATTCTTGAGTGCAGCGGTTTAGATAAGAGGTTATTCCGAACATTCGCTGCTGAGCCACTGAAGCAACTTCTGTCACTTCCAGCCAAGGGTGACTCCCAGGCTGATATGTTTACAGTTGCGCTCTCATGAGTAATGCACCATGTAAAAAATAGTTCCTGTTGTGGGGACACTTGCTAACTGTAACCATCAAATTTGCTGAAACTTCCACATCAATTAAATTCTTGTATTAATAAAACTGGCACACCTTCAAGTGGATACTCTGTGGTCAATGAAGTTGGAGGCCCTGGGTATGTGCTCTTACCCTGCCCGGCTCCAAGGACCAGGGAAAGAAAATATGGTGAAGTGGACAGCCACTGGGGATCAAATCAGACACCCAGCACTAGGACCCAGTTTAGTCTAG
Source organism: Bos indicus (assembly GCF_029378745.1). Taxonomy (NCBI): domain Eukaryota; kingdom Metazoa; phylum Chordata; class Mammalia; order Artiodactyla; family Bovidae; genus Bos; species Bos indicus. The sequence continues at coordinate 13,598,542 of NC_091775.1, read as the reverse complement.
CCCTAAACTGTGCTAATTATTTTAACTCAAATTCATTTATTAACCTCTCAAAGCTACGGTGCCTCATCGTCAAATGAGTATTGATCAATATACATAAAACACAGCTCAGAGTAAGTTCTCAATATATATATTTCCTATTCTATTTGTGATCTTAAGCAGGTTTTAAAAAAATCTCTGAGCCTAGATTTGCCACCATAAATAATGTAGAATAATGTAGTAATGTAATACAGACAAACTGATATATGGGGGAAATGGTCTTGTGCTGTGAAAATCTATGAGCTAATCGTTACAGTTTTAAACCAGTGTGTTCTTCTAGTAAAGATCTTCTGAGATTCTTTCTTTAGAAGCATAATATATCAGAAGTGAATTATCTTAAAATATGTCTTGAATGATACATAAAAACAGAAACATGAGAAATCATATATAACATTCAGATGCACATGTCTACATGTCAGTGTTAATGGTAAGTATAAGAACACGTGACTGCATGAGCAAAGACACTTGAGAATCTGACTGAATGTGGATATTCTCCCATCACTGTATTTTAAGTATATCACGTGAAAAATAATCAGCCACTGATTCCTGGAAATGGCCACATTAGTATGAAGCAGTATGCAGGGCATCCTGCATAGCAGTTATATATCTTTCTCATCTTTTCTTAAACCTATTTCCTGCACTGCAGAGAAACTGACACAGGATGCTTATGAAATGAGATTTAAATTTTCAGTCCAGATGTGTTACAGCTTAACATCAGAAAGCCCCTAGATTTCACAGAACTAAATTTTAATGTTTTGCTAATGGAAACCCCCACAGTTTGCAGGGTTCTCACAAAGCACTTTGGAAGCATATTATTAAAGTCAGTCTCATACTTCTCTCTGAGCTGACAACACACTTTGTAAAGAACTCCCCTACACTAAAATTTACAAAATACACTCAAAGCTATAATGCAACTGACCAATTTGACACGCGAAACAAGAGGGAATTTTGATCAGGGATGAGGCATGCAACTCACAAGCCAAAAAATTGCATAGGATGATACATTATCATTCTAATCTTGAACTGAAAGAGCTAAGCCTTCTAAATCATACTTGAAAACTAGGTAAAGTTTCTAACACAGTGTTAAAAACTACAGTCTTTATACACTGATGAGAATTTCTGTGAGAACTGCCTAGGACAAGAAAGCAGTTGATGCAAGTGATGGGGTGGTGGCAGGGGCAGAGTGGGGGTCAACCTCTCAGCTACAGAGGACAGATTGCATGAAAGAGCTTTAATTCTGAGCTGTGGGTACCACACAAGTAAGATAATCCCCCAAACCAGATTCCAACTTGGAAAAGACAGAGATGCAAAAGGAAGTACAAGGGTAGTTTCCCTACCCCAGGAAGGGAAACTTGAGCCAGGTGGCAAAGGTCTAGTGCTGAGCCAGCCTTCAGGGCCACTGGGCTCAGACACTAAAGGGAAGCAACGCCTTGAAGTGCTGTTGACTTTAGTCACACAAAGCAGTGATTTTGAGCATCAGCTGAAAACCATGGAACAAACACAAACTTCTGAGTCAGACTTCAGTTCTATTCCAAGTTTTGACACATCATTCAGTTAGAACATTAATCTCTTTGAAACTCAGTTGCCTAGTTTGTTAAATGGGAATAATGACATTTGTCTCAAAGGATAATTAAAGACTAGATCTAAATGAGTTCTAAAATGTCTGAGATAATTTTATATCTATTATCTCATGTTATTATCAGCTATCATTGTTACTTTTGTGAGTTGTGTAAAATGATTTCTATACTGAATCTGAAGGGGAAAAACCAGCATGTGTGGCTTAGGGCAATATGTGTCTGGAATCACTGATCTACATAAATGTACAAGAGTTGTGTCACTCAGGGCATCTCCTTATAACCAGCTTCTTCCAGATCACTTTACTCCCCCAAGTTTATCGCTTTCCAGATCACAACACCAAAGGACTCACAATCTGCAGTTAGTCTTGAACATGATTTATTTTCAAGTGCCTGTATCATGGCAAGGTTTCTTTTATGGTCAAAATATTGCAAATATAATGTGCTATTTCCTGCAGTGATAAGAAGGCGAAACTGGTGTATGCTATTATTCAAATGAATTTCTAGACCCACCTGTGACACATTCAGACTTGGGAGTTACTATTTGACCTAAGTACACAAACAAAGCAAGCAGTTCTCCCTTAACTGTGAGTGGGGTTTTGAAGGATGGAAAGTGTGGTCTGGAGGTTAGGACAAGTGGTTGGAAGTCCTGCTCCCCAGAGTCCTCCTCCTCTGACAATGACGCGCTGGCTGACTTCAGACTGGTCATTTGACCTGCATGAGCCAATTTGATCATCTGCCCTGCTTCCTTTAAACCTCAAATGCACCATGCCACTTCTACTTTAAAAACTGTGCAAATCCCGGTCCTTGATAATCAGTACAATCATTCACCTGTATTATAAATAATACATTATGTTATATGCATCAGTAAATGCAATAAGATCGGCACAGTAGTTCTCTGAAGGTCAAAATAGCAATCAGATGAATTTATGAAGAATACAATTTTGATATGAATGGGTTGTTGTCAACATGTAACCTCATAGTAAGGAGTTCGGACTATGTAACATTTATATCCACATAAAAATGACACAAAACCTATGGTCAGTGGGTTTAAGGATGTCACCAAGCCGGGGATTTCTTTATCCAAAGGCCTACCTACTATTCCAGGCTCTCAAGACATCAGACAATAAAGAACAGCGAACCCTGGAGTTAGGGGATGAGGTGCCTCATGAAGGCACAGGGGGCTGCTGGGGTGAGTGCCCCGCTTGGCTGGAGGGGCCAGGGCAGGGCTCAGCCATCTCCCCAAGTGGAGGAGGCAACACTGGGAGCTCAGGGAGACCAGAGAGGTTAGGGTCAGCAGGGTAAAGCCAGAAAAGAATGAGCTGAACAGAAAAATGACTTTCAAGGTTGCTGAGGGTTCCATGTCAATTGAATATTGATAAGTGCTAATCTGTGATGGAACTACCAGAGGCCAAGGAAAGAGCCACTTAAAAGGATAAGTGTATTGTTAACAATCCTCAAGGGGGCTTCTCGGGTGCTGCTGCTGCTAAGTTGCTTCAGTCGTGTCCGACTCTATGCAACCCCATAGACGGCAGCCCACCAGGCTCCCCCATCCCTGGGACTCTCCAGGCAAAAACACTGGAGTGGGTTTCCATTTCCTTCTCCAATGTATGAAAGTGAAAAGTGAAAGTGAAGTCACTCAGTCGTGTCCGACTCTTCGTGACCCCATGGACTGCAGCCTACCAGGCTCCCCTGTCCATGGGATTTTCCAGGCAAGAGTACCAGAGTGGGTTGCCATTGCCTTCTCTGCTTCTCAGATGGTGCAGTGGTAAAAAATCTGTCTGCCATTGCAGGATACATGTCTTCCACCCCTGGGTCAGGATGATACCCTGGAGGAGGAAATGGCAACCCACTCCAGTATTCTTGTTTGGAGAATCCCATGCACAAGAGGATTATCTAATGGGCTACAGTCCTTGGTGTCACAGACAGTCAGACATGGCCAAGCAACTGAGCGTGCACAACAATACTCAGATCACACGGGGGCAGAAATAGTCCCAAGAACCAGAGCAGAAGACTTAAAACTCAAAGAATATTTGGTAGAGTACCTCAAAAGTCCTTGTCTTAGAAGCAGGAAAAAATAAACATGTGACAAGTCATTGCTTTGACCCCACCTAATAAAGCCTGACCTAGAAAAATCAAAATGTTTTCAAGTAACTTAACTGTTACTAAGAATATTTATGGGGCTTCCCAGATGGGTCAGTGGTAAAGAATCTGCCTGCCAAGCAGGAAACACTGGCTCGATCCCTGGGTCAGAAAGATCCCTTGGAGAAGGAAATGGCAACCCTCTGCAGTATTCTTGCCTGGGAAATCCTATGGACAGAGGACCCAGGTGGGCTACAGTCCATGGGTTCACAAAAGAGTCAGACACAACTTCGCAACTACAATAACAACAAGTAGAATATTTATAAGAATGAAAAATATGTGGCACCAAAAGAGGTAAAATCGTAACTCTGGCATCCTATCAAAAACTACCAGGTAAGCAAGAAGCCTGGAAGACACAATCCATCATGATGAAAAAACTCAGTCAGCTGCAACTTCTCCAGAAATGATACAAATAACACAACCAGTATACAAGAACACTGAAACGGTCATCATAACTGCATCTCATACTGTCCAGACGTTAGAAGACTGAAGATGTTAAGGAAAGATACAGGTTTTAAAAGACACAAATTAAACTTTTCAAGATGAAAACTACAATATCCAAAGTGAAAAACACAACAGTGATAATGTCATATTACACCATTAAGACTAAACCGCAAGGGAGAAAATAGAGTATGTGTGTCTATGTGTCCCAGTCATCACAATTCCTGAAAAGAAAATTACAGGCAGAGTCTCAAGGTTTAGAAGCTTAAAATTTTATAGATCAACAGAGAAACTTGAACTGGGATGTAAAATACCCTCCCACTGAGACCAAAAAGGAGAAGAAAAAAAAGAGGGAAAAATGACTTTAGATGGGAGATTTTGATTTTTTCCTTTTAGAAGCATTAATGGTGTGTGTGCATGAGTGTGTGGGTGTGTGTGACTTTCCTTCAGAAGGGGAAGGAATAGAAATGAAAGTGGAGCAGAGGGAGAAAGGAGGTTTTCCCCAGTAAAGGCAGGTCTGCAGAGATCCCAGAGACGAAGTGAGAGGCAGATGGCCAGGGGCAGACACCACAGAACAGACCACCACCAAAGGGGGACAAGATGGGTCTCCAGACCAACAAGACAGCTGGTCCTTGGCACAGAGAACAGGAACAGGCAAGGCATGCACAGTGGGTGGGGAAGGATTCTCTTCCTTCTCATAGTCTTAACCACGTGGATTGGCTGTGTGATCGTGGGAGGGTTATGTAATCTCCCTGAGCCTCCATCTTCTTATATAAAATGGAAATAATTACGTAGACCCCATGAATTGCTTTGAAGATTAAGTGATACAACCGCCTAATCAGTAGCATCTATGTTCTTGGGAGCTGGGATGCAGGTGGTGAGGTGTCTAAGTAAAAGTGAGCTGCAGCAACCACACCCACAGGCTCAGGTCCTTAGCACGTGGACAGAACCGTAAGCTTGGTGTGATGCCTGCGTTGACCTCTCTAGAATCTTTGTTTGCTTCTTTTTTTAACATGTGTTCAGTTAATCTTGAAAAGCTATTATTTTCACATTTTAAAAGACACTGCAAATGGTATGATTGCAGGTATCAGTTCAGTTGCTCAGTTGTGTCAGACTGTGACCCCATGGATTACAGCACGCCAGGCCTCCCTGTGCATCACCAACTCTCAGAGTTTACCCAAACTCATGTCCATTGAGTTGGTGATGCCATCCAACCATCTCATCCTCTGTCTTCCCCTTCTCTTCCCACTTTCAATCTTTCCCAGCATCAGGGTCTTTTCCAATGAGCCAGCTCTTTGCATCAGGTGGCCGAAGTATTGGAGTTTCAGCTTCAGCATCAGTCCTTCCAATGAATATTCAGGACTGATTTCCTTTAGGATGGACTGGTTGGATCTCCTTGCAGTCCAAGGGACTCTCAAGAGTCTTCTCCAACATCACAGCCCCAAAGCATCAATTATTTGGCACTCAGCTTTCTTTATAGTCCAACTCTCATATCCATACATGACTACTGGAAATATCTTTCAAAATAACCTGATGGGAAAGGTGCTCTGGCCTTGGAAATCTGTGAAGCAGCAGCAATGCCCCATGAGCTTCTGCCTGAGGCTCCAGAGAAAGGCCCGTTGAGCTGGGAATCCCGGTCACACCCACAAATTCACTAAAGCCTGAAGAGCTCAGAAGACTGCCTTGGAACAGAGTATCACAGGGAGTGCTAGGATACAGCTCCTGGGGCAACAACTAGGAAAACGCAAACAGAAAAACCCCCAGAGCATAATATTTTTGTGTAAGTACTTCTTTAAAGTTTTACTCATGAAATGTTTCATTTCTCCCTGCCCTGAGTACCGAAATATAAGTGGCGTATAAGACTGAACCAGTTGTAGGTAGGCACCATAGTGATTCAACATGTGCATGTATTGCCAAGTGGTCACCGCAATAAGCTCAGTCAACAGCCATCACCTCACACAGTTAAAGAAGCTTTTCTTGTGATGAGAACTTTTAAGATCTAGTCTCTATCAGATCATATCAGTCGCTCAGTCATGTCCGACTCTTTGTGACCCCATGAATCGCAGCACGCCAGGCCTCCCTGTCCATCACCAACTCCCAGAGTTCACTCAGACTCATGTCCATCGAGTCAGTGATGCCATCCAGCCATCTCATCCTCTGTCGTCCCCTTCTCCTCTTGCTCCCAATCCCTCCCAAGCATAGGAGTCTTTTCCAATGAGTCAACTCTTTGCATGAGGTGGCCAAAGTACTGGAGTCTCTAAGCAATTTTCAAATACACAATAGAGTACTGCTAACTGCAGTCACTATGCTGTGCCTCAGATCCCTGGGACTTAGCAGCTGGGAGTTTGTACCTTTGACCTCCTTCACCCATTTCCTCCGCACACACCAACCCCCAACTCTGTCAACCACTAATCTGTCCTCTGTATCTATGAGTTGTGTGGCTTTTTTTAGATTCTACTTATAAGAGACTGCATGAGTGCTCTGTTGCTTCAGTCGTGTCCAATTCTTTGTGACCCAGTGGACTGTAGCCTGCCAGGCTCCTCTGTCCATGGATTCTCCAGGCAAGAATACTGGAGTGGGTTGCCATGCCCTCCTCCAGGGGATCTTCCCGAGCCAGGGATGGAACCCACGTCTCTTATGTTGCCGACATTGGCAGGTGGGTTCTCTACCACTAGTGCCACCTGGGAGCCCAGCATGAACATGGGGGTGCAGATATCTTTTCAAGATAGTAATTTCAAAAAATGTCATATTTTTATGTTTATTTTGGCTGTAGCACAACGCTTGTGAGATCTTAGTTCCCCAACCATAGATCAAACCAGGCCCCTCTGCACTGGAAGCATGGATTCCTAAGCCCTGGACCGCCAGGGAATTCCTTGGCATATTTTTAAAGATGCTGGATGGTTGTAGAAGCAAGAAGACTGGATGAATGAAAAAGTAGAGAGAGAAGAGCCTTCGTAGGTGGGCTGAGATGACTGGCCATTTTCTCTGCCATAGCCAGGCATAGGCAGAGGGGAGGATCTTAGACCAAGCAGAGAAAACTCCAGAGTGGAGAAGATATTAGCAGAGCTTCCATATAGGCTGACACAGTGGATTAGAATGTAGAGAAGCCCAAGCATATGATCAGTCTCCCATGTAGGACACCTTGTTTGTGCCTCTGGTGCCCAGGGGGTCGGGCACCTGGTCTTGAAAAGCCGAATGAAACCTCCAGCACTCTGCCATGTGAAGCTGTCCCTATGGCTCTGTGAAAAGAAGCCTACAGTACACAAATGCTGATGAAAGCAATCAGAAAAAAATGGGGGAGTCTTTTCATTGCCTCATCTCTCTGGAGCATGAACTCCCTCCAGAAAGGCTGGAGCCATATGACTCCACCCTTCCCTCACATCCTCATCACCCAGGGACTGACGCTCCAACTAACAAAAGTTGGAAAGGGTGAAGGCAACTGGAGATATGCTGATTTTCTTCTCTTTTACTGCTGGGTATCAAATGATAACTCAAAGATAAGTTGTTACACTGGTAAAAAAATATTTGAAAGTATTAAGAGTGAATATGAGAAAATATCATATGCCAACACTGCATTGTAGAGGGAAAGGGCAGAGGTGGGGCAAGTAGAATTTACCACCGGGATGACAATTTATAGTAACAGACACCATTTCAAGCAGTAAAAGTTAAGGCATGTAATGTTAAGTCATAGTTATAAAGACAACCAGTTGGAGCAAAAAAATAAAACCTTCAAATGAATCAGAAGGAATATAAAAGCAAACTAAAACAACAGTAGCAAAAAAAATCACACAGACTATATACTTTAAAATGATAAGAACAGAGAGCATAATATAAGGCGGTGAGACAAGGAAGTCTGGTCATTTTCCTTTTCTCTTGTACAAGAGGCGTGGAAGGTTGTTGCCCAGGCTGGCACTGCAGCTTGTGGCTGTGCCGGAGCCCCAGGCCCCTCTGCGTTTCTGCCCTGCCATCCTCACCATCCTCACCGCTGGCTTTCATCCTTTGAAAGCTCACAATGGCAAGATGGCAGCTGGCGATGGCAGAAGGACAGGGACAAAGGACAAGAATCTGGCCTCTCTCAAAAGTGCCTGGAACAGTAGGTGGCACATGATAAGTGTTATTTGTTGAGTGATCACATGTTTCATGACCCTGCTGATACTGGGTTAGGATCCACTTTACATGCATCCCCAGGCTGAGCTTAACCCTATGTTGTACGCAAGTTTTGAAATTTCCCACTTATTTGTCTCTCTCCCAGATAAGATTCACCCCTATATTCCTTAATACTTACCAGAGTAACGAGCATGTAATAAGCACTCAGTATTTGTTGAATAGTTGAAGAAATGAGCGCAAATCTCAGCCCTTTATGCCTTATTCAGCAAGCTTTTTTTTGGTGTCTCATATGTGCCAGACGTTTTTCTGGACATTTGAGCAATACAGATTCATTCTTATTTTTCATCCCTGGTGGCTCAGATGGTAAAGAATCTGCCTGCAATGCAGGAGACCCAGATTCCATCCCTGGGTAAGAAGATCCCCTGGAGTAGGAAATGGCATCCCACTCCAGTATTCTTGCCTGACAGGCTACAGTCTATGGGATCCCAAAGAGCCAGACACGACTGAGCGACTAACACACACACACACACACACACACACACACAAACAAAAATTAAGTTTGTTTAGGAGAAATTTGTGTTGTTTATAGACTATGACTGCAAAACTATAGATTCTATGGGAGTTTTGGAGACAGAGCCCAAATAAGCCCTAAATTTTTAATCAACCAATGACATATTCTGTCCTCTCTTGTAATTTCACAAAGAAAATGAATAAAGGTAAAGGTTTCACAGTGAAATCAGGCAGCCATAGTTCATCTGCACATTCAGAAGCCAATGAACCTGGGAAGATAAAAAGGGGAGTACAGGGGAGAAGGGAAAAGGGAAGAGAAGAGTGTTTGAGAACAAAAATGCAAGGATTTTTAAGGGGAAAAGGCAAACTAAATAAGTAGAAAAGAGGGAGTGAACAGTGTTTCTGAGAAAGAATAAACAAATCTGGACAATGGACTGTTTACTACATAATGTTTGGCACAGTTTAATCATTAACTAATACCAATTACTGCCAGAGTTATGCTGTGGCTAAAATAGACTTTAATTTGATGTGATCATGGACACTTGATGTTGTCTGTGAGATCTGACACATGTGCCAGTGTCCTCATCCTATAGCAGCTGTGCAGTCTGATGCCCCTCTGGTTTCAGACACATTCTCGGTTGCCCAGACCTGCTCTTTGTGGACTGACTCACATTTGATTTGATTCTTGGGTATGGTTTCTGCCAGGAAAAGAAAAAAAAACAAAAACAAAAAAAAATCAACACTGCAAATCTCTTTCACCGTTAGTTCTGAAGTGATCTACTGTGTAAAACAACTCTGCTTATAAAAAGAGAACTGAAAGGTAGACTTTCTCTCCAGTATTTCTGGGATCAATCCATTGTCTTTTTCTCACAACAGGGGAAATCTGTATAAAGGGTGGGGGGTGGGGAGTCTTACTTTTAGGTCTTCTCAGAAGTTTTCATTGTCTATGCAAGGTGAAGAACGATTCACTGAAATATGTAAAGCATGAATTCTAACATGTAGCCACCTATAAGAGAGCTGTTTTATTAAAGACTGTGGCTTCCAGGATTGAACAGGATCATGTAATTTCATGATGCAGCCGCTGTGCTTTGAAGAGGTTTCAGTTTCCTCGGGAATCAGCTATTGTCTCATGGTGAACAAGCCAGTCAGGAGAGGGACAGGTGAGTCCGGAGATCACCACAGATGCCTCCAGCCCCACAGGGACATCTGAATTCTTACCCCACTCTGCCCCGGCTTCCCTGCCTTCTTGCACACATCCACCCTCTTGCTGTAATTGAGTGTAAGCATTACTAATCACCTCACTCTGTTTGTATTGCCCGCTCACTCTTTCATGTGGGGGAGACAAACGCACCTCAATCTTGCTTAAACAGAATGTGAGAAAAGAAACCCCGGGCTAGGAGAATGGAACAAACTCCCACACGAACCAGGCTGCTTATAATAGTTCTGTGCACTGTCTTTGGTGTGTTAAGATCTCACTGTCTCAATCAAGAGCCTGGGAAAAATAGCATCACAAGAGGAACAGCTAGCGAGTCATAAACAAGATACCAGATCAAGATGAGACAGAATTTAAAACCTGACAGTGATAAAGAAAAAAGGCAAATGTTTCTCTAAGTAAAAATTACCTGATTTTCACAAAGAAAGTAACAAAACTGTAGAGCAGGTTGTAAATGTATGTATCCTGATCTTCCATATCACCTGAGACAAATGATAAAATAAGATTATGTGCCTGATCTAATTTTGAGTTCCCATCAAATATATTGTCCTGGCTTTCTGCTTCTAAAAATCCAGTTGAAAGCAAAACACATAGGAGGAGAAAACAGAGACAGGAAGAAACTAGAAGAGGGGCTACGTTTGGAATTGTTGAATAGAACCTTCCCAGTTGGTGGCAGCCATTGCCTCAATTTGGAGGTACTCCTGGTCTAAAGCAAATTCATACTTTACAAACATTCTGAGGCCTAGCTTAAGCTTAGTTGGCCTCCAAAGGGTTAGATTGTTCAGCATTTCCTTTTATCACTTGAGGTACTCCCAGGATACTTCAATTATCATCCTGTTTGCCTGAGCTACTTCATACTCAAAATGGGGTTCCTGACACTTGCAACCATGAAAATTCCATCTTAACAACAGACATCACAATAGAAACTTTCCACCACTCCTAACTCAAAATGAAATAACTTAGCGCTTTCCAAACTCATCACAGATTGGCTCAAAAACCAGAGCTGGAAAAGGTCTGCAGTTGGGAGTAATCAATATTTCCAGCTATGAGTATCTGTAAAAAGCAGATGGTGAGAAAATTAAATTGGGGCTGGCAGAAATAGTCTGTGATATTTCCACATCGTTAACATCTTGAACATACTTATCTCTATCATATTAGTTTACAAAAACACACTAGCTAAAAGCAAAGGAGACCCATGACAAATAAACACGGATAGAGAAAGGAATGGTGTGGAAGACTGGCCCAGTGACTGCAGAGCTGCTGTGCCAGGAGCCCTGCCTTTGGAGCAGCTGGCATGCCAAATTTACTGAGTTTTAAGAAGTCTAGGCAAAGGGCCCTTGCCTAGGAATAAAAGTGTAAAATACATTACCTACCACAAATTACATCTAAACCCTAATTTTTCGGGGTCTAGTCTTGATCACCGTAGAATCTCAAAAGGAGCAAAAATCTCCCTCTACCGCTGCCATGGGGGAAACGGCTTAAGAATCTCTTTTGACTTCTAAAGAGGAAACTGGTAAGTAGTTAGCTGATACAATCAAACTCACAAATCAGGCCAAAGTTAGAGCTTGGTACTGGAACCACAGCCCTTTGCAATGCAGCAAGATTAGCACATTACTAGGATTTAAGGGACATAAGACTTTTCATTGAATTTTTTGTAGGAAACGAAAAAGGGGATAATGAATCAAGCCTACTGGAAACATATAGGCAATGGAAACTGTGGAGGACCACAGACCATCTGACCCATGAAAATCGTAGAGTGGGTCACCACTGACTTTAAGCTGTTCACCTAAGAAGGAAGATTATGACTTATTTTGAGAGTAAGACATTTATGATGAAATAAGTCTTCAGAGGGCCCAACATCACTACTTGGTAAACATAAATAAATAAAAGTAAATAAACACAAAAGCAAAACATTAGAAAAGACATGAAAAAAAAATGCAGTTAGGATAATGACAAGAAATGAGTGGAAAGGATAGAACATGTCAGGCAAGATACACTCTTTCAGGAAAATCACACAATTAATGGAGAAAAACAAGGGATACAAGTCACTGTTGTTAACCATTTAAATGTGTGGTAAAAGCAAAGGCAAATCACTGGAATCAAGTTGTTAGCAACTTGAAATATTAACACAGTCATTTATTGAAGCTATTCTCTGATAACTAAAATATATTTTCCAATACAAATGGCCTCTCCAATCTGACCTTTGAGCGTCTTTGCCTTTGCATTTGTGTCCTGTGTCATGAAACAGAACGTTCCAGTCCAACTGCAAATAACGTGTCAATGTTCTTGTAGCACAGTTTCCATTTATCTGAACTTGTGAATAATGCTTGCCTTAGCACTGGCCCAATTTTATTTGCAAAGCATAATCAAATAGAGTCTGACAAGACTACTTTCTCTTGTTGAAATGATTATAAATCATGGGTGAAAATAAATGAAAATGAATCCAATGTGCAGGAAGGATATCAGTGATAATAACATTAAAGGTGGGTCTAGATGAGAATGTTATTGGTAAGATGAGATCCAGGGGTGAGTGAGGTGAATCACATGAGCTCAGTTCACTGAAGGTCATTTTCTTATAATCTCTTAAATTATAGAAAGGAGGGCTTTGGTGTTTACTATAAGTAGATTAGAGCAGGGTGAGAAAAAGAAACTAGATTCTTATCTTGCTCAGTTTGCTATTACTGAGATCACTGAAATTCCCCAAATTGCAAGATCTTCTCTTATAAAACCTATCAATCAGTTGGTTTCTTCGTTTAGAAAATAAAACTGCAAACATGTCTAAAATGTTTGATCCTTTTCTTCATCAATGATATCAAGTAAGTAACAATGACCCCATCGATGTTCTACTTAGACACAGAGAAAACTCTTTCCAAATTTACCTTTGCTGAAGCTTTTCAAATAAACTCTATGACATGTAGCTGAAACACTGTCGGTGGCCTTACCCACAAGCCTGGAGAGGGAAGGAGACAAAACACACCCAGGTAGTGACCTTAACTGAAACCCCTAACCAGTGAGACTTTATGCAAATTCAACAAAGCTTTTCATAGACTCTTTTAAACTCTGCAAATTATATGGGCCTCCATGGAGAAAGAATCTTAAAAGAAAAAAATAAGAGGGGATATATGTATACATATAGCTGAGTTACTTTGCTGTGGTGAAGCTAATACCATATTGTAAGCCAACTATACTCAAAAAAAAAAAAAAAAAACAACAACTCTGCAAAGTTTTGTATGTTCAGATCCATTCTTCCATGGTCTTCATGTATGTAAGAGGTATCTACTTGCTGAAGACCATTTTCTTCACTACAGGTTTTTGTACTTTCCAGGGGGTGATGCTTTTGCATGCAGAAACAGGCGGAATAGCACATGTTGATTTTGTAGTAAATGGCAATAGGATATTTTTAGAAAAATGAAGTACAGTTGATTTGCAATATTGTTAGTTTCATGTATATACAGCAAAATGATTCTGTTATGTGTGTATATATACACACATATATATATATTTTTATTTCCATTCTTTTCTTATAGATTATTATAAGATATTGAATATAGTTCCCTGAGCTCTACAGTAAATCCTGTTTCTCTGTTTTGTTGTATGGTAGTGGTTATTTGTTAATCCCATAGTCCTAACTTATCCTTCCACCTGCTTTCCTCTTTGATAACCGTAAGCTTGTTTTCTATGTCTGTGAGTCTGTTTCTGTTTTGTAAATATTAACAAATTTATCTGTACTGTTTTTTAGATTCCACACATAGGTGACATATTTGTCTTGTCTGACTATATTCATTTGTATGATAATCTCTAGGCCTATCCATGTTGCTGCAAATGGCAGTGTGTCATTCTTTCTTACGGCTGAGTAATATTCCATTGTGATATGCACCACAGCTTCTTCACCCATTCGTCTGTTAATGGACATTTAGGTTGCTTCCGTGTCTTGGTTATTGCAAAAAGTGCTGCTATGAACATTGGGCTATGACTGTATCTTTTAAAATTAGTTTTTGTCTTTTCCAGATATATACCCAAGAGTGGGATTGCTGGGTCATGTGGTAACTCTATTTTTAGCTTTTTAAGGAACCTCCATACCGCTCACCATAGTGGCTGCACCAGTCTCCATCCCTGATTCCTTCTTCTCCACATCTTCTCCAGCATTTATTATCTGTAGATTTTTTAATGTTGGCCACACTTACTGGTGTGAAGTGAGACTTCATTGCAGTTTTGATTTGCATTTTTTAAAGTAATTAACAATATTGAGCATCTCTTCATGTTCCTATTGGCCATCTGTATGTCTAGTTTGGAGAAATATCTGTTTATGTCTTCTGCCTATTTTTTGATTGAGTTGTTTGGTTTTTCTTTTATATTGATGAGCTGTTTGTTCATATATTTTGGAAATTAAACCTCTGTCAGTTGCATCATTTGCAAATATTCTCTCCCAGTTTATCGGTTGTCTTTTCATGTTTTTTATGGTTTCCTTTGCTGTGCAAAAGCTTACAAGTTTGATTAGGTCCCATTTGTTTATTTTTGTTTTCATTTCTTTTGCCTTAGGAGAGTGATCTGAGAACATAGTGCTATGATTTATGGCAGAGAGTGTTTTGTTTAGGTTCTCTTCTAAGTGTTCCATGGTGTCATATCTTATATGTAAGCATTCTTGAGTTTATTTTTGTGTTTGGTGCGAGGGTGTGTTCTAACATCATTGATTTACATGCAGCTGTCCAGCTTTCCCAGTACACTTGCTGAAGAGACTGTCTTTTCTCCATTGTATAATCTTGCCTCCTTTGTAGAAGATTAATTGACCAAAGGTGTGTGGGTTTATTTCTGGGTTCTCTATTTACAGCACTTTGCTTCTGCCCCACAATTTCAGAGTTAGCCCCTCCTTAGTGCATTCCTCTGTGATGGCACTTTCCACTCTGATGACCTGCTTAAGTATCTGTCTGCCTGACTATACTCTACCCCTCTTTGGACAGATATTTATTCACCTTTGTATCTGCAGTACTTTGGTCTGATACATTGTAGGACTACCATTAAAGTTTATTAAGTCAAAATATTTTGTTTAAATGGATCAAAATTTCTGTTCATGTCACAGAATCTTACCACAGTAAGATTATTTCTTATTTTCTTATTTCTTATTTTAAAATACAATCTCATAATCATTATTTTCTCCCGTGATTCCTAATGCCCACAGTAAAATGTCAGCAATGCTCAGCATCAGTTTAATCTATATCAAGACTGGAAAAGTCATGCAGCAAAGCCCTCCCTATAAGGATTCAGGCAGCTGGAGGGGAAACTAAATGTAAAATCAAGTCAGCAAAGATGAAAATTTATCCCCATTGAAACCGATAGCCATAATCTTAAATGTTTTATTGAACCATATCTCCTAGACATTTTAAAAGGTAACACTGGAATTTTTAATGCACAATGTCTCTTCTTATGACACCATAATGGTAGATGTATATCTTACACATTTGTCAAAACACAAAGAATGTTCAACACCGAAAGTGAACCGCAACGTACACTAAGGATTTGAGGTAACAGTGATGTGTCAATGTATGTTTATCACTGATTGTGTAACAAACACACCACTCTGATGTGAGATATTGATGGTGGGGAAGACTGCGGGGGAGGTGGGAGTGGAAGGAATATGTGGGAACTCTGTACTTTCAGCTCTATTTTACTGTAAAGCTCCAAAAATAAAGTATTAATTTTTAAAAAAAAAAGATAACATGAAGTATTCCTTTTCTTAGGACTGCAATCTGGTTACTCAAGCACAGTTTCACAGAAGAAATATACAGACAAGATCATGTTTGTGAGAGCCCCTGTTTATCCTATTGATTTTGTTAAATCCTCTACTATTTCAACCAAAGTTATTGATTAAGTAAAGATGCTATTTGATCATTTGTCATTTCTTAATAGATTTCACAGAAAGGAATCAGACAGCAACATGTGGTATGACTGATAGGAAACTTCAGTGCCATGCCATAGACCATCAACCCTGCTGATCCAGTTCCTCTGGATCTGCCCAGCTCTGGTACACACAGGCTTTGCATGTGCTGCCAAGCAGCCTTTGAAACTGCAGCTACATTAGTGTGCCACTGAGGTGGCTTCAACAGCCCACTGTGAATTTCAGAGGGATTTCCCCCCTCCCCCTGAATCAGGAGTTTAGTTCTCCATTTGGGCTTCAAAGCACACAATTGTAACTGCATGCAAATGCTTGAGCTTGAAAGTCTATATCAAGGTAGCAAAAGATTAGAGGTTTAAGGAATTACTAATACATAAGAAAGAGAGACAAATACTTATTTGCTCTCTCTTACCAGAGCTTCCTAACATGCTATCAAGAGAACATTATTTGTGCAAACTATTTCCCTACTTACTGAAAGTACAGTTCTCAAAAATGTTAGGACATTGCTGCACACCACCCACCTCCATTTAGACTGATAAATGTGCATAGGTTCTCAGAAGATCAGCGGTGGTTAATTTTAAAAGTTTATTCAGCTTTAACCCAACATTTCCCAAACTTATGTGGTTCCAGAACCATTGCTACAGCTGGTATCATAGTTCTAATAACACTTATTAACATCCAAAGGAATTACTGTTACAGAAATATGCTTTGCAAATTATTAGTATATTTTGATAGCAATAATAGTGGCCTTTAGAAGTAAACTTTAAATCATTTTTCTCTATCATAACATGTCCACAATTATCTAGAGGAATGAGAGGTTATTAAATAAATAAACATGAGCAATGCTGAAGATTTTAACTGAAAAGTAACTATGGATTGAACTACAAGAAACACACAAATGAATGTCTTTATGTCATCCATCTCTGAACCTCATCATTTTTGTCTGGGTAACTTCCCGAGACCAGCTTATTTTACTAGTTTTCTTCCTAAATGCATCACATTATCTTTCAAACATCAAATGTAAGTAAATTTTTAAATATAAATGTGATTCCTTAAAATATTTTTTTATCCTAATGACAGAACTAACATAGAAAGAGTAATACTCAATTCCCTTTTGTCAACTATACCTAATACTTTCAGAAGCTTGCTTCTCTAAGTAAAATTCATTTTGTCTTTTCAGGGGTAAAATATAAACTGGACAGTCTATAAATAAATCACACTGTATATACAAACTCTGTAAGAGCTTATATTGAACCAACCCCTCTTCCCTAATAATTAGTGATTAGTCATCTGGTTTCAGGAGACCCCAGTTCGATTCCTGGGTTGGGAGGATCCCCTAGAGAAGGAATAGGCTACCCACTCCAGTATTCTTGGATGTCCCTTGTGGTTCAGCTGGTAAAGAATCTGCCTGTAATGTGGGAGACCTGGGTTCAATCCCTGGGGTTGAGAGAAGGAGAAGGCTATTCACGCCAGTATTCTGGCCTGGAGAATTCCATGGACATACAGTCCATGGGGTCACAAATAATCGGACACAACTGAGCAAGTTTCACTTTCACTTTCTTGGGGTTTTATTTTAATTCTTGATTTTTATTAAAGCTACACTATATCTCTCCAGAGACACTGCCAAAATTCAAATCATCATCTAAAAATTATATTATTGGCCTGGCTGAATATATTCTTATTTTTACCATGAGCAGTTTTTATCCTGATACTGTGCAATTCTTTTGTATCAGTGTATTTGCATATTATGTCATATTTTATGTTAATGATTCTTTTGTTTACAGTTTTTTAAATTTTACTTTATTGTTATCCTAAGCAGTGGTATACAAAAAACTCAGTTTGATATATTACTTATTTGAACTAAATATTAAAATTCATGTGCTCCTTAAGATCATCCTGTATGTCACAAGTAGAATGTGTAGCACACATCTTGGAAAACACATGGAAATTTCTTGCCACAGAAATAAGGAATGAGATGTGAAGTAGGGAAAAGTTAGGGTAATTTCTCATAACTCTCCTTCCTACCAGATATATGCATTGTACAAATAAACTAAAAAGTATTTCTATACACTGCTTTCTGAAAGAAAAAAAAAAGTCTTTTAAAATATTGTGATCAAATGAATTTATAGTCAAGGACTATCCAAATCATGGAGGGGACCCATCTCTAGTCTCCATGATACAGTAAATCCACCAAATGAAACGTTTCATTGAAACATGCAGTCTTTATGAAAAAACAAGCATCCTCTAGAACCAAAGAGTGATTTAACATGTGGTATGTGTGTGTGTGTGCCTCTGCAGGCCTAAATTTCTTTCTTTCTGTCTAATCAAGTGACCTAGTCTCATTTGGTTAGGTTTTAACCACAAACATCACTGTATGCTCATTTTTTTTTCAAGATACACGTCACAACACACCAAGAAAGGGGGAACTTCCAGCGTCTGTGGCAACATCACTTGATAAACAGACTTGTCTGCACAGCGAGGGCCTGTGAGCCGTCACTATATAAAGCGGCAGAGACGCGGACTCACAGACATTTGCCTCCAGAGACGATGCGAGCAGCAGCCATCTCCACGCCAAGGTTAGACAAAATGCCAGGCATGTTCCTCTCTGCTAACCCAAAGGAACTGAAAGGAACTGATCATTCACTTCTAGATGACAAAACGCAGAAAAAGAGGCCCAAGACTTTGTAAGTTCCTTCATTTTGTGAACTTGGACTTAGGTGATCTTTAATGGCAGAACGATTGAAAATGAATGGAAGAAAATATGAGCCTTTAGTTTAGCTAGATCAGAGCAAGGACCTCTGTGAATTATAAGTATATTTGGTTGTATTTAAAAGTGAATCATGCTAGGGCATTAAATGAAGTGGGAATTCTTCCAGACTTTGGCTCATAAAAAGTGGCTGTCTCTTTAATATAGCCATACATTGTATCAGCTTTTTTCCTGATTCCTTAGAGAGGTTAACTTCATGTTCTTTTCTTTTTAATAAAAGGTATTGTACTGAATAAACATGAATATTTACTTTTGTGTCTTTTGTAGTGGAATGGACGTGAAAGCATACCTGAGATCTATGATCCCACATCTGGAATCTGGAATGAAGCCTTCCAAGTCCAAGGACCTGTAAGTATACTAATACATGCAACTGTCACTACATAAGCAGCCTCTGCACTAGCTCTATATTCTAACATGACAGTAATACTGATATAATGGACTTTGTTTCTTTTAAGGAACAAGCCTAATAAGATTAAGCTACATTAGTACCAATGTAAATTAAGTACAAATGTGTGTGCATATGTTTGCTATTTATTATACTGTTAGGCTATATTTGGATATTTTTCACATGTTACTGGCAGATACTTTCATAACAATAGTAATTCTAAGCGAATTATTATTTTCTTATAGATACATTTTAATAAAATTTATTAGTCATAGAATCTTAGTTTGGGAAATTATCAAAATGCAGCAGCATTCTGATTTCATTTGTGTTTACACAAAAAAATACTCATGGATGTAAATACTGCCCCCTTGCAGACTCTCTGCTGATGAAGTGAAGCAGTGGTCTGAATCCCTGGAAAAACTTCTTGCCAACCAAAGTAAGTGCAGATGGACTGTTGGATGTCTCTGGCTTTATCTCAGTGTGCAGACAAATTGAACAGACTCATTAAAGTACAGTGTTGTGGGTGGAGGGTGTGTGGAAAGCTGCCCTCTGGCAGTTGTGCAGCACTGACAACTTCAGCACGTTATGCCTCACTGTGGTGTCACGGCTCAGAGCTCAGTGCTGCTTCCACCCTTTAGAAAAATTTGCCAAGGCATCTAGGTACTTCCAGGGGTCATTATAGGAGCAAAATTTAAAATTAGGCTGGGTTTCTGGAGTTTAAACTTTTAAGAAGTCAATTAAACATCTCAACCACTATTTTGAAAGCTTACCTAAAAGATGTATTTTTGTACCATGGGATATAAGGAGCAGGATTCACTCAGTCCATTAATTATATTCTCCATTCATATATGCGTTAAATCACTCATTTAGCCCACTTTTATGTGCAGGCATTTTTAGAGCAACAAGGATTCAAAAGCAGTGTCTTACTGCCTTGAAGGTGGTTGACACACATGGCATATAATCACATTATATAAAACATGACACATTATAACATAGATATGGTAATAAAAGACTTTAAACCACAGAGTCTTGTGGGGAGTTTCTGATGAAGACGGTGAATGAAATCAGCTCACCTTAACCCTCATCATAGACATTGGGATCCTGTTAAAATTAGGACCTCAGTCAGGGACATAGATGGGCAGCTTGTCCCTATCCAGGGAGCTGATCCTCTTCTCCCAAACACCCTCACATGGGGATCAAGTAGTTCAATCTGGTTCATCTGCTTATTATCTGCCTTAGTTTACAATTCAGAAAAACAAATGATGCTATAGAAATGGCCCATTGAAAGGCCTCAGTAATATAATCAGTACAGCATACATATGTAACATACAGGCCTCACATCTTCTGACTTATGTGAGTTGGATGGAGAAATTATATTTGCTAATGATTAGCATGCAATCAATGCCTTTTGTCAGTATTTTATTCCCTAAAATACTCTGCATTCTGGCTGGGTTGGTAGTACAAGAGACTGTTTTTTAATCTGCAGAGCAGAATTTTAATTTGATTAGCAGATGAAAGTAAAGCACAGTTTTGTAGCTACCACTAAGCAGCTGTGTGACTGTGACAAGTGAATCTGACCACAGATAACTATAAATGAAGGGATCTCTAAGGCTTTCCCATCTCTACAAACAGCTATTTCAGCAGGAGCCAACTCTCTCCTTTGTACACAGAGACTATGCTAGTATTTTTCTTGTAAAATTTCTCCAAGTTATTCATTTATTGGCTCAACTAATTTATCTTACCCCCTCACTCTGTCTTTTTAGCTGGTCAAGACGTCTTTGGAAATTTCCTGAAGTCTGAGTTCAGTGAGGAGAATATTGAGTTCTGGCTGGCTTGTGAAGACTATAAAAAAACAAAGTCTGATCTTTTGCATTGCAAAGCGGAGAAAATCTATAAGGCATTTGTGCAGTCAGATGCTGCCAAACAAGTGAGTTTATTACCATCAGCTTATATGTAAAGGAATTTAGATACAGGATAACATTCAACATAGTTGCAAGATGAAATCCTTTCTGAGCATCATGATTTTCACTGCTGTATATCTAAGTGTATTTCTATAGTTCAGTGCAATGATAATCTAATTTTCTATATCTGTGAAAAGATTAAATAAAAGATTGGTTTTGTAAAACAAGCTAACTTGATAGGGTGGGGTAAGGAGTAAGGTGACACTTACCAGAACTGTGTGTCAGGGGACCCTGGATGAGCTGGCTCATCTTGGATTAGGAAAAGGAGGGATTAGTACAATACCTGGATTACAGCAGCAGAAGTATTTCCAGTTAGAAGTAATACCCACTTCATGCTAAATATTCCTGGTTCAAGCATCCTGTGTTCCTGTAAATGTGCACATCACATTTTTTGATACATGTGTCACCTTATATAAATATTTAAGAGAGACTGTAAGCTAACTTGGAACAAAGATATCTCTGCCTCTTTGTGATATTTCTTTTTAACTCCTCCACACCTAGTAAAAGGCATGTTTAGCATAGGCATTCAAGAGATATTCAAGCTAATTTAAATAACAGTTTAGAGCCACCATCCCCAGATAGTTTAAAAGCAACAGTAACATCATAAAATATACAACAAATGGGAAGTGTATATGAACTAATGTGGATTTCTTTTTTAGATCAATATTGACTTCCGCACTCGAGAATCTACAGCAAAGAAGATTAAAGCACCAACACCCACGTCTTTTGACGAAGCCCAAAAAATCATATATACTCTTATGGAAAAGGACTCATATCCCAGGTTCCTCAAGTCAAATATATACTTAAATCTTCTGAATGACCTTCAGGCTAATAGTCTAAAGTGACTGGCTCCTGGCTGGAGGGAATTAGTGATGGCATCAAGTACAGAAGGAAGGCAAGAGAGTGGCTCCCTGGGGGAACACTTTGGCCTTTTTGGACAACTCACAGGCCCAAGGGAAGAACCCATGACTCAGAACAGACTAACATGGAAGCTATCCAGGCTCAGGGCTGAAGACATGTGAGGTGAACATTAGAGATGGTAGAAGGAAGGAGATGCTGTGGTACTGTCATAAAATCAAGTGGACCTGCATATTAGAACATCCCTCAGCACTGAGAAGGCCGGGTAACACTCGCCACACAGAAACTGTGAAAAAAGATTTTGAAACTCATTAAAACATGCTGTAAGCTTCAAGGTCAAGTGGTATTTATGCTGCATAGTATTATACAGAGACTGGATTGAGCTGCTAAAATTTCTTTTACTTTGAAAAGTCTGTGTTTCAGAATCTCCATTGCTGTTGCAGACCAAGTTTTTCAGTGTTGTTTGTTTGATTGTTTGGGGGGCTTGAAAGAGATGAAGAAGAGAACAATGTATTTAACTTAAGCTATTGCCTTAAAGTTGGAAAGTCAGAATATATTTGTAAATTAAATTATCACAGTGTCAATAATAAATGTGAGTTTTGTATTAAAAATATAGAAACGATTTCTGTTTATATTTTCTTGCCATCTTTAAAATCTGGTGCTTATTTTTCAGATTTAACAGAAATTTAAGCAAGAGTCTACTCTCTTTTACCTCTTCAACATCAAAAACTATCATCCAATTAATTTATATTATATGTATTATGTGCATGTATTGGACAGAATTCATTAGTCTTCTCTCTTCTATCACAATGTATAAAGATCAAACAAATATAATATGCTCTCATACAGTCATGCTTCAAACTGATGAGAAATTGAAGTCTTTAAAAGGAATGGGAAATTTTATTTCAAGTCATCTAATTAACAACTAGTAGTTTATTATGTTTTAAAGCTTATAAAAGTCAAATGTATTTTCTCATTTAATGTCTATATCAATCCTATGAAAGCAGTGACTAGTAAGATTAAATTGCTATTTCCCAAATTTAACTACTAAAATTACCTAGGATGTTAAAAAACAAAACACCAATTTCAGGACCCTACTCCAGACTGACTGAAGCAGAATCCCCAAGGTAGAGAATCTATATTTTAAGAGGAAATTCCAGGTGATTCTGAAGATGCTCTGGTTATCCAGGGTCAGGAATCCTGGGGTTAAGAGAGAGTCCTAAAGCCAGGGATTATATACATAAACCTTCTGAGCACACCATTTCTGCTCCTTCTACTCCACAACACTGCCCTCAACTGGCCAGAAGACATTTCCTAAATCCTCGAGTCTTCTGCAGTCCTAGGTGTTACTTAAATAGGAACACAAGGCTGCTCTGTAGGAACACCTACATAAAGATAATCAAGATGATGTATAGCCCAGCGTATCCTGCAAAGTTGTATCTTCCCATGCACCCGTGTCCCACGTATTATTGAATCATCAGCCATCCACACACCACAATGTGATACTCTGGACATTCTCAGTACACACTAGGTTGTCATTAGGCACATAGCAATGGTGCAATATGTAGATGGGTTTTAAAAGTACTGTTCCTGAATTTCCACGGGACAATCCAAATTGTCTCTCAGTTCAGTTCAGTTCAGTTCAGTTGCTCAGTCATGTCCGACTCTTTGCGACCCCATGAATCGCAGCACGCAGGGCCTCCCTGTCCATCACCAACTCCCGGAGTTCACTCAAACTCACATCCATTGAGTCAGTGATGCCATCCAGCCATCTCATCCTCTGTCATCCCCTTCTCCTCCTGCCCCCAATCCCTCCCAGCATCAGTCTTTTCCAATGAGTCGACTCTTCACATGAGGTGGCCAAAGTACTGGAGTTTCAGCTTTAGCATCATTCCTTCCAAAGAAATCCCAGGGCTGATCTCCTTCAGAACGGACTGATTGGATCTCCTTGCAGTCCAAGGGACTCTCAAGAGTCTTCTCCAACACCACAGTTCAAAAGCATCAATTCTTCGGCGCTCAGCTTTCTTCACAGTCCAACTCTCACATCCATACATGACCACTGGAAAAACCATAGCCTTGACTAGACGGACATTTGTTGGCAAAGTAATATCTCTCCTTTTCAATGTCTCTACCTTAACTTAATTCCATGATTTAGCAGCTATAACTATTATAAAAGAGGCTTAGGAGGGAAGTCCGGTTTCATCACCATCATCAGGTATTTCTTTCCCTTACTCATTCCATCACAAAATTCCCTCGGTTATCCTTCTAAAATCTATGTGTGCAGTTGGCATGTCAC
The DNA here is from genome assembly GCF_029378745.1 of Bos indicus. Classification (NCBI taxonomy): domain Eukaryota; kingdom Metazoa; phylum Chordata; class Mammalia; order Artiodactyla; family Bovidae; genus Bos; species Bos indicus. The sequence goes on along the minus strand of NC_091775.1, from coordinate 13,574,362 downwards.
TTGCTCTTTTTCTGTGCCCCCTGCGCTAACATGGGATCTCACTGCTTGCTCATTCATGTGATTTGTTTCCTTTCTTCCAGACAATTATTTTCAATCCAACCTCTGAATAGCCACAGACGTCACTTTCCAAGACTCAGATCTGGCCATGTCATCTCCCATGACATACAATATAGAGTATAAATTTCACTTTCTAGAATTAGAAACATTCCTAGTGAGATCTTCAAGGTATAATTTGCATGACTCCCCTCTAGGTATCCTTCCTACTTGACATCACTCTGCATTACTTGTCTTTTTTGAAGAAGCCTTCATCTTCACTTTCCTTTGGTTAATCTACTATCTCTACAAATGCTTTTTCCTACCTCCTTCTAGTTTTCAAAATCCAATGAATTCTTCAAGGCACAGGTAGAATTACTCTTCTATAAAGGCTTTCTAATACCTTATATCACTATATAGTTATTTTCAATGTCTACTGGAGGTGAACTGAGTCCATATAAACACAAAACACTCTGCACCTATTTCTAGCACTGCCGTCATGTTAAATAGTTCAGGCCCTTCAAACTGTGAGGAATTAGAAGTGCCACTGTCTAATACACACATTGGTCATAAAATATATGGTTCTGGTCTTTGTCTTCGTAAGATATCATGTTAAACAGACATCCAATTTAAGGACAGATGATCAAAACAAACATGTAAGACATTTCTTCACTTTCAAAATGACAAAAAAATGTCACCATGGCTGCAGAGATTCAAGATATTGCAGAAAACTTGAAAAGATTTCTTTTCATTGGCATTGCTTATTATGGTGTGGATGTTTTACTAAATCATTTACAGGAATATGATTAGAGAAATCTGATCCACTCACTCCATCTGAGATGCTCAGCTCATATGCTGTGTTCTATTGTGATAGTAAAGCACTGGCAGTGAACAATAAGTATGATTTGTATGTATGAAAATCAATTCATCTAAAAATTAAAAACAAATATACTTTTCTCAGACATATTTTACATTAATCCTAATATAGTATGTATATTTTAGAAAAGTCGGAATCTATGAAGGTAGAAATCAGATGCTCTGAATGAAGTCCAATAAAAAGTACACATTTAGCACATATAGGATAAAACTAAAGTTCAAATATCTTTTACTTTGTATGCAAACATAGACTAGATTGGCTATATTAATAGGAATCTCTGATGATTTGTCATTAAAAATAAGAAATTCTGACATATGTGAAGGGAAAAATAGAGTAAAAGCTGATTTAAACTACCACAGATATAAATAAATGTTGTTAGTACACAGAAAAAGAGAATTTCCTCAAGACTGCATGAAATCCAATCTATAGAACAATAACAACAACAATATATACTGCCCAACTGCAGAAATACCACTACCTGTCTTGTTGAGACCAGTATCCTAAAAGTGTTAGGGAACCAAACTAGGATCCACTTGCCCAACACACATCAAAACCAATCTACTGACTCCAGGCTGTGGCGGATCTACTGACAGCAGGCTGTGGCGGATCTACTGACTCCAGGCTGTGGCGGATCTACTGACTCCAGGCTGTGGCGGATCTACTGACAGCAGGCTGTGGCGGATCTACTGACTCCAGGCTGTGGCGGATCTACTGACTCCAGGCTGTGGCGGATCTACTGACAGCAGGCTGTGGCGGATCTACTGACTACAGGCTGTGGCGGATCTACTGACTCCAGGCTGTGGCGGATCTACTGACAGCAGGCTGTGGCGGATCTACTGACAGCAGGCTGTGGCGGATCTACTGACAGCAGGCTGTGGCGGATCTACTGACTACAGGCTGTGGCGGATCTACTGACACCAGGCTGTGGCGGATCTACTGACACCAGGCTGTGGCGGATCTACTGACACCAGTCTGTGGTGGATCTACTGACACCAGGCTATGGTGATCTACTGACAGCACATTGAGGTTTATTGCCAGGCATCCAACATGGGACCAAGCAAGGAAAATAGGCTGAAGAGACTCAAACTCCACAGTGGCTTTTAGGGAAGGGTTTTTGAAGTCAGTGGTAGGGTGAGGATTGCAGGGTGTCTGATTAGCTCATGGACATTCTTCTGATTGGCTGATGATGAAGTAACAGGTGGTATTTTGGGAGTCAACATCTCAACCTTCTGGTTCCAATCAGTCTAGGGTCTACCTGCTTGTGAACAGCATGCAGTTAATTTCTTGCACCTGGTGGGGTTTTCAGTTCAGTTCAGTCGCTCAGTTGTGTCCGACTCTTTGCGACCCAAAGAATCGCAGCACACCAGGCCTCCCTGTCCATCACCAACTCCAGGAGTTCACTCAGACTCACATCCATCAAGTCAGTGATGCCATCCAGCCATCTCATCCTCTGTCGTCCCCTTCTCCTCCTGCCCCCAATCCCTCCCAGCATCAGAGTCTTTTCCAGTGAGTCAACTCTTCCCATCAGGTGGCCAAAGTACTGGAGTTTCACCTTTAGCATCATTCCTTCCAAAGAACACCCAGGGCTGATCTCCTTCAGAATCAACTGGTTGAATCTCCCTGTAGTCCAAGGGACTCTCAAGAGTCTTCTCCAACACCACAGTTCAAAAGCATCAATTCTTCGGCACTCAGCCTTCTTCACAGTCCAACTCTCACATCCATACATGACCACAGGAAAAACCATAGCCTTGACTAGACGGACCTTTGTTGGCAAAGTAATGTCTCTGCTTTTGAATATGCTATCTAGGTTGGTCATAACTTTCCTTCCAAGGAGTAAGCGTCTTTTAATTTCATGGCTGCAGTCACCATCTGTAGCGATTTTGGAGCCCAGAAAAATAAAGTCTGACACTGTTTCCACTGTTTCCCCATCTATTTCCCATGAAGTGATGGGACCAGATGCCATGATCTTCGTTTTCTGAATGTTGAGCTTTAAGCCAACTTTTTCACTCTCCACTTTTACTTTCATTAAGAGGCTTTTGAGTTCCTCTTCACTTTCTGCCAGAAGGGTGGTGTCATCTGCATATCTGAGGTTATTGATATTTCTCCCGGCAATCTTGATTCCAGCTTGTGTTTCTTCCAGACCAGCGTTTCTCATGATGTACTCTGCATATAAGTTAAATAAGCAGGGTGACAATATACAGCCTTGACGTACTCATTTTCCTATTTGGAACCAGTCTGTTGTTCCCTGTCCAGTTCTAACTGTTGCTTCCTGACCTGCATACAGATTTCTCAAGAGGCAGGTCAGGTGGTCTTGTATTCCCATCTTTTTCAGAATTTTCCACAGTTTATTGTGATCCACACAGTCAAAGGTTTTGGCATAGTCAATAAAGCAGAAGTTGGGGTTTTAGTATCTGCAAAATAACTTGAGGACATGGTGGCTCAGAATATTATCTACAGCCCCTAAGGAGAAAAATAAAGGTTCATGATTCTGTTTTATGGCTAAAATACCATTATTTTATCTTGTTTGACTGTTTTCCTTTCTGTATTTTCTCACTTCTCTGATTAAGTGTGCTCTTTGGAACTCAGGGAAGACCTAGGAGGCTAAAGGTTTTCTACAAACAAGAGACTGGGGACATAAGGGAGGGGAGTCTACCTCAGGAAAGCTCTGCAAGGTCCTGCTTAGTTTCAAAAGCTAAAAATGTATCACTCCAATGGCAAAATTTTGCATCTTACTCAGTTCCTAATCTAAATGAAACTTGTCTACAAATAAGTCAGTGGCAGAATATAGAACCTTCTATGGATGTTTCTATATAGTCAGTATTTAACTGGGTATGTACCCCTCAGTGGTTCATTTCACTTGAAATTTGAAAACAGGACGAAAGAGAAATGAAATAGAGGAAGGGAAGGATAGATGGAGAGAGGAAATGAGTTGGCTGAGTGTCTTGAATGTTTATATTACCTTACATCTCATTTGAAATCCTGACTGCCCTGAAATGCCACACATATTTTATCTTCTCAAATTGAAATTTAAGGCCAAAAGTGATTGTGCTATAGTTTAGAATTGTCTATATTATTTTAAAACTGCCATAATTGATGAAAGATTAGGCTAAGGATTCTAATCCAATCCCAAAAGAACCAAATTTATAAACCCACGTGGATCTTGCCTTAATCTGGAATGTTGCCATTTGGGGAAGACCTGTGGCAGGAGTCTTGATGATTGAAAAAGAAGTCAGGTTCCCAGGCTCAGGGAGCTGTTCGGTTTACATAAGAAGGAATGGCGCATGGTAAGCCTGTGTCTTAGACATGGACCACTGTGTCGGCCATGTCATTACACTTCAGAATTAAATGTCCTTATCATCCTTCCTCTCTCTCCTATCAATCTCCAAGCAGAGTCAGAGGTCCACAATCCATGTAGCTGAGTATGTGCAATTTCTAAGAGTTTAGGGACCCTCCACACAGACACTCTCCATGTCACTCAGAGAAAAACCAGCCTCCTATTTCTCAAGTGAAAAGCATAAGCCTTCTAAAAAGTTCTTTAACTGCACATTTTCTTAGCAAAAAATAGTTACTCAAGTAGTAATGGTTTAAAATAGACATCAGATTGGTTCATCCGGGAAAAGATTTTGGTTTTGTTCTGATTTTAATATGCACTTTTGCTTGTTATGATATTAGCTGGCTCATTTCTCCATCTTTTCCAGAGGAAAGGGATAATTGGGTTGGATCTTGAAGAATAAATAAACCCCATCCAGGGAAGAAAGAAGGTGAGGACATTTCAGGAAATAGTTTGTGAAAAGGTCAGGAAATAAGAAAAAATTATACTCTGTATTCAGCAATGGTGATTTATTCAGTGTGGCTGGAATATATGGGGGCAAGAGGATAAAAGGAAGAGCAGAGAAGGTAGTTTAGGGCATATTCTGAAAAGAAACACAGTCGTTCCAAAGAGTGTGAGTTTTATCCTTTATATGATAGGTCACCACTGAAGTTTGAAGAAATGAGCAAAAGACAGAACTATTTGCGTTGACTTACAAGTTACTTGTTGAGTCCACATCAAAACTCTCTGGGATAACCACTCTTAACCTCATCTTATTGATCAACAAAAGTATAACCAAAAAGATGGACAAATTTATCTAAGGGCACAGAACCAGTGAGTGGCAGACCCAGGGTTTGAATCCAGGTATGTGTGGCTTAGCAACTACGCAACAACAACAACAATAAGTGTGTGCTTCCGAAGACTCTGCACTGTGTCAAGCTCCTTCCTGCAAGTGACATGACTACTTTGTGTTTTAAAAGCTAATTCCGGATTTGGTGTGGAAGACAATTACAAAGGAAGACATAACTCAGGAAGAAAAGCTAAAGAGGAAAGCAGTTTTGTAGCCCAGCAAGAGAGAATCAGGGCAGAAATCAAGGCAATGGGAAGAGGGAGAAAGGACAAGATTCGGGGAGTGATTTGCTGTGAGAATAATAAGATAGAAGAACATGGGCGGTACCTCTGTGGTGTCTAGCCTGGGCCCTTAAAATCACAACAATGCCCTTTCCAGCTCAGTTTTAAATAGATCACCTTTGAGGTCTTTCAGCTGCAAATATGCATCAAACAACTCAGAAGAAGGGATCCCTGGAGGAAGATTAAGGCATATGTTTGTAAGAGGCTCCACATGCAAAATAAATTATGTAGAGCTTTCAACAGATAACAGCTTATTCATAACGAACCTACATACAAAGCATTCCACATTTTTTCCCTCAAAGATCTCTAGGACAAAAGCAGAGTCTTGAAAGCCCTCATCCAGACTGAGAATAAAAACCAAGGATGAAGATACTCAACAGATTTGCAGCAAGAAATTGCTCTGAGATTTAAAGCACCTTTTAAAGACAGAAAACAAAACTGAAGTGTAGGATCCAGACGAGAGAGACAAGGCTGTCAGACAGAAACAGAAACTGCCCCAGTGATGAGCAGCAGCAGACAGCATGAAGGGGTGTGATGACCGTGACTCTGCGGCAGGAATTCTGTGTCCTCAGAGGGCAGGCTTGGCCCCTAGCTTGACAGTGGATCCATGTGACCAGTGGAATGTTCTAGTGCTCATTTCTTATCCATGGAGACAAGAAAGAAGATGAGAAACCTGAAGGTAGCCAGTCATTCCCCTGGCACACTTTTGTCCTTCAGTCATTCTTACCTTAACTCCTCAAAATAGGTGACGAGTTTGCCCTTCATTTCTGGAGAGAGACGGAAAACGGACAGGAATGGAGCGGAGTTCAGATATTATCCTATCCTCTCCCCACACTACCTGTTGCTATTTTAGTCAAACCCAGAAGGTAAAAATTCAGTTTTTTAAAATTCAGGCTAGGTTTAAATCAGTAAAATTGGCATTCTTTCCACTGGTCTTACCTTTCATGCTCTGCCTTGAAACCCTCAGCTTGAGATATCCATAGAAACAGACTGTGTCTTACTCTTTTGATTTTTTTTACCTTAAATCTGTCAGTTAATTCAGTGCTTACAAATGACCCACTGCTAACAAGTCATGGGTAGAACACGTTCCCATATAAAGAACTGAGTAAGATACTTCCTAGGATGTTTATTTGGCATGGTTTTGACTAGAATGATCATAATTCATACTATCTAAGGAGGTGATTAGAAGTCTCAAAGTTGAGGGGGAAAATAAACACAAAATACTCCTTGCTCAGGGGTTTCTTAATTCATATTCAGAATTCTAGGCTCCACTGTGTGCCTTTAGAATTGAACTAGATGATGGCTTCCTTGATAGACTCACCAATCAGTGATACCTGCTTCATGCCAAAAGCTTTGCTGGGTGCCAGGGAAACAGAGATGACTAAGATACGGCTCCAGCTAGTGAGAGGCTCTTGGTGCTCTCGGAAAGAAAACAGCAGAAGGAGAGGCAGGCAGATAGACTAAGCATTTTGAGAGAGATGAGGAAGAGCGGCAAGCAAGACTGTCTAAGAGACACCCTCCCCTGAGCTTTCTCTGGGTCCATGATGAAAATCCACACAGGACTGGCACCCCCTCTTCCCCCTGATGGGAGAGACTGTGTGGTCCCAACCTGCTAAAAGGCCTCCAGGTGCCATCAGCTCCATATGCAACATCCATGGGCATCCAGTCACATCAAGCATGCCTCCTTTCAGCAAGTCCTCTCCCTCCACGCTCACAAACTTGGCTGGATGGTGCATGCCCCTTTCCAGAGTGCCTGTTAGAGAGCGAAAGCAGCCCAGACCTCCTCTCCCCAGATTCTGGGAGGCTAAGGAACCACATACGTCCTGCCCTTCTGCTCCTGTGGACTTCCTGGGGTCTATCCCAGTCTCCTCTCAGCAGACAGAACAATGGGCCATGTGAGCTCAGAGGAGGGACTGGGGATTTTGTCCTGGAGGAAGGATGTGGCTTCAGAGAATTGGCAGGTACACAGCAAAGCAGGGGTTAAACTCAGAATAACCCAGGTGACTTTTTGAACTATTACTGGATTAACTGCAACCTCTGAAACTCAAATAAATGAAAATTCTGGCATTACTGAGCTATACCATTAAAGGGCTAGAACAAGTCTGTCCTACTACTTACTAATATTACTTGGGTCACATCTATATTTTTTTGCTTTGACCATTATTATTGTCCTCAAGTAATGATTTCTTTTCCTCTTTCCTTGTATGAGGGTATGGTAGAGACTGCTTAGATGCTCACCAGTTTTAGGCTTTTTCCATGGACGCCAGGAAAACCATATTTCCCAGCCCCCTTAGAGTGAAAGGCAAATGCAGAACCTTCTATGCAGGCTTCCCAGATGGTGCAGTGTTAAAGAATCTGCCTACAATGCAGGAGACACAGGAGATGTGGGATGTGATCCCTGGGTCAGGAAGATCCCCTGGAGAAGGAGATGACAACACACTCCAGTATTCTTGCCTGGAGAATCCCATGGACAGAGGAGCCTGACGAGCTAAAATCCATGGGGGTCACAAAAAGTTGGACATGACTTAGCAACTAAACCACCACCACCATGAATATTTTTATACAGTCAGTATTTGGATATATACTTCTTAGTAGCTCTTTTATTTGAATTCAGCATTTTTTTCCTTCAACTGCAATTTAATATTTTACCATGAATTATTAGAGCCACAAAACTGAGTTCTGTGGGGTGAACAGAAGGGACAGACACCATTTCCAGAGCTGTCAAGAAGACACGCAGTTTGCCTCTTTCATCCCCACATGCACTGCCAGAAGCGAAGGACGCTGACATTGCAAAGTCACACGGAGGAATTGTCACACTTGAAACAGTGAAGCAAACTGCTTTGGCATTTGTGTGAGTGAAAACCAAAAGCCTCTTAAGACCTGGCAGTGATTTGTTAGCGTAACTAGAGAGTTTTATCCTGATAAATATAAAGACACTGATATATGTTTAAGTTTAAGCAATTTCTTTTTCATTTAGAAAGCTATATGGCACCATCCTGGAAAAAAAAAACAGGGCGAGGTCTCCACCCCAGTGCAGTGTTACTCAGTTCCCACACGAGGCAAAGATTATCTCTCTGATCCTGTGATGTTCTTCAAGATAGAGCTGCCTGGAAGAGAGGATGTAAGCCGTGGATGAGAACAATATGTGAAAAGCTTGTTTCGGATGCAACTGAGAACAGAAAATGCCAAAAACAACATAAAAAATGGGAGGTGACGACTAAGAAGCAGGAAAAGGATTAGGGATGGAAATTTCTGCAACTGATAAAAACATGACGTGGAAACAAGTTGGCCAGGCCATGTGTACTTTCAGCTCACTCACTCTGACTCCATTTAGGGCTACATACGATAGATGTAGATATAAATCCTCTGAGGGTTATAATCAGAGCCAATCACCAAGTAAAAGTCAGGATTCCAAGCAAATGTAGTGTGAGGCTCTGGAAAGCAGAGCTGCAGTTAAGCTGGGCATCAGGCAGGAAGTGTGAATTCAGTGCAAACCAGGAAGACTAGGGCAGTGAACTCACCAGGGCGTTTTCCTGAGAGACCAAAGAACCACCTACGAAACAATTCATCCTAAAAGGAGAGAGGTTCAAAATGCACAAATCAGGCCTAAAAACAGTGGGGACAGAACCAGATAGAAAGCCCAGAAATAAACCCATGCACCTATGGGTACCTTATTTTTGACAAAGGAGGCAAGAATATACAATGGGGCAAAGACAGCCTCTTCAATAAATGGTGCTGGGAAAACTGGACAGCTACATGTAAAAGAATGAAATTAGAACACTTCCTAATACCATACACAAAGATAAACCCAAAATGGATTAAAGACCTAAATGTAAGACCAGAAACTATAAAACTCTTAGAGAAAAACATAGGCAAAACACTAGATGACATAAATCAGAGTAAGATCTTCTATGACCCACCTCCTAGAGTAATGGAAATAAAAACAAAAATAAACAAGTGGGACCTGATTAAACTTAAGAGCTTTTGCACAGCAAAGGAAGCTATAAGCAAGGTGAAAAGACAACCCTCAGAATGGGAGAAAATAATAGCAAATGAAACAACTGACAAAGGATTAATTTCCAAAATATACAAGCAGCTCATACAACTCAATGCCAGAAAATCAAACAACCCAATCAAAAAGTGGGGAAAAGATCTAAACAGACATTTCTCCAAAGAAGACATACAGATGGCTAACAAACACATGAAAGTATGTTCAACATTGCTCATTATTAGGGAAATGCAAATCAAAACCACAATGAGATATCACCTCACACCAAACAGAATGGCCATCATCAAATAGTCTACAAACAATAAATGCTGGAGAGGGTGTGGAGAAAAGGGAATACTCTTACACTGTTGGTGGGAATGTAAATTGACACTGCCACTGTGGAAGATGGTACGGAGATTCCTTAAAAAACTAGCAATAAAACCACATTTGACCTAGAAATCCCACTCCTAGGCATAAACCCTCAGGAAACCAGGGTTGAAAAAGACACATGTATCCCATTGTTCATTGCAGCACTATTTACAATAGCTAGAACATGGAAGGAACCTAGATGTCCATCAACAGATGAATGGATAAAGAAGTAGTGGTACATATACACAATGGAATATTACTCAGCCATAAAAAGGAATGCATTTGAGTCAGTTCTGATGAGGTGGATGAACCTAGAACCTATTATATAGAATGAAATGAGTCAGAAAAATAAAGATAAATATTGTATTCTAATACACATATACAGAATCTAGAAAAATGGTACTGAAGAATTTATTTACAGGGCAGCAATGGAGAAACAGACATAGAGAATAGACTTATGGACATGGGGAGGCAGGGGAGAGGGTGAGATGCATGGAAAGAGTAACTTGGAAGCTTACATTACCAGATGTAAAATAGATAGCCAACGGGAATTTGCTGTATGGCTCAGGAAACTCAAACGGGGCTCTGTATCAACCTAGAGGGGTGGGATGGGGAGGGAGAAGGGAGAGAGGTTCAAAAGGGAGGGGATATATGTATACCTACTTTGCCAACAAAAGTTCATCTAGTCAAGGCTATGGTTTTTCCTGTGGTCATGTATGGATGTGAGAGTTGGACTGTGAAGAAAGCTGAGCACCAAGGAATTGATGCTTTTGAACTGTGGTGCTGGAGAAGACTCTTGAGAGTCCCTTGGACTGCAAGGAGATCCAACCAGTCCAGTCTGAAGGAGATCAGCCCTGGGATTTCTTTGGAAGGAATGATGCTAAAGCTGAAACTCCAGTACTTTGGCCACCTCATGTGAAGAGTTGACTCATTGGAAAAGACTCTGATGCTGGGAGGGATTGGGGGCAGGAGGAGAAGGGGATGACAGAGGATGAGATGGCTGGATGGCATTGCTGACTCGATGGAAGTGAGTCTCAGGGAACTCCGGGAGTTGGTGATGGACAGGGAGGCCTGGCCTGCTGCAATTCATGGGGTCGCAAAGAGTCGGACACGACTGAGCGACTACTCTGATGGCTTATTCATTTGAGGTTTGACAGAAAACAACAAAATTCCATAAAGCAATTATCTGCAATAAAAAACAAATTAAAAAAAAAAAAAAAACAGTGGGACAGAGCTGAAGGAGAAAGGTGCTTGAGATATACCTGGTGCCTGAAGCTCAGATTGCCCTTTGATGCTGATCCAAAATCTGCAGGAGAGGAGAGAGCATAAGAGTTATGAGCAGTAAATGGGCAACCCCTCCACACACACATACACCTCATGAGCGTTCTGTAAAACTTTGAGGACACGCATGGGAACAAGGTGTCCTCAAGGGATGCTAAAGCACCCCACTAGAGTCAGGAGCAGAGTGGTGACAAGACAGAGCAACACACTGAGCTGGCAAGAGACCCCATCCACACTGGGAGGAGAAGACCTGGTAAAGGGGGTGATGCTGCAGGAGACGTCACCACCCCGTCCGCAGACACACAGTCACAGTAGCCTAATAGCTTCCTGTGTGGTGATCTTGAAGGGCTCAATGTCCTTCCCCACTCAGGTTCTGGGTACTTGGGAAATAGAAAAATAAGAGCAAAGTGGGGGCCAAGGTACTGCTGATACAGTCAGAGCAGAGCACAGAGCATTGGGAGAAAGTCAAACGGGCCTGCTAACTTCACTCTGAAGTTCCATCAGCCTACTACTCCGTTACTGATAGTGTAAGACAGTGGCACAATCTTTACACGGTGGACGATGGATGTAGGGAGCAAACACTCAGGGGTCTTGTCTCAGTTAGGACTCATGTGAAAAGTCAGCCCAGCTCAGAGATCCCAGAGGTGACCGGGCCTAATCAAGATGAGCTGGGTTCTCTCAGACCATCAGAACATAAGATCAGGTGGGCCCAGCAGCAATCGCCTGAGAGATGGAAATGGTCAGCCCAGAACTGAACCTCAGCAGGAGCTCAGGGTTCCCTCATGACTAATGATGGAGGAAGAAAACAACTTCTGTGCTGGGATAGTATGTAGGGGCTAGCTGAAAATGGACTGATTCTGCAATATAGTTCTACTAAGAGGTAGACTCAAAAGGGAGCAACAAGTGGAAACCCTTCCCAGGCACAGAATTAGGGACAATGCACCTGCTCATCCACTTCATATGGAAGGAAAAGTGACCTGAGGTTAGAATCGATATTGACTCATGGGAAGTGGTGAACAGCTTGGCTGGTGAACTGGGGCCTGGAAGGAGAGAGATTGGATAGTTGGGAATAAAAAGGTCTTGAGAAGATTCACGTGGGTGGACCTATCAGAGAATTCGAAAGTATGCAAGTCTTTATATTACACGGCAACACCCACCACACAAAAGATGAGAACAACCAAGCAGACAGAATAACTATGACAGCTGACCTCAGACAGCCTCAGTCATCAGCCAGCCCTTTGGGGTTCATGAACAGAACAGCCATGGTGGTAGAGATGGCCGGCCTAAGAGAATGGACTTCCATCTCTGAAAGCCACTCCGGCTACTGCCCTTGCCAAAGTTCAACCATAAAGAAAAAGAAATCAAGACTTCCCTGGTAGCTCAGCAGTTGAGAATCCACCTGCCAAAGCAAGGGAAACAGGTTCAACCCTGCTCCAAGAAGACACATGTCATGGGACAAGTAAACCCATGTGCCACAACTACCGAAGCCTCCCGGCCCAGAGCCCATGCTCTGCGACAAGAGATGCCTCTGTAACGAGAAGCCCAGGCACCACAACTGGAGGGTGGCCCCTCTCACCACAACTAGAGAAAGCCCACGCAGAAATGAAAACCCAGCAGAGCCAAAAACAAACTTTTTTCTTTTAAATGAGAGCATATCCCAAATAGATTTTCAAAAAAGAAAAAGAAGTCAATGTTCAACAAATGAAACCTCAAGGAGAACAACCAACCACTTCATGGCAGGTTGATTACACTGGATCCCTCCCACTCTTAAGAAGCAGTGACTCATCTTGACTTGAATCAGTATATATTGGGGTACAAATCTGCCTTTCCTGCCAGAAGGTCTCATGGAATGGTCTTACTATGGCACAGCTGAGGCTCCACTTTGAGATGATAGCCTTCAAGGAAGGTGTGTCATCCCCTAGAATAAAAAAAATTGTACCCTTCCTCATGACCATTACACGGTGCTGTAGAATCCACAGGTCTGGGAACCAAAGGGCCAGAATCGGAGTGTCCATGTTTGCTACCAGTGCAGCAGGCAGGCCTGGGAGAGGTGTGGCGATGTGGAAATCAGAGCCCTGGACACCTCACCACGTAAGGCACCAACAGCATCAGAAGACCTGACCCAAAGTGAGAGGAATCTAGGATGAGTCACAGAAGAGAAAGGACCAAGTGTGGTCTCTAACCAAGTGCAGTGATGGTGTCGGTGAAGTCATCCATCCCACTGATTTGCCTCTGAGAAGTCTTCCCCAAGAAAACTTCCAGAACCTGGGCAGCTATTCCTGGATGTGGGTGAACACTCCATGTGAACCATTATAAGTGGGTGGTGCGAGGGGCGGATGGTAGAGGATACTGTACGGGCAAAATCCCTTCAGACCTGAGGCGCTCTCTTCCAGAGCTGGGAGTTAGGGTGGCTGACAGCTCACTGGTGCTTCCTCTCCAGGAACTGCCCTCATCCACCGGAAGCAGCCTGGCCAGGTTTACAGCTGCTTTTGGACGCAACCTTCAGTCAAGGACTGGTCAGTGCAGGATCCAAATGTCTTGCTTCAACTGGGTCACACAGGAAGGGCTACTTTACCTCCAAAACTCCTGCAAGGATTATCTGAGATCTCTATCGCATCTGTATCAAAAGTTTAAGATTTATAACCCATCTCCTTTTAAAAAGGAACTGAATCGAGTTATACAATTTGCATGTTATGTCATTGTATTAAATTCCAAATTAAATTGGAATTTTAATTTAATTTAATTTAAATTCCAAATTAATTGGAAATTCCAAATTAAAATGAAATAAGGCCAAACTATTTAAAAGGAATATCAGTTCATCATTTACAGCAAACATTTATTAAAACTATTCTGCAAATAAGGTACTGGGGGAGGTGCTGTGCATACTGTGCCATCAAGTATGTTCACAGCTTGATCTAGAGATGGCACCTGCATGAAAGAATGCAAGGTAGGCAAATAAGAACCTTTCAGTATTCCCAGCCCTAACATGCACCATTTCTTTGGCTATAGAACAGCACCCAGAGAAAGAGCTGATACTATTCTTACTTTGTAGACCGCAAACCAAAGTTTAGCAGGGGAAGTGATTTCCCCAAGATGACAGAATTACTTTTTACTTTAAATCCAATTGTCCTTTCACCACATTATGATCAACGTTTGTGTGGATGATGGTATTATCCAAAAAGATGATACATTTTCTCAGTCATCATCAAAAAGCCTCAAAAAGACATCCATTTTACCATTTCAACCATTTTGAGAATTTGTTTCATCTTGTATCCTGTATTCTTTTTTAAAATATTTTAAAAAATATTCAATCGCATAACATTGGGTGCTATCTGCTAAGTGAATCTTTCGAGCCTCATAAGATTAGAATGATGGCTTGGTTGTTTGCTGACTCACACCTAGGTATTTCCACTATTATGAAATTGCTACTTCACGGAAGGGTGCTTGCATAATAGTATTAGAAACTGTAAAATAAAGAGTACAGATTCTATTTTCAAGTTAGGCTTTTAGCCACAGACCCTGTGGAGAAAGATGAATCATCAAATGGGAAAGGCTGACCTGACTTCCTAAGAGAAGGAAACAGAGTAGAAAATGACCAGGAAGAAAAGGAACAGCAAGAGGTCTGCTTCCTCTGGACTGGGCTACGGAGAAGTGTAACTGAGGTTGACTTGAGGCAAGGGACAGACACAGGGAGAGCTGACCAGAGGGCCCATGTTGACCAGAAGTTGAGGTGCCTTCCCTTGAATGCCTGAAAGTCGCTCAGTCATGTCCAACTCTTTGCAACCCCATGGACTGTACAGTCCATGGAATTCTCCAGGCCAGCATACTGGAGTAGGTAGCCTTTTCCTTCTCCAGGGTATCTTCCCAACCCAGGGATCGAACCCAGGTCTCCCGCATTGCAGGTGGATTCTTTACCAGCTGGGCCACAAGGGAAGCCCAAGAATACTGGAGTGGGTAGCCTAGCCCTCCTCCAGCAGATCTTCCTGACCCAGGAATCAAACCGGGGTCTCCTGCATTGAATGACCAAGGGTTCACACTAGGAAAACCAGCTAAGCATCTGGAGCAGGAGAGACAACTCAGTGAGGCAAAAGAGAGACGCTGTTAACACAACTGCTGAACAGGACAGAAAACTGGGCAGGATGGTGAGAAACCCCAGAGAGAGGACCCACGATGAGTTTTATGAAGTACACTTTCCACAGAGGTCCCACCCTGAGATGTAAAGCCGCAAACAGAAAACCTAGAGCATCATTTTGCCTTACTGGCCAAAGCTTTGTGGTCAAGTTTGTCAAATTCTAAAGCTGCCTTATCTCAAAGCTGATGAGAGCCTTCTGGTTCTCACCTAGGAGCCTGGGAAGAGGATAGGACCTGAGTAAGGGAATCAAGTAAGGCAGGAAAATGCAGACCAAAAACAAGAAAAGGGAAAGCCCAATGACCCGCCCTCTGCCCTTCCATCATGAACGGACAAAGGTCGACCAACATGGACCAAACAGCACGTGCAGACGATTTTTCTTTTTCTCTGTGCTCTTCTATCTCTCTGAATGCCGAGGCCCCAGGACTTGGAAACCACTTGGAAGTAGGCATGTGTTTAAAGTAACTTGATCTTTATTGTTATTTCCATTTGTTAACTTGCTATATTTGTGTTTATCACAAAAAAATCTGTTTTACCTGAAATAATAAGAAAGCCTCAGAATGGATTCTTGATTTTCTTTTGAAGACCTCAATGCAATCTCTCCACAAGAAATTATTAAACGTGTGTCATAAGCAGGGCAATTTACGAGGCATATTAAAAGAAAATCATAGGACAAATGTTTCTGGAATCAAAAATATCTTTAGATGAGGTAAATTCTACCTGTGTTATCAGAGGGCAAAGACAAGATCTCAGGAGGGTTAACATGACAGAAGTTCATTTCTCAGCCATGAAAAGTCACTTTTGTTTGTTTAGGGTGGGGCCAAGAAGCAGTGTGAGAATTTTAGTCCAGATTCTGTTGACTAGAGCTAATCACATAGCCTCAGGAGGGGGTGAGGAAATGTAGTCCCTGGAAGGACAGCCACTTCCTAGTGATAAATATATTCTATTAAAAGTGAAATGAATATATAGCAGACAGCCAGCTGTTTCTGCCTCAAAATTTTTAAAGTATGGAGAGGCATGTGACCCATAAACAGACATTTCAATACAGAATCCTTCCTATGGGCAAAGTCTCCAAGAGGCCTTTCCATGTAAGAAATGAAACTGTACTTCTATCTACGCCACTATTTTCAGTCACTGTTGCTAATAACAGCAACTGTTTAACTCAGTTTACCCAATATTTTTCTTATAAAAAGCCATTTTATTTGCAACATACCCCATCTGCAAGTCACCTAAGTACTTAAAACATTTCATTCCAACCCAAGAAGGCAACTAAATACCTCATCTGCTGCTGCTGCTAAGTCGCTTCAGTCGTGTCCGACTCTGTGCGACCCCGTAGACGGCAGCCCACGAGGCTCCCCCGTCCCTGGGATTCTCCAGGCAAGAACAGTGGAGTAGGTTGCCATTTCTTTCTCCAGTGCATAAAAGTGAGAGGTGAAAGTGAAGTCGCCCAGTCATGTCTGACTCTTAGCAACCCCATGGACTGCGGCCCACCAGGGTCCTCCGTCCATGGGATTTTCCAGGCAAGAGCACTGGAGTGGGGTGCCATTGCCTTCTCCAATACCTCATCAATAAGCCTGAAAATAAAAGTGAAAATTAGTCACTCAGTCATGTCCAACTCTGCAACCCCATGGATTGTAGCCCACTAGGCTCCTCTGTCCATGGAATTCTCCAGGCAAGAATACTGGAGTGAGTTGCCATTTCTTCTCCAGGGGATCTTCCCAACCGAGGGATCAAACCTGGGTCTCCAGGACTGCAAGCAGATTCTTTACCTTCTGAGCCACCAAGTGCTGTCATTCCTTTAATAAACTTTATTAATGTGCCAAATTCCACATATTGTAAGGGGACTGGAGGTAGCCTTACCCCTTTATAGAATAACTTCACTTTTTTTTTTTTTTTTTTTGCCACCCAGCTCTCACCATTCGTTCAAAATCTAGCTCATTTCATTCTTTCCATCAAGCCCTCTTGAAACGAACATGATTTCAGTCAATTTGTTGCATTCTGAATTTCTATACTACTTTCTATCTCCACCCTTCCCTAGGCAATAGGGACTTTGTGTCCCTTCTACTTTAGCTTAAACTGGTGTTTTTTCCTGAGTTTCTATCTCCTATGGAAGGAAGTTCCCAAAGAGAAGAGTGCATGTGTTAAATTATGTTTTTAATCTTTACTTCTCTAAGCCAGGATGAAATGATGCTCCTGGTGGAGAACGCTGGCTGTTTGGCAGAACCTGTCCTCCCTTCCTCGTGTGCAGGCTGTGCTGCCAAGTTCAGCTCTCTGCAGTGGGCTGCGAGTGAGCTGACGTGCCCCCCACCCCGATGCCCAGACCACAGACCAGAGATGCTCCTGCTACTTCATGCCACTCTTGCTGGCTGGAACCCACACCTGCCCCCACCCAGCTTTCAGTCTGCAGATGAGGCCCAGTACTCCTCCCAGAGGAGGCCACAGTACTTCCAGCCTGGGTCCCTGGATGACCCTGAGAGGCAGCAGAGATCCACCTGCCCTGATTCTTGAGGGAGACATTTAGTTACTGAGTCCAAGCTTGCTCTACTTGCTACATGACAGGCCAATGAATCCCAGAGACAAGGTGCTGAGGCAAGGAATATGACTTTATCCAGAAAGCTGGCTGACCTAGAAGAGGGCAGACTAATGTCACGAAATAACCATCTTACGTGGGTCTGGATGCCAGATTCTTTTATAGATCAGAGATGGCGGGTGAGGAACCAAAGTTAAAAAGGCCATGAATCTGACAAACATCTCCTAGAATGCCAAGCCTCTTGAAGGGAGATGTGTTCATTTCTTCCTTCCTGCTATCTACAGGTAGACAGGGTTCTGAACAAAAGCACTTTAGTTTGTCAGGCAGATGGAGAGAGGCAGGGTTCTCTGAAGCACGCTATCATGCATGATTGTAATAACAAAAGCAATGAAAATCAAGTCAAAGAAAGTTTCCAACATGGAATCAGAACTGGCTTCTTCTCTGCAAGTTTCACCATGCCTTTGGAGTCTCTTTGTTTGTAACTGGTACCCTAGCTAATACACTAATATATTTATTATCACTATGTCAGTTTCAGATGAACAAGGATATTCACCTCCTTGGCCCCTGGTTCTGGTTAGGTTGGGCCTGGAGTGGCCAAAGTGGCCAAAGACAGAGCTGATCTGTCACCTCAACAGTTGAAGTCTTTAACAGTAACCACGGTGGTATGGACACATTTTATCATCTCCTAACAGATATGCCACTATGGGCAAAGATTAGGGAAGTATTAATTTAGTTTTCTAAACATGTCCCCCCAGTTCTTAAGCTGCTTTTTAAAATGACTGTTTCCATTTTTACACTTTATATTCTTACATCATTTACCCTCCTCAGTGACATGCCTGTGGCCTCATGCCAGACGTTGTGCATTAAAACAGACAAAACACCAGCTGAAAGCTACTTCCTGCTTTTAAATGGCTTCCTCATCCTTCATTTTCCCTCTTTCCTGCACAAGCCACATGCAGCAGGACAGATACTCCTTTTGACTAAAATTGGAAACTGAAAGAGCCTCCACTACCCATTTCCCTTTCAGAGCAGCCCCTTGGAAACCACAAAGGGAGGTTTTGCGACTCCTTCTGTGGGCAAAACTCAGGCCCTTCCTATCACATTCTTCCTGCTTCTTATGGTTCAGAGCCTTGTCGTAGCACCGTGGTTTCTGTTTTTCTCCTGGGTGCTTGTTTTTCAAGTTTCTGAGGTGGGATGATGCTCTGTCTCCACCGGGTTCTCTTTCAAACAGGAATCTCCTTGGCCCGGGTTACTTTACTTTTGCATTTTTCAAAATGGACTGTTATCCTGGCCTTTATAACATAATTACAGGGGAAAAAATTTCCAATTATAAATGAAGTTCAATTACATTCCAGAAAAATACCTAACTAAAACAACTTTAGTCACATGCCCCCAAAGCTAAATCTATGCTTTTAGATGTATGCTAAAAGGAACATCATTGACAAAATGGGGTATCTTCCTATAATACACTGGGGTACATATCTGGAGAATATTCACAAAAATCTCTGAGGGCTCCTGACCATCCTGAAAGAATATCATTCTGTCAAACAAGGACCCTTAAATGTCTGTCTCACTCCAGTGGCGTCTGGGAGGAAGTCACGAGAAGGGAAAGCAGCGTAAGGGGGCTTCTATCCAGCTAAGTGCTCTGTCATCTACTGTGAGAGAGGAAAACAAAGTCTCTCCGGACTCAGAGAACGTCAGATGGCGTTCTGTCTAATCCTCTCTTCCTGTTTAAGGATTATGAAGCCCCAGTGCAAAAAGATCAGGATTTTTAAGTTTTCTGTTTATGCCCTGGAGCCTGGCTCAGATCTGAGGGTTCTCAAAACTAAAGCTGGTCCATACAGACATAACTTGGTAATATTTCAGCAACACTTCAGACAATGCCTCAGTAGTTTTTCAGTAATACAGTGCTACAGGCTGTTCTGTTTCTGTTTGATGGATTAGAACTCAGCAGTTTACCATGCACACAAGTTATTATCCATAAGCAGCAAATCTATGGCCTACAAAGCTTCTCAAGATAAAACAGGAAGTGCCAATAACAGTAGATGAATATTTTGTTATATAATAACTCACGCAGCCTCTAGCATCTAGCTAGTATCTCCAGCAATGGCCCACCACACACTAGCACCAGGTGAATCACCGATCCTGACTGCACACCACAGCCAGCCTTATGATTCATCTCTGACATATTCCCTATTATGCTGTTAGTAAATATTTGGTGAGCTATCATACTCAAAGCTGGAAAACAGCAAAATTCCACTAGATACTTCCAGAAAATTGCTACCAGTAGTCTGACTGTATTGAAGTAGACCGAATAAACTGAGAGCCATTTATCTTGCCTTTCACTTTCCTTTCATCCTTACTCCAACTTTCCATCATTTCTCACCTTTCTCTACACCTGCCCTTACTCTTAACCAGCACCTATTTTGATTCATTACAAAAACATTTTCGTTTCCCCAGTGTTGAACTGTCTACCTTCAGAGCATTTAACAGTTACTTGTTTCTCAAAATGACTTGTGGCATCTACACCCAAACACTCATTATCAGTGAAAAATTGTCCAGACTTTTTGTGGCTGATTTACCCAAAACACAGCCCTATGTAGAGTTGACAACATGTATTTGCATAATTTATTTAAATGCTAATGCTTGGACTGTAATATTTTTGTAGCATCTTTTGCATCTCCACTCTCTACTATTCCGGATAAATTTGCATGTTTGCTGAATGAATGAAAACAATAAGCTCAAACAACAGTGTTCACCATTATACTCTGTGCAGGGAATATAAAGGTTCAGAAGAAAACCTTCCCTCTGGGTAACTGAGAGAACAGAGAAAAGGAAAACACTTCTATTTGGGTTTGGGACAGCTTTCCATGGAACAGGAAACAGTCCATTCTTAACCTGGACTGTTCTTATCTGTTTTTCTGGATGAAAGTATAATCTTAGGTTCCATCATTTTCATCACTTGCAATAAATATGTACCCTTTTCATTAGTTAGTCTTGGTACTTAACATGTGATTTTAAAAAGTCAGTATTTTCCTTAGGATAAGTTAGAATCTAAGGACACAGGTGTCAGAAGGAATATAGGATGATCCAGCTATCCCACATTTGGGCATTTACCCAAAGAATATGAAAACACTATTTTAAGAAGGTGTAAGGAGATTGAACCAATCAACCCTAAAAGAAATCAACCCTGAATATTCATTGGAAGGGCTGATGCTGAAGCTGAAGCTCCAATACTTTGGCCACCTGATGTGAAGAGCTAATTCACTGAAAAAGACTCTGATGCTAGAAAAGACTGAAGACAAAAGGAGAAGGGGGATAAGATGGTTCGATAGCATCACTGACTCAACTGACATGAATTTGAGCAAAATCTGGGAGATAGTGGAGGACAGAGGAGCTTGGCATGCTGTAGTCCATGGGGTCACAAAGAGTCAGATACAACTTAGCCACTGAAAAACAACAAATCTGCACCCCTATATTCATTGCAGCACCATTTATAATAGCCAAGATACTGAAACCTAAATGCTTGCCAATGAACAAATTGATAAAGAAGATATTTTACATATGCGCATGCACACACACAATGGAATACTACTGAGTCATTAAAAACAGGAAATGTTGCCAGTTGCAACAACAGGGATTGACCTTGAAGGTATGATGCTAAATGAAATAAGTCAGTAGAGAGACAAATACCATGTGATTTTACTCATACGTGGAATATAAAAAATAAAATAAACAAAATAAATGAACAGACCAAACAAAGAGAGAAAACAGAACGGTTAGCTACCAGAGGGGAAGAGGAAGGAGGGCAGAAAGGGTGAAGAGGATTGATGGCACCGTGGAGGGTAGAATTGAAATTTTTGGAGGTGAGCCTGCTGCAGGGGAAATAGAAGTAGAAACATAACAATATACACATGAAATACATGAAATTTTTTAAATCAATATTACCTCAATAAAAAATAAACCTAAGATATGCAAAAAAAATTTTTTTAAAGATGTTCCAAAGTGGAAACAGAGAAAGTTGCTATAACAGCTCTTCCAAGTAACTGCTGCTGCTGCTGCTGCTAAGTCGCTTCAGTAGTATCCGACTCTGTGTGACCCCATAGACGGCAGCCCACCAGGCTCCCCCATCCCTGGGATTCTCCAGGCAAGAACACTGGAGTGGGTTGCCATTTCCTTCTCCGTTCCAAGCAACTAACAGCTCTAAATGCAGAAGAGAGAAACAGGAGAAAGGAAGGAAGGTAGTGTGGCACCAAGGCACACTGGCTGTCTTCTGCCTCATCCTACGCTGACTTGTCAGGATGTGAATCCCTTTATTTCATCCAGTTTTCCAGACACATGTATACAGTTGTTGCTTTTAAAAATTTTCTGCAAGGAGATCAAACCAGTCCATCCTAAAGGAAATCAACCCTGAATATTCATGGGAAGGACTGATGCAGAAGCTGGAAAGACCCTGATGCTGGGAAAGATTGAAGGCAGGAGGAGAAGGGGATGACAGAGGATCAGACGGTTGGATGACATCACCGACTCAATGGACATGAGTTTGAGCAAACTCCAGGAGTTGTGATGGACAGGGAGGCCTGGCGTGCTGCGGTTCATGGGTGGCAAAGAGTCAGACGTGACTGAGCAACTGAACAACAACAACGTCTACTTACTTGCCTAATAAAAGTTTTGTGTTAATGGAGACAATATTTTGTTCTTGCTGCTAATACAGTGAGGAGTCTGAGCATGTTTGCATTGAGGGTCTAACACATAAGCAAAGCCTACTAAGAAACAGAGAAAAGAAACTCAGGAGGCAGTGGAAATTATGCATTATAAGCTCTCCAACTTCATCATCCCCAGAATTCACAGGAAACTCAATGTGGTTTTTGGATTGCACAGGCTATAAAGTTTGAGTTTCAGGAACATTTTTTACCAAGAATTCAGAGAGAGAAAGGAAAGTCCCTAAAGAGGTGTGATTTGCACTTGGTTTCTCAGAATGAACTCTCTAAAATGTGAAATAAATCGTTAAAAGATTGTTTCAGAGAAATATATAAATTGATGCATAGAAATTTTGCTAAGTTAGACTTGGAGCTAGTCTTGATTTTGAATCTGTATTCATCTTCACATTGAAAGGCAATAGAAAATATGTCTAAGAAAAGTTGAAGTTTTTGGTTGATTTACAGGAAACTCTTTCAAGTGATGAGTGAGTGATAGTCATTCAGTTGTGCCCAACTCTTTGCGACCACATGGACTGTAGCCTGCCAGGCTCCTCTGTGCATGGATTTCTCCAGGCAAGAATTCTGGAGTGAGTTGCCATTCCTTCCCTGGTTTCAAGTAATGAGGCCAGGCCTTTATTTGCTGTAAGATGTTTCTGAGTCAGTGAGTGATTATGAAGTGGTAGGATGGTGTATTTTTCAACAATGTATTATGAAGTGTAGATTTCTTAGAAGTATTTGCCATAATAATACTTGAAAGGATACATTTTTTAAATTTTTTGCTGAAATCAAAACATTACTTTTGATGTTTCAGAATTCTATGGTTCCTCTTGAAGATTTCAGACCCACAAAATCTAATCTGGAGATTTAATGGAACAAACCATGAAGAGAGTCCTTTACACAAAGAAGGAAAGATGAGAGGGAGGGAGGAAGGAAAACTGCTTATTTTATTATTTCCGCAATATTCTTCATATCACAAAGTTGACTGTGATGATTAGCTTTTTGTGCCAAATTGCCTGGGTTATAGCATCCAGTTATTCAATAAAATATTAATCTAGGTGCTGCTGTGAAAGGCATTTTGTGTATATGGTTAACATTCACGGTCAGTTGACTCTAAGTAAAGGAGATTATCCTTGCTACTGTGGGTGGGCCGCATTCAATTGGTTGAAAGGCCTTACGAGCAAAATCACGATTTCCCTGGGAGACAAGAAATTCTGCCTCAAAACTACAGAATTAGATCCTTAGATCCTACCCAAGGGTTTTCAGTCTTCCAGAAGAAAAATTAAAAGATTATAATGATTTATGTCAAACTCAGACCATTAGTGGTTTTTCCCAGAATATTTATTGGGTTGACCAAAGGGTTTGTAACATCTTATGGGAAAAACCAAATGAATCTTTTGGCCAACCCAATAGTTTGGCTTCTTAATCATTGTACACTTATACCATTTTATGGAGACAATAGGAAAATTAAGGGCAAGGCTGGAGTTCGTCACCACCTACATGACCTTGACAAGTCACTTAACATCTCTGAGCCTCAGGGTTCTCAATTATAGAATGAGAACACCTCACTGACAAGGAGTATGTGTGCATGTGAGTGTGTGTGTGAATGTGTGTGTGTGTGTGTGTGTGTGTGTGTGTGTGTGTGTAGGATAAAGTACTGATAGTAAAGCTTGCAGTTCAGTGTCTATGGAAAGTTAGCCAATAAATGGTGACTTTATTTGATATATTTGACATTTTAAAGTTACACATCTCTGAGGTGTCAAGTTCCTTAAGCAAAATAACCATTACGTTAAATAATACTTCCTCATACTTATCAAAGCACAGCTCTAACAGGAACTTCCTGTCTTTCAGGATGAATTTTGGAATATGCTCAGAACACTAGTTTATCCAAAAGAAAATCCTCAACATGTGATGGTTACACTATAAAGAGAAATTACCAGGATAGAAATAGAAATACATAGTTAATATATGTCTATAATTTATAAATATAAATAATAGGTATCTACAGACTCATGAGAATCATAGGCTATTAGATCTGGAAGAAGTATGGGAGGTCATCTAGGTCTTACTCTATAAAAGTTTAGAAAAGTAAAATAACTCCTCCAAAGGCACAAATTCTCTCTAGCTATGACAAACCTAGACAACATATTAAAAAGCATAGACATTACTTTGACAACAAAGGTCCATATAGTCAAAGCTATGGTGTTTCCAGTAGTCATATACAAATGTGAGAGTTGGGCCATAAAGAAGGCTGAGTGCCAAAGAACTGATGCTTAAGAACTGTGGTGCTGGAAAAGACTCTTGAGAGTCCCTTGGACTGCAAGGAGATCCAACCAGTCCATTCTAAAGGAAATCAGTCCTGAATATTCATTGGAAGGACTGATGCTGAAGCTGAAGCTCCAATACTTTGGCCACCTGATGTGAAGATCTGACTCATTAGAAAAGACCCTGATGCTGGGAAAGACTGAGGGCCAGAAGAGACGGGGATGACAGAGGATGAGATGGTTGGATGGCATCACTGACTCAATGGACATGAGTTGAGCAAACTCTGGGAGATAGTGAAGGACAGGGAGGCCTGGTGTTTTGCAGTCCATGAAATCACAAAGAATCAGACACAACTGAGTGACTGAACAACTCATAATTTATCTCCATACTTTAAGATTGTTCAAAGAGATAAATGCTATTCCCAAAACAAATCCTAATTCTTAGACTCTTTCTGCAAAAATAAAAAAGACAATGATTTTTCCTCTAGCATAACTCAGGCTTATTAATAAAAGTCTCTGGCCATCTGGCTGTCATTCCAGTGTGTCAGGCACTATGCCAAGTGCTTTGCTGAAGCTTTCTCATTTAATCCTCACAGGCAGCCCTTTAAGGTATGTGCTTTTATTTTCACCATCAACCAGATGGGCCAACTTGGGCTCAGTGAGGTGAGGTGATATGGACAAGCTCTCACTGCTACCAAGTGGGAAGACCAGATCTGAAGCTAGTCAGCCTGACTCCAGGCTAGAGTCACATAATCAGGAAAAACCACCCCCGGGTTTTGTGAACAGCTCACAGATTCCAATAGGCACAGCTGGGAGGGACTTTGAGGGATGATCATCTGGACCCTCAAGTTACACACCTGAGGAATCCAAGGCTAAGAGGGACACAGGGTTTGCTCAAGCCCACCTGACTCACCAAAAACAAAAGGAGACTGGAACTCAGTTTTCAGGGATTTCAGGCAGGTGTTCTTTTCACTGTGGTTTCACTCCCTTCTGCATTTTGATTATTAAAGTCTAAATTTATTTGAAAATAATCCAAAAGGAGAAATTTTCATGATTAAGTCCGTGGCCTCCAGCAGCCAGAGAGCATCTTCTGAAAGCCTCATGGGAAAATCCAGAGCAGAAGAAAATGACAGCAGTGCAGCCATGAGATAAAAGCTCCCAAGTCGTCACCTGAAGACAATAAGCATCACTTTGGTCACTAAATGACATAACCACAAACAATGTGACCCTCTTCCTTCTTACTGTGGTTATTCAAGAGGTGAGAAACCACCAACCTTTGGGAAACTTCTGGAAAAAAAAATGATGCTAGATGAGGCATGTTTTTCTCCTGAGTTTATTTAAAACTCAAAGATGGTGATAGGTTTTTGAAGGGTATTAACCACCCTCTTTCCTTCTCAAACAGTATTTTACTTCCACCCACTCAACACTTTTTTTATAAGTAAGACCATTTAGTCACGGAAGAAAAGGAAGTAACCAAGATTGGCAGTTGGTTACTTGTTTCATGTGTTAGAGTCTCAAGTGACTTCAACAGAGATACAAATTTGCAGCTGAAAATGTTACTATGGTTAGGAGTTTCTTTTCCTCCAACCTTCCACCTGAAGAAAAACCCTCCCTGTGAGATCTTGCACACAAAGCTCCCTGGCAGCTCCTAGAACTGATGCAGTAAGGAGCACTCCTCATGGAGGATGGGGACTAGGGACTGGGAAGTCCACTTCATTTATGTAGAATGCTGCTGCTGCTGCTACTGCTAAGTCTCGTCAGTCGTGTCCGACTCTGTGCGACCCCATAGATGGCAGCCCACCAGGCTCCCCCATCCCTGGGATTCTTCAGGCAAGAACACTGGAGTGGGTTGCTATTTCCTTCTCCATTGCGTGAAAGTGAAAAGTGAAAGTGAAGTTGCTCAGTCACGTCCAACTCGTAGTGACCCCATGGACTGCAGCCTACCAGGCTCCTCCATCCATGGGATTTTCCAGCAAGAGTACTGGAGTGGCTTGCCATTGCCTTCTCCATTATGTAGAATAGTGATTGGTTAAGTCTGACTCCCTATGTCTCCTGCCAATCAGTCCCACTGCTGTATGCAGCCATGGCGTCCTGCACCTCCTCCTGGCATTCACCTCAATGCATTTTAAGTGTTACAAGCTGTCACTTTTTTCAGGCAGGAGCTGTGCCTGTCTTATTCCTCCCTTTCCACAGCATCTAGCAATAGATGCCCAAGAAATCTTTCATGATTTCATGTTTAATGATTGTGGTATATTCCCTAGACATTTGCAGAATAAATCAAGTTACTTTTCACATGCAAGATACTTTTTTTTTCTTTTTTTTATTTTATTTTTAAACTTTACATAATTGTATTAGTTTTGCCAAATATCAAAATGAATCCACCACAGGTATACATGCAAGATACTTAACAGAGCTCCTCTTCTCCAGAATTAACAATTTGATGTCCTGTGGCAACTCGTCCTGACAGGTCCTATAACACATTCCATTGTAGTCATGGTACCCAACATCTGTTTCAGTGGGTCTAAAAAATATTACAGAGACCCAGAGCAAGGGAATTCCAGCAGAACACAAGGAAACTGTTCTCTCCCTTGAGCCCTCTTCCCTCTCAGGGTGTATCCTCTCCTTATTTAATCACATAACATTTTTGGACTATGTTACATTGTTTCTGTTCATTGTCATGTAAAAAAAATTGAAAGAAATGCATCCTATTATTTGAATCTAAATATAACCCCACTCCAGTACTCTTGCCTGGAAAATCCCATGGATAGAGGAGCCTGGTAGGCTGCAGTCCATGCGGTTGCTAGGAGTTGGACACAACTGAGCGACTTCACTTGCACTTTTCACTTTCATGCATTGGAGAAGGAAATGGCAACCCACTCCAGTGTTCTTGCCTGGAGAGTCCCAGGGATGGGGGAGCCTGGTGGGCTGCCGTCTATGGGGTCGCACAGAGTCGGACAGGACTGAAGCGACTCAGCGGCAGGAGCAGCATAAGCTTTAAGTGTATGCCTGCTAACTTTTTCCTGTTCCTATTCCATGTTACTAAGAGCACTGTTTACTCTTGATTCTCTCCTTTCCCTCTTGAGATGCCCCTGTCCTCCCCTCACTGTCAAAAGTGTTAGTGTCATGTGTACCTGAAAAGGACTAGAATTGAAGGGAATGATCATGCTGACAATAGAGACAATTTTTAAAATTTGTCTCTGACTTGAGAGAAATCAGTCCCTAACTATGCCCAGCATGGATTTGAGCACAGCCCTGTGTACAAGACTCCCTGGTAATGCCAATCGGGCAAGAAGCATCACAGTCTTCCTCCCTCAAAGAGTCCATCCTTCCACTCAGTATGATCCTCCCCCTTCTACATAAACTCATAGATGAGGAATATGAGTGCCCAAAAGTTGAAACTACCTGATTGCCAAAAAGTTGAAACTGTTTATACACGATAGCCAAGCAGGTGTTTTCAAATCCATGCTAACCACTTTCCTATAAAGCTACATTACTTTTTAATACCCACTTGTGTTCCAGGTTTCCCCATCAAAGCTCCACATTAGAACTGATGCTTATTTTCCACTATTTCCTCTCCTCATTCCCTCTTTGCAATCTGTTACTCAACCCCTGCATGTCATGCTCTGAAGTGTCAGTAAGATTTTTCTTTTTATTCATAGTCCAGGCTCAATTTATTCACTTTACTTAAAAAACACCGATGGAATTCTTACCCTGTGCCAGGCAATATATTTATAGGTGTTAGAAATATGATTAATTTATCTATATCCCCATCTCATTCTAGAAAGTAATATGATATACAAGTTTACAAAAGAGAGAGTGTGAGAAAGGAGAGAAGAAAGGAAGGTAGAAAGGAAGGGAGGGAGGGAGAGATGATATTAAAATAGGAGCAAATGGCAGAAAATTAAGACCAAGGCCATAAAATGGAATCAGGAATTAGGTTTTAAGTCCATCCCATGAAGATCTATAAATTTCCTACAATTGTATCAGAGTTAACTTGAATTCTTTTAGTCAAGGAAAAATGGGAAAACTTGATCAATTTCACAATCAAAAGTGTATCTAACATAAAAACACACACACACAACTAGAATTGCTCAGAAGTACCATTCTTCTTAGCTTTCCTGGTGGCTCAGAGGTTAAAGCATCTGCCTCCAATGCGGGAGACCTGGGTTCGATCCCTGGATCAGGAAGATCCCCTGGAGAAGGAAATGGTAACCCACTCCAGTATTCTTGCCTGGATAATCCCATGGATGGAGAAGCCTGGTAGGCTACAGTCCATGGGGTCGCAAAGAGCTGGACAAGACTGAGCAACTTCACTCTCACCATTCTTCTTGGTCCTAAAAGCAGAAAAGCATTTTTTCTCAAGCATCCACATAGAAATAGAAATGATTAAGAGTCCTTCCTCTTTGAAAAAATAAAAATGATACTGTGAGTTCCTCTCCAACGACTTTCTTATGTATTTTTCCTTTCTCCCAGGCATTCTGTTTTGACTCACTTCCTGTTCACTTTCAACCCACTGCACTGAAACTTCTATCCTCATGACTTCTTTGAAACTGCCTGACAACTTAAAGTCAAACTGTCCTGTGACTTCACACTTATCCTGCTCAATCTCCCTTTTCCCGTCACTTTCGGGCTATGACCAGAGCAGTTCACACAGAAAACTACCTTGATGTGTCTGCTCCCGTGAAGAACCTATTGAAGACCAACCTCATCACACCCTAACTCTTCTCCCAGTTTCCAAGGTGTTCACATCCAGCTTTATCTCCCACAGCAGAGCTCACATCCTCAAATCCAATCAAGAAAAATGGTGTGGTTGACCCCAACCCCTATATCTCTCTCATCTTTGAAGGATTCCTTCATAGGATTCCTACTCACAGGTTCAACCCTGCCTCCAGGCTCTAAGAAACGCACACTTAAAACAAGGGGATTTGTAGATTCCACTGTGGTACGTTGGCCTGGTCTTGCTGCTTACATCCACTCTGTCAAGAGCACTTCTCATCTTTTCTTCTGACCAGTAGCACCTCACCCTGCCTTAGTTTTCTCTTGTTGAGCCCCAGGCACCAGGCGCTAATACTAACTCCACAGAGATCCCCCCTGACTTCCGACCTTCCTGGGCTTCAGTGTGTCGGCTGCGGCGTCACCCTCTGTTGATGGCTAGCCTCTCCCTACCTGTGCTTCTTTCGTACCCTCGAGTAGTTGCCCAGTATGCGTTCTCCCAACAGTCAAACATCCTGGTGCCACACCAACCACTTCTGAGATGACCTTGATTTCATGTTCTAGAGCTGCCTTAGACTTGAGTCCACTGATTCTAATTCCTGAACTTCAGTCTGGCCCATGCTATAAGCAGACAAACTCAATCTCCTCCTTACAGGGTTCACACAGTAATTACGGGCCCACATATTTTCTTTGTTTCTTTCTTTCCCAGCTTTTAATGAGGTATAAATGAAAAATAAAAGTTGCGTATACTTAAGGTGCATAATATGATATTTTCATAAACATATACATTGTGAAATAATCACCACAATCAAACTAATTAACATATCCATCACTTCCATAGTTACATTTTTGCTTTTCTTGGTGGGCACCATTGTGAGCTACTCTCTTAGCAAATTTCAAGTACATAATAGAGTATGATTATATATAGGCACCAGGTGGTACATTAGCTCTCCAGACCTTATTTGTTCTACATAACTGAAACTTTGAACCTTTTGATCAATACCTCTGCGTTTCCCCACCCCTCAGCTCCTGTACCACCATTCTACTCTCTGCCTCTGAGCCCCATTTTTTTCATTGTCCCCCAACTTTAGGATGGTATACTTCCATCCTGCAAAGCTAAATCTATCCTTCAATTATGACTTCAAGTCCTACTTCAACAAGAGCATTCTAACTTTTCACTAGTACACCATTCTGAACTTTATAGTAGTTACCATCTGTACTATCTTTATCCTCCCAAGGATATAACACAATTGTTGCTAATAACATTGCAATTATATAACAAATATTTGAATTCAGCATAATTGCATTTCAATATTCACAATAATTCAAAATATGAAAGTCGTGTGGAGTTTTCATAAAATAAATTACAAAGTATTGGACTATAACTTTAACTTAAATATATAAGGAAGATATTTAGGAAGACAGAAAGATAAATAGGTCATGACCTTACATGATGGCAAAGCTATGGAAACATTTTAGCTCTCAATTATAGTTCAGTTCAGTTCAGTCGCTCAGTCATGTCCAACTCTTTGCAACCCCATGAACTGCAGTACACCAGGCTTCCCTGTCCATCACCAACTTCCAGAACTTGCTCAAAAAACTCATGTCCATTGAGTCAGTGATGCCATCCAACCATCTCATCCTCTGTCGTCCCCTTCTTCTCCTGCCTTCAATCTTTCCCATCATCAGGGTCTTTTCCAATGAGTCAGTTCTTTGCATCAGATGGCCAAAGTATTGGAGTTTCAGCTTCAGCATCAGTCTTTTCAGTGAATATTCAAGACTGATTTCCTTTAGGATTGACTGGTTTGACCTCCTTGCAGTCCAAGGTACTCTCAAGAGTCTTCTCCAATGCCACAGTTCAGAAGCATCAATTCTTCAACACTCAGCCTTCTTTATGGTCCAACTCTCACATCCATGCATGACTACCAAAGCTTTGATTATACGGACCTTTGTTGGTAAAGCAATGACTCTGCTATTTACTATGCTGTCTAAGTTGGTCACAGCTTTTCTTCCAAGGAGCAAGCATCTTTTAATTTCATGGTTGCTGTCACCATCTGCGGTCATTTTAGAGTCCAAGAAAATTGAGTCTGTCACTGTTTCCATTGTTTCTCCATCTATTTGCCATGTAGTGAAGCATGACAAGTGAAGCTCTATTTGCCATGAAGTGAAGCTCTCAATTATATGCCAGCATAAATTCTATTCTGTTGTTGGTGTTTATCTAAAGAATGTATGTTAAGTAGACTAAAGACAAACTGGGAAGAGTAAAATAAAAGCCATATAATGTAAATGGATTTTAGATGAACCGCTTTAGGTTACATTCTCTCTTGAGAGATTGAAATAGTTGTTTCAGTATACGGGTGTTGTGACTTTCTTGTACATTTTAAAAAAATATTCAGCATCACGTGACCAAATTTGCAACAAACTATATTTATTTGGTATTTTTTAACAAACATGAACAGCTAAAATTTGCTTTCAGTGGATTAACAGGAAGGAAATATTCCAACAACATAAAATAAAATGAGATGACCAGCTGGATATCCAGGCTCTATCTTGTTTTATAACTATAGGATTCAATAAAATACTAAATCACCTGTTGCTAACAGATTCTTGAGATAACTTTCATTCCGATAATATGTACCCTGTACGGAAAGCAATGGACTGGACAATGCTTAGTTTATGGTTTCTAACTTTATTTCAAGACTACAGTATTTATAATTAGAGCCTAGATTGTGCCAATATATAGCTATGTACCTAAAACAAGTCACTTAACTTCTCCGACTTTATTCGCTCAGTTGTAAGATAGTGATAATATAATACCTTTTATTCTACAAGACAACATTATGAAAAACATATGAGATAACGTATTTAAATGTCGCACAATGTTTAATACATAATTTAATTACTGCTTTAAGAATAAATATAACCACCTAAAAATTAAACATTTTGAGATTATAGTCATTCAACTTGAAATAGCTAGAATTTTACATTAATATCAGGTGATTTCTTTCTGCCTTGGTTACCAGTGAATGGCCAAGCTTGTTTCTGTAAATAAATGGGCACTTGGATGTTTCTAAAAAATACATGTGGCTCAAGATGAGACTTCTTCCGCTTTGTGGTCTCACATGTCTGACCACAGCAACTATTTTTAACCACGGCCTATGCTTTTTAGTGACATCTAACGCCACACAGGAGAGTCATCCTCCTCTTTGAGACATAGAGGTGTATGTCTCACACAGAGTCACACACATAGAGTATGACGTGTGACTACAACGTACTTCTTTCTTTCTTTATCATTTTAACATGTGTTTCTACTTTGATAATTTTGAGACCATTCAGATCACCTTACAACACTGAGGGAGACACAGAGCATTGCTTCCTCAAGTCTGTAAAGTTCTGATATGAAAATGGGTTAGCCAACTGTCCTTGACCTAATTTATTTAACAGATTAAAATGTTTCCAGAGAAAGTTTATGAAATGACAACAAACTGCCATTATTTTCCACTCTAAAAAAAAAAGTGAAAGTAAAAGTTGCTCAGTCATGTCTGACTCTTTGCGACCCCATGGACTGTAGTCCGAAAGGCTCCTCTGTCCATGGAATTCTCCAGTAAGAATACTAGAGTGGGTTGCCATTCCCTTCTCCAAGGAATCTTCCCAATCCAGGGACTGAACTCAGGTCTCCTGCACTGCAGAAGATTCTTTACCACCTGATCCACCAGGAAGACCCCAACCAAGTCATTGTAAAATCTACATATAAGAAGTGAATCAAAATCATGGGCAAGCCAATGCCTACTATTTTCAGGGGAAGGTATAGATGTAATGTAAATGGTTCTGTTCTGAACTTTAATAATACAAAACAATTCTATATTACTCTATTTCTAAGAATCAATACAGAAATTGTGCCTCTATTTTAGTGCTGTTACATGACCAAGTAAGAAAATAACATCAAGAAAATTAAAAATACCAAGGGAACATTTCATGCAAAAAAGAGCTTAATAAAGGACAGAAATGGTATGGACCTAACAGAAGCAGAAGATATTAAGAGGTGGCAAGAATACACAGAAGAACTATACAAAAAAGATCTTCACGACCAAGATAATCACAATGGTGTGATTACTCACATAGAGCCAGACATCCTGGAATGTGAAGTCAAGTGGGCCTTAGGAAACATCACTATGAACAAAGCTAGTGGAGGTGAGAGAATTCCAGTTGAGCTATTTCAAATCCTAAACGATGATGCTGTGAAAGTGCTGCACTCAATATGCCAGCAAATTTGGAAAACTCAGCAGTGGCCACAGGACTGGAAAAGATCACTTTTCATTCCAATCCCAAAGAAAGGCAATGCCAAAGAATGCTCCAACTACCACACAATTGCACTCATCTCACACGCTAATAAAGTAATGCTTAAAATCCTCCAAGCCAGGCTTCAGCAATATGTGAACCGTCAACTTCCAGATGTTCAAGCTGGTTTTAGAAAAGGCAGAGGAACCAGAGATCAAATTGCCAATATCTGCTGGATCATGGAAAAAGCAAGAGAGTTCCAGAAAAACATCTATTTCTGCTTTATTGACTATGCCAAAGCCTTTGACTGTGGAAAATTCTGAAAGAGATGGGAATACCAGACCACCTGACCTGCCTCTTGAGAAACCTGTATGCAGGTCAGGAAGCAACAATCAGAACTGGACATGGAACAACAGACTGGTTCCAAATAGGGAAAGGAGTACGTCAAGGCTGTATATTGTCACCCTGCTTATTTAACTTACATGCAGTGTACATCATTAGAAACACTGGGCTGGATGAAGCACAAGCTGGAATCAAGATTGCCAGGAGAAATATCAATAACCTCAGATATGCACATGACACCACCCTTATGGCAGAAAGTGAAGAACTAAAGAACCTCTTGATGAAAATGAAAGAGGAGAGTGAAAAAGTTGGCTTAAAGCTCAACATTCAGAAAACTAAGATCATGGCATCCGGTCCCATCACTTCATGGCAAAAAGATGGGGAAAGAGTGGGAACAGTATCAGACTTTATTTTTTTGGGCTCCAAAATCACTGCAGATGGTGACTGCAGCCATGAAATTAAAAAACGCTCACTCCTTGGAAGAAAAGTTATGACCAACCTAGACAGCATATTAAAAAGCAGAGACATCACTGTACCAACAAAGGTCCGTCTAGTCAAGGCTATGGTTTTTCCAGTAGTCATGTATGGATGAGAGAGTTGGACTATAAAGAAAGCTGAGCACTGAAGAATTGATGCTTCTGAACCGTGGTGTTGGAGAAGACTCTTGAGAGTCCTTTGAATTGCCAGGAGATCCAACCAGTCCATTATAAAGGAAATCAGTCCTGGGTGTTCATTGGAAGGACTGATGTTGAAGCTGAAACTCCAATACTTCAGCCACCTGATGCGAAGAGCTGACTCATTTGAAAAGACCCTGATGCTGGGAAAGATTGAGGGCATGAGGAGAAGGGGGCAACAGAGGATGAGATGGTTGGATGGCATCACCGACTCAATGGACATGAGTC
This sequence comes from Bos indicus, assembly GCF_029378745.1. Taxonomy (NCBI): domain Eukaryota; kingdom Metazoa; phylum Chordata; class Mammalia; order Artiodactyla; family Bovidae; genus Bos; species Bos indicus. Next base: position 13,539,518 of record NC_091775.1, on the reverse strand, counting down.
TGAGTAAACTCTGGGAGTTGGTGATGGACAGGGAGGCCTGGTGTGCTACAGTCCATGGGATGGCAAAGAGTTGGGCACAACTGAGTGACTGAACTGAACTGAACTGATATTCATTAGAAATAAACACATCAGAGACCCATAGGTGTTAAGGTTCAAACAAATCTTTCCTGTTAGAGTTTTTGCAATATGTGAAAAAGACCATTATTGAAATTTCATTACTAAGAGCCGTATTAAACTTCTTGATAAAATACCTGTGAAGATAGGCTGGAAGAATAAGTTTTATACACACTGAATCATATGGAGTTTTTAATCCATCATCTATTGCAGAGAAAATCGTTTTGCCACAACTATCTGGGAAGTCAGAAGGAACCTGTGAGCCAAATAAAATTCCTACAATCTGAGTCCAATTCTCCACCCACACAGTGTCACCTGCTTCTCTCTTTACACACTCATTCAGAAACCACACCTCCAAGAACTCAGCAAACCTCTGAGAAGCTGGCACCCCAAAATGGCTGCACTTGACAGGAAAAGACTGAGAGGAAACAGGAAAGGAGGCGCTCTGGGGACCAGCTGCCCATCCCACAGGATGGGGTTAGCCTCCAAGGCCCTTTCAACCCCCAAAATGGAACAGGGCAAACATCAGGGTGAGGGGTTGTTGGTACAAAGATGTTGGCCATTGACTATTATTTCAACACTGTACTCCCAACCACTAAAGCTGACCAGTAAATGTATTCCAAATAAATATAGCAGATTCCAAAGAGTTGTGATGGGTAAAAATCTTTCTTACCACATATATGTGTATACCTTCTGAAGAGAATACATGCATTTTTTAAAAGACCAAATAGACCATTATAAAAGTTGATCACAAAGTCCTCTATAAAGTCCCCAAAGAAGAAGTTACAAGATCACAATTCAATAAAAATTTGATATTAAAAGTGCTCATTTAAACAAAAAACAGTTCGTAGATATAATATTCTACAAAAGCCTCAAGTCAGAAGGATAAAATAAAGGACTATTTGTAAAATAAAATACAGCACTGTTTATGCAACAAAATTGGAACTGTGCTGTACTGTGCTTAGTCACTTCAGTCATGTCCAACTTTTTGCAACTCCATGGAATGTAGCCCACCAGGCTCTTCTGTCCATGGGGATTCTCCAGGCAAGAATACTGGAGTGAGTTGCTATGCCCTCCTCTAGGGGATCTTCCTGACCCAGGAATCAAACTGGGGTCTCCTACCTTGCAGGCGGATTCTTTACCAACTGAGCTATCAGGGAAGCCCAAAATTGAGACTGCTGCTACTGCTGCTGCTAAGTTGCTTCAGTCGTGTCCGACTCTGTGCGACCCCATAGATGGCAGCCCACTAGGCTCCCCCATCCCTGGGATTCTCCAGGCAAAAACACTGGAGTGGGTGGCCATTTCCTTCTCCAATGCATGAAAGTAAAAAGTGAAAGTGAACCACAATTTCATATTTTGTTTTTAAAAAACAAGTGTATTAAATGTTTATATCACACATACACAAGAAATGAAGAAATAGTCACAAAAGAAAGCAGTTAGTCAATGAACAATGAAGGTAATCAGTCAAGAAAATATTAGGTTAAAAACTGAAAATAATAAATTCAAAGTTCAGCTCAGGAAAGGTTAAATGGAAGAAAATAAAATGATAGAAGAACTTCTGTCCTAATAAAACAGAAATAAGTAAATAATATTTTAAAGGAAACATAATGATAAGGAGATGATTCATTATCCATTCATTCATTTGCTGAAAGTGAAGAGGAACTAAAAAGCCTCTTGATGAAAGTAAAAGTGGAGAGTGAAAAAGTTGGCTTAAAGCTCAACATTCAGAAAACGAAGATCATGGCATCTGGTCCCCCCACTTCGTGGGAAATAGATGGGGAAACAGTGGAAACAGTGTCAGACTTTATTTTTCTGGGCTCCAAAATCACTACAGATGGTGATTGCAGCCATGAAATTAAAAGATGCTTACTCCTTGGAAGGAAAGTTATGACCAACCTAGATAGCATACTGAAAAGCAGAGACATTACTTTGCCAACAAAGGTTCGTCTAGTCAAAGCTATGGTTTTTCCTGTGGTCATGTGAGAGTTGGACTGTGAAGAAGGCTGAGTGCCAAAGAATTGATGCTTTTGAACTGTGGTGTTGGAGAAGACTCTTGAGAGTCCCTTGGACTGCAAGGAGATCCAACCAGTCCATTCTGAAGGATATCAGCCCTGGGATTTCTTTGGAAGGAATGATGCTAAAGCTGAAACTCCAGTACTTTGGCCACCTGATAGGAAGAGTTGACTCATTGGAAAAGACTCTGATGCTGGAAGGGATTGGGGACAGAAGGAGAAGGGGACGACAGAGGATGAGATGGCTGGATGGCATCACTGACTCCATGGACGTGAGTCTGAGTGAACTCCAGGAGTTGGAGATAGACAGGGAGGCCTGGTGTGCTGCGATTCATGGGGTCGCAAAGAGTCGGACACGACTGAGTGACTGATCTGATCTGATCTGATGGATCATGAAGTGCTGAATTCTAAGTGCTGGGGTATAATACGACCAACACAAGGAAAGTCCTAACCTGGTTGGGCCAATGTGTGAGGGTGGGGAGGAGGAGGGGAGGAGGGGGAGGAGGAGGGGGAAGAGGTGGGAGGAGGGGGGAGGAGGGGGAGAACAGGAAACAGGGCGGGAGAAAGGAACCGTAGAAGCAAAGAAAGAAAAAGAACATAGGCAGAAAGGAAAACAATTGGCAATAAATGCTAAAATAAAAATGTGATGGGATTAAAGACAGAACAAGGTGGCGTAGAGGTTCACCTGTGTGTTCAGGCAAAGTCCCTGTGATAAGACAGCCCCCGGCCCTGAAGGAAGTGGAGGAGGTGAGCTTCGCTTGTTTCTGGGAAGATCATTTCAGGCAGAATGACGACCAAGTACAAAGGGCTCAACCTTCCACGCAGGGTTGATGGCGCGGGAGGAATATTACAAACTCTCCCGTGCTTTCAGGAATCCAGGTGCTGAGCAATGTGCTGGGCTGAGTCTGATGAAGAAGCGTGTATGGCCGAGCCTCCCCACACTCCACGTGACGCAGGAGCAGTAGAGAACTGCCGGGGTCTCTAGGCGGCCGGGCTCCAAATGCTTCAGGAGGGTCTCTGAGTCTCAGAGGAGCATGGGAAGAGCCAGAGAGCTGAACGGAACTTAGCGGCAACCTGCCTGCACCAACTGAGGACTCGACAGGACTGGGGATGACTAGATTATCGATGTGCCTGGACCACTAAGGATCAGAAGGCAGTGTGGAGGGATGCCAGAATGGACAGAGGACGTAAGTAGGACCAGCTGGGCTCTTCTGCTCAAAACAAGCCAACGGGCCCCAAATGAAGTTGCTTATGCCAAGGCCCCTGTCACCAAACTGAGACTTAATTAGCTTTTGCGGTGGTGGTGGTTTGGTCGCTAAGTCATGTCCGACTCTTGTGACCCAATGGACTGTAGCCTGCTGCTGTCCCAGAAATGCAATCTGGTACCAGTCAGTCAGGAGAGGAGCCACCTGATCAGCACTAGTGAGGTCATCTGTCTGATGACCCCTGCCAACTCTTGTTGGAAGGTGCCCTGGAGGTAACCAATCTGCCTTTTTTTCCCCTCAAGTATAACTTCCTTGTTCCTGTTTCCTCCTTCCTATAAGTCTTTCATTTTGTTCAGTTCCTTGGAGCACCTTTCTATCTGTTAGGTTAGGTGCTGCCCAATTTGAACCAATTTTTGCTCAAGTGAACTCTTAACACTTTTACTAAGCCTTGGTTTAACACTCTCTACCCTGAGGTCACAGTTCTATGATATCCCCAGAAGAACCAGAGATTTTGAAATAAAGTTAGATGATATGAAATTTCAGTTTCTCGAATTCATGAATTAATGAGTTGAAATCCATATTCACTCAATTGCTGAGGACATGAGAATGCAAATATACATACAGATATGAGAATACACACTTGGCATGGAATATGTATATTGCCTGTCAAGTTTTTTTTTTTTTTTTTTTTTTGGCAGTGCTGCATGGCTTAAAGAATCTTCGTTTCTTGACCAGAGCTTGAACTCAGGCCACAGCAGTGAAAGCACCAAGGTCTAACCATTGGACTGCCAGGGAATTACCCAAGGCATCTTTTTCCTTGCTGTATTTTCTCTATTAAGGTTATCTAGGTTCTGAATACAGAGAAGGCAATGGCACCCCACTCCAGTACCCTTGCCTGGAAAATTCCATGGATGGAGGAGCCTGGTGGGCTATAGTCCATGAGGTCGCTAAGAGTCGGACACAACTGAGCAACTTCCCTTTCACTTTTCACTCCCATGCATTGGAGAAAGAAATGGCAACCCACTCCAGTGTTCTTGCCTGGAGAATCCCAGGGACGGGGGAACCTGGTAGGAGGCTGTCGATGGGGTCGCACGGAGTCCGACACGACTGAACCGACTTAGCAGCAGCAGCAGCAGGCTCTGAATAGGTCATCAGCCTTGCACAGACCAAATCCTGGATGTCCTCAGTAAATAGTATCCTGCTGTAATTAAGAAAATTGATTATAGCTAAGAAACTGTTATGAAGACATGTAGAGTCAGGAGTGCAGAGGACAGGGAATCTGACCTAGTTCAGAAGACTGGGACAGCTTTCCTGAGAAAGGTGATTTTAATGTTTCCCAAGTGAGAGAGCCTCACGGTAAGCCTGTGGAGCAGGCTTTTTCACACCCATTTTGCAGGGGAGGAAAAACGGGGACAATGTGTACCTCAGGGGAAGTCAGGCACTGCCTTATCTATAATTGCTTGCTTTTCACAGGGAGAATGATTTTTTGCATTACTTGTGTAACTAAAAATCCGTTTTTATATAAGCTTAAGGAAATCATGCCTGATCATCTAGTAAATGTTGCCAGGGCTAGGATTTCAACTCAGGTCTGTCAACCCCAAAGTTCATAACCAATATGCTCTAGAAAACATCCACACTTCCAGGAATAAGGTAATGGGCATGGAAATCATCACAAAAAGAATACAGAATGAGCTATTTTAATCAGGGGTTAGAGGCTCGGTGCACTGGCTGTGTAGGACAGGTCACCACGTATCCTTTAGCACCAAGGACTTTAGTGACTGTTCCACGACAAGTGTCCAGTGCTGTCCTCCTAGGAATTCGTGTTCAGTTTCACAGTCAGAACTGTGACAGTCCCCCTGCTACAGGGACTCTGACTCCTGTGTGCTGTTCTGAAAGATGAAGGGAAGATACCGAACTTAAATATGAATAAGTACCAAAGGTGGGACCTGGATCTTTGGCCTCTACTGGCGGAAATCTCTCTCTGCAGTTCACACACACACACACACACACACCACTGCCACTAACACTTTTTTATCCAGCTCATTACAGGCAGGAAATCTCTGATAATCTGGTAAGAAAGGGTGATAGGCCTTATTTTATCATAAGGTAAGCATCAACATGCCTTGGAATTTGAAAGTATATGTCAGGATTCTTTGTTGTAAACAAAAATAAGACAAGACAAAAACCTAATTAAGCATAAAAGGAACATATGTATTAGAGGCCTATTGGGTAGCTCTTTTAAGCTCTACAGGCCCAGAAGTTGGAAACTCCATTTCAAATCTTGCTGCGGAACTTCCCCACACATTGGCCATCACCACCCACCCCAGGGGGAACAGGTACTCAGTTGCCAACACTCCAACCCCCAGGCACACAGTGCTGCTTCCAGATCCTTCAGCACCGCTGCCCCAGAACGGACCACAGCTGCTCCCCGCATCCCCCCATCCCCACCACCCGCCTCCGCTGCTCCCTGCTTCTCCGAGTGACTCCCTTCTGATTCACACCGGTCAGCGTGCAGGTACGTCTGATCAGCAGGTGCCCTGACATGTACCCATGTCCTCACTACGGGGCGTCTGAAACATATTTAATTTTCATTTACAAAGTGGGAGGTGGACTTTACCTTATAAAGTAGGGGGTCTTCAAGGGGTTTGAGTGCCTAGAAATCAGAGTGACAAACATCTACCAGTGAGTACCCTGGCAGAATCGAGGAGAACCCAAAATGTCTTTTTCCATCCTCGTTTTCTTTTTTGAAACAAGGGACCAAAAAAAAAAAAAAAACTTTAAAAAGTCAGTAATAGATGCGATAAATCCATTCTGAAACTCTTTAACACCTTCATTTTCAGCCAAAAGTGAGTACTCTACCTGAAGAAAACAAGCCTTCACAGAGGTTAAAGGTAGTGCTGCAAACTGGTGTAGCATAAAATAGACGTCTAGTTGGCTTTTGGCCACGAGGACACAATAATGTGCCTTTTCAGCACCAAAGCTGTTGCTCCTGCAGAACCTCCCCAGTGACCTCTCCTCTCCTCTGCAGCCCTGCCACCCCCTCGGCCCATCTCTCGGGAATAACACGTGCACCACAAGTGCAGCGACGTCATTATTTAGCATCGTGAAAGACACTGTTTTGGTCACTGAAATCCGCCTCAATACTATAATCATGGACTATGAAAATAACTATGTGAAATAGGTCTTAAATATAGAATCTCAGGGGTGGGAGAAAAAAAAAAACAGCTATACAGCCTGCTCTCTAAAGATGTCACCTAATGCTTCAAGAAAAGTGTTCCCATTGGATTTTTCTATAAAATTATCATGAAAAGTGAAAGAGTTAGTCATCCAGTGCTGTCCCATTCTTTGCCAGTCCCATGGACTGCAGCCCTCCAGGCTCCTCTCTCCATGGGATTTCCCAGGCAGGAATTCTGGAGTGGTTTGCCATTTCATTTTCCAGGGGATCTTCCAGACTCAGGAATGAAACCGGGTCTCCTGTATCATGGGCAGATCCAAAATTATCACATCAGTTTTTAATTACAGTGGGTTGTAGCGACACCTACTGGCTAACAGGCATATTTAGAAATCCCCAATTTGATCAGTTCAGTTCAATTTTTCATTCCTTTTTTCCCCGTCAATGCAGACTTGATGTTTCCATTTAAGGATTCCAGCATATTTAAAGAAGAAAGTATATATACGAAAGATAGAAATGCTCAGGAGAGCTGTAATTAAGAAAGGCCACCTTTTTAAAAAATTCTACTTAATTAAAGTTTTTGATAATCAGCCATCGATCACAGTTTAAAAAGAAATAGACAATAAAATTATGCAAATTCAAAATAACTTTAATCAGTTAATACCCCAAAAATATCAGAAAGTGAGGAAGAATTGTTTAACATAAAATTACTGGGATACAAGTCACAGATTTACAGACCTGACTGTGCTGCTAATTAGCTATTGTGACCTCCGGCAAACTGTGTGACTTCTCTCTGCCACAATTCCATAGGCGGTAATATAAGGAAGGTTAGAATTTAGATGACTTTTGAGAGTCACCAAATTACTACAAATTACTATCAGTCACATGGTCTTTCTTATCTTCACCTCTGTTCCTAACACTACAGGATATCTGGGTGCTCTGTTCCAACTCAGAATTAACGGCTTAATATATGTCAGTATTTCTGGCACATGAATTTTCTTTTAGGTCATAAAATTTAGGTTCTTTAAATTCATTTATGGTCACAAACTTGGATAAATATTTCATCATTTCTCTAGCTGTTGAATGAAGTGATATTAGCTTTGATGTTTCTTCCATTTACTTCACTAAAATGAAGAAGGAACCATTAGCATCCTTTACTTAGTATTTAACAAAACCTTTTTTCACTCATTCCATGAGATTCTTAATTCTGGTTGACTCCATCAAGTCTTCTCACAGTCTTCCACTTTCTACATCTGAAAGTCCTTAGTCCTGAAAAGTGAAAGTGAAATCGCTCAGCCGTGTAAGACTCTTCATGACCCCCTGGACTGCAGCCTATCAGGCTTCTCTGTCCTTGGGATTTCCCAGGCAAGAGTATCGAGTGGGTTGTCATTTCCTGCGCCTGTCATTTCCTGCGCCGGGGGATCTTCCTGACCCAGGGATCAAACCCGGGTCTCACTGCGGGCAGACACTTTACCCTCCGAGCCACCAGGGAAGCCCTCACATTAGACCTCCCCAACCACTTTCCCTGGGAGAAGGCAATGGCACCCCATTCCAGTACTGTTGCCCGGAAAATCCCATGGATGGAGGAGCCTGGTAGGCTGCAGTCCATGGGGTTGCTGAGTCAGACAGGACTGAGCGACTTCACTTTCACTTTCCACTTTCATGCATTGGAGAAGGAAATGGCAACCCACTCCAGTGTTCTTGCCTGGAGAATCCCATGGATGGAGAAGCCTGGTAGGCTGCAGTCCATGGGGTCACACAGAGTTGGACACGACTGAAGCGACTTAGCAGCAGCAGCAACCACTTTCCCTATCTTCACTTTCTAATTATTTTAATTTTTATTTCCTTTTAGAAAATTTACTATTAGCTATTTCAAGCATAGAGAAACTATAAGTAATAATATGTCAGAGACTCACGGCTCCACCAATTTCGGGGGGATTGGTAAATTTTAATTTTGTCTTACTTGATTTATTAAAAACAGAACACTGCACTGTTGAGACCCTGTGTATCTGTTCCCTATCCCCACACCTTCACTATCTAGATTTTCAGTTTATAATCTACATGCATATCTTTACATTTTATTAGTATAATTATAAATAATATGTGTATTAGTTTGCATGATTTTAGATATTATGTAAATTTTACGTACAAGTATATATCGTTTTGCAACCTATGGAAAAGTTGTTAATTTTAACAGTGAAATTTTTCAATCTTTTCTCTTAAGGTTTATAACCTTTAGATTTTAAGGATCTTTCTCTATCACAAGGTCATAAAAATAGTCCCCATTGATTTTGCTTTAATTAGAGATTTAATGTTTATGTCTTAACCCATATTTTTGTGTATAATGTGAGGCTAGGGGTCTAAATTTATGAGTTTTTTCCATGAGGATAATCAATTATACCAGTACTACCTATTGAGGAGACTATATTTGCTGCTGATTTCCTCCTCTGTCATTTTATTTACCATATGAGTAGGAATATTCTGTCCTGGTTCTTCCTTCTATTTGCACAGATACTGCATTCTCTAAATTTCTTTAACTTTAGAGTAAATCTAGGTATCTGTTCTCTCCACCTTTTTGGAAAGCATAATCACTATTTTTGAGCCTTCCTTTTACATCTGAATTTATGGCAAGAACTTGTTAAATTCAAAGGAAAAAGCTCTAGTGTAACATTGGAATTATATGGAATGTACAGGCAAATGAGGGCAGAATTCATATGCTTATAGCTCTTTCCTCTATGAACACAACGTAGCTTCTTATTTGCGTAAATCCTCTATTTGTTTTGCAAAATATATTAAATTTTCTCTAGAAATTCTTTCCTATTTCTTGTTAAACTTATTCTTAGGTTCTATATAATTGTTGCCACTCTTATAAATGTTGTGCTTTGAGTTTTTCTCATTGTTTACACTAAATAAAAGCAGTTTACTTTTACACGTCAATTTTACATTTCAACAATCTTATTAACATTTCTTTACTGTTAAATAACTTCCCTGTATCATTCTTTGAATTTTCTAAATAGATAATCCTACCATATGATAAAAATAATAATTTTGTCTCTTCATTATTAATAATTATGTTTAATTTCTGCACTAGATATGGCCTCTAGCAAAATGTTGAATAGAAAAAGTGATAGTAACCTTTTATGACAATACGTCAAGCATTTTACTATGGTATTTGCTGTAAGTTTTGGTAGAAATTTTTCACATGATTAAGGAAATTCTCTATTACTAGTTCTTTAGGGATTTTTATTGCACATGAGCATTGCATATTTTTATCAAATGATTTTCCTAAATTTATTGAGGTGATCATCTATTAATGGGGTAAAATATGCTAATAAACTTCATAGTAATAAAAACTCGTTGCGTTCTGAAACAAACTCAATTTAATCCTAAGGTATTATTTAACTCAATGTTAGATTAGATTTGCTTATATCTTAGGAATTCTGCTTATAAATTCATAAGAAAGATGAGTCTACAATTTTCCTTTCTCATGTTGTCATTCTTAGGCTTTAATACAGAGGTTTTACTAGTCTTCTAAAACGTGCTTACAAGGGTACAAATTCTCTACTCTCTGAAAAACTTTGAGCATTGAGATTATCTGTTAATGACATATTTGGTAAAATTAACCTGTAAAATTATCTGGGGCCGGATGTGTATGTTTGTTAGCATAAGTGAAGAGGGGAGGGGACTGGCTTCTGAAGAGTTTCGACCTTTCCATCCAATTTCCTTAATATAGATTTATTCAAATGTTTTATTTATTTTCCAGTCAGCTCAGATAAGGTACAAATCTGACCATTTACTTCCTGCCTTGATAGTACTCGCCTATGATTAAGCCTAACATGTGCCGGATCTGTAGGTCTGTAACCATGATCTTCACCCATCTTAATGTTGTTATAGGACAGATCTCTTTTTTCTCTCCATAACTTTTGCCAGACAGACTTCCTTACTAACTTTATACAGAAACTGACACATTTATTTCTTAATTCTATGTTCCCTTTCCATCAAATTGGAATTACAATTTTTAAATTTTATTATTACTTGCTACAGGCCAACATTCCTGATGAATATAGATGCAAAAAACTCTCAATAAAACTAGCAGGCCAAATTCAGCAGAACATTACAAGAATCACTCACTGTGATGAAACAGGACTTATTTCTGGGATTCAGGGATGTGTCAGTTACTATTAATCCTGACAATATCTTAATTTCCCTCAGGAAACTAGCCTTTGTAATGTGAGTAACTTGTTTGTAATCTTGCAGCTAGTATGATGACTCAACTAAGAGAAAAGATCTATCTCGCTCTGACGCCAAAGTTGGTAACCTTTCTTCTTAAGAACTTCCACATGTCATTCATGGATCGTAGTCAAAGAGCACTACTCCTTATTTTGGACATTTATTTATTAACTCTTTGCTGCTGCTGCTGCTGCTACTGCTACTAAGTCACTTCAGTCGTGTCTGACTCTGTGCGACCCCATAGACGGCAGCCCATCAGGCTCCCCCGTCCCTGGGATTCTCCAGGCAAGAACACTGGAGTGGGTTGCCATTTCCTTCTCCAGTGCGTGAAACTGAAAAGTGAAAGTGAAGTCACTCAGTTGAAGTCGACGCTTCGCCACCCCCTGGACTGCAGCCTACCAGGCTCCTCCATCCATGGGATTTTCAAGGCAAGAGTACTGGAGTGGGGTGCCATTGCACGTTTACCCAAATAAAACTCATGTTGTGCTCAGTCACATCGGAATCTGCAACCCCAAGGACTATAGCCTTCCAGGCTCCTCTGTCCATGGGACTGTCCCAGCAAGAATACTGGAGTGGGTTGCCATTTCCTCCTTCAGGGGATCGTCCCCACCCAGGGATGGAACTTGTGTCTCCTGAGTCTCCTGATGAGTCACAGGTGAAGTTCCAAACTTGCTAATTTTCTCTTTATTCACTATAGTCACCTCCATCAGCTTGTATACCCAGGGCTTATTTTTCTTTAATCTGTAAACATAAACTGTTGCAAATAGGGATTAAAATCAAAGAATACACAAAATACAGTCAATTGTATAGACTATCCTATTTATCGATGTGAATAAATATGACATCCTAGGATAGTGCCTGATTTTTCCAAATAAAGTCAGAGTGATTTGGAAATGTTTTATCCAAGTACTTCATGAAGTACCTCATAAAGAAAGTGAAAGTTGCTCAGTTGTGTCTGACTCTTTGCAACCGTGTATAATCCATGGAATTCTCCAGGCCAGAATGGAGAATGGAGTGGGTACCATTTCCTTCTCCAGGAAATCTTTCCAACCCAGGGGTTGAACCCAGGTCTCCCACATTGCAGGCGGATTCTTTACCAGCTGAGCCACCAGGAAAGCCCAAGAATACTGGAGTGGATAGCCTATTCCTTCTCTAGGAGATCTTCCCAACCCAGAAATTGAACCGGAGTCTCCAGCATTATAGGCAGATTCTTTACCAGCTGAGCTACCAGAGTGACTCATAGGTCATAAATAAAACATTATAAATATAATTCTTCCTAGAAATTATTGAAACTTCAGCCCTTAGCAACTATGTCTACTTAAAAAAATTTTTTATTTAATGTAAAAATAGAGAAAAACTGAATTTAAGTTCTAAAAATTCAAAACCATAATTCTTTCAAGTAGCTATTATGTCAGTCAACAAATTTAAGTGTGCAAAAAGTTTCATTTCTTTTCAAAGTAAACTTACTATCTATCAATAAGTTTAGACTTACTATGAAATGAATGAGATTTATTACCATAAATGTGACTCAGATCATGTGGTCCCATGAAAACTGTGACATCCTTATTCTTTTCCATGGCACTAACCAAGAAACAGAGCATGTGGCTATCATCTTTAACTGTCTATCCCTTCCAAGGTCAGCCTGGAGAAGGAAGGTGCAGCTCCTGCTCAGTAACTACCTCTCATCTCCTCAGAACAGAAGGTTCCTGCTACTACTCAGACTTTCCCTTTGTGGTACTGAGAATCTTTATTAAAGCCAGGGACAGGAGTAGTAGAGTTTCTACTTCTCAAAATCTATATTTGATAACTGATTTAAGCATTTGCATTGTACTTTTTTGTTACTCTTCTTCCCATGTTATGTCATCCTTCTCTGAAGCAAAGACAGCTGCAGATCTGATGCTTGAGACAGGCTGGGGCAGCAGAGTACGGAGGGCAAAGAAATTTCTAAAGAAATGAGGCAATCTGCAACTTTGCAGAGACAAGTCTTGGAAGCCCAAAACAGTTGGCTTTAAACATGGGTAAAGATATTAGTTTGAATCACATAAAATTATTAAATAAAGTAGGATTATTATCTTATAAAAAATAATTTTGTATGGCTTAACCTAATATAAGTGTATACATGTTACCATAAGTCAGTTCATCAGCTTAACATATTTTCTCTTTAACAGGGACATCAAGGACCATTCTGAATCTATATAAACTATCTTTCTCTGTAGAGGAGGAATACAATTCCTTTCATAAAACTATCTAAAGAGATTGGGGTTGAATATAAATTGATATAGCCATTATGGAGGACAATATGGAGATTTCTTAAAAATATTAGGAAAAAAACTACCCTATGACCCCACAGTCTCACTCCTGGGCATATACCCTGAGAAAACTACAATTCAAAAAGACACATGTAGCCCGATGTTCATTGCAGAACTATTTACAATAGCCGGGACATAGAAGCAACCTAGATGTCCATCTGGAGAGGCAATGGCACCCCACTCCAGTACTCTTGCCTGGAAAATCCCATGGACGGAGGAGCCTGGTAGGCTGCAGTCCATGGGGTCGCTAAGAGTCAGACACGACTGAGCGACTTCACTTTCACTTTTCACTTTCACGCATTGGAGAAGGAAATGGCAACCCACTCCAGTGTTCTTGCCTGGAGAATCCCAGGGACGGGGGAGCCTGATGGGCTGCCGTCTATGGGGTCGCACAGAGTAGAGTCGGACACGACTGAAGCGACTTAGCAGCAGCAGCAGCAGCAGATGTCCATCAACAGATGAGTGGAGAAAGAAGTTGTGATGTGTACATGCTAAGTTGCTTAGTTGTGTCCAACTCTTTGCAACCCACTGGACTGTAGCCCACCAGGCTCCTCTGTTCATGGGATTCTCTAGGCAAGAATAGTGGAGTGAGTTGTCATGCCCTCCTCAAGGGGATCTTCCTGACCCACAAATTGAACCCATGTCTCTTATGTCTCCTGCGTTGGCTGGTAGGTTCTTTACCACTGATACCACCTGGGAAGCCCTGTGGTACGTGTATACAGTGAAATATTACTCAGAGACAAAAAGGGATGAATCTGAGTCAGTTGCAGTGAGCTGGACGAACCTAGAGCCTGTTATACAGAGAGAAGTAAGTCAGAAAGAGAAAAACAAATATCGTATATTAACATATGTATGGAATCTAGAAAAATAGAACCGATAAACCTACTTACAGAGAAGAAATGGAGACGCAGACAATGGACTGGTGGACACAGCAGGGGAAGGAGAGGGTAGCACACACTGAGAAGGTATCATTGATGTATATACACTGTCATAGATACCAAGCAGGAAACTGCTATTTAGTACAGGGAGCCCAGTCTGGTGTTCTGTGAGCTAGTAGAATGGGATGGGGAGGGGAGGAAGATCAAGAGGGAGGGGATATATATATATATATAATTATGACAGATTCACGTTGATGAACAACAGAAACCATCACAACATTGTAAACAACTATCCTCCAATAAAAAATAATTTTAAAAAGAGATTAGGGTCATAAACTCCATTACCTATGAAATTTTATAATATAAAAGCAATCTGGACTAGACATAATCTAGCAATCTAGATTATGAATACCTAGAAGTGGCACTGTGTACTTTGGCATGTAAGAGAAGGGACCTTGGAGCCAGATAGCCTGGGTTCTAACCCAAAACTCACTATTTGAAAGCTGTATGACCCTTTGGTGCCTCAATTTTTTTAATCTATAAAGAAGGGATAATACTAGTACCCATATCACAGGGCTTTTATGAGGATTAACTGCGTTAACATTTGGAAGTGCTTGGCAGAACAGTGTGTGGCACATTCTATGCTGCGTGCTTGTTGTTGTTTAATTATTATTCACTTCAGTCGCTCAGTCGTGTCCGACTCTTTGCGACCCCATGCATTGCAGCACGCCAGGCCTCCCTGTCTATCACCATCTCCCGGAGTTCACTCAGACTCACGTCCATCGAGTCGGTGATGCCGTCACCTATTGAATTCTGTCCCCTAAACGTTCATAGGTTGAAACCTTAATCCCCAGTACCACAGAATGTGATCTAATTTGGAAACAGTGTGGCTGCAGGTGCAATCTGTTAAGACGAAATCACACTGGAAACGGGGAACCTGGACACAGACAGACATGCCTTCCAGGGAACACCCTGGGAGGATGAGGGCAGAGACAGGGGCGATGCTTCCGGTAGCCAAAGGATGGCAGAGATTTCCAGCGAACCTCCAGAAGCTGGGACAGGGCTTGTGGGACTGATCCTCCCCCTGGGAAGGAACCAACCCTGCTGCCATCTTGATCTTGGCTTCCCAGCCTCTGGAGCTGCGAGACAATACACTTTTGTCTTTAAGCCATCCAGTTTCTGGTATTTTGTTACCGCAGCTCTGGCAAACGAATACATTAGATAAAATGCTCCTATCTAAAGAAATGACCAAGAAACCTGCGATAAACTTGCTTTCTCTTTAAAAAGACATCCACTTTCCTTAAAACACGGTGAGATATGACAAAGAATAGCCTCCCCAAATATTGATCACAGCTAGAGAGAACAGAGGCCATGTTCTTCACAGACAACCCACCCGTGGTGATAAGACACCGGCAGCCTGGGAATTCCCGGTGCCTGCCACGCAGCTTTCTGCATGCACACATACGGCCAGCATAGGATTCAATGTGTGTGCATTACGCCTCCTTCTGACTCAGAAAAACACCTGAGCCAATATGTCCAACATTTAAACTCAAGATCAACTACAACTCAGGATGGACTCAAAATGATCTGAAAAAGTATTTCTTTTCTCGTTGAAAAACCAACAGAGGGATTATTGATCAACATTTTCATCTCTCAGGTGATATGTCTTGGCATCTAATTTAATTGTTCATTTCTTCATCTCTACGTGAATAGCTTCTGCTCTTTCTTAGTTCAGTAGTTATGGCTCCTATACAGAATATAACCTTTAATGTTATGATTTGCTTCTGAAAGAATAATGCTAATTTTGCCTTCCTTAGTTGTCAGGAAACTAACAGAGTCTCTTTTTTTTACTCTTAAAAAAAGAAAAATACATATACATTCCCCATAGTCATGACCTCACAGAATTCAATCAAGAATATTTTATTATGAAATGCTCAGAAAAGATGAATCTATAGAGACAGAAAGTAGACTAGTGGCTGCCAGGGGCTGGGGAGAGGCTGCAATGGGCACGCAATCTTTGGGGAGTGACAGATATGTTCTGAAATTAGACTGTGGTTTCAAAATGAGTGAATTTTATGGTATATGAATTATTTCTCAATAAAGCTGCTGAAAATTTTTAATAAATATGTCTCCATGTGATTTGTATTTTCATAGCCAGCAACACAGAGCTGTAGACATATAGAATGGTAAAGTTTACAGTTGTTAAAAAAAAAAAAAGAAAAAACTGTTGCCATAGTACAGCTAATTAACATCTTTACTATCCCATTTCCTTCAACGAGCAAAAGTATCTCTGGTCATCTGCGCCATGGAAATATTCCTAGTATTGGCTTATATGTGTTCCTTTATTAGCTTTACAATCTCCATTTAAGGAAAAGCTAGTTGATTCCACGCCAGGACTGGCTGCCTAACATTCAGACAGTATCCACTCTTTCTTACGTTCAAGACATTGCCAATTGAGGAAGGATTATTTATCATGACAAATTTTAAATGGAGAATAAAACATAATTTAACTTGAAAAATGTTTCTGTGCCAGAATCATAAGTGCCTTGCCAGAGGGAAATCAGACTTCCCTTTAAAGTGGTTTTAATTATTCAGTCTATGACGTGGTTTCAATATAATCCAACCCAAATGCTGCCTGACTCTTCTGTGCAGCTCTGAAGAGCAGTCTGAAAGTGCACTGCGCTGTTTGGGAAGAATCCTTTTCCCTTCCCGACCGTGTGGGTTCCATACTCAAGCATCCTGAATCCCCGTGAAGACTGAGTCAGTGAACCGGAGGAGCTTACGTTAACTCAGCTTCCTGTGTATCTTAAACCCTCTTTGTATTCTTTTTTGGAACAAACTTTCAAGGGTCAGATCAACACAGGCTACAACCCCAGGTTCCTGGGCTGCCAAGTCACTCTTCCAGGAAGTCTTCACGATTTCCCCAGAAAGACACAGTCCTACAGTATCTTTTCATATTATCTTGCATAATTATTTTGTTTTTAAATTGAGGTGTAGCTGACTTACAACGTTATATTAATTTCAGGCATACAACACACTAATTTGATAGTTTTATACAACTGATCACCACTATGGGTCTAGTAAACATCTGTCACCATGCAAAGCTGTTATAATGTTACTGACTATATTACTGTGCTATACATTATATCCCTGTGACTCTTTATTTTATGACTGGAAGTTTGTACCTCTTAATCTCCTTCCCCTATTTCTCCTACTCGCCTCCCATTTCCTCTGGCATCCATAAATTTGTTCTTTGTATTGATGTGTCGGTTTCTGTTATGTTTGTTTGTTTGTATTTTAAGTTCCACATTGAAGTGGAATCATGCACCTTTTGTCTTTGTCTTATTTATTTCACTTAGCATAATACCCTCTAGGTCCATTCATGTTGTCACAAATGGCAATATTTCACTCTTCTCATGGCCATGTAGTATTCCATTGTCTGTACATGCATACACACCACATCTTCTTTAACCACGGACATGCTGGTTGCTTCCATATCTCAGGTACAATGTAATGCTGCTGCAGTGGAATGTGTTCTCTCTAGTCCTCTGTTCCCTTGGTGCTCATTTCTGCCAAAAAGCCTTACCTGTTCTTAAAGGTAGAGACCATGTCATTGTTGCTGTTGTTCAGTAGCCCAGTCGTGTCTGACTCTTTGTGACCCCATGGACTGCAGCACGCTAGGCCTCCCTGTCCCTCACCATCTCCCAAAGTTTTCCCAAGTTCATGTCCATTGCATCAGTGATGCCATCCAGCTACCTCGTCCTCTGACGCCCTCTTCTCCTTCTGCCTTCAATCTTTCCCAGTATCAGGGACTTTTCCAATGAGTCAGCTGTTTGCATCAAACGACCAAAATACTGGAGTTTCAGCTTCAGCATTAGTCCTTCTAATGACTATTCAGGGTTGATTTCCCTTCAGATTGACGGGTTAGATCTCCTTGCTGTCCAAGGGACTCTCAGGAGTCTACTCCAGCACCACAGTTCAAAGGCATCAATTCTTCTGCACTCCACCTTCTTTACCATCCAGGTCTCACAACTGTTCATGACACTGGGAAGACCATAGCCTTGACTATATGGACCTTCGTCGGCAGAGTAATGTCTCTGCTTTTCAATACACCATCTAGATTTGCCATAGCTTTCCAGCCAAGAAGCAAACGTCTTCTGATTTCATGGCTGCAGTCACCATCCACAATGATTTTACAGCCCAGGAAGAAGAAATCTGTCAGTATTTCCACTTTTTTCCTTCTATTTGCCATGAAACAATGGGGCCAGATATCATGATCTTAGTTTTTTAATATTCAGTTTTAAGCCGTTCTTTCACTCTCTTCCTTCACCCTCATCCAGAGGCTTTTTAGATCCTCTTCGCTGTCTGCCATGTCATTAATCACCTTCAAATATCCAACTATCAGATTTCATCCATTTTTCAAGAACTATCTCAATACTATCCCTTCCATAATATACTTATATCATCAATCATATATAATTTCTTATTTCTTGTATACCCTCTCTCTGCCGAATCATTTTTCCAAAATTACTGTACTCCCTTTTATAGTATAGTAACTTGAGTATCTCTCTTACTGCTCATTACACTGCAAGTCTGTGAAAACAGGAAGTGCTTTGGATTACCTTGTGTTCTCCATTTTGCTCCCAACCCTCAAGCTTTCCCACTGTCATCCTCAGAATTAGAATGGATTCAATAACCTCAATTAAATCAAGTAGTAATGGTTTTGCCATCCTCACCTACACTTACGATATCCATGTACATTGACTCCAAAGTCAGAAACAACGAACAAAACATGCCTTATCTAGCTTCTTTATCTAAGGAGCAAAAAGAGAATACTTCTATTCAATGAGAACGTCTCTGTGAAAATTTTGAGGGGGTCACATCTCTTACCAAGATCCTTTTGCCAGTGTATCCACACACCTCCCCACTCTGTGTTTCGTATCCATCAGCATCTCGAGTGACTTCTGTATCCCTTTACCATCTGACACACAGAGCCGTGTGGGGTAGACCAGAAGATGAGCGCTTTGCAGTCACTCGGACTCAGTTCACGATTATGTGGCTCAGCTGGAAGATCGTGGCAGGCTGCTCACCGTATCTGAATTCTGGATTTCTTTTCTGTAATGTGAAGATCAATAACAGTCCCACATGTTTACCGTGAAGATTACATGGGAAAATGTGTTTAAGATAATTTGCAATGCTCATTAAAAGTACTAACATATTAACATATTACCAGCATATTAAAAGTACTAACAATATTAAATTAAAGGTACCAAAACAACTAAACAAATATTTATTTGCATGCCCACTGAGGGCTTTGCGCTAATATGCTCTGAGGACCCAAAAATGAACAAGGCTGGCACAGGCCCCATTCTCAAAGAGCTTAGAGTCTAGTGAAGGAGACGGACACTTGAATATGCAAATAGAGGACCCATGACAAGCCCAGTAATTGCGGAAGTAAGCACAGCATGCTTGTAGGGCTCAAACAAGGGGCACCACCGCATCAGAAAAGACTTTTTCACTCTTCTGATATCTTCAAACTGCAGTGAGAACTTAGTGCCTACAAAGGATGGTCATTATTAACACAAAATCTCATGTTCCAGTGCTGAGGGCACAGTACAAGGTGCTGGGTACCAGCTAAGAGAAGCATCATGCCTTCCAGGGCATGCCACAGTCCCAAACCCACAAGCACAGTCATATGGAGAAACAGGAATCAAACCCACACACAAATAGCCATCCATTAGATATGTAATACAAAAGAGCCTCAAGTCAAAAGCACAGTCAATACCCATGTTCTGTATTTGCATATTTTCCTATTCTGGGTAATAAGTCAAAACTCAATGTGAACAGAGACTGCTTAGCAGTTTCTGTAAAGCAGATGCTCTGTTATGCTTATAAGCCTGCTCTCTTCATTGTCTAAAATAGCATGCTAATTTTAAAAGGCAAAATAATGCAAGACACACAGAGTGGTGAGTGGAAAAGTTTCAAGGCTTACAAGTCCAATTTCTCATTACAAGTGGCCCCTGGGGAGTAATGAGAAACCACACTCCGCTCATCAAACAGGAACCTGTGTGGTTATTTTACACTTCACTGTACCTACAGCAGCCTCAGCTGACCAAGAAGCTTCCAGGGGGGGAAACATGAGTTTAGGTAAATGGTGGCTTTACTGTTTAACACAAAGGACAATGGTGACAGAGGGCCTTGAGTTCATCTGTAGGGGGCATGCCCTCTGCTTGAATGGGTTTGGCAAAGAGCTGCAGGAGGGAGGCCCACCATGTCTCCACACCTCCCCAGACAGGCATCACCACACTGCTGCTCTGCTCTGCGCCCAGGAGAGGGGTGAATATGCAGGCCCTGACATGTATCCTACAGCCTGAACGTCCTGGGCGAGTACAACCTACAAGTCTTCCATTTCCTTTCCATTTCTAGTCAGGTCTGCTCATATTGATTTCAAACATTGTCCTTTCTTATAATCAAATTACTTTGCTTGACTATGTCTTCCAGGTAATTGACAATTATACATAAATCACCATAAAATTTCTATAAAGCAGCATCCTCATACCTCTGGTCTACTTCCATTTCTTTTGCCTGGATTAAGTCTTCTGTGTTATCAACTGGAAAAAAAATAATGAAACTAACTACCATGAACTAATGCACACTCCAGCTCCAGCTCTTGCTTAGCAGAGGATGGGATGGAAGGGCCCCCACTAACTGCACTGCAGCCTGTCAGAGAAGAAGAGCTGCTGAAACTGCTAGAAGCCTGATGAAACCTAGGATCTGCTAACTAAGAGCCATGTGATATTGAGCCTTAGTCTTCTCCTCTGAAAAGTGAAAGTAATAAGCTCTCCCTCCAAAGGTGGTTGAAAGGATTGGGTGAAGTTCTGAGCTCACTGTGCCCATTGCAGGGCCTGTATAAATGGTACTTATCGCTATTGTTATTACTCTGATCACCAGGCACTCCATAATAACCTTGGGACATATGTAAACATGAAATGCAACAGAATTCCTCAAGTCTAGGGATCATGGGCCTGAGTGCCCAGCAGACATGTGATATCAGGGAAAACCCTTGGACCAGAAGTCAAACCTATGGTCACTGGACACAGCTCTGCACACTCAGCTGTGTGGGCCACCCACAACCTTCTTCTCTTCCCATTTTCTCATTTGAAAATTGAAGCAGTTGACCTAAATTGTCTGTACTACCCTTGAGAGGCCACTGGCTGTTATTTTTATGAATCCTCTAGATTAAGCAGGCCCCAACCACAGTAGCTGAGAAAACGGAGGTCCGGTTCTGACCCCATACTTTACTTGGGGAGGAAAACACAACTAGATAATGCACAGGAGCTTTGGGGAGAGGACATGGACAGCACATAAGCCCTTTCCCTGCAGAACCGCTAAGCAGAGCACTTGAACTCCTAAACTTCTTCAGACCACATCCTCCAGGGTGATTCTGCAAGATCCCAAGTTCACTTTCTGTTGGAAGGAGCAGGCTACCATCCTGATTGATAAAGAGCCTATCTCTCAGGGCTCGAGCACTTGACAGATTTTATCACGCTAAACTGTTAAAGAGTCTGAGAGCAGTGAGGAGAGAAATCCTTCTACTGATAAGGAATCTGAAATACTGAAAAGTTAAGCGACTTTCTCTTGAGCACCAAGGAAGGCAAACGCCGGGGAACTCTGCAAATTCTCTTTACTCCTCAGACCTTCTAATTAGGTCAGCTGCAAAGGCCCAGTCCACTTGGAAGGCCCCTGCTGTGGATCTCACCCCCGTGGCCACCGCTGTGCTTCCTCCTTAGACCCCACCCCCTCATCTCAGTGCTCCCCCCATGTGACATTTGAAGCTGCCCTCACTCCACCATAAGCATCACTCTCAGCTCCAGCATGCAGCCTCTCCCCTCTCAACAACTTCAGGGTCCAAAGCCCTCCAGCCGCTTTATCCAATCACGAAGTCAGGAGGATTATTTAATGCCATCTCTCTAAACCCTATTACAGAGAACAGGATTTTCCACAGCCCAGACTAGAATTTATACAAAATTAGCCTCCTGGCATCTATCTCTTGACCTTTTATCTCCCTTTCCAGCAAGACCAGCTAAAGAATTTGTGGGGCCTAGTACAAAATTAAAACAAAGAGTCTTTTGTTAAAAAAAAAAAGAAGACGAATTCTAAGACCATTGCAGCAGAGCATTAAGCCAAGCCCCGGGCCTTGTGTCACTGTGGAACGTATCACCTGCACAAGATTGGGGCCCCGCCTCTCAGCATCTGTTCTTCATGAGCTCTGAACATGTTTAGAGATGTGTGCTCTATGTCTTCCTTCACCTGAAACGTTGTCCCTCCCCTACAGCTGCCTCCAGTGCTTGTCGGCCAACCCCTCCATCTCTGACACCACTGACATCCACGTGCCATCACAGCCCCTCAGAGACCAAGGTGCCAGCTAGTTAACTCACTAGATGAACTGTGCCACGTGTCAGCCTGGAGGCTCTAGCCCTCACAGCCCCATGTCAGCCAGGCATGGCCTCTGGAAACCTGGCTGCAATGCGAAGAAGAATCCATCACCGATGGGCCCAGGGGACCCTGTGTGTGTGTGTGTGTGTGTGTGTGTGTGTGCGCGTGTGTGCAGTGTGAATCCCAGCGCTAGTCAAGTGACCTTGCGCGTGGCCCACCTGGAAAGAGGCTTAAGCCTGGAGAAGTTCTCTCAGTTGAGTTTCCTTTCACTAGGAAGACAGACAAAACATCTAATTTATCATTCTCTACAACCAAATGCACATTTGTCAGCTAAGAACAGCTCTGCCAATTAGCAGAGGCCGCAGCATGAATCAATAAACTGCAGCCTAAAAATAAAGCCACACGATCCCTTTGCAGGACTGCTTGACTCAAAACAGACCAAAGTGGAATATTCCTTAATTACCACTGTTTCATAATAGTTTTTTTTTTTTTTTTTACCCTCTTTTCTCAGGCATGTTTGACTCACCAGGGTATTTCTAGGCATTGCAATTCAGCAATTTTAAATCTGTTTCTAATCTCCAGGCAGTATTGTTCATCCTACTAAACAACCCAGGGCCTTGACAGAAAGTAAAAATAAAATAATAAGAAGTGTGTTTGATATTGTCCCAGAGGGCTCTGAGACTATTCTCAGTTCTTTTCATTCTTTTTACTTTATTCTGCTCTGGAAGTTATTTCCAATATTTTATCTTCCAGTTCATTGATTCACTCTTCTGCTTCAGACATTCTGCTATTGATTCCTTCTACAGAAGAGAAAAAGAAAGGGTACAAGAAATTTTTTGAAGGGATTAGAGTTGAAAATTTCCCCAACATGGAAAAGAAAATAGTCGATCAAGTCCAAGAGGCACAAAGAGTCCCATACAGGATAAACCCAAGGAGAAGCATGCCAAGACACATACTAATCAAACTAACAAAGACTAAACACAAAAAAAAGAATATTAAAAGAAGCAAGGGAGAAGCAACAAGTAACATACAAGAGAAACCCCATATGCTTAACAGCTGATCTTTCAGCAGAAACTCTGCAGGCCAGAGGGGAATGGTAGGATATATCTAAAATACTGAAAGGGAAAAATCTACAACCAAGATTACTGTACCCAGCAAGGATCTCATTCAAAACTGATGGAGAAATAAAAAACTTTTCAGACAAGCAAAAGGTAACAGAATTCAGTACCACCAAACCATTTTTACAACAAATGTTAGAAGGGCTTATATAGTCAAGAAATACAAGAGAAGAAAAAAGATCTACAAAATCAATGACAATTAAGAAAATGGCAATAGGAACATATATATCAATAATTACTTTAAATGTAAATGGATTAAATGCTCCAACCAAAAGACAAAGATTGCCTGAATGGATACAAAAACAAGACGCATATATATGCTGTCTACAAGAAACCCACTTCAGACCTAAAGACACACATAGACTGAAACTGAGAGGATGGAAAAATAGATTCCATGCAAATGGAAAGAAAAATAAAGTTGCAGCAGCAATCCTCGTATCAGACAAAATAGACCTTAAAATAAAGATTACAAGAGATAAGGAAGGACACTACAAAATGATCAAGGGATCAACCCAAGAGGAAGACAACAATTGTAAATTCCAGTAGTCATGTATGGATGTGAGAGTTGGACTGTGAAGAAAGCTGAGCACCGAAGAATTGATGCTTTTGAACTGTGGTGTTGGAGAAGACTCTTAAGAATCCCTTGGACTGCAAGGAGATCCAACCAGTCCATTCTAAAGGAGATCAGTCCTGGGATTTCTTTGGAAGGAATGATGCTAAAGCTGAAACTCCAGTACTTTGGCCACCTCATGCAAAGAGTTGACTCATTGGAAAAGATTCTGATGCTGAGAGGGATTGGGGGCAGGAGGAGAAGGGGACGACAGAGGATGAGATGGCTGGATGGCATCACCGACTCAATGGACCTGAGTTTGAGTGAACTCCAGGAGTTGGTGATGGACAGGGAGGCCTGGCGTGCTGCAATTCATGGGGTCACAAAGAGTCGGACACGACTGAGCAACTGAACTGAACTGATGCACCCAACATAGAAACACCTCAGTACATAAGACAAACACTAACAGACATAAAAGGAGAAATTGACAGTAACACAATAGTAGGATACTTTAACACCCCACTCTCACATCAATAGATCCTCAAAACAGAAAATTAATAAGGAGACACAAGTCTTAAATGATACATTAGATGAGATGGATCTCATTGATATCTTCAGGACATTCCATCCAAATGCAGAAGAATATACCTTCTTCTCAAGTGCACGTGGAACATTCTCCAGGATAGACCACATCTTGGGTCACAAATCAAGCCTCAGTAAATTTAAGAAAATTTAAATCATATCAAGCATCTTCTCCAACTACAACACTATGAGACTAGATATCAGTTACAAGAAAAAACTGTAAGAAACACAAACACATGGAGATTAAATAACACATTTCTAAATAACCAACAGGTTACTGAAGGAATCAAAAGGGAAATCAAAAAATTTCTAGAAACAAGTGACAATGAAAATACGACAACTCAACACATATGGCAAGCACCAAAAGCAATCCTAAGAGGGAAGTTTATAGCAATACAATCCTACCTCAGGAAACAAGAAAAACATCAAATAGACACCTAAAACAACTGGAAAAAGAACAACAACAACAAAAAAAAAAAAAATTAGTAGAAAGAAAGAAATCATAAAGAACTGAGTAGAAATAAATGAACAAGAACTGAAAGAAACAATAGTAAAGATTAACAAAACTAAAAGCTGATTCTTTGAGAAGATAAACAAAAATGACAAACTTTTAGCCAGACTCATTAAGAAAAAAAGAGAGAAGAATCAAATCAACAAAATTATAAATGAAAGAGGTTACAAGAGACAATGCAGAAATACAAAGGATTATAAGAGACTATTATGAACTCTATGGCAATAGGATGGATTACCTGGAAAAAATGGACAGGTTCTTAGAAAAGTTCAATCTTCCAAGACTGAACTACGAAGAAACAGAAATGATGAACAACCGAATTACAAGCACTGAAATTGAAGCTGTCATAAAACATCTCCCAAAAAACAAAAGCCCAGGACCAGACGGCTTCACAGGAGAATTCTATCAAACATTTAGAGAAGAACTAATGCCTGTCCTGAGATGGGAATACCAGACCACCTGACCTGCCTCTTGAGAAACCTATATGCAGGTCAGGAAGCAACACTTAGAACTGGACATGGAACAACAGACTGGTTCCAAATAGGGAAAGGAGTACGTCAAGGCTGTATATTGTCACCCTGCTTATTTAACTTCTATGCAGAGTACATCATGAGAAACGCTGGGCTGGAAGAAGCACAAGCTGGAATCAAGACTGCCGGGAGAAATATCAATAACCTCAGATATGCAGATGACACCAGCCTTCTGGCAGAAAGTGAAGAGGAACTAAAAAGCCTCTTGATGAAAGTGAAAGAGCAGAGTGAAAATGTTGGCTTAAAGCTCAACATTCAGAAAACGAAGATCATGGCATCTGGTCCCATCACTTCATGGGAAATAGATGGGGAAACAGTGGGAACAGTGTCAGACTTTATTTTTGGGGGCTCCAAAATCACTACAGATGGTGACTGCAGCCAGAAAATTAAAAGACGCTTACTCCTTGGAAGGAAAGTTATGACCAACCTAGATAGCATATTGAAAAGCAGAGACATTACTTTGCCAACAAAAGTCCATCTAGTCAAGACTATGGTTTTTCCTGTGGTTGTGTATGGATGTGAGAGTTGGACTGTGAAGAAGGCTGAATGCTGAAGAATTGATGCTTTTGAAGTGTGGTGTTGGAGAAGACTCTTGAGAGTCCCTTGGACTGCAAGGAGATCCAACCAGTCCATTCTGAAGGAGATCAGTCCTGGGTGTTCTTTGGAAGGAATGATGCTAAAGCTGAAACTCCAGTACTTTGGCCACCTCATGTGAAGAGTTGACTCATTGGAAAAGACTCTGATGCTGGGAGGGATTGGGGGCAAGAGGAGAAGGGGACAAAAGAGGATGAGATGGCTGGATGGCATCACCAACTCAAAGCACGTGAGTTTGAGTGAACTCTGGGAGTTGGTGATGGACAGGGAGGGCCAGCGTGCTGCAATTCATGGGGCTGCAAAGAGTCGGACACAACTGAGCGACTGAACTGAACTGAACTGAATGCCTATCCTTCTAAAATTCTTTCGAAAAACTGCAGAGGAAGGAACACTTCCAAGCTCATTCTACGAGGCCACCATCACCCTGATAACAAATCCAAAGACAACACAAAAAAGAAAACCACAGGCCAATATCACTGATGAAATAAGAAAAATCCTCAACAGAATTTTAGCAAAAATCCTCAACAGAATTTTAGCAAACAGAATTCAGCAAAAAGCTCATGATCAAGTTGAGTTTATTCCAGGGATGCACAGATTCTTCGATATATGCAAATCAATCAATGTGATATACCATATTAACAAATTGAAAGATAAAAACCATATGATCATCTCAGTAGATGCAGGAAAACCCTTTGACAAAATATAGCACTTATTTATGATTAAAACTTGTCAAAAAAATGGGCATAGAAGGAACCTACCTCAACATAGTAAAGGCCATATATGATAAACCTACAGGAAACATTATTCCCAATGCTGAAAAACTGAAAGCATTCCCCCTAAGATCAGGAACAAGACAAGGGTGTCCACTTTTGCCACTGTTATTCAACATAGTTCTGGAAAGCCTAGCAACAGCAATCAGAGAAGAAAAAGAAATAAAGGGAATCCAGAAGAGAAAAGAAGTAGTAAAGCTCTCATCATTCACAGATGACATGATAACTGTACATAGAAAACCCTGAAAATAGTATCAGAAAATTACTAGAGCTAATCAGTGAATTTAGCAAAGTTGCAGGATACAAAATCAATACATAGAAATCACTTGCATTTCTATATACTAACAATGAAAAATCAGAAAGAGAAATTAAGGAATCAATCCCATTCACCACTGCAACAAAAGGAATTAAATATCTAGGAATAAACTTACCTAAGGAGACAAAAGAACTATACACAGAAAATTATAAGACATTGATGAAAGAAATCAAAAATAATATAAACAGATTGGAGAAATATTCTGTGTTCCTGGGTAGGAAGAATCAATACTGTGAAAATGACTATACTACCAAATGCAATCTACAGATTCAATGTGATCCATATCAAATTACCAATGGCATTTTTCACAGAACTAGAACAAAAAAATTCACATTCATATGGAAACACAAAAGACTCCATATAACCAAGCAGTCTTGAGAAAGAAGAATGGAGCTGGAGGAATCAACATTCCTCACTTCAGATTATACTACAAAGCTACAGTCATCAAGACAGTATGTTACTGGCACAAAAACAGAAATATAGACCAATGGAACAAGATAGAAAGCCCAGAAATAAACCCATGCACCTATGGGTACCTTATTTTTGACAAAGGAGGCAAAAATATACAATGGGACAAAGACAGCCTCTTCAATAAATGGTGCTGGGAAAACCAGACAGCTACATGTAAAAGAATGAAATTAGAACACTTCCTAACACCATGCTGCTGCTGCTAAGTCGCTTCAGTCGTGTCCGACTCTGTGTAACCCCATAGATGGCAGCCCACTTAGGCTCCTCTATCCCTGGGATTCTCCTAACACCATACACAAAGATAAACTCAAAATGGATTAAAGACCTAAATGTAAGACCAGAAACTATAAAACTCTTAGAGAAAAACTAAGGCAGAACACTCGATGACATAAATCAGAGTAAGATCTTCTATGACCCACCTCCTAGAGTAATGGAAATAAAAACAAAAGTAAACAAGTGGGACCTGACTAAACTTAAGAGCTTTTGCACAGCAAAGGAAACTATAAGCAAGGTGAAAAGACAACCCTCAGAATGGAAGAAAATAATAGCAAATGAAACAACTGACAAAGGATTAATTTCAAAAGTATACAAGCAGCTCGTATAACTCAAGGCCAGAAAAACAAACGACCTAATCAAAAAGTGGGAAAAAGACCTAAACAGACATTTCTCCAAAGAAGACATACAGATGGCTAACAAACACATGAAAAGATGCTCAACATAACTCATTATTAGAGAAATGCAAATCAAAACCACAATGAGATATCACCTCACACCAGTCAGAATGGCCATCATCAAAAAGTCTACAAGCAATAAATGCTGGAGAGGGTGTGGAGAAAAGGGAACACTCTTGCACTGTTGGTGGGAATGTAAATTGACACTGCCACTGTGGAAGATGGTATGGAGATTCCTTAAAAAACTAGTAATAAAACCACCATATGACCTAGAAATCCCACTCCTAGGCATAAATCCTCAGAAAACCAGGGTTGAAAAAGACACATGTATCCCATTGTTCATTGGAGCACTATTTACAATAGCTAGAACATGGAAGCAACCTAGGTGCCCATTGACAGATGAATGGATAAAGAAGTAGTGGTACATATATACAATGGAATATTCAGTTCAGTTCAGTTCAGTCGCTCAGTCGTGTCCAACTCTTTGCGACCCCATGAATTGTAGCATGACAGCCCTCCCTATCCATCACCAACTCCCAGAGTTCACTTAAACTCACGTCTTTCGAGTTGGTGATGCCATCCAGCCATCTCATCCTCTGTCGTCCCCTTCTCCTCCTGCCCTCAATCCCTCCCAGCATCAGAGTCTTTTCCAATGAGTCAACTCTTCGCGTGAGGTGGCCAAAGTCCTGGAGTTTCAGCTTTAGCATCATTCCTTCCAAAGAACACCCAGGGCTGATCTCCTTCAGAATGGACTGGTTGGATCTCCGTGCAGTCCAAGGACTCTCAAGAGTCTTCTCCAACACCACAGTTCAAAAGCATCAATTCTTCGGCATTCAGCCTTCTTCACAGTCCAACTCTCACATCTATACATGACCACAGGAAAAACCATAGCCTTGGCTAGATGGACTTTTGTTGGCAAAGTAATGTCTCTGCTTTTCAATATGCTATCTAGGTTGGTCATAACTTTCCTTCCAAGGAGTAAGCGTCTTTTAATTTCATGGCTGCAGTCACCATCTGCAGTGATTCTGGAGCCCCAAAAAATAAAGTCTGACACTGCTTCCACTGTTTCCCATCTTTTTCCCATGAAGTGATGGGACCAGATGCCATGATCTTCGTTTTCTGAATGTTGAGCTTTAAGCCAGCATTTTCACTCTGCTCTTTCACTTTCATCAAGAGGCTTTTTAGTTCCTCTTCACTTTCTGCCAGAAGGCTGGTGTCATCTGCATATCTGAGGTTATTGATATTTCTCCCGGCAGTCTTGATTCCAGCTTGTGCTTCTTCCAGCCCAGCGTTTCTCATGATGTACTCTGCATAGAAGTTAAATAAGCAGGGTGACAATATACAGCCTTGACATACGCCTTTTCCTATTTGGAACCTCAGCCATAAAAAGGAATGCATTTGAGTCAGTTCTGATGAGGTAGATGTACAGAGTGAAGTGAATCAGAAAGAGAAAGATAAGTATCGTATTCCAACGCACATATACAGAATCTAGAAAAATGGTACTGAAGAATTTATTTACAGGGCAGCAATGGAGAAACAGATATAGAGAACAGACTTACGGACATGGGGAAAGGGGAGGAGAGGGTGAGATGCATGGAAAGAGTAACATGGAAATTTACATCACCATATGTAAAATAGATAGCCAATGGGAATTTGCTGTATGGCTCAGGAAACTCAAACAGAGGCTCTGTATCAACCTAGAGGGGTGGGATGGGGAGGGAGAAGGGAGAGAGGTTCAAAAGGGAGGGGATATATGTGCTGATTCATGTGGAGGTTTGACAGAAAACAACAGAATTCTGTAAAGCAATTATCCTTCAATAAAAAAATAAATTAAAAAAAAAGAAGAAGAAGAAATGGGCTTTCTAGGTGGCACTAGTGGTAAAGAATCCACCTGCCAATGCCAGGGACAAAAGACATGTGAGTTTAATCCCTGGGTTGGGAAGATCCCCTGGAGGAGGGCATGGCAGCTCGCTCCAATATTCTTGCCTGGAGAATCCATGGACAGAGGAGCCTGGTGGGCTACAGTCTAGGGGGGCGGGTCACAAAAAGTCAGACACAACTTAAGAGACTTAACATGCATATTTTAATAAGTACTGTCTATCACCGCTCACATCATCCAATATGACCAGCATTTTGAACTGCCAGCATTATTCAGAAAAGTCAGGTGTTTTTCAAGTGTCATCAAATTCAAGTACATTTTGCTTTATGTTACATTCTGAAATACTGAACATCAACTGAGTTTCAGAAATTTAAACTAGAGAAATTCACTAAGGGAATCGTTTCAGAATTCTTTTGTAAAATAAACCACCGCTTTCACTATGAATAATCATCGCATAATCTATATTTTCATTCAGATATTTTACATATTCTGGCAGCAGGCAGCATATACTGTGCTTGGTCAAAGCATCATTGCCCATGCTGCATCATCTGAGACAGAGAGCTAAAATTTGAAGCACTGCATTCTATTTATTCAACTTATGAAAACTTGTTACTAACACTTCAGTGCAGAGGCCAAGTTCTCAATATGAAATGAATCAACTACAGTGAATACAGTGCAGCAAGAATAGGACAAGACTTATGTAACTACAGCATCTGTTCCACACGTCTTTCTGGTAAAGAAAGACATCTGGACACATGTGCCCGAAAACTCTCAGTTATTACATAAAACTTGAAATAAAAATGTAAGATACGTGCAATTCTCTAGTTCTCAGTCAGGAGTAAATCAGAAAAGGGATGTGAGCCTTACAGTAAAAAGAACACAAAGTTTAGGGGTTAGGAGTCCTGGGTTTTTTCTGATTTGGAACAATGAAAAATAAATCAGTTTCTCGGTCAATAAAATGAAGCTTTCAACTTGACTATCTCCAAAGTTCCTTTAAACTCTAAATTTCTTTGATAGAATTTCTGCTTTAAAACAGGATTGGAGAAGCAGCTCTAGTACAAGCTCTGCAACTCGTTACACAGAGAACACCAAGATTTAAACATAGAAGTTTCACCCTTGTTGTAAAAGTCTCATTCACAAAGCTGTTCAGCAAAGGTATTAAGAAAACAACCAATTAATATAATTTTCACACTTTTATTTACCCTCTGCCTACTTAGAAAAGCAATAAAAGGGGGTACATGTCCACTAACCTGAAAAAAATGCCATCTTCCCTATTATATTTGAAAGTTTTCAGTAGTTAAACAAGTTTCATGTTTTATTAAACATTATTTTCTGTTTTATTTGAAAATATGTCTGGGGAAAATAGATGTTTGTGATGACAACTCAGAAATTTTTATTTGTCAGACTCTGTCACACCTCAGTCCCTCTTATCTAATTCCTATTCTGCCCCTTTCCTTGACTTCATCTATAAAAATCATTCAATAATCTATATTATCATGGTGTTTATATTCAGAATGCCTCATATGATTCTATGTCCCCAGGATTATATTTTTTATAATGGCAATACTTCTCATTTTTCTTTGTATATAATTTTCTTTGGACCAAATTATTTTTCCTTTGTGTAAAAATGCTTTAAGCATAGATTTCTATATCTTGAAAAAACACTTTTATTTAATTGACTAGTTCTACAGTTGCTAAAGCAATCCCCACATAGTCAAACTTGATGGAAGAAAATATGTATTTTTTTTATGGAGGAAGGCACATCAAAGTAGATTTCTAAAGCTCTGGGATTGCAATTTTTTTAATTTCCTGCTTTTCCTAAAAATTAAATGTACTTTAACTGATTTTATTTGCCCATAATATCATTCCAAAGGTTCTACTATGTAGTTTCATTTCATTTTTCAGATCCAAAGACAAACATTTCCTTTGTGTTTATTCTAGTTCCTTATTTGATAGACTCACAAGGACTCTATTGTTCAAATTTGCATGTTGCATAAAAGTACATATTTGAGTAAATTATACTTACAAAGCTCAGAATCTACTGACATCTGTCATTAACTACTATACTAATTATAGATT
Source organism: Bos indicus (assembly GCF_029378745.1). Lineage (NCBI taxonomy): Eukaryota > Metazoa > Chordata > Mammalia > Artiodactyla > Bovidae > Bos > Bos indicus. The sequence goes on along the minus strand of NC_091775.1, from coordinate 13,507,094 downwards.
ATAAAAAGGTTACAGGGAAGACACAGGGCTGTCTCTAAGGAAGGTTTGTGATGTGAAAACTTATGCAATATAATCCTTCTCCCTAAATTCCACAATTTTTACAAAAGTAGACATTGGCTAAAAGAACGTAAAGGGTAGTTTTTATTTTCAATGAGTCTTATTAGAAAGGGAATACGTTCATGAATCGTTGAAATACTGACTGACCACCTACTTCCCCAGTCTCAGGGCCCCATCCACACATGCAGATGAAGCCTGGGTGAGAAGATGGGATTCCTTTGGTCAAGGAAGGAGAGGCATGCAAGCTGACCCTGAGTTCTCTACCCTTTGAAGTTCCCTCCCCGCCATGGAAGGAGTCATTTCTTCTCAGACTGACGTTTCCTCTGAGCTGCTACCCAGTCAGCTGCTTCCCTGAGTCCCTGGACACCACAGAGACAGCCAATAGAGGAACAGAGGTCTTCATCACCATTTGCCACTGCCCTGGGGACAGATTTGTTTTGTTTCCAGAGTGTCAGCATGTTTTGCAGTAGTGATCTGCACAAGGGCCATTTTAATCTCTGCAATTAAATAAAAAATTAAACAAAGCACAGGAAATATGGCCCAGGTGTGTTTGTTCCTCCCATCTAGAGCAGAAAATTCACACACTTCACAGGAAATCCCTAGCTTGTATAAAGAATAAGGGTAGTGAGGTGAATTGTTTAGATGATGAGAAACCAGATGGGCCTCAGCTCTGCAACCATGTCCAGCACGCCCAGTATGTCTCCGGCACTTCTCACTTAAAGAAGCAAATGATGGTGTTTCCATCTGTGACAACAAGGAAATACTGGAGTTCCAGCTTCCTTGCTATTTCATTGCATTTAACTTTGTGAAAAAATAAATGCATTATATATTATATATACATACAAAAGAAAAGATCTTCTCACTACCAGACACATAGAAATGTGAGGGGAAAAAAATATTTTTATAACAAATAACCCCATTTAAATGCAGAGTTGAGCTCACGAAAGGTAAGAGAAACCCCCAAGGAAAAACAGAAGGGATTCCAAACCAGAGCAGGGCTGTAAACTAGAATGAAATGTATAGCTGAGCTTAGCATTTGCTAATCTCCTTTATCTAGAAGACCAGCTCTTAGGAGTCCTTTGAAGGCCAGAAAGAGAGACTCCAGTCTGTATTAGGTAGGAAGATAAGTCAAAGACCCTCAACATGCTGCATCTTCAGTGAGAGAGCAGGCAGGAAAGCCCAGTTAGCCGAAAAGACTGAGGACAAGACTGAGCAAGACTGCTGGATTCAGCCCACTACCAGGTGTGTGCTTTGCTGGATTTAGCATTTAAACTTACCCTATCTGTGTGGTCCAGGAACATCCCCCCACTCCCACCCCAAACCCCAAGTCAAAAACTAACAAAGCTGTCCTGAGTTGGAAGGGCCTGGGCCCCCTGACAGAGCCAATGCAAATCCTCTTTAAAGGGGTGTACCCTCAACTCCCAGCAGAGGCTTCCACAGATAATGTGAATGTACAATAAACCTAACAGATGCATCCCAGTCCAAATGAAAAAATAAATGCATTATATTTTCCAGGAAAAGAACATCACTTTCCTAGCTAAGTTAATGTTGCTCTAAATATAGCAGGGAAAAACAATAAACTTCTTACTGGTCCCTGGAGCCTAATTGGTGAGGACAGAATGAGACTAATGGCTACATGCTCAGGAGAGAACGGAAACCAAGCAGGGCTGCTGTCGCTGTGCAATATGAACTGGAGATCAGGGTCCTGAGAGCATTTCTGATTTCCTGGGAGGCCAAGAGAACAGATTCAGAACAGCCGCCACGTGGAAACAGTAACGATCGCACATTAGTGACTGAGCTTTATAGGCTGGCAGAACCATGATTGTAACAAAGGCATCTTTAGCATCAATTATTTGAATGAATGCAGACAAAACTGAAGGCTAGTTTTAAGTGCTATTTAAGTGCATTCTGTCCTGGGAACAGTGTCCAATGCTCTGTTGACTTGCTTCTAATATATGTTGTCACTATGTTTCTGGCTCACACAGGGGAGAAGCCAAAATTAGACTGTGTCTAAATTGGCAGCAAACCAGAGCCGACAAGACCAGGAAGTGAGGCAGGGCTCGGTGGCAGACACGGGGCTACACACTAGGACACTGACCTTGAGTGCATGACGACAGATCCTGGCTCTGCCAGGATGCAACATGGGAAGGCAGTGCAGGCAGAGGGGGTCGGGTGCCAGGCTAGCGGCAGATCCAGAGTTGAAAGAAAGCAGGAGCAGACTCCAGTCATCCTGACCAGGGCACGGGTGGAATGAGCAGAAATCCACTCAGAAACCAAGGGGATCTGGGAGAGGCAATGCAATGCAATGAAATGAAATGAAATCCCTCATGAAATGCAAATCATGAATATGTGCTCACCCCAGAAAAAGGGCCTCATCTCTTATTTGGTGATACAATCAGGACTGTGGCTAAGAGACTAGCAGTCTGGGGAGTTTCTTAGAGCAAGATACTACGTATGAACGACAAAGAATTCAGATGTTTTCTAAATTTTTAGTAAAAATTTTGTATCTTTGTAGATAAGAACTTGAATAAAATGTCTTTAAATTCTTTAATGAAAGAATATAGAGCTAAAACAATTGCTTAAAAAATGCTTCTGTGAAAGTCTAAATAGGCTATGTCTGGCATATTCACCTCGCCCGAGACTGGCTTTGACAGATTGTTCCAATTCACTTTTTGTTTCACTTGTCTTTTTGAATTAGCAAACAGGAATAAGCATTTTTATACAGTACTAAGTATCACTGTGAATGTTTTTATAACTTATTATCTAACCATTTAATTTTCAGTTTAAAGGAAATAAACACGTTCTAATTGAGTTTTTCTAAGTATCAGATGAACACAGCTAGAAATAACTGCTGAATATGATTATAAAATTTGGTTTGAAAAGAAATATACCTCTGTGGGCAGGTAGAAAATAAAAGTCTGTACTTCCATAGAAGTTCTTCACAGCAGTAAGTGTAGTAACCATTGCATATGCTCTCAAAGCAGGTTTTGTGGATATGTCAGAAAATCTCCTCTATGGGAATGAAAACACTGCCACAAACTGTCCACTCCTGGGTACATTTCTCTGAAGAACTCACCAGTGCCCAGTAGTCAAGACGCTAGGCATTTCTTTTGCATCTAGAATATGCTAAGAAGTGTTACCCTATGAATGAACACCAACAACTATGTAAGTAGGATGTACTGCAAATTGTAGGCTTATTTCTTTTTTTTTTTTAATTTTATTTTATTTTTAAACTCTACAACACAGGTATACCTGTGGCAGATTCATTTTGATATTTGGCAAAACTAATACAATGTAGGCTTATTTCTTAAACTACCACCACCACCACCACCACCACCAATCAGTATCCACTATTTCATTATTTTATTCCTATAAAGTTCATTTTGAATTTTAACCATACAAAAATATTAAATATTAACTGACTGTACGCATTTGAACTTGTGTGACTTTGGACTTAGTTTGGCTGAAATAGAAATAGAGTAAATGCAGATCGAAGTTAATCAGAAAAAAAAAAAAAATAGCCTTTCAAAGGCAATGGCGATGCAGAGCTGCACCACCAGAAGCCCCAGGATCCTGGTACCCGCCTTGACCTGACACCACTGAATCAGTCACACCCCTTAGGCACCAAGAGCTGCACTGCTCCAACCCATTAATTGTCCTGACCTACACTTTTCCAGAGAAATCACAAATGCTATGGGATCTACCACAAGCGTCCACACCTGTTCTGGAATCCTTCCAGGACTGTCCTCTAACTCCCCACTCTGTTACTCTGTTCCACTGGCTTTTTTGTTCCCCAGCCCCTGTTGATATCCAGTTTTCACTCTAGAGGAAGATGCTCCAGTTTTGTTGGGTTAAACAATCTTTGAAACTGCCGCTCATTCAGAGTGTTACTTTCAGAAACTTCCTGCCTGCTTCCTGCACCCAAACCACGAGAAAGAGGAGTCATTCCTGAATCCCCGGCTCGGTGCCTGGAGAGTCTCAAATGTTCTAAGCTGGGGAAGGAACTGCATAGCTAGAAGCCAGTGAAAATGACTGCCTTAAGCAAACGACCTGGATGGTTCCCAACTAATCCAAACCTCACCCTTTATTTCCTGCAACATTGCTACATCTATTCAGCTTCTGACTTTCTGAAGTCTGTCTGCCTTTTCTACTCCCACACTTACCGTTTAGGCTTGACATATTCATTTCCCTGGGTTTAAACCTCAAAATCATAAAATACACATAAAGATAACCTTCTACATCATTAGGCTCCTAATTACTTTAAGAAACACTCCATCAACCACAGCCTGCTCTTCTTTCCTACTCTTTTATTTAGCATTCCTCCACCCCGCCTCCATTTCTCTCCCCCCATCACCCTACTCCTCCCCCGCCCCCGACACACACATTTACATCAGACATAGGACAGGGACACTGGCAATCTCACCACCCTCTAATTCACCAGTCCTCATCTGCAGCGCTGTGCTGTTTAGATTTTAACAGGTGTTTTAACAAACTGGAGAATAATGGGAAGTCCCAAAACTACCCTGTGAGGACCAGTCGAAAGAACTAGAAAGATTTAACTAGAAAATAGGCCTCTTTAGATCTTTCCCTTGTTATAAGTCTTTAGTAATTTGACTGCTCCAGATTGATTTTAATAGTTCTTGATAATTTGATAGCAAGTGTTTGCTGTGGTAGCCAACTTACTGGCATTCAGTTCCCTTTTTTAAAAGGGATATTTTAACTTTAAGCTATACATTTTCTAAAACTAGGAAAATGAATAACTGGGGGAAAAAAGTTGACTACTACACTGAAGATTTCATGGAGCTACGGCTTCCAATCATCTGATCATTTCAGATGGGCTGACAATGTTAGATAGAACCTCTTTATCAGCAATGCATCGCACCCCACAGCACTAATTTCCATAGACGACAAAACCTCTCTTTGCATAGATATGTATGTAAAAACAGAACATTCAGTACAGAGGCCAGAGTGCCATCGAAGGTAATTACAGGGAGAGTAAAGTTCTTTTATGCCAGCAAAAACACTGGGTGTTTCAGGGAATTTCAGAACCTGATTTCAAAAGGATCATACAGGGAGGAACTAAAATTTAGCATGGTGGACTCCTCTACAGCATATATTTGTAAGTATGAGATTCTGTAAAATAGTTGAATACAATGATGTTTGCTTGATATAAATGACTGCTGGATGTTTATTTCAACAGCAGAAGTGTTAGCAGTTTCCTTCTACAAAAACAAACTAGTAAACACACAGTTGCGTGGCCTAGGTTTTGAATACTTAAAACTTAAAGTGACATGTGTATAAGTGAAGCTTCTAACAAGCAACAAAGGAAATATTACAGTTTTAGAGTATGGTCTTTAATTTTATGTGTTTTTTGAGTGATTGTGTGTATATGTTTAGATAAGAATATAAAGTCAGGTATTTCAAAATTGTTTGTTTCAAAAATCATGCATTACTAAATGATTAGTTCCATCACATAATAAGCTGTACTGATTTCAGGTGTAGCTTGTTAGTTTCTATGAAGCATTAACTTGATTTTATGAAATTTCTTCATTCTTTAATGTTATGCCTAAGCACAACTACACATATTACTTTTTTTTTTAAAGGCAATAATTTTGTGTGCAAAATTTTTTTACAAACAAAATCTCACTAAGATAAAATTTTTTCTAAATCTTATATGACATGTTACACTGTAAAATAAATGCATTTAAATGCCAACACAACTTATGAACAGAAAGACTATCAGGATAATAAAAATGTTTTTAAATATGTTAAAGCCTCCCTTTAAGAAAATGTATTTATTTTCCTATTAGTTTGAGAAATTCCATTTAAATATTAGAGGAAGTTGAATCTATTCCTGGCTATATTATATATCTGACTCTATTAATAATAATGCATTTAAAACCAGTCTACAAATTCAATCTCATAGATAAAAAAATTGTCTTTCTTTAAAATAATCAGGAAAGAAGTTGAAGTCAAAATCAAATGGAAACCTAAACTTGTTCTAAATATTCTAGGCTTAGATAGTAAAAGGGCATACTAGTTTTACGTAGAGGATATTAAATAATAGGTAAATTAACACACAATATTAAGCAAGAAAAAAATTTTTAATAAAGCAATGGAAAACACAAATTAAAAGTATAGGAATTTTTATAATATCAATGCATGAAACTAAAAAAAAAAAAACCTAAATAAAGAGTTAATAAATTAAAAATGGGGATAATCATAATCCAGTAGTTACAAAGTGGAAAAAATATTTGCTTAAAATGTAAGGCAGGGTATTTATAGAAATCTTTGCCAAATATGTGTTCTCCATAAAGCACGTGATAATTTTTTGTTTGTTTTTATTATTATTTTATCTTTAGGTCAATGGAATTTTTCCACATATCTTACCACCAGTATGAGAAAAAAATGATTATTGTTGATGTGAAGCTTGGTGAGTTTCTCCAATTTAAATCAATTCTATACCTTCTCAGTTTAAGTCACTCTTTCACAGGAAACTCTTTTTCTTGTCAAAATAGAATTGTAGTTCTAGGGAATAGTTGAGGCTCATTTCTATTTTTACCAGTAAATGACCATGTGTGCTCTGATTTAAAGGGTCTAATTTCACCAAAAATGTTCTTAATTGGATTTAACTATAAGCAAGACAAATATGATTTATCAACAGGATATTTTAATCAAATTCTAACTGTCAAGAACTATACTTTAAATTTTCTTTAGAATTTACTCCTTTGGGGAACAAAAATATTTCTTAAAAGTTTGCAATTGTAAATAGGAAAGTGTTTCACTCTGTCACTCTATGTATTGGTAACTCTAGACGTGGATGCGCTACTTAATGATAGATATTGTTGAACACAGGACTGCAGACATTTCTCTTTAAAACCACTAGTTATTTTGGAAGTTCTTTGTCCTCACACTGTGAATTGTATTTTCTTCGTTTTGTCAGATGAAGTTCCAAAGTCTGCCTTTTCTATTCTCCTTTTAGAAAAAGGTATGAGAATTATAATTTCTAAAGTTTACCTGCACTCCATCTTCCAGAATTTGTTTGAAATACTTTGTTTTCCGTATCCTTGTTTAATCTCCCTTTCCCTTCATGTTTAAGCCTTATACATTCCTTTACTATAATTTTAGTAGTGTTGGTTGGAAGGAGTAATAAACTCAGAAGTTCACTCTGTTCTAGTACTAGAATCTGGGTTAAATATCTGTGCATCTATCTCTTGGTTTCAACGTCAAAGGCATCACAAGGACATGGGGAGTGTTCTGTGATGCTCCAGCAAAGTGGAGGTGCATATTGACACTGAATCCAGCAGCAATGGAAAGGGGGAACATAGGCATGCAAGGGACATGCAGTCCCAGGCATCTTACAAGATGAACAGTGTGATTCCAGGCACCAGGACAGTAACCAACAAGTTCCATCTCTTAATAGACTAGAAAACCAGAAAATGTCACCAAACACAGCTTTAGTGATCGAATTTTTCTATGTAAAATACATCTTCTACATAACTCTGTCACTAAATATTTACAAAGGAGGATTACAGGGAATGTATGCTGACACCCTGAAACACGAATAAGATTAACTAGAACAATTTAGGAAGTCTGAGCTGAACTTTACAAAGAGGAAGGAAGGCAGTCTGATAATGCATGCCTCCTGCGCATGCAGAAGACTTAGGAAATACTTTCTGAGGGGCAGGGTATAAGAAGCCGAAGGAGGATCAATCAGATTAACTGGAACAGAAAGATTATGCACACGTGCTTTTTTTTCTAATATTTGCAGTTCCATTTTAGAGAAAAGGAAATTAGGCAACTGAGAGTTTAGTTAATACACCTAAGTTCACACAGCTAGTAAGAGCCTGAACTCAAGCACATGTCTGTCTGGCTTCAGAGCCCAGGATTACTTTAATACACCCTGCCACCTCTCAGGAGCTGCAGGAGCCCCCTAAACGCCAGTGCACCTGGAAATTAACCTTTGCTGTGCTTCTGTCCTTGTGGGTGTTGCACACTAGAACTGCCTTGCTTTTGTCAAACAGGTCCATGAAATTTTTAAAATAGGATGACCTATCAACAGACATGAACTTTAGAAACACAGATCACCAATGTATGCACGTAGAGCCAGTAGATCAAGCAAGGCGACAATGAGGTATAAAAACTCTGAGTAAAGTAGAGCTGGGAGCATAAGTCCAGGCCAGTGGAAGGCAGAGATGACCCGCAACACTGACAGGAAAGGCATACGAAGGAAAGAAGTCCTCCACCATCCTCCCACTTACAAGACAGGCAGAGAGTCATCAGGGAATCTGTGTCTTAGAGGCCATGGCAGAGATGGAGAATCTTGAAACCTGGACAACATGAACATAGTTGAGGGTCTGATTTACACACAGGATCAGTTAAGTACAGCCAGTCACTGCAATGTTTTCTCAGCCTCCATTATTTCAGTGTTAATCATCTTCAGTCAGATTTGTTCTTCTAGAAAAAGACTTATTTTCATCACACTATTATTTAAAGTCCTCAGTGAGTTATTCCTACCAACAGAGTAGAGCCCAGCACTGAAGGCCATCCAGAATCTACCTGCATGAGCAAACACATCCCTATAATAAAGTCTCCCTTTGCTTTAATTTGCATGTATCTATATTTGCACTCAAGAGTCCTAATTTTGTCCCAACCTACAGAGATATTTAACAGTCTGTCCCTTGGTCCCCCTCACAGCAGAAACTCATACAGATAGTGGAGTCCATCAGATCACAGCATCCACAAGCTCTCACCCAAACCTGCAAATACTCTTAGATTTGCTCCTGCTTTCCCCACCCCTCCCAGTTACAAGGAGAGAGTAACTTCCTCCTGTGCTTCCATCAAGACGTCTCAAAGTCCAGGCTCCCCCATTCTGAATCCCTCCTCCTCCTCCTCATTTTCCAGAAACCTGAAATTCTACTGATTTTCTTTCTCCTATGTCTTCATCTTCGGCCAGCCTCAGGCTGAACCACTCCCAGTGTTGCCTTTGTGAATGATGTCCCCAGAGATGTGCGGGTCAGGATGGCCACACAGCGTAGCCCTGCCTCTCCATCTCCAGTATGCCTTTCTATCTACAGCTCTTAGAAGGAAGGAAGGAAAGAAGGAGGGAAAGAAAGTGCAAATAGTCTATATAAGCAGGCCTGTGTGTCCAGGTCTCCATTTCCTCTTATTTTCTTCCTTCTTCCTGCCCTTGCCACTCCACTGAAACCACACTCACTGGGGTTATAGATGACCTTCTTGCTTCTGATGCACAGTTTCAGTCCTTTGTTCTCTGAATTTCTACCCATCTATCTCTAAGAGTTAGCCATTTTTCCCTTTTGATAGTTCATACCTTGGTTTCTGTGACACTTTATTATTCTGATTTTCCTCCTGTAAGCCTCTCTTTATCAGTCTCCTTCTGAAATATGTGTGTTCATTCATCTGTCTGGAGCCACCTGCTTTTCTCAGGTTACACTGTCTCCTGGACCATCTCCCCTTTACTTTTGGCTTCTCCTATGTGTTCTTTGAAAACTGCCCATGTTTACTTTGAGGTTGAATCTCTTACCTGACCTTTTTTCCTTTCTTTCTCCCACCAGGAAGAGCCAATACATCAACATGTTTGGGAGGAGGAATTACCATAACATGTTGATGTATCCCTTCCCACTATTTCTGAGGCCACCTTCCTCATCTAAGCCTGTACTGTCCCTCCCCTGGACTCTTGCGGTCACCTCCTAACCGGTGTCCCCAGTTCCACCCTGGCCAGCCTACAATCCATTCTTTCACAAAACCAATTTCAAATGTTAACACGCCTATTCCATATTTTCAAACTTTCACTGACTTCCAGCTTCTTACTATGAAACTGATGGTATGGAAGGCCTACGGTGCTTGGCTTCTCCCTCCCTAATAACTTCATCTCCTACCACACTCCTACTGCAGTGAACACTTCAGAACCTCTTTGAGCTCTCTCCCTGCCACACTGTGGACTCACACAGTGACCACATCCTTTCATTTCCTCAGCGAGGATTTGACCCACTGCCTCCTGACCTGGATCCAAGCTGCATCTCTCCTTCACTCAGCAGTCCCTGCTCATCCCCTAGGTTCCACTTCACCTCAGTGCCTTCTCGCACCACCTCCAGGTCTGGTTAGGTTCTGCTCCCATGTGTACTCATGGGCCCTGTACTTTCTGTCCCAGAGTCCCCACCGCATAAATTTTCACTGCCTGTGAGTGAGGATGGGAAGAGGAAAGACAGGATCTATGTAGACCCCTGGCAGCCAGAACTTGACACATCACAAGTGTTCAACAGAGGATTCCCATGAGTCAATAAAGACTGATATAAAACTGTTTGTTCTTGATAACTCATTGTAGTTAAGTGTGAATATATATTTAGCAAAATATTTCCAGCCCTCATTATAAAGTGTAGATTTAATTATTAACAAGTGTTTGAGTTTTTTCCTCAAAATCCAGAATTAAAAACTTTCTATGCAATACATTGTCAGATAAAGCCTGGGCTGACTAAACTCTACCTGAATTTTAAAGTCAAAGTTACACTGACCGGAGTGGGGAAAGTCAGGTAAGCGACACTCCACTCAGAATTTGCCCTTAAAAAATCTCACTTTTTACTTGGCTATTTACAATGTTTTATTTGGTTAACTACAAAGAGGCCAGCTCTTGTTCCATATATTGAGAGATCTTCCTATAAAAATGAATTACTTGACATGAGAAGACTTGGAAGTTGGTGAATTCATTGTTGGGAGGCCCTACGTGGAAAGATTTTTTTGGAAGAGCTGTATTTTTTGTAAAGATGCTATTAGAGAATAGGTGGGCCAGATGGCTTCTAAAGTCACAACTCAAAGTGCGTATATTCCTATATTTTCAAAATTATTTATGACATATTTATGAGTCATTTTGTTCTCGTCCCTCCTTCTCATTCCCACAGTAGTTGTGCTCCATTAACTTCAAGAGCCCAGCCTTATTTTTTATGATTAAACTTTCTGTGCTCTCTAGAAATAGACTCTAACATATAGTAATTTTAAATGACTAAATTATACTAAGTAAATGCTGCATTTCTCTAGAAAAATGAGCAGGCGGAATTGTTGGATTTGTAAGATGTGCAGAGATGAATCTAAGAGACCCCCTTCAAAGTAAGTCACATGTAAATTCTATTACCATTTTAATGCATATTTTTCACATGATAAGTAGGTGTATGTTTATTCAACTTCTGTCAATACATTTTGCTCAGAAAGTAAAATTTGCATTTATACATGAGTAATTCCACCAGAAGGGTAATCATGTATTACACTAAAGTTCCATTTTCATTATTCATGGTTTACACTTGAGAATTCAGCAAGTTAATGTTTTTAGAGTGTCTATTATGAACAAATATTCTTAGATTTTTTTTAAGTCCTATATAGCTAAAACTTTACATGTTAAGATGAGATTCTTTGATCCAAAATATTTACATAGTTCAAGTCCTTTATCTACAAAGTGCCAGACCTTATCCCTGGTTGGAAAAGGTGAGACTGGAGGGATAACCAAATGCTCATCAAGTGTCCAGGTCTCTTCTACACTTTGTCATAACTCAAAACGCAGCTGTTTGGATGGGGCAGTGGCTATACTAAAGTGGAAAGTGTAATGCCTGAGGAGGGTAACAAACCATTTGTGTGGATTTGCTCACCTCAAAGAACCCCCAGGTGGAGGATCCCTGTGGGGTTAGCCAGGGAGCCCGACCGTCTGCATGGAGACTCAGCTGTGGACACACGTCGCCATCCCCGTTACCATTGGAGATCCTGGAGTGCAGGCTCCCGCCCTGAAGTGCCCAGACATCCAAAGATGCTGACCAACTACCACATTTATGGGGAATGGAGAGTCTCTGGTGGTGGGTGGGAGAAGTGGGAAGACCCAAAGCTCAGCATTTCAACTGACCAGCTGACGCTGCTGAACTGCACAGACCTGTGTGAGAAGAAAGAGGAGAAGGCTGGTTTGGGGACAGCTTCCTTTGCTTCTGCTGATAATTTTCATAGAGCATCACCATCAGTGCTTGGCTTCCTTCTACCTGCCCTGGAAACCATCCTCCAGGAAGGCGAAGGCCAAGGAAAGAGAATTCATGTTCCTCACAAACCAGGACATAACGGTTACTTGATAAATGCTTTACATTCTTGACCTGACTTAATTTTCATGATAACTTTGTAGATAATAAAACTGAAGCTTGTAAATTTCAATTTAGACTAATAGCTATTGAGTCCAGCATAGGAATTAGAACCAAGGACTGTCAGACTCCAAACACTCCTCATTCCTCTCTGCACAATGTTGCAGCGGCTCAGATGTTCCCGCATCTGTTTGGTACCTGCTCTCTCTCTACCCAGAAGAAGGAGGGAGCACAGAAGTGGATCATGTTATCAGAGAATTCGGTAGAGGGAACAAATCTGATTAGGATTACTCTGATAAGGGAAAATGGTAGCCATGGGAAAGCATGAAATAGGAAAAACCACAAGCAAAACTGGGATTAAACCAAAACCAAATTTAGCTTCACAACTTTACCCCTAACCATAATCACCCTAATCATGATGTATCTCCATAAATCTTATGCCCCTTAGAGGCACAGGAATTCCCTTGCCAACGATCACCAACACCAAACTCTGAGCTACTCCAAGACAGCAACAGCCTCTCCTCCCATCATGAAGGTCTTCTTCTTTCCTACATGATGATTAGGTCTGCTTTACACCTTGCCAAACGCTTTTCATCTCACTGGATTGAAAAGGTTATTTTAGGCTTCTGTTTTTAGAGTTCTAATAAGAGAAGAGAACAATGAGTCAGACACCATTTCATGGAAATGTTTGTTGAAAGTGATATCCACGGCAGTGTACTGTTAAGCCTCAGCAATGATGCAAACAGCCCGTCTAGAACTAGCAAACGTCATCTGAAGGCTCAGAAAACAAAGGATATTGGACCATTTTAGGACTCCCAGCATTTTCCACGTCCCAGATTACTTTTTTAGCCTCTTTAATCTGCCTTCATTGTGTTAAGTACCTGCTAATGCTGATGGCTGTCTCGTCAACACTGAGTACTGAGCTAACTATACCAGGTAACAGCCGATGGGCAGTCCTTGCTGGTATCTGCAGTGGCCTTTGATTAGATGCAGTCATTACAACAAGGAAAATTAAGACTGTATCATAAACTGAATGGCAGTTTATGCATTGAGTATTTTAAAGGGGGGAAATAAAATGACTCACAGGTAAGAACAGTCACCAGTTCACCTCAAAAAGCCCACTAAAATGAACAGAAATGAAGTCTTGAAGCCAGTATCTTCCACGGATATTTTCAAAACCGTAAATAGCTTTTCTCATATTGTTTGGATCAAATGTAACTTGACATATCATTCAGATTAATAAAAACTAAAACCCTCAATATGTAAAAAAAAAAAAAAAATCAAATAACCAACCAAGAAATATTTATCCATAGTAAATACAGAGTTACTAACCGTATCACATGAATGCAGGCCAATAGGTTTTGTGGATAAACTCTAAGATTCTAGTAAACATGTGGGCAAACACATGGCTGGTGGCCGCAGCATAAGACCGACCATCCTTTTTAAAGCATTAGTTCTACTCCTGTAAATCTCACAAGGAATTACCTTACCCGCAGGCATGGCAAGCCTCAATGACAGCTGGGGCATATTTGGTTTTATTGGTAAAAAATTAGAAATTATCAAAACACTCATTGAGAATAATTACATACACTATGGCATGCCCCCTTGCATGGTCACTGTAAAGGATAGTGACTATCAGTGATTATAAATTTACAGTTATAAATTATAACACTATAAATGGTTATTAAGACAATTGTGAAGACAGAAAAGGCTGATTAAAAGGGTGTGTGTGTATATATACATATGTATGTGTACATGTATATATATACCCACACACACATAAAGCATGCACACAGACACATACACACACACAAACACACATACACACATGCTCAGAATGATTTACTTCTTGGTTAAAAGCACACAAACATGCCTACAACCAAAATACTAAAAAGAAATACATCACAACTTTAACAATAGCAATTTGGGGTACACAGACTGTAGACTGTAGAACACTGATTCTTCATCTTTTTAAAATTCATCTTAAAACATCTCATCAGATTTTCAAGTTTATTCTACTTTTATATTTTTATCATTCTAACCACTTAGTAAAAATAAAATGTAAAAGATCACTGAGGAAACAAATTTCCATCCAAAACTATAGAAAAAGAGAGTACAACTATATTGTGACATTATTTTCAAGATAGCGTATTTCTACTTACAAAAAAAAAAAAAAAAAAACCGCTTGAGAATATTTTAGTGCAATGAGAACCTTTTGTTTCTTTTCAAAGCCTGACTCTGGAAGAGGTATTACAGTGGGCCCAGTCTTTTGAAACACTGATGGCTACAAAATGTGAGTATCATGTATATGTCATTTGTTAATAACTAGTTAGTTTTATGCTTGGAGGAAAGGAGGCACTTGATGCATGTGCTGCTCTTCTCACATCCTTCTAAATGGCAATGGCCAGTTAAAACTAGAAACCTGAAAACAGTTTGTCGTGTCAACCACTATTACTTTCTTTGGTGTTAATTAAAGCAAGATTAGTCACTGTGAATGTTTATTCTTCACGGGTATATGTGTAAAATCCCATGGAAATATGCTTAAATAGTAACACATACTGAAATATACTACCTTACTGCAGCTTTCTAAAGTTATAATTAAAAACAAAAAAACCTGACAATTTGCTGTTCTCAGTGTCTTGAGAAGTAGAATAAATTTGAGTTTTGATGTTCTAAAACTCCTCAAAGTTTACTTCTAACTTTATCAGTGTCTGACTGAAGTGGGACTTTATATAAGTCCATATTTAGTTATATGTGTCAGCATTCAGATGGCATAAATGGAAGATGATAGCAGTGGATGTGAGAAAGATAAAGTCAGAGGCTCAACACAGGAAAGTGAAGGAGCAGTCAACTGCATTTGGTTGGAAAGTTGGGAGGCTACAAGGAATGATAAGGGCCTTCTTAGATGGTGCAGTGGTATAGAATCCACCTGCCAACGCAGGAGATGTGGGTTTGATCCCTGGGTCAGGAAGGTCCCCTGGAGAAGGAAATGGCAACCCACTCCAATATTCTTCCCTGGAAAATTCCATAGACAGGGGAGCCTGGTGGGCTACTGACCATGGGGTTGCAAAGAGTCGGACACAACTGAGTGACTGATCACATACACACACAGACACACACACACACACACACAGAGGAAATGATAAACACAGAAGACAGGTACAAAAACAATTAGGGGAAATGCAAAGAAAATTCCTTTGTTTGCTGAACTTGGCAATTTTTTCAAAATGCCATTTGTTCCCCTCAAATGTCTGCTAATGATTAATATCTCTTTTTACTTGAGAGTCCCTGTTAGCCTCTCTGTGACTGTTGAATCTGTTCACACCTATTGACTGCGGAAGTGGAGTTGGCTGTGCTTCCAATTTGGGCTTTCCACGTGGTGCTCGTAGTAAAGAATCCGCCTGCCACCAGTGCAGGAGACACAAGAGACCCAGGTTCAATCCCTGAGTCGGGATCATCCCTTGGAGTAGGAAATGCAAACCCACTCCAGTATTCTTGCCAGGGAAAGCCCATGGGCAGAGGAGCCTGGCGCGCTGCAGTTATTCTGGGCAGGGTACTTCCTGTCCCCAGGGGCTCGCCATGCTCTTCTGACTCCAGGGCCCCACCTGGTCTGGAGACTGCTGTTGCTGCCCGGCCTGCAGGGCCACGGCGCAGGCGCGGAGGCCTGCCCCGCCTCCTGGACCCTCGGCCAGCTGCCCTGGCTCTCACAGCCACGGCCCCGGCTCTGTCACCCCGAGCCCACCTGATGCAGCAGCCCTTCCTGGTGAGCAGGGAAGCCCACACCTCTTTCTCTGATGCCATCACCTTCGCCTCTCACTTTTCAGGGGGACCTCACAGTCTGTGATCCAGTTTGCCAGCATGATTGCCGATTTTAAGATACTCTTTCTGGTCAATTTTAGGACACTGGTATAGGAGGAAGAGACAAAGGTGTAAGTTCAGTTGACTACACTGACTAATCCTCTGTTAATAATTTGGAGTTCAGTCCCAACCACCAGCAATCCACATTATGCAACATTGCCAAGATTAATTTCCCTCCTGGAGTTTATTATTCTTCATCTGTAGAATGGTCTGATGTCATCTCTCCCTTCAGCATTGCTGCGCAGATTAGATATACACCCCCTCGCTCAGTGCCTGATACAGATGAGGCACACAGTGATTGAGAGTTACTTTTCTTAGTAAAAAAGTGCTTGTTTTGAATACCATTCCTTTTTCTCCGCTGCCTACTCAGAAGTCCAAAATCTCCAACTTGGTTCAGCTCTGTACCTTACCCCAGTGCTCTTGCTAACACGGACCTCCAGCTCTGTCCCTTAACATACATGCTCTTCTGCCCATGTGATGACTGTTTCACCTTCTACATCCATGACTCCTTGGTCCAGCTCTGCACTAAGTCTTCTCTGGCTCCTTATCTACTCTGCCCACCCTTAAAGGAAACATTCAACTGCCACCCTCTCTTCTTGGAAAGCTCTTGGAAATATATTTTTTTCTCTCTTCTATTAGTTAATATCATTATTTACTTCGCTTCTAATTATAGCTGTTTTGTGTATTGGGTTTTTTCCCATATCCCCTTTCTCACTAGATTATAAATTCCTAAGAGCACAGATCACTTCTCATTCACCTTTCATCTTTCCTCCCAGAGGCTCAAAGCGTGCTTTGTACCTAATGGGCATGCAATAAATGTTTAATGAATAAATACGAGGCAAACGCTACTAAGAAAAGATCAAAACACCAAACCATATTATGTATGTGCCAGTCTTCTCAGCCTTATAAACAAAGTAAATGAAGTTAATTACTTGGAAAAAAATTTCAAGTGGGATCTTGGCTAGACTTGGCAATTTCGAGATCTAGCATTATGAGACTAAGTCTAAAGACAAGATGAGCAGAGGGAGACAGCATACTGCTCTTTACAGAAATCACCAAAACGGGGTAGGAATCTTACCAGAAGTTGAATTACTGTGAAATTCATGTAGAAATTCAACAATCACACAATTAAAGGCGGATAAAACAAATAATTTTCTGAGACATGCAATCAGAAACATAAAACTAAGAATATAAACATTAAATGTGCCAGAGAATAGAGTGTGTTTACATTAACCAAGGACAGGAGTAAAATGCTTCCTCTAGCTAAGACATGTAGATGCCTCCATATAGATTAAAAGACAGTTTCTAAGAACATGTAGTTCAGAAATCCACAGGGAAAAGTTTCTCTCAAGGGGCAAATTTTGAGCTGAGGCTTAAATGACTCAAATTTTTGTAATTTGATAAAGAGTTCTGACTCTAAGTGTGTTAAAGATAGGGAACAGTTTTAGAAGAAGTAAAGACTAATGAGTGCTTCTTTCAATGAAGGTATAGGATTCCTCAGGATTTGCTGTGAAAATTGGTCTCATTAAAAAATCTTCACAATGAATTAAATAAGAAAGTACCTTTCAAAAGATGATAGAAAGTCCAAGTTTCCAAACATCAACGATTTTATGAAAAAAAAAAATTATTTTCAAATGGCATAAAAGTAGTAACTTTTTGAATGGATCAGGAAATAATTTGTCTGAGCTATTTACTCACTGCCCCATAAAAACACCTGAGTATTATCAAAGATTTTCCTTGAGTGAAGCTGACCTAAAACATGTCATTGCACCCCAAACTATTACCAGAGTGAGAGGCATCACTAAGATGTAAAGTAGAAAGACAACCCTGTGGGTATTTCTGAAGGCTAAATCCAGTAGAACTAGAAAAGAGCAGGGGGCCAATGGTCACCTAAAACCTGAGGGCTCTACAAACTGGAAGGTCAAGACTGAAAAAGAATTAAAATCAAAACTTTGCTTAACCAAAGTTTTTATTATTATTTTGATTAAAATGTTAAAGAGTGCAGAAGGCTCATACATATATTTACCGACCAAATCTCAAAAGGTGAGGATAGAGGTTTATTTGTGTTCGAGTAAACATAAATAAAAATAAGTTTAAAACGGCAATTAATGCCCTTGGGTGAGTCATTAAATCCTTCCGTGTGCTGGGCTCCCTTTCAAGCACCAGACAGTGCAGTGAGAGGCCCAGAGGGTCACTGTGCTCAGCTCACGTGCACCCTCTAGAGGGAGGAGAGAGACAAACAGGCAAGCCACGCAATAGATCAATTAATTCCAGAAAGCAGTTAAGTGCTTTGAAGAGAATAAGCCAGGCTGTACGACAAAGAAAGGCAGGAGTAAGAAGGAAATTCAATGACATGATTAGAGACAAACTGTGCTGCTGCTGCTGCTAAGTCACTTCAGTCGTGTTCGACTCTGTGCGACCCCATAGACAGCAGCCCACCAGGCTCCCCCGTCCCTGGGATTCTCCAGGCAAGAACACTGGAGTGGGTTGCCATTTCCTTCTCCAATGCATGAAAGTGAAAAAATAAAGTGAAGTCGCTCAGTCGTGTCTGACTCCTAGCGACCCCATGGACTGCAGGCCACCAGGCCCCTCTGTCCATGGGATTTTCCAGGCAAGAGTACTGGAGTGGGGTGCCATTGCCTTCTCCCAGAGACAAACTGTAGGACAGTGTAAAGTTTTGAGCTCAGAACTGAATGACGAGGAGTGGCCAGTAGCACTGGGGTCAGAGAAACCCAAGCAGAAGACAGGCCCTGAAATATGAGTGAGGTTAGCATCTTCAATCAACCAAAAGAAATTTAGTAGGACAGGAGCACAAGGCCTTACAGGCCACATGAACAACCTTAAACAGCAGAGTAATGAGCATTAATGTACTTTTACAAGTACCCTTTGGTGGGGGGTGGGTAGGTAAGGGAGGAAAGGGTATTAAGAGGTACAAACTTCTAGGTATAAAATACATAAGATACAAGGATGCAATGTACAACACAGGGGATATTACCAATATTTTATGATAACTTTATACAGAGTACAATCTATAAAAATATCAAATCATTATGTTTTATCCCTGACAGTAATATAACAAGTCCATTAAAAAGTTAATAAAAGTACCCACTGAAAAAAAGAAGCTGAGAGACTAGTTAGAGGGCTATTTCAATAAACCAACTAGGACTGGAATTCAGTGGGGAAGACAAATCTAGGAATCATTAGCATATAGATGTTAATCAAAGCCACAGGGCCAAGAGATTACTTAGAGGGAGAGTTCAGAGAGGTCAGCAGAGATCCAGACAAGGGGCTTAGGTGCACAGGAATATTTCCAAATCCAGAGATGAGGAGGAGTTTGTGAAGGAGGTAGAAAGGAGGGTCAGGCGAGTGAAGGATGACCAGAACGGCTTATTTTCACTGGAGGCAAAGAAAAGAGCACTTCTGGGGGTGTGCACTGGCTAAGGCTGCAGGGGGGTCAGGGAAGAGGCAGAGGGGGTGACCATGGGGAGTGGCAACATGGAGATCAATGGTGCCCTGACTAGAGGAGTCTGGGGGTTATTACTGGTTTTACTTGGGAAATAGAGCAGCACATTTGCACATGACAGCAACCGTTAGTGAGGAAGAAACTGATGGCATAGAACAGAGGGGGGCGCCACTGTAAGAGCAAAGGAGAACCACAAGGTAACCGAGAAAGCAGAATTAGGTCGGAGCTACAAAAGAATTGTTTGGCCAACCCAAAAAGGAGCTGGGATCCTTCCCCTCAGGAAGAGAGTTAGAAAGGGCAGGTACAGTGGAGGGGGCTTGGTTGATTTGCTGGAGAGAAGATAAGGGAACCTCCGCCTGATTAAACGTGTGTCCTCAGCTAAGTCTGAGGCAGCAAACTGAGGAGAGGATGATTTGGCATTTTAAAAGGGCCAGTTCAGTTCAGTTGCTCAGTCGTGTCCGACTCTTTGAGACCCCATGGACTGCAGCACGCCAGGCTTCCCTGTCCATCACCAACTCCTGGAGCTTCCTCAAACTCATGTCCATAGAGTTGGTGATGCCATCCAACCATCTCATCCTCTGTCGTCCCCTTCTCCTCCTGCCTTCAATCTTACACAGCATCAGGGTCTTTTCCAATAAGTCAGTTCTTTGCATCAGGTGGCCAAAGTATTGGAATTTCAGCTTCAGCATCAGTCCTTCCAATGAATATTCAGGACTGATTTCCTTTAGGATGGACTGGCTGGATCTCCTTGCAGT
The DNA here is from genome assembly GCF_029378745.1 of Bos indicus. NCBI lineage: Eukaryota > Metazoa > Chordata > Mammalia > Artiodactyla > Bovidae > Bos > Bos indicus. The sequence goes on along the minus strand of NC_091775.1, from coordinate 13,486,836 downwards.
CAAGGGACTCTCAAGAGTCTTCTCCAATACCACAATTCAAAAGCATCAGTTTAAAAGGGTAGAAAATTGTTTCTTGAGAGTTTGGAAAGGCACAATATTAGCGGAAGATAGCAGCATGACTATCACTCAGGGTGATACTGAGTGCCCATTTAAAAATTTTCAGTGATGATTTCAAGTGAGAAAGCACGTTGTATATTTTTCCTTGGCCTGTTTCCATTCACTGGGGCACAAACACAAGAAGAGACACGTAGTTAAGCACTTTTAGATCAGCACGTGTTCTGACTCTGAATTAAGATGGCATCAATCTTAATTTTGGTCAAAATCATCCTTAAGAGTACTGAATGCTTCCTTCGGTTTCTAAGCAGTCACAGCCACCGCGGACAGCCTTGGAAACGCCAGGTGGAAAGCGCAGGCTTATCGTAGTGCTGGAGGCACAGCGGCTGCTCCACGCCGTGAAGGCCTACGCTGCTGGGGAAGCTTCATCACGGCAGAGGGTGGACCCTGCAAGTCACTGAGGGACACCATCGTCCCTCCAGGGTGTCCCCTCAGCTCTCCACATCTGTGCTGCTCCCTGGGGACTGGCAGCTTCCTCCACCATCCTTTATTCTCTGCTTCGCTACCCACTGTGGTTGCCAATGGTCGCCCTCCTCAAGCTCATATTTCCAATGCTGCCACACCCAGTCCTTCCTGCTTGGCACTTTAGGTTTCTATAAGTTCTCATGGAAATGCTCACCTTGCAGGGAAAACAATCGAACAAAACCTGGCCTCTTCTAGACCTCGCTGTTCAGTTAGTACATCTTCTATTTTCCTCTCAATAAACCAAAAGTAGCAACAGTACCTCCTATAAGCCTCTGGTCTTTGGTGCTTCCTGGATGCTGAATAATTAGAGGCAGTCTCTTTACTTTCCTAAACCTATAGACAGTCTCTTTAAAATACAGACGCATGAGAGATCCAAAAGCCTGGATGGACCAACATTTCCTTATTGGGACCAATATTTCCTTATCTGCTATCTATGACGCAGCAGGTCGGCACAGGGCATGCAAAGGTGAGGGCAGGGCAGTCCTCGTTCTCAAGGGGCTGGCAGATGAGGCGAGAGTAAGAAGTAACCCAGCAAACAGAATAGACCCGGACACAGATGGAGATAGAATGAGAATGAAAATAAGTGTGGATGATGTGCTGTTTGTCAAATGACAGGAAGTACCTATTTAACCTACTGGAGGGACAGGGGCTTCAGAGAGATTTTTTTCAGAAACTGAGATACCGAACCTGCGTCTGAGATCAGGGTATAAAGCCCGCCACAAAGAACTGCATACACAGCAGCATGGTGGTCACACACTACCTGGCCAGGAACAAGGCTCACATCAGGATGGGGTTCAGGGGTGATGGGAGGAGGCTGGAGAGGTGGGGACTTACCATCAGAGCAATGGCAGAGGCTGAAGGCTATAAATAACCTTATAAATAATCTGGTCATGGCCAGATTTTTGATTCAGAGATTTTTCTCTAGTAAAAGTGCAGAAAAGACTGAAAGCAGATCGGATGGATGAACTTAGACTTTTTAAGGATAGAGAGTTTACAAATACTCCCCTCAAATCATAAACAAAAGTAACATATAAAAGTAAACAGACGATAATGCCATAAATAAAACAGATGGTGTCTTTAATATACAAAAAGATCTAGAAATTCAAGAATACACTAACAATGCAAAGGAAAACTAGGCAGAAGATTTGAAATTCACAGAAAGAAAGGAAATCAGCTAGAAGAAAGAAAACATGCTTAAGCATTAATATTTTAAAATACAAATTTAAATAATTACAAGTCACTGGTTTTACACAATCTGATTGGAATGGAAGGAGTGAGTGGGCATGTCAACACTGCTGTTACTAACGAAAAATAATGAAATCTTTCTGAAAGAATGTTATAATAGGTATCGGGAATCTCTAAAAATATTATATCATCAATCTAGTAATTCTACTCTTTCAATTCTAAGGAAATAATTAGAGATGTAAAGATTTATAACCCAAAATGTTCAATTGTAGTATAAGTTACAACATATAAAGGGTAAATAATCTAAACATTCAACAATGACAACTTGGCTAAATATAATATAGTGCAGCAGTCCCTGCAGTGGATCATTACAACCTTGAAGAGTTCAGTTTAATTCAGTCACTGAGGAAGGCTTTCTTATCTCTCCTTGCTTTTCTTTGAAACTCTGCATTCAATGGATGTATCTCTTCTTTTCTCCTTTGCCTTTAGCGTCTCTTTTCTCAGCTATTTGTAAGGCCTCCTCAGACAACCAATGAGTCAGTTATTTGCATCAGGTGGCCAAAGTATTGGAGTTTCAGCTTCAGCATCAGTCCTTCCAATGAATATTCAGGACTGATTTCCTTTAGGATTGACTGGTTTGACCTCCCTGCAGTCCAAGGGACTCTCAAGAGTCTTCTGCAACATCACAGTTCAAAAGCATCATTTCGCCAGCACTCAGCTTTCTTTATGGTCCAACTATTCAAAAGAATCAATTCTTTAGCACTCAGCCTTCTTTATGGTCCAACTCTCATATCCATACATGACTCCTGCAAAAACAATAGCTTTGACTACATGGACCTTTGTTGGCAAAGTAATGCCTCTGCTTTTTAATATGTTGTCTAGGTTGGTCATAGCTTTTTTTCTAAGGAGCAAGGGTCTTTTAATTTTAAGAGTAAACAGGAGAAAAAAAGGAGTAAAGAGAAAGTGTTTGCAAGAGTGATACAAAATTGCTGTCACTGTATAATGTCAATAAGGTAATTTGAGAGTGTGTCTGTGAAAATGAATGAATACTGTTTAGATAGAAAGTTAAACATGAGCAAAAGACTGAAAGCAAAAGGAAGTATATCAAGTTGTTAAATTCTGTATTTAAAAAACACTTAATAGTACTTTAAGTTCTTTTGCTGTACAATAATACAGCTAAAAGAAGTTAGGAGAAAAACCAGAAACGATTAATGTCATAGAAGTCAAATCAGAGAATTTTAATAAAACAGACTTATTTTAAAACTTCATGCAGAGGCTGGTAGAATTATGGAGCTCATTTTCCCTGGTGGTTTCTATTAAAAATAAAATGGATTCAATATTGCTTTAGAAACATTTCCGATGGCAGACAGCTGCACAGCTCACTCTTAGGATTTAATGCATGCCATGAGCCTTGCCGCCTTGCAGAAAATGGTCCTGGGATAGATGGGCCACCATTCTGACCCAGACAAGAGCAATGTCATGTTAGTTTCTTACATCAAGATACCAGCATGTGTCACCTTGTGCATCGTGGAAATACTAATTTTGGTGACTAATTTATGAAGAACACACTAGGGAGCACCAAAGACACCACTCTCATTCTTCAAGGAAAACAGTGTACACTATGTGTGACATAAGCGTAGTTCTTTCATCTTCTCAGTTTAATGAGCAGTTCTGCTGTTTATCCCTATTAGTCTGCTCAAGCAGAATCGAGGTCTCTGCAGCAGAGCGCTCAGAATGGACCAGAACAAGCCACACTGAGCTGCATCACCTGATTTGGAAAAAGCTTTCCCACCTTGTAATCCTCCTGTTGTAGAGTCAACAGAAATGCTAAAGTGAGCATCTCAGTTCTGACTTTAATAATAGCTTGGATTCCTGGAACTCTTGTACAAATGCATTGTAGGCTGCTTAACTTGCCTAACATAAAAAATTATCATATGAAAGACAAAATCCTATAAAACATACCCATCATGTGAGCACTTGTTCTACACATCAATCATATCAGAAAGTTCAGGTGGTCCCAGTCAGCTTTCACTAGGTTATGATACAGTAACACATGGTACGAAAACCCCCTAATTTATTACAAGAAAGATGTCTTTCTTGTTCACACTACACAATGACTGGGGTCAACTGTAGCTCTGGTGCAGGTCTGGCCTTCAGACTAAAGGAGCAGCTCTCCCAGAATGTGTCCTGCTCACAGTGGGGAGAGGAGCAATGGTGGAACTGCCTGATGAGCCTCGAGCCTTCTGTTTGACCTGCACATGGCTCTGTGCATCGCTGACACAAGTTCAGTGAGTAGGGCTGGTACAAAGGGGACGTGAAAGCACAATTCTCCTACAAGAAGGGCAGGGATAGTTGAGAACTATCACCTTCTACTACATTAGATATCTATATAAAATTACATGTGGCAACACAGAGATGGCTTCATCAGCAGAGGACTAGGGAATATTGAAAACTGTTGAACTACTTCAGTTCAGTTCAGTTCAGTCACTCAGTCGTGTCTGACTCTTTGCGACCCAAAGAATCGCAGCGCGCCAGGCCTCCCTGTCCATCACCAACTCCCAGAGTTCATTCAGACTCACGTCCATCGAGTCAGTGATGCCATCCAGCCATCTCATCCTCTGTCGTCCCCTTCTCCTCCTGCCCCCAATCCCTCCCAGCATCAGAGTCTTTTCCAATGAGTCAACTCTTTGCATGAGGTGGCCAAAGTACTGGAGTTTCAGCTTTAGCATCATTCCTTCTAAAGAACACCCAGGGCCGATCTCATTTAGAATGGACTGGTTGGATCTCCTTGCAGTCCAAGGGACTCTCAAGAGTCTTCTCCAACACCACACTTCAAAAGCATCAATTCTCCAGCACTCAGTTTTCTTCACAGTCCAACTCTCACACCCATACATGACCACTAGAGAAACCATAGCCTTGACTAGACGGACCTTTGTTGGCAAAGTAATGTCTCTGCTTTTGAATATGCTATCTAGGTTGGTCATAACTTTCCTTCCAAGGAGTAAGTGTCTTTTAATTTCATGGCTGCAGTCACCATCTGTAGCGATTTTGGAGCCCAGAAAAATAAAGTGTGACACTGTTTCCACTGTTTCCCCATCTATTTCCCATGAAGTGATGGGACCGGATGCCATGATCTTCGTTTTCTGAATGTTGAGCTTTAAGCCAACTTTTTCACTCTCCACTTTCACTTTCATCAAGAGGCTTTTGAGTTCCTCTTCACTTTCTGCCATGAGGGTAGTATCATCTGCATATCTGAGGTTATTGAGATTTCTCCCAGCAATCTTGATCCAGCTTGTGTTTCTTCCAGCCCAGCATTTCTCATGATGTACTCTGCATAAGTTAAATAAGCAGGGTGACAATATACAGCCTTGACGAACTCCTTTTCCTATTTGGAACCAGTCTGTTGTTCCATGTCCAGTTCTAACTGTTGCTTCCTGACCTGCATACAGATTTCTCAAGAGGCAGGTCAGGTGGTCTGATATTCCCATCTCTTTCAGAATTTTCCACAGTTTATTGTGATCCACACAGTCAAAGGCTTTGGCATAGTCAGTAAAGCAGAAATAGATGCTTTTCTGGAACTCTCTTGCTTTTTCCATGATCCAGCAGATGTTGGCAATTTAATTTCTGGTTCCTCTGCCTTTTCTAAAATCAGCTGGAACATCAGGAAGTTCCCAGTTCACGTATTGCTGAAGCCTGGCTTGGAGAATTTTGAGCATTATTTTACTAGCATGTGAGATGAGTGCAATTGTGCAGTAGTTTGAGCATTCTTTGGCATTGCCTTTCTTTGGGATTGGAATGAAAACTGACCTTTTCCAGTCCTGTGGCCACTGCTGAGTTTTCCAAATTTGCTGGCATATTGAGTGCAGCACTTTCACAGCATCATCTCTCAGGATTTGAAATAGCTCAACTGGAATTCCATCACCTCCACTAGCTTTGTTTGTAGTGATGCTTTCTAAGGCCCACTTGACTTCACATTTCAGGATGTCTGGCTCTAGGTCAGTGATCACATCATCGTGATTATCTGGGTCATGAAGATCTGTTTTGTACAGTTCTTCTGTGTATTCTTGCCACCTCTTCTTGATATCTTCTGCTTCTGTTAGATCCATACCATTTATATCCTTTAGGGAGCCCATCTTTGCATGAAATGTTCCCTTGGTATCTCTAATTTTCTTGGAGAGATCTCTAGTCTTTCCCATTCTGTTGTTTTCCTCTATTTCTTTGCATTGATTGCTGAGGAAGGCTTTCTTATCTCTTCTTGCTATTCTTTGGAACTCTGCATTCAGATGCTTATATCTTTCCTTTTCTCCTTTGCTTTTTGCTTCTCTTCTTTTCACAGCTATTTGTAAGGCCTCCCCAGACAGCCATTTTGCTTTTTTGCATTTGTTTTCCATGGGGATGGTCTTGATCCCTGTCTCCTGTACGATGTCATGAACCTCATTCCATAGTTCATCAGGCACTCTATCTATCAGATCTAGGCCCTTAAATCTATTTCTCACTTCCACTGTATAATCATAAGGGATTTGATTTAGGTCATACCTGAATGGTCTAGTGGTTTTCCCTACTTTCTTCAATTTGAGTCTGAGTTTGGTAATAAGGAGTTCATGGTCTGAGCCACAGTCAGTTCCTGGTCTTGTTTTTGTTGACTGTATAGAGCTTCTCCATCTTTGGCTGCAAAGAATATAATCAATCTGATTTCAGTGTTGACCATCTGGTGATGTCCATGTATAGAGTCTTCTCTTGTGTTGTTGGAAGAGGGTGTTTATTATGACCAGTGCATTTTCTTGGCAAAACTTTATTAGTCTTTGCCCTGCTTCATTCCATATTCCAAGGCCAAATTTGCCTGTTACTCCAGGTGTTTCTTGACTTCCTACTTTTGTATTCCAGTCCCCTATAATGAAAAGGACATCTTTTTTGGGTGTTAGTTCTAAAAGGTCTTGTAGGTCTTCATAGAACCGTTCAACTCCAGCTTCTTCAGTGTTACTGGTTGGGGCATAGACTTGGATTACTGTGATATTGGATGGTTTGCCTTGGAAACGAACAGAGATCATTCTGTCATTTTTGAGATTGCATCCAAGTACTGCATTTCGGACTCTTTTGTTGACCATGATGGCTGCTCCATTTCTTCTGAGGGATTCTTGCCTGCAGTAGTAGATATAATGGTCATGTGAGTTAAATTCACCCATTCCAGTCCATTTCATTTCGCTGATTCCTAGAATGTCGACGTTCACTCTTGCCGTCTCTTGTTTGACCACTTCCAATTTGCCTTGATTCATGGACCTGACATTCCAGGTTCCTATGCAATATTGCTCTTTACAGCATCGGACCTTGATTCTATCACCAGTCACATCCACAACTGGGTGTTGTTTTTGCTTTGGTTCCATCCCTTCATTCTTTCTGGAATTATTTCTCCACTGATCTCCAGTAGCATATTGGGCACCTACCAACCTGGGGAGTTCCTCTTGCAGTATCCTATCATTTTGCCTTTTCATACTATTCATGGGCTTCTCAAGGCAAGAATACTGAAGTGGTTTGCCATTTCCTTCTCCAGTGGACCACATTCTGTCAGATCTCTCCACCATGACCCGCCCGCCTTGGGTTGCCCCACGGGCATGGCTTAGTTTCATTGAGTTAGACAAGGCTGTGGTCCATGTGATTAGAGTAAACTACTAGTTTAGATTAGATTGAACTACTTGGCTGGCCCCAAAAGACCCTTCCTCTGCTCAATCAGGAAGGAAGTTAAGGAAGACACAGATGCAGGCAAGTTCTAGAATAAACTCTTCACTATAAAATGAAACTAAACATAAAGACAAACACAAATTCAGAATACTATAACATGGAATCTCATACTGGTTTCCAAATTATCCCCCTACCCCATTCCATCCACTCAACCCATGCAACCAGCCTGGTGGCTAAGTCTCATTCCAGGGTCTGTAGATTTCATCTGGCAGCTCATTTTTCCCCTATTCCACAACTTGTTTATTTTAGGATCCTGTTTTCTGTTCCTAATGAAGCACTCAGTCAAAATTTCTCCATGTACAAAGTATAAAAAATTGCTTTTTATTTTCTTAAATAGAATTCCAGTTCTTTCAATGCATACTGCAAATTATTGGCTTCCAGCTTTACTTGTTAGGCCAGAAATGGTTTTCTATTTTGATTTGTTTTGTTTCATGATGTGCCTGCCCATTCAGCTCTTTCTCTAACAGGAATGCCAATTGCTACATCTGTATTCTCTGACCCCAGTTTTCTGTGCCTGTGATGAGGTTAGATACATCTTAAACTGCTGTGAAAATAACGTTCTTGTTTTAAGTTTAAGGTATATTCCCCACTGGGTAGAAATATTGAATCCCATATCCTTTCCTGTGTTACATTTTCATATATGCCCTGCCCCCATCTCATCTGTCCTCTCAATTCAAACATGCTTCTTTTGAACCATCTTCCACCCAATGTTCTGAAGGCTACACTTGCTTCCATAATAATAATGAACTAAGCTCTAATTTTGTGTCTTCCTAGGGTAGCACATTTCTTGCAGATCACCAACTTTCCTGAACTCTAAAGCTTCCTCAGAAAGCATTATTAAAATCTGTCTCCATTTGAGTTTTTCTCATGAACACAAAATACCTTAATTGTCATCTTCATTTTTGTATATGTGCTAACAAGCAGTAGAATCCAGGAGTCAAGGAGCCTGGTTTCTATGCTAGGAAACTCATTAGATCCACTGTCTCATGTGAAGATTTAGGAAAATATGATTTTACTCACCATAGCCACTCCCTCTGATTACTATTATTTCTTGCAACAGTTAATGATTCTAAGTTATTGTTCATCAAAAGCCTATGTTTCTTCTTCATTGATAGCCTTCTTCTATCAATGGAAAGTTACCCCATTATCTACATTTAGCAATCCAGTTTCTCAGGTGTGCCAAGAGACTTCCTAGCCACCAAAAGAAGTTTTATGTTTTCCTCAGAGTGTTCATCTTTAATCTTCACAATACTTGATCTCCTCAAAGATTCTTACTAAAGTGCTAGATTTGTGAAAGCTCACTTAACTCTCTTCTTCAAACACGAGCACCCACAGAATAGTGGCTTAATGGAGAATGTTCCTCCCACATGTCTGCCCTTATCTTCCCACTTCAGAAAAGACCAGAGCACAGGATGGCCATCTCTGGCATCAAGTGTCACTTAATGGTTGTTCTGCACACCCTCACTGTGCTGTTCTAGATTCTGGGACAGTTTCCAACACCCCATCTGAATTCCAGTCATTGACTAGTCCTTCATTTCTGGTGTGAACCCTAAACCAAGAACATGAAGTTCAATTTTTCATTATCCATATTCTCCTGCTTTAACTGCATATGAGACACATCCCAGGCTGTAGAGCCTGATCACTTTATCATTTCTACTTGGACTGGATATTTTCTTTTCAATCTTAACCAGCCTGTTTAGCTTTAAACCTTGCTCTTATTCTCTAGTTTGTCTCAAGGTTTTACATTTTTCATCTCAGTTTCATGATCAGAGCTCTGTCCACTGATCCCATTTAAGTTCTGTTTCTGGGTCCCTGTGACCTATCCCAGCCACATTAGTAGGCATCTTGCCCTGAGTTACACAGAATAAAGGGATGAAGGAATGACCCCACCACTGACTGGTGTTGTCAAAACACCCTTCCAATGCATAGAACTAAGTGAGATGTGGAATGTATATGTGTATCATTATATAATATATAATATATTGTTAAATAATTTGGGGTCTCTGATTCAGGCATTAGTTTTAAATTGTACTACATATTATTCAGATTTTTTTTATGATTTTGACCCATGAAAATAAACTAATTTCTCCTCTACTTCTAGATGGCCCGGTGGTCTATGCAGCATACTTAAAAACAGAGCACAGTGATGAGAATATTAAATTCTGGATGGCATGTGAAACCTATAAGAAAACGGCCTCACAGTGGAGCAGAACTTCCAGAGCAAAGAAGCTTTATAAGGTTTACATCCAGCCACAGTCCCCTAGAGAGGTAACCACACCTGACTATGCCGGAAACTGGAAATCAACACCTCCCAGGAAAGCATTAGTGTCTGTCAACCACACATATGTGCCAGCAGTCTATACCCAGTACCTCCTATAATGCTATGAAGTTGGTATTGTTAACCTCAGTTTACAGATAAGAAACCTAAGAATCTGCAAAGTTAATTTATTAATACCTTCTCCAGTATCACACAGCAGTTAAGAGGCAAAATCAGGCCTGTCTGGCTCCAAAGCCTCTCCTCATTAAATTATCTTAATTCTCAGGAAAGTATAAAAAGAAGTCCTTGTAAGAAGAGTTGACTGCGCTACAAGGACCTACAGATACACATACCATAGTGGCGACTTCCCTAGTAGGGCAGGCAGAGTGGGCAGAGTCTGGCCCACCCCACCAGGGCTCCTGCTCTGCTTAGTTTAAAACCAGCAGAGGGGTCACACTGTTACTACTGCCCATCACTTACAACTGCAGAAAGAAAATAGAGTTACAATGAAATAGATACACTGAGACTCCTCCTGGTGGAGAGAGAACCAGGAGTGAAAATTCTGATCATGAGGATGAGGACAGATGGTTTATGAGATTCCAGTCTCTCAGGAGAGTCCGACATTAATTGACTTGTTCCTCAAAACTCTTGTCTGGAAAATACTTGGTTTATTGAAATAACCACTTCCCTCCCCTATTTTTCTACTTCTCTTCACTTTCTTCCCATTTCAGGAGATGTTCAGTTAAATCAACATCTATGACTATTTAAGGAAGGTAAACTTTAAAATAGCACCAACTTCCCTTTCCTTTAAAAGAGGACTCCATCTCATAAACGTCCTTCTTTGCAGACTCCACTAACAAACCACTTGCATCCGCCTAAGTAAGCAGTGGTTTCTGAGATTTCCTTGGTCATGGGCTTAATGTTTTGTGTGTACGTGTGGTTTTTTTTTTTTTTTTTTTTTTTTTTTAATCTGGGATGTGGAGTTGGATGTTTATTTTTTAAAAAAGCAAGGAGCTTATCTCATACAAGTCTTTTAAGATGTCAATGAAAGTGCAGACAAAATTACCCTAGTCCACTGAAAAGTAGAGCAGGAAATAAATTAAACCTTTCCATTCTATTTTCATCTTCAATTATGCCTACTTATGCTTCACATGTAATTTTACTTTGCAGATTAACATTGACAGTTCAACAAGAGAAGCTATCATCAAAAATATTCAAGAACCCACTCAAACATGTTTTGAAGAGGCTCAAAAAATAGTGTACATGCACATGGAAAGGGATTCCTATCCCAGGTTTCTGAAGTCAGAAATGTACCAGAAACTTCTGAAGACTATTCAAGCCAACAACAATTCTTGACCACCACTCAAAAGCTTAAATTGAAGATGGTATACAGAAAGTGTTGGTTTTGTTCTTCTCATATAAAACTAAATAAACAAAATCAGAAATAGAGTAGAAAAGAAATATAAGAAATCAAGCCATAAGTTGATTTCTGGTTCTCAACTAGAAACAGATCCTGAAATGGACAGACTACAGAACTCTTATAACATGAATAACACAATCTATGGCATACTTATGTAGCTCACTTAATATATATGGAGAAGGAAGGTCTTTCTTCATAAATAACATACGTAACATAAATAACAAATAAATATGAAAAAGGGATTTTACTGTACAAATAAACTAAATGATAAGGTTTTTATTGTACAAATCAACTAAATGATAAACTTTTTACCATACAAATCAATTAAGTGGATTTTTTAATTAATGAGATTTTGCTGTCATAATGCAGATAGTTCAGTTCTTTAAAAATTGTAGCTATATGAGTTGTGTCTCTAGCATGAATGTATTCTTTGAACAGAGTGCTTATAGTAACTTTTTTAATAACTAGTAGACAAACCTGGTGCTCAGAGTATCATCAATAGTATTATATCATGAGCAATATAAAAAGATGTGTTCTTGAAAGATATTTTTAAATTTTCCTGATATTATGTTCATAACTCTACTTCTATATCATATATATCTTCCACATGTAAAAAATTCCAAGTGAGTCTAAGCTATTTAAATGTATGAATTTCCTCATTTATTTCTATACTTATCTTGCTATAGGGTAGGAAATTTGGTTCCTATATTTTGAGATTTTTTTTCTCACAATGTGAATGCATCACAATCCTGATAATCAATAAATACAAATATAAACTAAAAACTTTATAAGTATGCTATTTTTTTCAAAGACATGATCAAGTTATTTTTCCAGCTAAAAGACTGTTTTATCTGCCCTATTATAGAAGCTTCTCAGACTCTGTCAGGAGATTCTAGAGAAAGAACTCATATGTCTGTTTGACTTGCTTTGTTCAGCACATAGCACAAGATAAATGTGCCATAGGAATGGATAAACATTCTTTACTTTTGATAGAGAGTAAGTTCCTTAAAATATTTAATATCATTTTTCCAAAGAATTAACTGTAGGAAAGTTTTTATTGAGAATTTTAGCTTTAGTAGGAAAAGTATTTCTCAGGTCTCGAATTTGATTGCAAAAGCATTTATTATAAAATGCCTATAAACCTAAGCTGTATCACATGAAGGTAAGGATTAACTTGAATCATTCTCATTAAACAAAGAATTATTATAACATAGAATCAATATTTAGGGGCTCATTTCTTTTTTTATTATTTTTTAAAATATATTTATTTTCATTGTAGGTTAATTACTTTACAATATTGTGGTGGTTTTTGCCATACTTTGACAAATGAACCAGCCATGGGTGAACTTGTGTCCCCCTGTCCTGAACCCACAGCCCACCTCCCTCTCCATCCCATTTCTCTGGGTTGTTTCAGTGCATCGGCTTTGAGTGCCCGGCTTCATGCATTGAACTTGGACTGGTCATCTATTTCACATATGGTAATATACATGTTTCAATGCTATCTTTCAAATGCTCCCACCCTCACCATCTCCCAATAGAGTCCAAAAGCCTGTTCTTTACATCCGTGTCTCTTTTGCCATCTTGCATATAGGGTCGGCATTACCATCTTTATAAATTCCATATGTATGTGTTAATATACTGTATTGATGTTTCTTTTTCTGACTGACCTCACTCTGTATAAAAGGTTTCAGTTTCATCCACCTCATTAAAACTGACTCAAATGCAGTCTTTTTTATAGTTGAATAATATTCCATTGTGTATATGTATCACAGCTTTCTTACCCATTTGTCTGCCAATGGACATCTAGGTTGCTTCCATGTCCTGGCTATTATAAACAGTGCTGTGATAAACATTTGGGGTACACATGTCTCTTTCAATTCTGGTTTCCTCAGTGTGTATGCCCAGCAGTGGGATTGTTGTGTTATATGGAATTTCTATTTCCAGTTTTTTAAGGAATCTCCACACTGTTCTCCATAGTGGCTGTACTAGTTTGCATTCCCACCAACAGTGTAAGAGGGTTCCCTTTTCTCTGCACCCTCTCCAGCATTTATTGTTTGCAGACTTTTTGATGGCACCATTCTGACTGGCGTGAAATGGTACCTCATAGTGGTTTTGATCTGCATTTCTCTGATAATGAGTGACATTGAGCATATTTCATGTGTTTGTTAGCCATCTGTATGTCTTCTTTGGAGAAATGTCTGTTTAGATCTTTGGCCCATTTTTTAATTAAGTCATTTATTTTTCTGGTATTGAGCTGCACAAGCTGCTCATATATTTTGGAGATTAATTCTTTGTCAGTTGCTTCATTTGCTATTATTTTCTCCCGTTCTGAAGGCTGTCTTTTCACCTTGCTTATAGTTTCCTTCACCGTGTAAAAGCTTTTAAGTTTAATTAGGTCCCATTTGTTTATTTTTGCTTTTATTTCCATTATTCTGGGAGGTGGGTCATAGAGGATCTTGCTCTGATTTATGTCAGAGAGTGTTTTGCCTATGTTTTCCTCTAGGAGTTTTATAGTTTCTGGTCTGATCTTACATTTAGATCTTTAATCCATTTTGAGTTTATTTTTGTGTATGGTGCTACAAAATGTTCCAGTTTCATGCTTTTACAGGTGGTTGACCAGTTTTCCCAGTGCCACTTGTTAAAGAGATTGTCTTTTCTCCATTGTATATTTTTTCCTCCTTTGTCAAAGATAAGGTGTCCATAGGTAGGTGGCTTTATCGCTGGGCATTCTATTTTGTTCCATTGATCTATATGTCTGTCTTTGTGCCAGTACCATACTGTCTTGATGACTGTAGCTTCATGACTGTAACTTGAAATCAGGCAGGTTGATTCCTCCAGTTCCATTCTTCTTTCTCAAGATTGCTTTGGCTATTTGAGGTTTTTTGTGTTTCCATACAAATTGGGAAATTATTTGTTCTAGTTCTATGAAAAATACCAATGGCAGCTTGATAGGGATTGCATTGGATCTATAGATTGTTTTGGGTAGTATACTCAATTTCACTATATTGATTATTCTGATCCATGAACATAGTATGTTTCTCCATCTATTTGTGTCATCTTTGATTTCTTTCATCAGTGCTTTATAGTTTTATATATCTAGGTCTTTTGTTTCTTCAGGTAAATTTATTCCTAACTATTTTATTCTTTTTATTGCAATGGTGAATAGGATGGTTTCCTTAATTTCTCTGTTTTATCATTGTTAGTGTATAGGAATGCAAGGGATTTCTGTGCATTACTTTTATATCCTGCAACTTTACTATATTCACTGATTAGCTCTAGTAATTTTCTGGTGGTGTCTTTAGGGTTTTCCATGTAAACAATTATGTCATCTGCAAAGAGTGAGAATTTTACTTCTTCTTTTCCAGTCTGGATTCCTTTTATTTCTTTTTCTTCTCTAATTGCTGTGCCTAGGACTTCCAAGGAGAAGGCAGTGGCACCCCACTCCAGTACTCTTGCCCAGAAAATCCCATGGATGGAGGAGCCTGGTAGGCTGCAGTCCATGGGGTTGCTAAGAGTCAGACACGACTGAGCGACTTCACTTTCACTTTTCACTTTCATGCATTGGAGAAGGAAATGGCAACCCACTCCAGTGTTCTTGCTTGGAGAATCCCATGGACAGAGAAGCCTGGTAGGCTGCAGTCCATGGGGTTGCACAGAGTCGGACACGACTGAAGTGATGCAGCAAGCAAGCAAGCAGCAAGGACTTCCAAAACTATGTTGAATAGTAGTCATAAAAGTGGGCACCCTTGTCTTGTTCTTGATTTTAGAGGAAATGCTTTCAATTTTTTGCCATTGAGGGTGTTTGCTGTGGGTTTATCAGAGATGGCTTTTATTTTGTTGAGGTACGTTCCTTCTATGCCTGCTTTCTGGAGAGCTTTTATCATAAATGGGTGTTGAATTTTGTCAAAGGCCTTCTCTGTGTCTATTGAGACAATCATATGGTTTTATCTTTCAATTTGTTAATATGGTGTATCACATTGATTGATTTGTGAATACTGAAGAAACCTTGTATCCCTGGGATAAAGCCCACTTGGTCATGATGTATGATCTTTTTAACGTGTTGTTGGACTCTGTTTGCTAGAATTTTGTTGAGGATTTTTGCATCTATATTCATCAGTGATATTGGCCTGTTTTGGGGGGCATCTCTATCTGGTTTTGGTATTAGGGTGATGGTGGCCTCATAGAATGAGTTTGGAACTTTACCTTCCTCTTCAATTTTCTCGAAGAGTTTGAGTAGGATAGTGTTAGCTCTTCTTTAAATTTTTGGTAGAATTCACCTGTGAAGCTATCTGGTCCTAGGCTTCTGTTTGTTGGAAGATTTTTGATTATAGTTTAGATTTCTGTGCTTGTGATGGGTCTGTTAAGATTTCCTTTTCTTCCTGGTTCAGTTTTGGAAGGTTATACTTTTCTAAGAATTTGTCCCTTTCTTCCAAGTTGTCCATTTTATTGGCATATAATTGCTGATAGTAGTCTCTTATGATCCTTTGTATTTCTGTGTTGTCTGTTGTGATTTCTCCATTTTCATTTCTAAATTTATTGATTTGATTCTTTTCCCTTTTTTTATTGATGATTCGGGCTAATAGTTTGTCTATTTTATTTATCTTCTCAAAGAGCCAGATTTTAGTCTTGTTGATTTTTGCTGTAATCTTCTTTATTTCTTTTTCAGTTATTTCTGCTCTGATTTTTATTATTTCTTTCCTTCTACTAACTTTGGGGTTTAGCTGTGCAAAAGAAAATTTTTTCTTTGAAAGTTTAGAGTTGATTAATGAGGCTTTAGTTGCTTGTAGAAGGTGTTACAACAGTAGTCCAATTTTGTCTAATCCACTGAATTGAATTTATTTCTTTTGAAAATATCAATACAAGAATTCAAATTTAAGTCTTAGATATCTGAACTTGATAATGATCCCTAGGCACAATAGATCCCTTCCCTGGTGGCTCAGACAGTAAAGAATCCACCTGAAATGCAGGAGACTGGGTTCAATTCCAGGGTCAGGATGATCCCCTGGAGAGGGAAATGGCTACTCACTCCAGTATTCTTGCATGAAGAATCCCATGGACAGGGGAGCCTGGGAGACTACAGTCCATGGGGACATGGAAGAGCCAGACACAAATGAGTGAATAAATCACTGCAACAGGCACAAGAAGCCAGGAAAAATAAAAATGCTTCCACATGTGTCAAATAATCTCATCAACTTACTCCACTGGCAAATGAATATATTTATGGACAAATCAGAAAAGTCATATACCTATGCCCTTGAGACATGCGGTTTCAGGACACCTTGATCCCTTCTCATGCAATTATACTAAATCAGCCAGACACTAATGTGACTAACAAACAGAATAATCAGCATTGTTTACTACTTATTTTCCCCTTGTACTCCAATACAGGATAAGGCTGTTATGTGCTGACATTGCCTTCTAAATACACTCCCTCTGCCCAGCCCTCATAGCATGTTCACCTCATGCTGGGGAAACCCAGTGCTATGTGGTAACAAGAAACAAAAAGTTTGGGCCAAAGCCACTGGGCTAGTGTCTGTTCCTGCATCTGAAGTCTCTGCACCTCTAGTAACAACAGCCCTCAGTTTCCTCATCTATAAATGGGACTAGTTGATGGAGTGAACCCCATGCAGTATGCTTTAATACATCTGATTACTACTGTATTCATCATGTCCTTAAAGTCTGAAGTCATTTTGAAAAGTAATTCCTCCAAAAATTGACATATCCATGGGGAAGTGGATAACGAACTATTTCATGTTTAACACCAGTTGAAGGAGTTTTAAACTTTTTTACTTAGGAACAGAGAATTTAAAGTGCCATCCAGATGACATGATCCTCTACATAGAAAACCCTGAAGACTCCACCAGAAAATTACTAGAACTAATCAATGATTATAGTAAAGTTGCAGGATATAAAATCAACACACAGAAATCCCTTGCATTCCTATACACTAATAATGAGAAAACAGAAAGAGAAATTAAGGAAACAATTCCATTCACCATTGCAACAGAAAGAATAAAATACTTAGGTATATATCTACCTAAAGAAACTAAAGACCTATATATAGAAAACTATAAAACACTGGTGAAAGAAATCAAAGAGGACACTAATAGATGGAGAAATATACCATGTTCATGGATTGGAAGAATCATATAGTGAAAATGAGTATACTACCCAAAGCAATTTATAGATTCAATGCAATCCCCATCAAGCTACCAATGGTATTCTTCACAGAGCTAGAACAAATAATTTCACAATTTGTATGGAAATACAAAAAACCTCGAATAGCCAAAGCTATCTTGAGAAAGAAGAAGGGAACTGGAGGAATCAACCTACCTGACTTCAGGCTCTACTACAAAGCCACAGTTATCAAGACAGTATGGTACTGGCACAAAGACAGAAATATTGATCAATGGAACAAAATAGAAAGCCCAGAGATAAATCCACGCACATATGGACACCTTATCTTTGACAGAGGAGGCAAGAATATACAATGGATTAAAGACAATCTCTTTAACAAGTGGTGCTGGGAAAACTGGTCAACCACTTGTAAAAGAATGAAACTAGAACACTTTCTAACACCATACACAAAAATAAACTCAAAATGGATTAAAGATCTCAACGTAAGACCAGAAACTATAAAACTCCTAGAGGAGAACATAGGCAAAACACTCTCTGACATACATCACAGCAGGATCCTCTATGACCCACCTCACAGAATATTGGAAATAAAAGCAAAAATAAACAAATGGGACCTAATTAAACTTAAAAGCTTCTGCACAACAAAGGAAACTATTAGCAAGGTGAAAAGGCAGCCTTCAGAATGGGAGAAAATAATAGCAAATGAAGCAACTGACAAACAACTAATCTCAAAAATATACAAGCAACTCCTACAGCTCAACTCCAAAAAAATAAATGACCCAATCAAAAAATGGGCCAAAGAACTAAACAGACATTTCTCCAAAGAAGATATACAGATGGCTAACAAACACATGAAAAGATGCTCAACATCATTCATTATCAGAGAAATGCAAATCAAAACCACTATGAGGTACCATTTCAAGCCAGTCAGAATGGCTGCGATCCAAAAGTCTACAAGCAATAAATGCTGGAGAGGGTGTGGAGAAAAGGGAACCCTCTTACACTGTTGGTGGGAATGCAAACTGTTACAGCCACTATGGAGAACAGTGTGGAGATTCCTTAAAAAACTGGAAATAGAACTGCCTTATGATCCAGCAATCCCACTGCTGGGCATACACATTGAGGAAACCAGAAGGGAAAGAGACACGTGTACCCCAATGTTCATCACAGCACTGTTTATAATAGCCAGGACATGGAAGCAACCTAGATGTCCATCAGCAGATGAATGGATAAGAAAGCAGTGGTACATATACACAGTGGAGTATTACTCAGCCATTAAAAATAATACATTTGTATCAGTTCTAATGAGGTGGATGAAACTGGAACCTATTATACAGAGTGAAGTAAGCCAGAAAGAAAAACACCAACACAGTATACTAATACATATATATGGAATTTAGAAAGATGGTAACGATAACCCTGTGCATGAGACAGCAAAAGAGACACTGATGTATAGATCAGTCTTATGGACTCTGTGGGAGAGGGAGAGGAAGAGGGTGGGGAGATTTGGGAGAATGGCACTGAAACATGTATAATATCATGTATGAAACAAGTCGCCAGTCCAGGTTCGATGCACGATACTGGATGCTTGGGGCTGGTGCACTGGGACAACCCAGAGGGAGAGTATGGGGAGGGAGGAGGGAGGAGGGTTCAGGATGGGGAGCATGGGTGTACCTGTGGCAGATTCATTTCGATGTTTGGCAAAACGAATACAATATTGTAAAGTTTAAAAATAAAATAAAATTAAAAAAATAAATAAATAAAGTGCCATCCATTCAAGAATATATGGAAGTATATATTTCATGTGACTGATAGTTAAAATAGTTTTCAAACCATTTTAACTTAATATTTTAAATCTTGCTTGTTTTTCTCAGAATTCAAAAAAATAATACATATTTCATCATATTAAAATAATTCAAAAATTGATGTTATTTCTCAAATGGCTATGTAGACATGTTCATGCATTTTTACACATTTGTTTTATCCGTAGTATTTTCAGATTAATAAATTTAAAACATATATTCAATTTCTGATATAAAAACCTGGATGTATTTATAATTTTTTTCTCATTTTTAGATATATATTTTCAAATTTTGGAGATACAAGATAAGCCTTCATTGTTTCCTCATAAAAAATAAAGTCTTATCTTCTCCAAAAAAGATAACAAAGATGTGTAGAATTCAGATTCAAGCATCTTGGCAGAGATGAACACTTTCCTGTTTATAATATATCAGCCACACCATAGTTTCGTCAACTACAGAGGACTTTTTAACCAATTTTAGAAGGATGATTACAGAAAAGAAATATACAAAGCTTTCTCCAAACACATAATAGGGTGTGATTTGAAGAAAATCATAAGATTCCACAGCCCCAAAATAGTCTTCCCATATCTAAGGCCTGAAATTTCCATCATGATCATAAAAGATTAAAAATGGCATCTGATTTCAAGTTTTAAGTGAAGAATGAAACGCTAGTTCTGACATATTACCTGTTGACCAGAAGAAAGCAAAACTCCGAGAAAATAGGCACAGGCATATAGGGTCACACAGGAAAAAAGGCTGAGAGAACAAAGATATCAGGATAAATAGAGGTCACCACATACCAAATACAAGTGGGAAGTTGGAGGACAAGTGGAAAAGAATTTTCTTATTAAAATCCCCTTATGTTGCTAATAGAAAACCAAAAGGGGAAGGGGAGTTAGTTTAAAAAGCCAGGACTAAGAGGTACAAACTGTGCTAGGATGTTGCTCAGTTGTGTCTGACTCTTTGTGACCTTTTGGACTGTAGCCTGCCAGGCTCCTCTGTCAACGGGATTTTTTTCAGGCAAGAATACTGCAATGGGTTGTCATTTCCTAAGAGGTACCAAGTACTATATATAAAATAAATAAGCTATAAGAATATGTTGAGCAGCATAGAGAATATTGCCAATACTTTATGATAACTTCAAATGGAGTGTAATGTATTAAAACTTTGAATCCCTAATATGGTACACCTGAAAGTAATATAATATTATAAGTCAACTATGTGCTGTGCTGTGCTAAACTGCTTCAGTAGTATCTGACTCTCTGTGACGCTATGGACTGTAGCCCACCAGGCTCCTCTGTCTGTGGGATTCTCCACACAAGAATACTGGAGTGGGTTACCATTCCCTTCTCCATACGTCAACTATGCTGCTGCTGCATCGCTTCAGTCGTGTCCGACTCTGTGCGACCCCATAGATGGCAGCCCACCGGGCTCCCCTGCCCCCAGGATTCTCCAGGCAAGAACACTGGAGTGGGTTGCCATTTCCTTCTCCAATGCATGAAAGTGAAAAGTGAAAGTGAAGTCGCTCAGTTGTGTCTGACTCTTTGCAACCCCATGGACTGCAGCCCACCAGGCTCCTCCATCCATGGGATTTTCTAGGCAAGAGTACTGGAGTGGGGTGCGATTGCCTTCTCTGTATGTCAACTATACCTCAGTAAAAAAATTAATAATAATAAAATATATGAGAAAAAATCCACCTGTACAGGCTATTTTGAAATACTATTTCCCACTGAATAAAGAGATGTTGAATGATTGAATAAAAGGCAGTAATTTCCTGTTAATTTCACATTTTAATATCAAAAAATGAATAGCATGCCTATAAAAATAAAGTACCAAGTATTATATTTCCCAACAAATAGTATTTATAGAAGCATTCCTTTCATCAAAACACCTATCCAGTTCCTACTGAGTACAGATACTATACATATGGACATTAATTAGATGAGGTTTCTGCTCTGAAGGACATGTAAGCTGACAATTAAAATGCAAAATAATGGCCAAGGCTGACATGTAACATAGTGCTGTGGAACCCCGCCAAAGCATCTGTTTCTACCCTGGAGAATTTGGAAAGAGGTGAAGAGATGCTGTACAAGATGATTCTTGAAGAGTGGTTAAGGGAACATTCAGAGGAAGGGGGAAAGGCAGTGTAGACGGAAACAAGGGCTCAGGATGGGGAATTCAGCAGCACTGAGGAAGGTATAAAAGCTGGTGGAGGCTTTGAAATCAGATCTAAGCTCAAATTCAACAGTGAGTGACTCTGGGAATTTACGAAACTACTTAAACTCACCGAACTTTTTTTCTGTGCATCTGTAAAATGATAATAACAATAACATTAATAACATATACCCCATCCCTGGTGGCTCAGACAGTAAAGAATTTGCTTCCAAGGCAGGAGACCCGGGTTCAATCCCTGTGTCAGGAAGATCCCCTGGAGAAGGAAATGGCAATCCACTTCAGTGTTCTTGCTGGGGAAATCCCATGGACAGAAGAGCCTGGCAGGCTGCAGTCCATGAGATCACAAAGAGTTGGACACAACCGAGCGACTTTCACTTCACTGTAATTCACCTCATAGGCTTCTCTATGTTTAAATGTATTCTTATAGACTCTGTGGGAGAGGGAGAGGGTGGGAAGATTTGAGAGAATGACATTGAAACATGTAAAATATCATGTAAGAAACGAGTTGCCAGTCCAGGTTTGATACATGATACTGGATGCTTGGGGCTGGTGCACTGGGACGACCCAGAGGGATGGTATGGGGAGGGAGGAGGGAGGAGGGTTCAGGATGAGGAACACATGTATACCTGTGGCAGATTCATTTTGATATTTGGCAAAACTAATACAATTATGTAAAGTTTAAAAATAAAATAAAATTAAAAAAAAATAAATGTATATCAAGTCTTGACACTGTGTTCAATAAAATTTAATCATATTATGAAACTGCCTTCAAAGTCCAAATGGGAGGCAATGTAGTCAGAGCTAGGCAAGTGAGGAAAGAGAGATGTTTTTGAGGGACAAACTGTGAACTGGTCAGACAAGGGCAATCAGGGCAAGATCAAGGCTGATCTGAAGATCCTAATTTGAGCATCAGGGTTGGTACTGTGCCATGAACAGAGAGAGGCAGACTGGGAAAGGTGAGCAGGACTGAGACCTGCTGAATGAGTGTCCACAAGCCACACCTGGGAATCCAGAGGGAGGCAGAAATGCAGATCTGGGCATTGTTAGTATGGCTGAGTCCCTGAGCAGAGATTGTTTAACAGGGAAACAGAGGGTAGAAACCCAAAGCACTCACCTAAACCTTAGAGAAAAAAATAACATACAAATGACTCCTAGATTCTCACTGTAAGCTCATCATATTTACAGTAATGATAATGATCATTTATTGAGTTACTCTGTGGATACTGTGGATATTGTGCCAAGGGTTTGGTTACATTATTCATCATTCAACAGGCACAGAGCACCTGTCAAATTCAACATGGTTCTCAGGAGAGAACCTGAGATTCACCAAAAAGCCAGGCAGAAGACATGGCTACCGCTTGCATCGTCTTGGTGTAACAAAACCATTAACAAATAAAGAATATGACATCAGATTATGACACATGCTACAAAGAAAGGGAAAGAAAATAATATGATATAAGTAGGACGGGGACAGCTAGAGAAAGATCAGGGGATCCTCTCTATACAGTTCGTGTGCTCCTCCGTCCTAACAACCCTAACTGAGGCTGACTCCAAAGTTTTGAGAAATTAAATAACTTTTTCAGATTTTTCTAGCCAATACCATAACCACAATAAGTACAGACTCCTGCAAACAAGCTAAATGGCAAGTAAGTGCACAATAAATATATTAAAATATGCATTCAAGTATAAAGTGCCATTACCTACACAGACAGTTTTAACATGGAAGATCACTGTCACATTGTCATAGCCATCACCAGGCACTGCTGCTAATAAACTCACACAGGTGGGTTTAAACATCACTGAGGCTTAGGTCTCTTCCAGAAAGAATTACCAGGCAACTGATTGATGTAATGATGCCCAAGTTCCAATAATAAGAGGAAACCTCCTCTCTTTAGTTAGCAAATACAATGTTTAGGCCAGGAACTGAAACACACATTCTGAGTAGTCAGCATATATCCATGGAAGCAAAGGCAGGAGACTGAAGAGGAGCCGTTATCAGCCTGGCAAGAGGCTGAGGTCATGGTACTCACCATGCAGCATCCCATGCTCTCACCACTGTCCTGGGTGGAAAATGAGCAGGAGACCCAGGCTCAGGACCACAGCTATGGCCTGTCAGTAGTAACAGCTGCATCTTCAGTTTGAAAGCCTGGAGGAACAGGTGTAGGCAAATAGTGGAAAATGTCTTTAGAAACAACAAAAACCAAAGAAAGAAAATGCTGAAGGAATCTAGGCTCTACAGCTGACGAACTTATAGAAAATAAAGTAGGAAATCATGAGTGTATTTTATCTATTTTAACAAGCAGCATCTTTCTCATCTGCGGTCATTTAAAAAAAAATCTGTCAGCCATACATGCAGCAGCATTTGCCACTTCCTGAAGACACCACCCAACATCTGGCACCTATCACAGTCACTTTGTCCTATGGTTTTGTTTAAAACTAGGAACCAGTCACTTAGGGGGTTAGATCATTTACCTAACTAGAAAGAGATGTGTTTACTAAAAGGATTTGACCAGTGGTATTTTCAAATTTGAACACTTTATGGGCATAATGGCTTAGAAAGAATAACTCCTTTTCAATAATCAGTGATGTCTTCAGAGTCACGAAAAATATTGATATCCATTAATTTTACTTGTGCCTCAAAACAATCCTACCACAATGCATTTTTACCCCTCATGTATAGAGAAGGAGAATGGTGAGGGCCAAAGAGCACATGGGACCGTGGTTGAGTTGGGAGGTTGGGGGGGAGTCCTAACTGCAAACAAAAATGCAGTAGCAGGGAGTAACTGGAACTGCCCCACAGACGTGCAGCGTGAAGTGAGTTGATGGATCAGACGCCCAGACCACTGTAACTGGCAGGTCACCGTGAGCCTAAAAGGGGTGTTATTCAGACAGAGTGTGGAATTTAGACAGTAATGGCATGTGAGAACAAAAGTGGAGGAAAGCTGCAGATGGAATGCAAAAGAAAAATAAAATGAAACACACGAAATTAAAACAAGAGAAGCAGTGTTGTAAATGCAGGGGAGCAGCAGTCTCAGATGGCAAATGCCAGAAAGGAGGAGGGGGAAATGAAGAAATAAGCTGCATGCAGAAGTGCAATGATAGTAAATAAGCAGCACTAACAGTGATAAACTCTTCATTAGAGAGCTTCCACTCTTAATAAGGAAAGGAAACTTTTCAATACAAGAAAAGAACTTTCCAGATCTATAAACATACTTAGTTTGAAACTTATTCTTTAAAAGGAATGGTATACAGAAAGAGGGCTTCCCTAGGAGATGGGAAAACCTACTGGATCATTTGACTTCTTGACAGGATTATAGCTCGTCTTGTTGCTTCTAATTAATAATGCATTTAGCTATATTATTAGACATTTAGATGTGTTTTTCTGGCAGCAGCAGTAACTGAGTTCTTTCTCACCGACCTCTGCTAGTAAGAGGGATAACAAAAGACAGTCAAGGTAAATACAGCCTGCTGTTAAGCTGTAAGGCTGTCTGTTAGCACCCCAGCCCTTCAGTGACTCATACGCAAGTTACATCCAAAGCCACTAACCCTAAAACTGGACTATGCGTGCTAGCTCAGATTGTGTGTCTTAGTGTGGCAGTTTGTTTCCAGAGTTGCCACAAATGAATGTTATTATTAACTCAAAGAACTGGTGAAAAGTGACATTGATACTTACACTTTGAGAAGAGGAAACAGAAAAAAGAAAAAAAAAAGTTGCTGACATGCTGTGTCCAGGGAAAGAACTTGGACACTACTAGGTGCCAGGCACTGCGATGGTCATTTTGCACTTCTTGTCTCATTTTAGTCTTACAGTAAATGTGCAATGAAGTTATTATTAACTACATTTTAAGCTTGAGAAAACTGAGGTTCAGAGAGATTAGAAACTAGTCCAAGTTCCCTCCAGGAACCAGGAAACCAAGCCAGAACTAAACCTAGGAACATTCTGACTCTGAAATACCCAATTGTCCCATAAATCAAACAAGATTTTGCCAATTAAAGACCAAAATTGCAGCTTCTTTCAGTCAGTCACATGCTTACAACTCAGCCTCTGAAATTGAGGAGACTCTTGTGACAAATAATGACTGATTTAAAAAATAAATCTCAAATGAGATACTGTCATTAAATTATATTGTAAGGATGGTCACAGTCATCATCCTAAAAATGGACAAGTTAGAGAGTTCTTTGTATGGAATATGGAACAGTTATTGATATGTGCATATTTTAAGGGAAAAAACACAAAGACAATTTTAAAAGACATTACTATCTTTAGTAATTCCCTGTCTTCCCAAAAGCAAGAAAAT
Source organism: Bos indicus (assembly GCF_029378745.1). Taxonomy (NCBI): domain Eukaryota; kingdom Metazoa; phylum Chordata; class Mammalia; order Artiodactyla; family Bovidae; genus Bos; species Bos indicus. The sequence goes on along the minus strand of NC_091775.1, from coordinate 13,461,246 downwards.
TATCCAGATAAACTGAACTGAATAATCTGAACTTTTGGAACTGAGTAACCATTCAGAAAACAGGAGGATGTTTAGCAATCGTCATGCCCTTTCTTCTTGCTAGACTTCTCTGGAGTGGCCTCTCCCCTGCTGCAGCATCACCAATCTGCTTCCCCCAGCTGAGAGTCCCACCTGAACTCCAGACCAGCACTGTGCAAGGCCACCACACCTCAGAACCACCATGTACCCTGCACTCTCTTTGTCACTTACTGCACTAAAGATGGAAGAGATTATTATCCCTCATCCTCAATAACTCTGAAAGGGGGGTGACCTGAATCCCATTTTTCAGATGATGAAACCAAAATCATAAACCAGATGATGAAACCTGAAGTCATAAACCTAACAACTGAAGGAGCCAGGCAGCAATTCAAGCCCAGGTATTTCTGATTCCAAGGTGGATTCTTGTGCCCCACGTCCTGGCTGCCTCTCCGTGTACTTCTCAATTTCCACTTGGCAGTTCCAGAGCTCTCCTGATTTTTTTGTGTCTATAACTGAATGCCACTGTTTCTCCTTAATTTATCTCTGCTTTATTTTTCTCCTGGATTCCTTTTTAGGATGCATGGCATCACTTGCAAACTGTAATATATTTGTATGTTCACTTACCTTTCTCTTCTAGTAAGTTCTCAGTTACCCTTGTGTGCCTACACCCTTTCAGAAAGGCTGGCAAAGAGTTTGACACACTAATACACAATTATTTGTGAAGTAAATGATGCTCTCCAGTCACCTTAACCAGAACTCCACAGGTCAATCAAGACTCATTCCTCTCCTGTCCCCAAGACCTGTTAGTAATGAAGTCTCTTTATTACTTTAAATATCTCATGATGCTCTCTTCAGTTCTTCATCATGGCTGACTTAGATATGGGTTCTGCCACTCTTGCTTGGATTGCCACAGTTTTCTTCTGAATGATGGAAATACCCTTCTCTATGAGGTGATTCCCATCAAAACACCAAGTGTGGTCCAGTTTTTCAGTAACTCATCGCCTCTTCCACGATACGTCTCTTCAGAGCTCTTACCCTTGCAAACCACTCTAACCTCAGCATTTACTGGCTCTCTTTTGCCTTCTCCCTCCCTCCATCTCGCCACCTTCTCCAACACTCACAGCTGCACGTTTGCACACAAAACACATACACACACAGAGCATGATCCAGCCATTATAAAATGCTTATAAGCCCCTTAGATCTAAGTGACTTTTCTCCACTGTACGGTTTCCGGCACAAGAAATGCCCTTTTCCCATTTACTAACCTCATACATTCCTAAATACAAGGCCAGTCAAAGGTTAATAATTTGTCACCCTTTTAAAGTGACAGTCTTCACGTCTGGTGGATCAAGATGGCAGAGTAGGAGGCTCCTGAGTGCACCTCCCCCCACAGACACAACGAACCACAACCACACATAGAACAACTATCTCTGAGAACAACCTGAGGGCTACCAGGACAGATTTTCTACAATTAAGGATATAAAGAAAATGCCGTATGGAGATGGGTAGAAAGAGAAGAGATGCAGTCTAGTCACAACACACACTCCCGATGCAGTGGCCCACAGGGTGGGGTGGGGGCGGGGAATGCCACAATCACAGATGTCCCCTGAGGAACAAAGGGTCCCCATCTCAGGGGACCTGCACAGGGAAGATGAGCCCCTTAACATCAGACCTTGAAAACCAGTGGGGACTTATTTCAGGGAGAGCCACTGCTGCTGCTGCTGCTGCTAACTCGCTTCAGTCGTGTCCGACTCTGTGTGACCCCATAGACGGCAGCCCACCAGGCTCCCCCGTCCCTGGGATTCTCCAGGTAAGAACACTGGAGTGGGTTGCCATTTCCTTCTCCAGTGCATGAAAGTGAAAAGTGAAAGTGAAGTAACTCAGTCGTGTCAGATTCTTCACAACCCCATGGACTGCAGCCCACCAGGCTCCTCCTTCCATGGGATTTTCCAGGCAAGAGTACTGGAGTGGGGTGACATTGCCTTCTCTGAGGGAGAGCCACAGGGCTGTGGAAAACCAAGATTCTGCCCCTGAAGAGTCTGTACAGACTCACACTGTGTCTTAGCACAGAAGAAGCAACTTGAAAACTGCCTGGGTCAGACAAGATCAACTGACTAATTTAGGCAGTGTGCTGGAGTGGCAGGGATCTGGTAACACTTTCTTTGTGACAGAAGCACTGGTAGGTGCCACTTTCTTTTGCTCTCTTTCTACCTGCCTGGCCTGGCACTGGCAGGTGCCATTTCTGTTACTTTCCATCATCTTGGTTAAAAAATGCTCCCGCCCAGGTGTTCTCCTGCCGAGGTCCAGCCCCCGCTGATCCAGGGTATTCAAAAGGGAGACGGCATCGGCGACTATTTATTTATTTATTCATCAAAGATATAAAGAATAATAGAATGAGGATAGCTCAGTAGGAAATTCAGTGGAGAAAAGAAGCTGAGTAGCTTGGTTTACACGGAAAATCAATATAACCCGTGACACCAGGTTAGCTCTGACCACGGAGGCCGCAGGCGCCCTCTCGAATAGCGGAAGGTGCCCCACCTTAGACACCTTCTCAAGTGGGTCTTAGAAGCCCAGGCAAATAAATGCTCCCAGAGGATTATCCGCGCTCCAGATGGAGACTCCACTGGAAATTGAGAGGAAGAATGACATGGGGGGACCAAGCGTTGGTGAGCAAGGCCCGTAGCTTTATTTTCAACAGGGGCTTTTATACCCTAAGTTACACATAGAGGATAATAGGGGATGCAAAGTCAGCAGTCTTTGATCCTTATCAAAAACCAGGGTTTCTTTCCTGCAAATTTATCGTATACAAATGGTTTAGGTGATTTACATCATCTTCTGGCCAGAAGGCCTATTAACATTTTATGGGTCTTGACAAAGACTTATCAACCGTAAGACTTATTTTCTCTAAGAGTAATTATTTTAAGGTTTGGCGCCATCTTCCGAAGATAAAATTGCATTTCTATAGGGCGGATGTGTAATGGGTTTACAACAAAGGAAAGAATTTATTACCTTAAGGGTCTAAAGTTACTAACACCAAGGCCACTACTTATTTTTTCTACATACCAACTATATTAATTAATACACATTCAAGGACACAATTCAGGGGATGTGAAAACTTGGCAACAAGCATTGGCTCATCAATGAAATCTTTTACTAGTTTTATTCTGACAGTTTCTAACTCTCTGAGAGGCTCTAAGCTATTTGAATATCTTAAGCTTCCTGTGCCTCTCGAGGCTGGGAGACTGTAAACAATCGTATGCATAGCTGTAGGAGTCCGGGTAAACTTGTCAGTCGAGTTAGAGAGCTATCTGAGGGGTTTGGATTTAAACACTCCTAATTGCCCAGGAACTTTTATTAATTGGAGCTGTAAGTTAACTCTTTGACAGAGAGAGCGAGATAGTGGTGGGGGACAGCCCCCAGTAAAGTCAGAGGTGAGAGCACAAAGCAATAAAGTGAGCAGACTCTGGTTTTTTGGGGGTAGATGCTCGAGAATATCTAGGGGGACTCCTGAGGCTCGATCCCACCTTTGCATATGCCGAGCCTCCTTCCTCATGACCTTTGTCACGAGTGGAATGCCTCACCGGCTCCCGGCATTCTCCCAAGGTGTTATCTCCTGCTCAACACACCCATCCCAGAGGGCCTCTCCAAAGCAGCTCCCAGCCCACCCGCCCAGCAAGTGTCCTCTACCAGCATCAGTGGCCCCTCCAAAGCAGCTGCTGCTCCAGAGGGTCAGCCCCCAACCACAGCATGTTCACAACAGCCATAGCAAGGCTTCAGAGCCAGTCACAGTGGGGGCCAGTCCCACATTTCAACAAGCTCACAGCAATCACATGCAGACCTCTCAGCCAGCTGGCCTGAGGACCAACCCTGCCAAACAGCATTCCTGCAGCAATCGCAGTCCAACCACAGCAAAAGGACACACATAGCCCACACAGGGGATACACAGGGAGCAGCTGGCTCTGGTGACCAGGGGACTGCGTCACCGGGCCCTATGGGACAACATCTACATAAGGCTACTCTTCAAAGACTGGGAGATACACCTCATATGCCTAATACATAGAAACAAACACAAAGAGTTAAGCAAAATGAGGAGGCAAAAACAATACCTTCCAAACAAAAGAAACAAGACAAAAGTTTCAGGAAAATAACTAAACAGAATGGAAATATAAAATTTACCAGGTAAAGAGTCAAAATAAATATTCATAAAGATTCTAACTGAACTTGTAGAAGAATGGATGAACTCAGTGAGAACTTCAGCAAAGAGATAGAAAATACAAAAAAGAACCAATCAGAATTGAAGAATACAATAGCTGAAATGAAAACTACACTACAGGGAATCAACAGCAGGTTAGACGATGCAGAAGAACAGATCAGCAATCTGGAAGATAGGGAAATGGAAATTAATCTACTGGAAGAGCAAATAATAATAGTAATCCAAAAAATGAGGATAGTTTAAGGGTCCTCTAGGCAACCCACTCCAGTGTTCTTGCCTGGAGAATCCCAGGGACGGGGAAGCCTGGTGGGCTGCCATCTATGGGGTTGCATAGAGTCGGACATGACTGAAGCGACTTAGCAGCAGCAGCAGCAGCAGGACAACATCAAGTGTGCTAACATTCACATGATAGAGATCCCAGAAGGAGAGAAAAAAATTAACAACAACAGAAAACATCTGAAAATATAATGGCTGAAAACCTTCCTAACCTGGTGAAGAAAACAGTTGTCCAAATCCAAGAAGTTAAAAAAAAAAAAAAAAAGGAACATTACAGGTGAAAATCCCCGAGGAACATAAATTCAGAAATCCTCAACAAAATACTAGCATGTCAAATTCAACAACACATTGAAAGGATTATTCACTATCAAGTGATTATTTATATTCCATAGATGCAAGGATGATTCAATACAGGCAAATCAAACAATGCGATGCACCATATTAACCAAATGAATAATTAAAATCATATGATTATATAAATAAGCACAGAAAAACCATTTGATATAATTTAACATTCATTCATGATTCTAAAAAAACTTTTAATAAGTTAATAATACATAGTAAATTAGGCATAGAAGGAACATGTATCAACATAATAAAACCGGTATATAAACACAGCTAGCATCATATTCAGTGGTGAAAGTCTGAAAGCATTTCCTCTAAAATCAGGAAAGAGATCAGGATGCTCAATATTTCCATTTTTATTAAACACTGTACTGGAAGCCCTAGCCACAGCAATCAGAAAAGGAAGGAAATAAAAGGCATTCAAATTGGAAAGGAAGAAGTAAATCTGCAGATGACATGATTCTATATACAGAAAACCCCCTAAAGAGTCCATCAAAAAATTATTAGAACTAACAAATAAATTAATAAAGTTGCAGGATCAAAATAAATATACATAAATCTGTTATAATTCTACACAATGGACATGGAACAACAGACTGGTTTCAAATTGGGAAAGGAGTATGTCAGGCTGTATATTGTCACCCTGCTTATTTAACTTATATGCAGAGTACATCATGAGAAATTCTGGACTGGATGAACACAAGCTGGAATCAAGATTTCTGGGAGAAATATCAATAACTTCAGATATGCAGATGACACCACCCTTACAGCAGAAAGCAAAGAAGAACTAAAGAGCCTCTTGATGAAAGTGAAAGAGGAGAGTGAAAAAGTTGGCTTAAAACTCAACATTCAGAAAACTAAGATCATGACATCTGGTCCCATCACTTCATGGCAAATAGATGGGGAAACAATGGAAATAGTGACAGACTTTATATTTGGGGGCTCCAAAATCACTGCAGATGGTGATTGCAGCCATGAAATTAAAAGATGCTTGCTCCTTGTAAAAAAAGTTATGACCAACCTAGACACCATATAAAAAAGCAGAGACATTACTTTGCCAACAAAGGTCCATTTAGTCAAAGCTATGGTTTTTCCAGTAGTCATGTATGGATATCAGAGTTGGACTATAAAGAAAGCTGAGCACCAAAAAACTGATGCTTGAACTGTGGTGTTGGAGAAGACTCCTGAGAGTCCCTTGAACTACAAGGAGCTCCAAACAGTCCATCCTAAAGGAAATCAGTCCTGAATATTCATTGGAAGGACTGATGCTGAAGCTGAAACTCCAATACTTTGGCTACCTGATGTGAAGAACTGACTCACTGGAAAAGACCCTCATGCTGGGAAAGATTGAAGGCAGTAGGAGAAGGGAATGACAAAGGATGAGATGGTTGGATGGCATCACCATTCAATGGACATAAGTTTGAGTAAACGCTGGGAGTTGGTGATGGACAGGGAGGCCTGGTGTGCTGCAGTCCATGGGGTTGCAAAGAGTCAGACACAATTGGGCAACTGAACTGAACTGAACAAACTATCAGAAAGATAAATTAAGAAAATCCCATGTACAACTGTATAAAAAAGAAAAAAATACTTAGGAATAAATTCAACCAAGAAGGTGAAGAGCTATACTCTGGAAACTATAAAATATTGACAAAAGAAAGTGAAAACAACCAAACAAATGGAAAGATATACTGTCCTAGTGAATTAGAAGCATTAATGTCGTTAAGATGTCCATACTACCTCCAAGCAGTCTACAGATTCAATTAATACCTCTCAAAATGCCAATGGTATTTTTCATGGAATTGAAACAAATAATTCATAATTTTGTATTGAAAACAGACTATGAACAGAAGAAGAAATTTTAAGAAAGAAGAAGAAAGCTGAGGTATCATGCTCCCTGATTTCAAACTATACTACAAAGTTATAGTAATCAAAACTATATGATACGGGCACAAAAACAGATACATAGACCAATGGAAACAACAGAATTGGGAGCCCAGAAATAAAAATCATGCATATATGGTCAACTAATGTATGACAAGGGCTCCTTGGTGGCTCAGTGGTAAAGAATCTGTTTGCCAAGCAGGAGATACGGGTTCAATCCCTAGGTCAGGAAGATCCTCTGGAGAAGAAAATGCAACCCACTCCAGTATTCTTGCTTGGGAAATCCCATGGACAGAGGAGCCTGACAGGATATAGTCGCAAAAGAGTTGGACACAACGTAGTGACTAAACAACAACAACAACAACAAATAACAATGGGAAAATTGAAAAGCTACAAGGAACAGAATGAAACTGGACCACTTTCTTACATCACATATAAAAGTAAACTAAAAATAGATTCAGTTCAGTTCAGTCGCTCAGTGGTGTCTGACTCTTTGCAACGCTATGGACTGCAGCACGCCAGGTCTCCCTGTCCATCACCAACTCCCAGAGTTTACTCAAACTCATGTACATTGAGCGGTGATGCCATCCAACCATCTCATCCTCTGTCGTCCCCTTCTCCTCCCACCTTCAGTCATTCCCAACATCAGGGTCTTTTCAAATGAGTCAATTCTTCATATCAGGTGGCCAAAGGGTTGGAGTTTCAGCTTCAGCATCAGTCCTTCCAATGAATATTCAGGATTGATTTCCTTTAGGATGGACTGGTTGGATCTCCTTGTTGTCCAAGGGACTCTCAGGAGTCTTCTCCAACACCACAGTTCAAAAGCATCAGTTCTTTGGTGCTCAGCTTTCCTTATAATCCAACTCTGACATCTATACATGACTACTGGAAAAACCAAAGCTGTGACTGCTGCTGCTGCTGCTAAGTCGCTTCAGTCGTGTCTGACTCTGTGTGACCCCATGGACAGCAACCCACCAGGCTCCCCCGTCCCTGGGATTCTCCAGGCAAGAACACTGGAGTGGGTTGCCATTTCCTTCTCCAATGCATGAAAGTGAAAAGTGAAAGTGAAGTTGCTCGGTCGTGTCCAACTCCCAGTGACCCCATGGACTGCAGCCCACCAGGCTCCTCCGTCCATGGGATTTTCCAGGCAAGAGTACTGGAGTGGGGTGCCATTGCCTTCTCCAAAAGCTTTGACTACACAGACCTAAAACCTTAATTTTAAGACTGGAACCATAAAACTCCTTGAAGTAAACACTGGCAGTATGCTCTTTGACATCAGTCTTGGAAATATTTAGTTTGGATCTGTCTCCTCCGTCAAAGGAAGCAAAAGCAAATATTTAAAAAATGGACTACATCAAAGCAAAAAGTTTCTGCACCATGGAGGAAACCATCAATGAAATAAAAAGGCAACTTCTGAAAGGGAAATGATGTTGATATCCAAAATATATAAAGAAAGCACACAACTCAATATTAAGCAAAGCAAACAGAGCATCTGAATAGACGTTTTTCCAAAGAAGACATGCAGATGGTCCAAAGCACATGAAAAGATGCTCACAATCATTAATCATCGGGAAAATACAAATCAAAACCAAAATGACACATCACTTTATACCTGACAGAATGGCTATTATCAAAAAGACACAAAGACAGCAAATAACAGGTGTTGACGAGGATGTAGATTAAAAGGGAATTCTCATGTACTGCCAGTGGGAATGTAAATTGGTGCAGCCTCTAGGGAAAAAAGTATGGAGATTCCTTAAAAAATTAAAAATAGAATTGCTGGATGATCTAGTAATTCCATCTCCAGGTATATATCCAAAGAAAACAAAAAGACTAATTTGAAAAAGATAAATGTACTCTTATGTTCACTGCAGTACTATTTACAATAGCTAAGATATCCTGCTGCTGCTGCTAAGTCGCTTCAGTTGTGTCCAACTCTATGCACATCAGCCTACCAGGCTCCTCTGTCCACAGGATTCTCTAGGCAAGAATACTGGAGTGGGTTGCCATTTCCTTGCCAAGATATGGAAGCAACTTAAATATATAAAGCAGATAAAGAAGATGTGGTATATATACAAACAATGGAATGTTACCCAGCCATAAGAAAGAATGAAATCTTGCCATTTGAGACATGAATGAATCTAGAGGGTTTATGCCAAGTGAAATAAGTCATCAAAGACAAATACTGTACTAATACCACACAATACTTATATGTAGAGTCTAAAAAGCAAAAGAAAAAATAAAACAGATTCAGATACAGAAAGCAAACTGGGTGTTTCCAGAGGGCTGGGAGTGTGGGAATTGGGTGAAACAGGTGAAAAGATTAAGTACAAACTTTCAGCTATAAAATAAATTAGTCATGGGGATGTAATGTACAGCATTGAATTATAGTCAGTAATATTGTTATAACTTTGTATGGTAACAGATAGTTACTAGACATTGTGATCAGTTTGTAAGATATATAAATGTAGAATCACTATGTTATTCATCTGAAGTTAATATAATATTGTGTCAACTATATTTCAATAAAAATAATAAAAATAAAAAACAAAGTGATAGTCCTTAAACATGTGATCCATTGCATAAAACTTTTAATTATTAAAATACATGTACCTAATTTTACATGTTCAAAATATGGAAATTTAGTGCTTGCATTAAATATAACCAATTATTTTACCTTATCTGTTATTATTTTTACATTTTAGTTGATCTGACCTTCATTGCTGCTGCTGCTGCTAAGTCGCTTCAGTTGTGTCTGACTCTGTGTGACCCCATAGATGGCAGCCCACCAGGCTCCCCCATCCCTGGGATTCTCCAGGCAAGAACACTGGAGTGGGTGGCCATTTCCTTCTCCAATGCATGAAAGTGAAAAGTGAAAGTGAAGTCGCTCAGTTGTCTCCAACCCTCAGCGACCCCATGGACTGCAGCCCACCAGGCTCCTCCGTCTATGGGATTTTCCAGGCAAGAGTACTGACCTTCACTGCTAGGTAGCATTCGTAGCAAAAAAAATAACATGTGAGATATTAACCAAGATTTTTAATTTGTGGGTATCGCAAATGGATGAAATGGGTGAAGAGGTCAAAGGTATAAACTTCCAGTTATAAGTCCGAGAGATGTAATGTACTGCATGGTGACTAGTTAACAACAATAATAACAATACTGTATGGCATATTTGAATGTTGCAAAGACAGTAAATGTTATAAGCTCTCTTCATAAGAAAAATAAATTTTGTTACTACATGTGGTGATGGATGTTAACAAAATACATTATGCTGATCATTTCACAATATAAATAAATATCAAATATGTATGTTGTATACATAAAACTAATATAATATTATATATCAATTATATCTCAATTTTTAAAAATACATTTTACTTGCATTTCTATGGCCCTCTCCTATTTTGTCAGCAGCAAACAATAGCTCAAGAAAACAGAGCCCCAAAAATGAAATGGTGAAAGTCTTGGCTTTTGAGTTCTAAAATAAAGACCTGAAACTTGTAGTAAAGCCAAAGACCTTAAATTTAAAGACTTTTGTCTACAAGCACAGAGTTTTCTGCTCTCAAATGGTTGTATAGTTGTCTTGAAAACCCAGGCATAGTGTTTATACCATTAGAAAAGTAAATAAAAGATTCAATAAGAGGTGATACAAGCATCTGAATGCAGAGTTCCAAACAATAGCAAGAAGAGATAAGAAAGCCTTCCTCAGAGATCAATGCAAAGAAATAGAGGAAAACAACAGAATGGGAAAGACTAGAGATCTCTTCAAGAAAATCAGAGATACCCAGGGAACATTTCATGCAAAGATGGGCTCCCTAAAGGACAGAAATGGTATGGACCTAACAGAAGCAGAAGATATTAAGAAGAGGTGGCAAGAATACACAGAACTGTACAAAAAAGATCTTCATGACCCAGATAATCACAATGGTGTGATCACTCACCTAGAGCCAGACATCCTAAAATGTGAAGTCAAGTGGGCCTTAGAAGCATCACTATGAACAAAGCTAGTGGAGGTAATGGAATTCCAGTTGAGCTATTTCAAATCCTGAGAGATGATGCTGTGAAAGTGCTGCACTCAATATGCCAGCAAATTTGGAAAACTCAGCAGTGGCCACAGGACTGGAAAAGGTCAGTTTTCATTCCAGTCCCAAGAAAGGCAATGCCAAAGAATGCTCAAACTACTGCACAATTGCACTCATCTCACACGCTAGTAAAGTAATGCTCAAAATTCTCCAAGCCAGGCTTCAGCAATACGCGAACCTTGAACTTCCTGATGTTCAAGCTGGTTTTAGAAAAGGCAGAGGAACCAGAGATCAAATTGCCAACATCTGCTGGATCATGGAAAAAGCAAGAAAGTTCCAGAAAAACATCTATTTCTGCTTTATTGACTATGCCAAAGCCTTTGACTGTGTGGATCACAATAAACTGTGGAAAATTCTGAAAGAGATGGGAATACCAGACCACCTGACCTGCCTCTTGAGAAACCTATATGCAGGTCAGGAAGCAAGAGTTAGTACTGGACATGGAACAACAGACTGGTTCCAAATAGGAAAAGGAGTACGTCAAGGCTGTATATTGTCACCCTGCTTACTTAACTTTTATGCAGAGTACATCATGAGAAATGCTGGGCTGGAAGAAACACAAGCTGGAATGAAGATTGCCAGGAGAAATCTCAATAACCTCAGATATGCAGATGACACCACCCTTATGGCAGAAAGTGAATAGGAACTCAAAAGCCTCTTGATGAAAGTGAAAGAGGAGAGTGAAAAAGGCTTAAAGGTCAACATTCAGAAAACTAAGATCATGGCATCTGGTCCCATCACTTCATGGGAAATAGGGGAACGGTGGAAACTGTGTCAGACTTTATTTTGGGGGCTCCAAAATCAGTGCAGATGGTGACTGCAGCCATGAAATTAAAAGATGCTTACTCCTTGGAAGGAAAGTTATGACCAACCTAGATAGCATATTCAAAAGCAGAGACATTACTTTGCCAACAAAGGTCCGTCTAGTCAAGGCTATGGTTTTTCCAGTGGTCATGTACGGATGTGAGAATTGGACTGTGAAGAAAGCTGAGCGCCAAAGAATTGATGCTTTTGAACTGTGGTGTTGGAGAAGACTCTTGAGAGTCCCTTGGACTGTAAGGAGATCCAACCAGTCCATTCTAAATGAGATCGGTCCTGGGTGTTCTTTGGAAGGAATGATGCTAAAGCTGAAACTCCAGTACTTTGGCCACCTCATGTGAAGAGTTGACTCATTGGAAAAGACTCTGTTGCAGAGAGGGATTGGGGCAGGAGGAGAAGGGGACGACAGAGGATGAGATGGCTGGATGGCATCACTGACTCGATGGACGTGAGTCTGAGTGAACTCCGGGAGTTGGTGATGGACAGGGAGGCCTGGCGTGCTGCAATTCATGGGGGTCGCAAACAGTCGGACACGACTGAGCGACTGAACTGAACTGAGAATCACTCTTTACTGACATTTTCAAAACTTTTTGTCTTTAGCAAGGAAAACTTTAATTCTTGTTTATGTCATACATCTATTCACTTATCTTTCTAGTTTTTATACTTTATTTTGTCAATAGAACTTTTAAAAAGAGCTCATCAGAAAAGTCTACTTTGATATAAATCATACCTCTCTATATTATGAACACTGTCTCTATAAACACACTTGACTCTTCTCAGTTTGCACTTTTCCCTGTTAAATTTCACCTGTATGAAATGTCTGGCCCTTTTCTCTTGGCTTTAAATAAATCCTGTTTCTCCATTAATATCCAGTTCAAATCCCACTATGTTTTCCTAAAGTGCTTCATGATCACCCCAGGCTAGAAAGCCATCTCTCTCACCTCTGAATGCCCTCAACCACTGTTATCAATGAAATCTATGGGCCATAAATCTTGTGCCTTTTTGCCATAAGTTTTCTTTATTAAATTACATTTTAATATTTTTATTATCATATTCTTCCTGAAAATAATACTCTTATTTCTGCAACTAGAGTATAAATTTTTGGAGGGAACTAAATATATTTTCCATTTTTATATCCACCAGAGTCTGCATCAGTGGTTTGTTTGCAAGGAGTAAATACTAAAAGCACATTTGATATGGTATTTTATCTTTGGTGATGATGATTATAGTAATAATTTACTAAGCATTTACTATGTGCCTTATGCTGTACGAGTCTCTTCATGTGGATTATCTCCTTAAAATCTACAAACTTAGGAATTTGGTTCCATTATTACCTTTATTGCTTAACAGATAAAACAGGCTTTAGAGTCCAAAGTGTTAAGTCATTTAACTTGTTCTAGGCCACACAGCTAGAAGTAGAAAAATCATAACTTGGTTTTATCCTCAATGTTAAATTTCTACTTGTAGGAATCCACATGTAGGACTTCCTCAGGTGGAGAAAATTTATCATCCGTTTTTTGATGTCATTGTTTTAGAAAAAGTATTCTTCATCAAAAGCTGATCTCCATTCCAGTATCTAGATTATCTGAGAGCAACGGGAAGGCCCTCTGAAATGGTCTCCACAAGTAAGAAGTACATGCTGTGAAAGGTGTTTCATGGCTTTAATGAAGTAACATAAATTTTCATGAAAAACAAAAACTAAATCACATTAAAAGAAAACATAATGAACCAGAAGGAGATCAGCCCTGGGATTTCTTTGGAAGGAATGATGCTGAAACTGAAACTCCAGTACTTTGGCCACCTCATGTGAAGAGTTGACTCATTGGAAAAGACTCTGATGATGGGAGGGATTGGGGGCAGGAGGAGAAGGGGACGACAGAGGACGAGATGGCTGGATGGCATCACTGACTCGTTGGACGTAAGTCTCGGTGAACTCCGGGAGTTGGTGATGGACAGGGAGGCCTGGCATGCTGCGATTCATGGGGTCACAAAGAGTCGGACACGACTGAGCAACTGATCTGATCTGATCTGAATGAACCAGAACTCTAATAAGAAATGATAAATATTACACAAAGTTTTCTAAACATTAGAGCTAATGATAATTCTGAACAACAACTAGGCAGTTTAGAAGTTCAACATGGAATAAAATAATTATTGTCAACTAAATCACTGTGAGAGAGAAAAGTGTTTTTTTTAAAAACCTCCTAATGGGATCTGGAACTGGTGACATCATCTTCATGTGAATCATAACTAAAGAAGATAAAGACAAAGAGATTATAAAGTACTTTGAGTACAACACTATCTGTTCTTGGTTTATTGCTTCTGACAAAGAACTATTATGCATAAAAAGAGTATGAAATATGAAAGGACCCAAAATAGTTGAGATGTTTAATAAGACATTACAAAACTGATATGTCCAAAAATGAATTCTCAATAGTCTTTCAAAACCTATTCCTTCCCAATTTTCTTCATCTCAGGAAACACCACTGCCTTTTCCAAGTTCTGCACTTTCCCCTATTCCAGGCCCTGTTTCACTAGCCTTAAATTCCTGCCCCTTTCCTCTTGGCTTTAAACAAACTCTGTACCTCCCTGAATATCCAGTTCAAATCCCACCATGTTTTCCCAAAGTCCTCATGTTCACTCCAGGTTAGAGCACTATCCCTCTCCCACCTCTGAATGCCCAGGGTAATCATCATCAAGGTGATCCATGGGCCATAAATTTAGACCCCAGTTCTTGAATCTTCCTGAACTCGGCTCTTTCTGTCACAGCCCACATGCAATGCATCAGTCAGTCTGGTCATCAGTTCCTTTGCCACTACTTTGACCAAGCCATTGTCACACTGGGCCTGCACTATTGCAGTAGACTCTTATCTTAGCTGGCCATACAGCTTCTACCTCCTCACTGCCATCATTTCCCCAACACACACACACACACAGACACCCACAGACAGACAGACACCCACACCCACACACACACACACATACACACACTCATGAGCCAGGGTATTCTTTTAAAAATGTTTCCGATTATGTCAGTCTTCAGAATTCTCCAGCAATTTCAGTAGCACTCAGGAAAAAACCCCGAATCTTTACTTTGGACATTGAGACCCACCAGTACCTCAACAACAAGCCTAATTAATCTTCCTTCTACCATTTTCTACTGCTCTACCACCACCAGCAAAACCATCACTCTTCCATCTCCTCCAGATACTGGGATCTCCTTGCTCTTCTATGAACTCATCATTCTCTTCTCCCTATACCCCGAGACATTTGCACTTGCTAATCCCTGGGCCTGGAATGCTCTCAGTCCAGTTCTCTGCTCAAATGTCTTAGGAAGACATTCTCAGGTCACCCTACCTAAAATAATACTATCACCACCACCTCTTTCTATTCCCCTGACATTATTCTTCACAACACTTGTCAACCCCTAATACGTTATTTTAATGTATATTATAATATATGGTATATGTTTTAAAATAAGCTCTTGAGATGCTTATTTTAGGAGTCTACAATAAACAAATTCAGAAGTCTAAAATAGGAGTCTACAATAAATAAATAAACAAAGAATACTTTTTAATATATACATATTTTGGTCATTTTGCAAACTTCTCAACAATGCAGTTGTCCAAAAATGCAATTGCAAAATTCATGAAGTAGGGCTGCCAAAAAGAAAGGCTAGGAATTAAAAGTATTATTAGTGAAAATTTATATCCTTACAAAATCCTGCACACAGATATTTAGAGCAGCTTTATTCATCACTGCCAAAACTTGGAAGCAAACAAGATGTCCTTCAGTAGGTAAACCGTGGTACACCCAGACAATGGAACATTATTCAGTGCTAAAAAGAAATGCGCTATCAAGCCATGAAAAGACATGGAGCAAACCTAAGCATTGATTACTAAGTGAAAGAAGCTAATCTTAAAAGGCTTTATATTGTGTGAATCCAACTATATGGCATTTTGGAAAAGATAAAACTGTGGAGAGAGTAAGGTTAAGTTTCTAGTAGTTGGGGGAAGAAGGAGGGATGAATAGGCAGAGAACAGAGGGTTTTTAGGAGAGTGAAAACACCCTGTATGATAGTATAATGACACATCATTGTACATTTGTCCAAACCCATAGAATGTATAATACCAACAGTGAATTGTAGTGTAAACTACAGACTCTGGGCTGAATTGTAGTGTAAACTACAGACTCTGGGCAATTAAGATACATCAGTGCAGGTTTATCAGTTGCAACAAATGCACCACTATGGTGGAGGAGGTTGATAATGGGGGAGAATATGCATGGGGGTGCCAGGAGTATACAGGAAATCTCTATACGTTCCTCTCAATTTTTCTGTGAAGCTAAAACTGCCCTAAAAAAATTAAATAAAATTAGTGTTAACTGCCTAGAATGTGATGATTCAATTCCCTGAGAAGTATGAAACACAGTAACCATTAGTCTGCAAACTGAAGAATGATATAGGCCTACTAGTCTGCATTGCTTACAGTAATAATCTACATCCAAGACTGCATAAAAAGCAAAATAACCTCATAAAAATCCAGATTATTATGATCTTCATTACATTACATTATGGACTAAGTCTTCTCTCTGAAATCATACCTACCAATGTCAAGGTGTTTGAAGGACCAACTTTCATGATAATTTTATTTCAGTATATATGGTTATGTGAAAGTGTGGTCACTCAGTTGTGTCTGACTCTTTGTGACCCAATAGACTGTAGCCCACCAGGCTCCTCTATCCATGGAGTCCTCTAGGCAGGAATACTGGAGTGGATTGTCATTGCCTTCGCCAAGAGATCTTCCTGACCCAGGGATTGAACCTGGGTCTCCCGCATTGTGGGCAGATTCTTTATTGTCTGAGCTATATAAACATAGCTAAACATAGCTATATATAGCTATATAGCTAAACATATGTTTATATAGACAGTATCTATTTTATTATCTAATATTTCTTGGAAACTGATTATTTAGGAAGAAACACTAGATCCGGTGTCAATAAGCTAGTATATTATGCCATCTAATGTTTCAGGAATCCTTCAGCATTTTCTGATTAGAATTCAAATTAAATGCAAACAGTCAAGTAGCACACAGAGACCCCATTATCAGCTCTCCAAGAGCTGAGAGGCTGAATAATATGAGACATGTTAATTATCTGCTTTCCAGCAGCTGTGATTAATTTTGACTGGTACATCTTGTTAATGTGATAGACGACAGTAAATATTGGGGCTTGTTATGTTTTCCAGGGCTAGGAAATCATGGTCTCTAATGACTTGCTTCATTTGTAGCTAGCTATGCAATCTGCCAGAGATGCTAGACTCCACTTAATCTCTTTACCAAGTGAAGTTCATGCTAGTGGAACCTAAATTTTCAGAGCCCTCTATCTCAGAAAAGTTGCTCTCTGTTTTGTCTCTCTATCTGTCTCTCTCTGTATCTCTCTCTCTCTCTCTCTCTCTCTCTCTCTCTCTCACACACACACACACACACACACACACTTCAGTTTCAGAATTAACAGCATACAGAACCAAACCTACTGAGGTGCTAAGAGATCCCAGTCACCATATGTATGTACTTTTCTTTCTTTCTACTTAAGAATGTCTTTTTAAACGTGGTTTGTTTTTAAGAAACTAAATGCCTTTTCTGAGTCCATGAGTGGCTGCACCAGATCCAATATTAGATTTGCAATCTTTGAACAGTATTTGACATCTTTTGAATCATGGTCATCTAGAAGAAATTGTCACTAGAGGTGTGTTTCTCAACGTTTTGTTCATTAACACCCCCCCTTTAGACTTTTTTTCTTAATAGTCCCCTCCTCACAAGATTTTAATACCTCAGATATGCTATAGCTGGTTATGTACTATGGCCCTTTATAGGACCACAAACCTGTAACACCTGAGATTTTCTTTATCCCCCAAGAACTTGTTTTCATCCCCTGGGAACAAGATCAGCCCTGCTGAGACTATGTTCACCAGAGGCTTCATTCTACCCGCCTCTTCATTGTCTAAGTTACATATTCTCATTGGACACAGAGCTACTCCATATCTCATGTTTCCCATACAAACTGGTGAAATAGGCACACCCCAAATCTTGTTCTTCCCCTTAAAAAGGTGGTCAAGACAATACACAGGGTACAAATGCTCTTCACCCCCTTCCTTTCATCTGCCCATAACACAGTCCTGGATCAGGTTCAGACAACCTCAAGGCAACCTTGAAGGAAGATAGAAACCTCACAAGAGCCATGTGCAAATAATGCTTTTCAGAAAGACTGAATGAATTTGAACATATAGTCTACTTACTTTAATCAAGTACTTCACCCTTCTGAGCTTTAGCATCCATACCTATTAAATAGAAGGATCAATGCCAGTGATCCCTTGGCCAGTGTTAGCTCAGTAGAAAGCCCCCAAGAAGACAACCCAAAATGCTTACTGATCAAAAGAAGTTTCCTAAATTTACTGCAGCAAATAAGGACACCACCTTGACACAGTGTTAGAAATCTCCAAAGGAAACAAATAAAGGAAGGTTACTTATAGTACCCATGCTGCAGAACTTTAAGATCATTTCTGAAAAGCAGAGAAACATCCAGGATTGGGCAGAATTAAGGACACAGAAACTCTACTGCTTTTGAAGCAACACTGAGGAACAAGCTATGATATCCATTTTAATTGGTCTATAGTCTTAGCTTCCTGGAAGAAAACAAACAAAGTCAATACATTTTGCTTGGCCCCAGTATCATTCAACACAGGAACTGGAATTTGTTTCGATTCTCAGTTCCTGCAATATGTAAGATGTTAATTTAGGCATTGAAGGTAGATGTGCAAATGAGATAAGTTCCCTATTTTCAAGAAGCTTCTATTCCAGCAAGAAAAATAAGCTTTAAAAAGATATTGCATGGATCATTCTTTAAGGAAGTGTAGGTTGCTAGAGAAGTGAATGGTAGAGGAGGTCATTCATGAGGGAACTATAATAAAAATTTTCCTTTTTTGTAAAATTTAGCAAAGGCTCCAAGACACTATGGGAAGGACCCCTGGAAATATCCACTGGCTTTTCAGTACTCAGGTTTGAGGGCAAAAGGTTGGATGGAGTGGTTTACCCTGTTTTTCCATCATAAATTTGGAGGGAATCTATAGATTAAATCAGTTAATCTATTATGGTATAAATTATAAATTAATCTGTAACCATCTTCACAAAATCCTAAGGAAGATAGATTCCTCCTCCGAGTTTCTGAGGTCAAGCACAAAAATCACAGAACAGAAGCTGTCAAGATGACAGTTTAAAAGCTACAAGCTTTAGTTAACCCAAAGTGTCTGGAATTACAATCGGCAGAAAGCTCTGGTTTAGACCACCAGAGATTCATCATTTAGTAAATGATGAATTTTAGTAGGTCTGAATATCATATACACATGCTTAAGAATCATGAATAAATGTTTTCTTGATACAAGTCTTTGGAGTCCAAAGCATCTCCTAAACCAAAACTCATCAGCAGTTGCAATGCAGAATTACTGAAGCACTGAAAGCTAAATAAATCTACTCCAGAAACCCAAGCAGATCCAGGAACACAGGACACTTTCACTCCATGGAATTATCGTTTTTTGGCTCTGTCTATTCAGGCTCACGGAGAAGGCAATGGCACCCCACTCCAGTACTTTTGCCTGGAAAATCCCATGGACGGAGGAGCCTGGTAGGCTGTAGTCCATGGGGTCGCTAGAGTCGGACACGACTGAGCGATTTCACTTTCACTTTTCACTTTCATGCATTGGAGAAGGAAATGGCAACCCACTTCAGTGTTCTTGCTTGGAGAATACCAGGGACAAGGAAGCCTGGTGGGCTGCCATCTATGGGGTTGCACAGAGTCGAACACGACTGATGTGACTTAGCAGCATTCAGGCTCAGCTGTGACTAGATGGACCTCTGTTGGCAAAGCAATATCTCTGCTTTTTAATACACTGTCTACATTGGTCATAACTTTTCTTCCAATGAGCAAGCATCTTTTAATTTCATGGCTGCAGTCACCATCTGTGTGATTTTGGAGCCCAAAAATAAAGTCTGTTACTCTTTCCATTGTTTCCCCATCTATTTGCCATGAAGTGATAGACATTAGCAATTAAAAATCTCCTGCTTTCAACTTCCCCAGGGATCTTCAAGATGGCAGAATAAAAGGACATGCACTCATCTTCTCGTGGGAGAACTCCAAAATTACAACTCACTGCTGAACAACCACTGACAGGAGAATGTTGGATGATGCTGTGAAAGTGCTGCACTCCATATGCCAGCAAATTTGGAAAAGTCAGCAGTGGCCACAGGACTGGAAAAGGTCAGTTTTCATTCCAAGCCCAAAGAAAGGGGATGCCAAAGAATGCTCAAACTACCACACAATTGCACTCATCTCACACACTAACAAAGTAATTCTCAAAATTCTCCAAGGAAGGCTTCAACAGTACATGAACTGTGAACTTCCAGATGTTCAAGCTTTAGAAAAGGCAGAGGAACCAGAGATCAAATTACCAACATCCGCTGGATCATAGAAAAAGCAAGAGAGTTCCAGAAAAACATCTATTTCTGCTTTATTGATCAAGTCAAAGCCTTTGACTGTGTGGATCACAATAAACTGTGGAAAATTCTTCAAGCGATGGGAAACCAGACCACCTTAACTGCTTCCTGAGAAATCTGTATGCAAGTCAACAACCAACAGTTAGAACTGGACATGAAAAACAGACTGGTTCTGAAATGGGAAAGGAGTACATCAAGGCTGTATATTGTCACCCTGCTTATTTAATTTCTATGCAGAGTACATCATGCGAAATGCCAGGCTGGATGAAGCAACAGCTGGAATCAAGATTGCCAGGAGAAATATCAATAACCTCAGATATGCAGATGACACCACCCTTATGGCAGAAAGTGAAGAACTTAAGAGCCCCTTGATGAAACTGAAGGAGGAGAGTGAAAAAGCTGGCTTAAAATTCAATATTCAAAAAACTAAGATCATGGTATCTGGCCCCATCACTTCATGGCAAAAAGTTGGGGAAAGAATGGAAACAGTGACAGACTTTATTTTCGGGGGCTCCAAAATCACTGCAAATGGTGACTGCAGCCATGAAATTAAAAGATACTTGTTCTTTGGAAGAAAAGCTATGCTGAACCTAGACAGCATAGTAAAAATCAGAGACATTACTTTGCCAACAAAGGTCTGTCTAGTCAAAGTTATGGTTTTTCCAGTAGTCACACATGGATATGAGAGTTGGACTATAAAGAAAGCTGAGCACCAAAGAATTGATGCTTTTGAACTGTGGTGTTGGAGAAGACACTTGAAAGTCCCTTGGACTGCAAGGAGATCAAACCAGTCAATCCTAAAGGAAATCAGTTCTGAATATTCATTGGAAGGACTGATGCTGAAGCTGAAAATCCAATAATTTGGCCATCTGATGCAAAGAACAGACTCATTTGAAAAGACCCTGATGCTGGGAAAGACTGAAGGCAGGAGGAGAAGGGGACGACAGAGGATGAGACATTTGGAGAGCATCACCCACTTGATGGACTTGAGTTTGAGCAAACTCCAGCAGTTGGTTATGGACAGGAAAGCCTGGCGTGCTGCAGTCCATGGGGTCACAAAGAGTTGGACACGACTGAGTAATTGAACTGAACTTCAGCTTCTCATCACTTCAAGTTCCTGGCTTGAATACATTCTTGTGCCTCATTGTCAAGTTGTTCTGTAACCTGACACCACTAAAACAATCTAAAAGCATTGGTAACACACAATGGATTCTTTTCTGTCGTTTTCAGTAGCAACCAGTGGTTAGAGGGAGATGGAGCTGTAAGTCTTCCTTCCAAGGCTCCAGCACTCAGAGTTACACCAAAATGAGAGCAAGTCTGAGAGCTGCCCGTGCCACCTAGGCAAACAGTGACTGACCCCAAATTAACCATGCCACCCATTCCAGAAGGCTGGTGGAGTCACATCCTCTATTCTTCCTGGTGTTCCATGGTGTTCTGTACGGAAAGTTCACCTCAAGCAGATTCTACCCCATTATTTCTTTCCCCAGCTTTATTGAGATATAATTCATATGCCGCACGGTGTAAGTTTAAGGTGTGCAACAGGTTGATTTGATACATTTATATATTGCAAAATGATTCCCACCATTATGTTAGTGAATGCCTCCTTCACATAATATAATTACCCTTTCTTTTGAGGGGTGAGAACTTTTAGAAAGTTTCTTAGAAACTTTCAAGTATATAATAGGCTATTACCAACTACAATCACCATGCTGTACACTAGGTCCTCAGAACTTACTTGATTATAACAGGATGTGTGTACCCTTCAACCAGCATCTCTCTACTTTCCACCCTCTGCTGCTGCTGCTGCTGCTGAGTCACTTCAGTCGTGTCCAACTCTGTGCGACCCTATAGACGGTAGCCCACCAGGCTCCCCCATCCCCGGGATTCTCCACCCTACACACTCTTCTAATGGCAGGATGCAACTAACCTGGTCAGGGTTGAGTAACAGTATCCTCTGCTCAACAAGTGAACACCAGTCAGGTACAGAAACCTGAGCCCAGGTATCATCCACAGCATGTATCCGTGGGATCTCTGTGCCTTGTTTGTGCCACAGCTGCCAAGCCTGCACAACGTTTCTAGACTGATCAGCCCTCATTTCATGGATTAAAAAATAGTACAAATTAATGGGCTTCCCAGGTGGCTCAGACGGTAAACCATCTGCCTGCAATGCAGGAGAGCCAGGTTCAATTCCTGGGTCAGGGAGATCTCCTGGCAAAGGAAATGGAAACCCACTCCAGTACTCTTGCCTGGAAAATTCCATGGATAGAGGAGCCTGGTAGGCTACAGTCCATGGGGTCGCAAAGAGTCAGACACAACTGAACAACTTCACTTTTTTTTCTTTCTTTATACGAATTAATAAGGCAACTGATATTACCTAAAATAAAGACAGTGAAGCTCTCTCCTGCCTGGGCCTCTGTTTAGAGTCTTTCTACCCTGACTCACCACCCCTAAAGTGCGTATTCCTGACCACAGTATCTACATGTTAACCAATCAACCCTAGAGTATAGATTAAATTAACTAACACTTTCTATACTGAAGCATTTAACAATAAATTGCAGGACATAACATCTAAAATCTCTCTCTGCTTCCCTCCACATACATTCATCTGCAGCAGAGTTTCTCAACCTTGGCACAACTCACATTTCAGACTAGATAATTTTCCTGGAGGGAGACAGGCTATGTATTATAGGATGTCCAGCACAACCCTGATGTCTCCTCACAGGAGGCCAGGACCACACTCCCCCGCCTGTGATAAGCAAACACATCTACAGAAGTGACCTCGTGTCCCAGGGAGGGAGGCGCGCCCTGAATGAGCACTCCTGCTCAAAGCCAGCCTTGCTCCCTAAGGCCATTCCCGCCCACCAAGCTGCATTTCTCCCTTTACCTTTGCTTACTGTGGGTCCCAGTCTTAGAATTTACCTTCTCTGCTCTCCTACTCAAAAGTGACCCATTCTTTAAGACAAGGAACCTACATGGCCCTCAAAAACCACATTAAGCTCTTAAAAGTGACTAGTTTGGTCCATGTGAATGCAGTTTCCAGACCACGATGGTCTTCACAGCTCTGGTTATCTCAGTTTCCCACTCCTATTTTTTTTCATTTTAAGTACCTGCTGGACCCTGTAAGAATATACGTTGAAACCTCTACCTTAGTACTAAACAGAAGTCATCTTTCCATAAAAGTTTGCATTCATTATGTCCATACTGACCCATCTTCTTCCTTTTCTGGAGAAGTTTTATACTCTAAAGCAGAGAGAGGGGGCGTGGAGGGGAGGAAGGGAAGAAAGGGGAAAATGATTTAACACAATTCTGGTACCAATATTTCCTGCAACTTAATGGCCTCCTGTTAACAGAATTAAAACATAAAATACAAAATCATTTATTCTTTAAAAAAAAGTCACAAAAATCACAAGTATTTAGACTGGCTCACATATTGTCTGTGTGGGTTTTAATTAGAGTATAAGCCACCCTGCAATTCTCAAAAGATCAAGGACCACAGAATTCTTTTAAAAACTCATATGGGAATGTCCATTTATGTGGCAATCTATGAAACTATTTGTACTCAGCAAAGAGTACAGGGAATAACTTTTGTGAACTACTAGCTAAAATTATTTTTAAAACTCTTTCTAAAAATAAACTCTATCATATCACATCAAGAACATCATAAAAGCAAATGCTGGCAAAATACAAAGTTAGGTGAACAGAAGCTGTTCTCAGTAAGGCTTAAAAAACATAATGGATACTGTAACAATTTAATGATTCATAAAAGCACTGTGAAAATGCAGTGATCTATCTGTGCACATATTATGAATGTAGGTTAAGTCACTTAGAAGTAGTTCTACTTGAATCTAGTTTGCAATATGTAAAGAAAATTTTACAGTTTTCCCTAAAATGCAAATGAGGTAAAAATTAGGCAACATTTTATTAACATATCTAGCTACCTCCATATTTGTTTATCTCAAAAGTGTTTCAGTTCAGTTCAGTTCAGTCGCTCAGTCGTGTTGGATTCTTTGTGACCCCATGAATCGCAGCACGCCAGGCCTCCCTGTCCATCACCAACTCCCGGAGTTCACTCAGACTCACGTCCATCAAGCCAGTGATGCCATCCAGCCATGTCATCCTCTGTCATCCCCTTCTCCTCCTGCCCCCAATCCCTCCCAGCATCAGACTCTTTTCCAATGAGTCAACTCTTCGCATCAGGTGGCCAGAGTATTGGAGTTTCAGCTTCAGCATCAGTCCTTCCAATGAACACCCAGGACTGATCTCCTTTAGGATGGACTGGTTGAATCTCCTTGCAGTCCAAGGGACTCTCAAGAGTCTTCTCCAACACCACAGTTCAAAGCATCAATTCTCCAGCACTCAGTTTTCTTCACAGTCCAACTCTCACACCCATACATGACCACTGGAGAAACCATAGCCTTGACTAGACGGACCTTTGTTGGCAAAGTAATGTCTCTGCTTTTGAATATGCTATCCAGGTTGGTCATAACTTTCCTTCTAAGGAGTAAGCGTCTTTTAATTTCATGGCTGCAGTCACCATCTACAGTGATTTTGGAGCCCAAAAAAATAAAGTCTGACACAGTTTCCACTGTTTCCCCATCTATTTGCCATGAAGTGATGGGACCAGATGCCATGATCTTCGTTTTCTGAATGTTGAGCTTTAAGCCAACTTTTTCACTCTCCTTTCACTTTCATCAAGAGGCTTTTTAGTTCTTCTTCACTTTCTGCCATAAGGGTGGTGTCATCTGCATATCTGAGGTTACTGATATTTCTCCCGGCAATCTTGATTCCAGCTTGTGCTTCTTCCAGCCCTGCGTTTCTCATGATGTATTCTGCATATAAGTTAAATAAGCAGGGTGATAATATACAGCCTTGACGTACTCCTTTTCCTACTTGGAACCAGTCTGTTGTTCCATGTCCAGTTCTAGCTCTTGCTTCCTGACCTGCATATAGGTTTCTTAAGAGGCAGGTCAGGTGGTCTCGTATTCCCATCTCTTACAGAATTTTCCACAGCTTATTGTGATCCACACCGTCAAAGGCTTTGGCATAGTCAATAGTGTTTAACAGTGAAAGAAAAAAATTTCCAAAACTAAAATAATGTATCAGGAACACATTATATGTGTCTGTGAACTATCTACTTTTGTAAATAAAAATAATTATGTCACTTATTTCCTTTTCCTTTTTTTCAATTCTTGTATCAATGTTACATTGTTACAGCACAGCTACACACCCCCTCCCCAAAGAAAGCCTCTTTTTAGATAACACAGCATTTTCTAATTTTCACAACAACTGTTGGAGGGGTAATTATATTCAGCCTATAGACAGGAAAATGAAATCTTAGACAATTTAACAATATTATCCACCTTCCTAAGTGGAAAATGCAGAACACCCAAACTCAGGCATATCTGGCTCCAAGTCTGTGGTCTTTAAAGCTATTCAAGCTGCTGATCAGTTTTCTCCCTTTTAACAAGGGAAATGTGACTGTACTGATCCATTGTTGTTCAGTCACTCAGTCATGTCTGACTCTGCGAGCCGAAGGACTGCAGCAGGCTAGGCTTCCCTGTCCTTCTCTATCTCCTGGAGTTTGCTTAACTTATGTCCATTGAGTGGGTGATGCCATCCAACCATCTCATCCTCTGTTGTCCCCTTCCCCCTCAATCTTCCCAACAGCAGGGTCTTTTCCTATGAGTTGGCTTTTCACATCAGGTGGCCAAAGTATTCAAGCTTCAGTTTTAGCATCAGTCCTTCCAAGGAATATTCAGGACTCATTTCCTTTAGGATGGACTGGTTTGATCTTCTTGCTGTCCAAGATGACTCTCAAGAGTTTTCTGCAACACCACAGTTTAAAAGCATCAATTCTTCAGAGCCCAACCTTCTTTATGGTCCAACTCTCATTCATACACAGCTACTGGAAAACCCACAGTTTCGACTATACAGACCTCGGCCAGCAAAGTGATGTCTCTGCTTTTCAATATGCTGTCTAGGTTTGTCATAGCTTTTCTCTCAAGGTGCAAGAGTCTTTTAATCTCATGGCTCCAGTCACTGTCCTCAGTGATTTTGGAGCCCAAGAAAATAAAGTCTCTCACTACTTCCATTGTTTCTCCATCTTTTGCCATGAAGTGATGGGACCAGATGCCATGATGTTAGTTTTCTGAAGGGTGAGTTTTAAGCCAGCTTTTTCACTCTCTTCTTTCACCTTCAAGAGGCTCTTTACGTCCTCTTTGCTTTCTGCCGTTAGGGTGGTGTCATCTGCATATCTGAGGTCCAGTTATCTGTGTATAATCATTCCAAAATGTTCTTTAAAAAAAAAAAAAACTTGGCACTTAATTAAATAATCAAAACTTTGAGAATACAAGAATGAATAACTCCTAGTCTGAATAAGATGCATGTGAATATGTATAGAGATATTACTAAATCTTAGAATATATTAGATAAATAAATAGTCCCCATGCATAACATTTCTGATAAGTATTCCACAGATAAAAATGAGGCTCTGAATAAACTTTGACAGTTTTCTCACAGTGGAACTGGTGAAACACTTTAGTACAGCTGATGGAAGGTCTCTGTCTGGTCTGGAGTTCTCCTTTTTAGCATCTCCTTTCTCTTTAATGACTATTTTACTACTTTTGTGCCATCCTATTCTATCACGGACCATTGGTTCATTAGGAGCAAGAATCTTTATTTTCAGTCTAATTTTTCACATGTTGAAAGTTCAAGTATGAGATAATTACATTCTAATATTTACTCTTCATGACTACTCAAAACCTGCTAATCATTTTGTTACATGTATTACATTTATTATCTCATACATGTCTATAGAACATTGCAAGGCAGATATTTTTACCTCCACTGTATAGTTGAAGAAACTGAGGCTTTGAAGTCACACAGACAGGAGATGGTGAACTGGAATTCAGATGCAGAAATGTCTAACTTCAAGCTGTGTACTCACCCACTTTAAGTACACTGATGTTTCTCTAACAAGCTTTGCAAAATGTCAGCCATGTGCTTTCTATGCCAACCCAGACGTAGCCTCTTCCTCTGTTTACATGGCATTTTGAGCTCTGGGTGAGGCAACTACTCTCTGTGCCAAAGAAAAGAATACTTTATAGTTCCCTATGAAGGAAAGAGAGCTAATATTGTTTTCCAGGGAGAAACCTATTACTTTCAGATTAATGACCGAAATGAAGACACGTCATCCAGAGACACATATTTCCTCTAGGGCAGCATTAAATCTTCTCTAGTGACAGTCAGTGTTCTGGGGATGCTCTGAGTTAATTCTACCTAAATGGAGTTTACATTTTAATCAATTTATCAATGTTATCAACTTGTACATTTTAAACAATGTATGCATTTAATTAAGTTCTACAACTTATTCAGTCCTATAATTTGCCCTGGTGGCTCAGTGGCAAAGAATCTGCCTGCCAGTGCAGGAGACACGAGCTCAATCCCTGGGTCGGGACAATCCCCTGGAAAAGGAAATGGCATCCATTCCAATATTCTTGCCTGGAAAATCCCATGGACAGAGCAGCCTGGTAGGCTACAGTCCATGGGGTCACAAAGAGTCATACAAGACCTTGTGATTAAATAACAACGAACAAAATAATTTTAGCTATACACAATAAATTAAATTATATAGAACTTAATTCCACCTGAAGTCCAACTTTTTCTAGATTCAAGGTTATTAGAGAACCTTGAAAAATGTTTCAAGTGGACATATAAGCTTCCAGTGGGAAATGTTATAATTCATACACTGAAAAATATGCTGTCATGTACAAAGATGAAAACTGTGACCTCTTTTCAGTATGCTATACTGTTTCCCAAGAAGAGGGGGAGGAAGAATTTTGCTAATCTGTCTTCATATATTAGCTGGTTCCTGCTGAAAATAATAATGGGCACTTGAAAAAATATCATTCTGTAGTATTATGAAGCTAACCGGCTGACTTGAGCTAAGTTTACAATCTCAACTTTCTTGGCACCATGCTAAAACCAACTGAATTATTTGGTTTTCAAAGCAAGAAAGGTTTACTCTGCCAGTCTAAATGACAAGGGGATTCACTATGTAGTAATTTTTTTAACTTTTTTTAACCCTAATTAAATGTTGTTTTAAAGTTCAGCCTGAGAAATTTATATTCCAATGGAAAATTTACCCCCCACCATGTATTTAAGTCAACTTTGTTTTATTTTTTCTGTAACCACTTACAAAGAAGCATGTTCAAAGTCACATACCAATGATCTACCATAATACAACTTTTGTGTCTACACGGGTGCACTTTAGCCAAAACTCACATTCTTGGAGAGGAATGGATACATCTACTATTTATAGTTAAATACTTCCTGTACCTGGAAAGATTCTTATCCTGGAAGGATTTTAGAACATGATGTACTGATATATTATTTTGAAAATAAAGTGAGTGAGTTACAATCTTTTAAAAGCCTTGCCAGGAAGAAGAGAAGTGCAAAATATAGATTGTGAAACTCCATCTTGGGGAGATTAAGTCATAACTGTATAAATCTCTAAAGTTATGGCAACTTTCCACTATAAAAGTCAAGTGTTACGTTTTCAAAATTCTATACTTTTTGTGTGCTATTTTATAGTGAA
Organism: Bos indicus; assembly: GCF_029378745.1. Lineage (NCBI taxonomy): Eukaryota > Metazoa > Chordata > Mammalia > Artiodactyla > Bovidae > Bos > Bos indicus. The sequence continues at coordinate 13,432,470 of NC_091775.1, read as the reverse complement.
CTTCTATAATTATTTTATCCTTATAAACCATTCCCCCAATCCCTCCAATACTGTTTTACATGAACTTAGTTCATGTAATATTAGTTCATTAGCTTAAAAAAGTCATCACAGAGTAACAAACAAAACAGGATTTTAAGAAACAGAAACTTGGGGCACTCTAATGAAAAAGAAAATAGCAAGCATCCTTATTTAAATTTCAAAGCATCAACTAAATTCAAGTATCATATAGCATTAATTCCAACACTCAATGTTCCCCTGTAACATTACATCATCTTTCTTGTGCATGAACACATCTGATCTTCAAAGCCATTCCTTGAGGAGACGATCATTACTATAATCTCCATTTTATAAATAAGCAAATGATAACTCAGAAAGTTGAAGTGTCTCCTAAGAGATAAACTAAGGTCCCAGACTAAATCCTTGGTGTGTTCTAAGGCAGGCAAGCCCCATAAAAGTCAGGGTAAATCCTCACTCAGCAGTGAGGATAAGCAATGAAGACCCAGGGCAAACTGCACTTCAGGAAACCCCCTGCTATACTGTATGCAGCAGCTATTCTGTGGTTCTGAAAAAAAGAGACCATTTCCACAATCCTGCATGTATCAGTAGGATAGTAACAAAAAGCTCAGCTTATCTGATTATAATGAAATATGTTAATTAATAAATACAGACATGAAACAACGAACTGGTTCCAAATTGGGAACAGAGTACGTCAAGGCTGTACCGTCACCCTGCTTATATGACTTATATGCAGAGTACATCATGCAAAATGCCAGGCTAGATGAAGCACTGGCTGGAATCAAGATTACCAGGAGAAGTATCAATAACCTCAGATACGCAGATGACACCACCCTTATAGCAGAAAGCAAAAAAGAACTAAAGAGCCTCTTGTTGAAAGTGAAAGAGGAGAGTGAAAAAGCTGGCTTAAAACTCAACATGCAAAAAACTAAGATCATAGCATTTGGTCCCATCACTTGATGGCAAATAGATGGGAAAACAGTGGAAACAGTGACAGACTTCATTTTCTTGGGCTCCAAAATCATTGGATGGTGACTGCAGCCAGGAAATTAAAAGACACTTGGTCCTTGGATGAAAAGCTATGACCAACATAGACAGCGTATTAAAAAGCAGAGATATTACTTTGCCAACAAAGATCTGGTCTAGTCAAAGCTATGGTTTTTCCAGAAGTCATAAATGGATGTGAGAGTTGGTCCATAAAGAAGGCTGAGTGCTGAAGAATTGATGCTTTTGAACTGTGGTGTTGGATAAGACTCTTGAGAGTCCTTGGACTGCAAGGAGATCAAGCCGGTCAATCCTAGAGGAAATCAATCCTGAATATTCATTAGAAGGACTGATGCTGAAGCTGAAACTCCGATACTTTGGCCACCTGATGTGAAGAACTGACTCATTAGAAAAGACCCTGATGCTGGGAAAGATTGAAGGCAGGAGGAGAAGTGAATGACAGAGGATGAGATGGTTGGATGGCATCACCGACTCAATGGACGTGAGTTTGAGCAAGCTCCGGGAGTTGGTGAAGAACAGGGAAGCGTGGTGTGCTGTAGTCCATGGAGTCGCAAAGAGTCGGACACGACTGAGTGACTGAACTGAACTGATGTTAAATAGCATACTCCTCATAGATTTTGTCTCAAAAGCATGATACCCTCATATGTGGAGGTTTCTAGTTGCAGAGTAACAGTTATTGCTCAGAGAACTAAAAAGAAAAGCTACGACTGAAGTTTCTTAGCAAAAACTACACATGCCGTGTCTTTGCATTAATAAACAATTCTACTACCTCCATCACCAGGTATATTTTAACAATTAAAACTTAAATCTGAGACATCCCTGCTGGGGCAGTAGGTAAGAATCTGCCTGGCACTGCAGGGCATTCAGGTTCGATCCCTGGTCTGGTTAAGATACCACACGCGGTGGAGCAACTAGGCCCGTGTGCTACAGCTACTGAAGGCCGAGCTCCTAGTGCCTGAGCTCTACAATGAGAACCCTGCACACCACAACGGAAAGAAGCTCCCGCCCACCGAAACCAGAAGAAGCCAACTCAAAGCAACAAAGACTCGAAGTAGCCAAAAACTAATTAATCACTTAAAAAAAACTTAAGTCTGAAACCATCAGTAAAATTAAAACAGGATTCTACCTACATTTTTAGTTTGTGATATAATGGAATTTAAGCCTTACAAAGAGATTTCTAGAGCCCCTTAGACTTAAAAAATTAACTTTTAATTAGTACTAACTTGATAAAGTTGCAGTACAATGCAGCATTACTCGATACCTGATTTATTTTGAAAATGAATCAGATATATTTACTGTCTTTCACACATTTAACCATGGGTTTGACTAAACCTCAATTTAGTATTAACACTTTTAAAGTATATATTGTTTCTCCTTTTTAACCTTTTCTGAATTAATTACATGATGTATTTTCCTACACACTTATTTAAATGCAGACACAGAATTTAATTGCCTACCTAGATTATTTTAAATATTTTTAAAGCTCAGCACTTTTCCCTATAATTCTCTGAACAATCTCATCTCTAATTACTCATCTTTGCAGTCAACTGATAAATCTACTTCTCTCAAATTGTATATTCTTCTTAATTCCAAATCTACATGTCTAGTTCTTAAGTGGACCCCTAAAATAATATGAATGTTCTTAGAAGCAGATCAAATGCCTCATAACTTCAACCTCCTCATCCTCCTACTAAATGTAGTTCTCCTCCTGCTTTCCACGTTCCATCTCAGCCTCATCATACTCCCAGCTGCCCGTGTCTGGAATCAGAGAACTTCAGATCATCTACCATCCCCTCTTTCACTCTCCTCCTCTAATCAACTTGTCTGCTCATCTGATTAGTTTCATTTGATCCATGCTTCCATTCCCATCTCATCTGATCCTTAAACTCATTTGCTCACTGTTTCCATTAACGATTCCCTAGTTTATTCTTTCATCACTTACCTCAATCCACCACATTTCCTTCTATTCATCCTGCCATGAGCTTAGACCTCTTACTCATCCCTTTATACCTCATGAAGTTGCACTAACTTCCCCCAAATTAAGATCTGGTCTCCTCACTCCTCCCCAAATCTGCAATGTCTCCCAACAACCAAAGAGTAGGATTCAGATAGCTGGGTTTGGTATTTAGGAGCTTTCTCTACGTGGAACCTACATACTTCATTTGTATCTCCCAGGCTACTACTTTTCCCTTGGTCTCTACTGTGAATTAGTCATTATATCAACTGCACACTTTCTATTACCTAGGACTCCTTTATCTTTCAAGGAATGGCCTTTGTTTTCTCCTGTCCTTATTTGCATCTTGAAATTTAAGTCTTGTAATGAAAGAGGAGAGTGAAAAAGTTGGCTTAAAACTCAACATTCAAAAAACTGAATGTTTTCTGAATGAAAACATAAGATCATAGATCTTAGCAAAGCAATAAGATCATAGCATCTGGTCCCATCACTTCATGGCAAATAGATGGGGAAACAGTGGAAACAGTGGCTGACTTTATTTTTCTGGGCTCCAAAATCACTGCAGATGGTGATTGCAGCCAGGAAATTAGAAGACGCTTACTCCTTAGAAGGAAAGTTATGACCAACCTAGACAGCATATTAAAAAGCAGAGACATTACTTTGTCAACAAAGGTCCGTCTAGTTTAGGTTATGGTTTTCCAGTGGTCATGTACAGGTGTGAGAGTTGAACTATAAAAAAAGCTGAGCACAGAAGAATTGATGCTTTTGATGTGTGGTGTTGGAGAAGACTCTTGAGAGTCCCTTGGACTGCAAGGAGATCCAACCAGTCCATCCTAAAGGAGATCAGTCCTGAGTGTTCATTGGAACGACGGATGTTGAAGCTGAAACTCCAATACTTTGGCCACCTGATGCAAAGAGTTGACTCATTTGAAAAGACCCTGATGCTGGGAAAGATTGAAGGCAGTAGGAGAAGGAGACGACAGAGGATGAGATGGTTGGATGGCATCACCAACTCAATGGAGATGAGTTTGGGTAAACTCCAGGAGTTGATGATGGACAGCGAGGCCTGGCGTGCTGCAGTTCATGGGTCACAAAGAATCGGACACGACTGAGCAACTGAACTGAACTGAACTGAATGGCTTCTAACTCCAAACTCTTCTCAGTTCCCTGAGTCAGAATGACTGTCTTCTGCTTCTTTACCTCACTATATATTTTGTTTGTATCTTTACCATGAGTGAGTGCGTGAAAGTCACTCTGTTGTGTCCGATTCTTTGTGACCCCATGGAATACAGTCCATGGAATTCTCCATGCCACAGTACTGGAGTGGGTAGCCATTCCCTTCTCCACAGAATGTTTCCAACCCAGGGATCAAACCCAGGTCTCCCATATTGCAGGCCGATTTTTTACCAGCTGAGCCACCAGGGAAGCCCAAGAATACTGGAGTATCTATTATATTTCACCTTAAATTATATTAGGTCTAATTCAATCCAATAAACATTTATTGAGGATCTTCTCTGTGCTAGGCCAGTACTAGGGAGAAAACAAAATGAGTCATACAATGTCTCTCCTCAAAAATTTACAGTCTAAACAAACTATAGCAGGCAGATTTTGCATCACAAAAAGATACAAACAAGGTGCTGGGAAGGCTTAAATGAAGTAAATCTGTATATGCCTTCCTTTCCCAGAAAAGGGCAGGAATCATCTTTCTCTCTCTCTCTCCTCACACACACACAGTTACATGCAACATACACATACCATTGTGAATGTCATACAGTAAATACTATGAAATTCTTTAAAGTAACTCAGTAAGTTGATCAAAGTAGATTTAATGCATATTGTGGGCTAAATAGTGTCCCACCAAAATGCATATGTGCAAGTCTTAACCCCAGAACCTCACAGTGTGAGTGTGTTTGGAGAGATCTTTATAGAAATGATTAAGTTACGTGAGATTCAAATGATTGAGTTAGAGTGAACCTTCATCCAATCTGATGCCCTATAAGAAGAAAAATCTGGACATACACAGTGACCCCAGGGGTGTGTACTCACAGAGGGAAGACTGTGTGGCCATCTGCAAGCCAAGGACAGGGGCCTCAGAGGAAACCAAACTTTCCTCTTAGACTCCTGGCCTCCAGAACTGTGAGAATCAAATTTCTGTTGTTGAAGGCATTCAGTCCGAGGTCCTTTGTTACCACAGCCCTAGCAAATTAACACATGGTATATACAAAGAACTACAGGAAAAATGAGGGACATGATACCCTGAAAATTAATTAGAAAATAAGCACATAATTGAAAAATAAGCTATGTAATTAGTATAGGTCTGCACATTATAAAAGCAAAACTAGTAGTCTGATTAGATGATGTTTATGTTACCAAAGAATATGACATTGTGTATATCAAAGCACGGACTTGATTAGGGGTTCCTAGTTATTTTGCTACAATGGACTCCCTTATTATTTATCCCCAACATTGCACTCCAAGTATATGCTGCTCACTGCATTTGCTTGCTTGCTTGATCTATCAAACAAAGCACGTATTGTTTTCCGATATACAGAAGAAAATGTGTATATGTGTGTGTATGTCCATCCCTGAGTATATTTTTCATCAAGGTGAGAATAGCTTGACATTTCAATTCATCTATGCAATCATACCGCAGGTAAATACATTAGTCTAGAAGACTTTTAGAAACACTGGAAGAAGCTTGAATAACATCCCCTTGGCAACTTCCTTGGATCATTAATAGTTTGGGCCTCTATATCCAATTAGATGTAATCAGATCAGTAAAATCTATACTCATGAGTACTTGGCATACTACATAGATCTGAATTTGAGATTTTCCTAAATAACTTTATGGTAAAATGGTGTTTTAAATTTTTTACTACTCTGACCTTATAAAGTTTATATGCATGACTTTCTGATTTCTTGCCAAAATCAAATAAATAAATACAAGCCTATTGCTTCATAGTATGACCTATGTTATAGTACACGCCATAAAAAGAATGTTAAGCAATGCTGTTTATCTACAAAGACTTGTGTAACAAATTAGTTGCAAGTGAAACTAAAAATAACTTACCAAATTAGTGGTTCTGAATTACCCTGTAGGATTTGACAAAATGACTAAGGTGAGCATGCACTGCTATGAATTTTGAAAATAATGAAATGCACCTACTCAAAAGAAGTTCAAATCAGAGGCTGAAACTTCATTAGTACCAAGTTCTAGTCACACAGGATGAATGTCTGTGAGTAAGGCTCTACCACGGTCAAAATTCTCAATTGACTCTGTAATTGATTAGTGGTGGAATAAATTATTAAAGTAAAAAGAAAATAAAAACTAGACTTTTAAGTTGACACTTTTTATTAGTTCACTTTCTTGATTATAATAGCTTTATATCAAGCAATTAGTTTAATAATCTTAGATATTAAAATAGTGCAAATAAAATCATATTAATGGTTAAAGCCAGAAAGAATGAAGAGCCAGAGCCAAAGCAAAAACAATGCCCAGTTGTGGGTGTGACTGGTGATGGAAGTAAAGTCTGATGCTATAATGAACAATACTGCATAAGAACCTGGAATGTTAGGTCCATGAATCAAGGTAAATTGGAAGTGGTCAAACAGGAGATGGCAAGAGTGAACATCAACATTTTATTGACTATGCCAAAGCCTTTGACTGTGTGGAACACAGCAACCTGTGGAACATGCTTCAACAGATGGGAATACCCAACCACCTTACCTGCCTCCTGAGAAACCTGTATGCATGTCAAGAAGCAACAGTTAGAACTGAACATGGAACAACAGACTGGTTCAGAATTGGGAAAAGAGTACATCAAGGCTTCATATTGTTACCCTGCTTATTTAACTTATATGTAGAGTACATCATGCGAAATGCCAGGCTGGATGAAGCACAAGCTGGAATCAAGGTTGCTGGGAGAAGTATCAATAATCTCAGATACGCAGATGACACCACCCTTATAGCAGAAAACAAAAAAGAACTAAAGAGCCTGTTGATTAAAGTGAAAGGGGAGAGTGAAAAAGTTGGCTTAAAACTCAACATTCAAAAAACTAAGATCATGGCAACCAGTCCCATCACTTCATGGCAAATAGATAGGGAAACAATGGAAACAGTGACAGACTATTTTCTTGAGCTCCAAAATCACTTCAGATGGTGATTGCAGCCAGGAAATTAAAAGATGCTTGCTCCTTGGAAGAAAAGCTACGACTAACTTCAGTTCAGTTCAGTTCAGTCGCTCAGTCATGCCCCACTCTTTGCGACCCCATGAATAGCAGCATGCCAGGCCTCCCTGTCCATCACCATCTCCCGGAGTTCACTCAAACCCACATCCATTGAGTCGGTGATGCCATCCAGCCATCCTATCCTCCATCATCCCCTTTTATTCCCGCCCCCAATCCCTCCCAGCATCAGAGTCTTTTCCAATGAGTCAACTCTTCACATGAAGTGGCCAAAGTACTGGAGTTTCAGCTTTAGTATCAGTCCTTCCAAAGAACACCCAGGGCTGATCTCCTTCAGAATGGACTGGTTGGATCTCCTTGCAGTCCAAGGAACTCTCAAGAGTCTTCTCCAACACCACAGTTCAAAAGCATCAATTCTTTGGTGCCCAGCTTTCTTCACAGTTCAACTCTCACATCCATACATGACCACTGGAAAAACCATAGCCTTGACTAGATGGACCTTTGTTGGCAAAGTAATGTCTCTGCTTTTGATCTGTAGTCACCATCTGCAGTGATTTTGGAGCCCAAAAAAATGAAGTCTGAAGCTGTTTCCACTGTTTCCCCATCTATTTCCCATGAAGTGACTAACTTAGCATATGTTAGCAAATGTAGCTGATCAGAACTCCAAAGCGTTCTTCTACAGTTGTTCTGTGTACAAAGGCACAACACTGAGGGGGTGAGTGGGCCTTAAAACCAGCCTGAGACAACCTTCAAGCCATATACCTAACGGCACCAGAAGGGGTGCCTTTGACTAACTCACCCGAAGAGGCCCCTTGTGTCCAAGCAGCCCTGGGGCTGTCACCATTTTCTTCAAACAAATGACGCTAAAAATCCCACACATTCTTGGAATCCACTCTAAAAAATATCTAAATAGAATGTGGCTTATGAACCAATTAAACCATAGAATTCTTTTGAACATGCTTTGAACTTAAGCGACTGTAAACAGTTTCAAATTTTTTGAATGACTATCCTTTTACAAAGATAAATATTATATTTTAACTATTTTACAAACCTTAAACTGCCAAAGTTGAATGCAGCAAATTAATGGAATAGAAAAGCAATTGACTGGCAAGAAATTATCTCAGTGACAAATACCACTAACAAATGCACCTCAAGACTGTTCAAAATTTGGAACTCCCTGGCGGAACTCCCTAACTGCCTGGTGGTCCAGTGGTTAGGGTTCTGCTCTCATTGCCAAGGGTGCAGGTTCGATCCCTGGCTATGGAATTCAGTTCCATTCAGTTCAGTTGCTCAGTTGTGTTAAGATCCCACAAGCCATATAGCATGGCAAAAAAAAAAAAAAAAAAAAAAAGTGTTCAAAATTAGGAAGTAACATAAGTAGCCTTTGCCCTACATTTCCTAATAGTTTTCAACAATAATCTTCTCAACATTTGAACCAAGTAAAGCAATGGAGTACCAAATCATTGAGTCCCAGTTTCTTCCTAACTACGTCCTCTATGAAAATAAGCTAACTGAACAAAAAAATTAGGATCACAAGACTAAAGCATGGGCTAAATGAATATAAGACAGTTTGGAAGTGAGTACTCATGAAAGAAGCAAATAGTGATATTCTTTTTTAGTAGTTCCTTATTTCAAAATTCTTCTTAAAAAATTTCAGCCAGGTTAACAACCTAAGTTTGCAACCACTCCTTGAACAGTGAGGATATCTATGAGGTGGCGAGGGAAGGTGGTGAATAGATGCCTTTCACTTATGCAAGAAGCATGTGTGTTTTTTTTCAGCATTTTCTATATGTTTTACAGCAAATAATGAGCAAGTGTGTGACCTTTAGAAGCTTTCTTATTCTATGGGAAACTAAAATTCTTGTCACACATCAAGATTTTTACAAGAGCAGTAGAATAACGTTTTGTTTCTTTTTGTTCATGAGCCTCATGGAATTCTGTTGACAAATCTGGTCTCTGAGTGATTTTTGTGCAGAGAATATATGTTTAGATGTAAGTGTTGCTTATTATCCTTTTGTTCCTCAATTTGCTCTTGGGTTTCCTAGTTACAAAGCATTCATCCCACTGACATTCTCTTTATCATCAACTGTTCAAGTAGCCTTAAAAACCTTTGTGTGTGTGTGTGTGTGTGTGTGTGTGTGTGTTCAGTCACATCCAACTCTCTGTGACCCTATGGACTGTAGCTCACCAGGCTCCTCTGTGCATAGAATTTTCCAGGAAAGAATACTGCAGTGGGTTGCCGTTTTCTGTGCCAGGGGATCTTCCCAACACAGGGATTGAACCAAGGTCTCCTGCATTGGCAGGTGGGTTCTTTACCACTGTGCCAACTGGGAAGCAAAAACTTCTGTATTCTTAAGCAAAGGAGATGTGGTCATTATTGGTATATACGCGTATTTTTCATTTTTAAAGCTCCAAAAATAGAGCCAGCAGTAAAGTACAGATTTAAAACTACACTTCAGAGGTTTGAGAACCCAGTCAATTAGATTATATTTAGAGTAAATTAAAATCATCTCTTATTTTTAAATGCTTGCATTCATATACTTTCAGAAAAAAATCAAATTTATGCTTAATAAAAGCAAAACTTCTAATGAATTCAAGTTCATATTCATATGTGATATATTCCTTAAATAGTAATATGCAACTGACATTTGTTGGAGCTCCTATCATCTATTGAGAACAAACACTTAAGGATATTCTGGTACATATTTCCCTTTGGTTCTATTTTGATTGTCTTTGCTAAGGTTAAATAACATTATTTCTTTCATCAAATCTGTACAGACTCATAACTAATCAGATAAAATAAGGTAGCAAAAAGCAAAAGAATTTAAACCCCCTAACTTATAGAAATCCTAACATATAGAAATCATTTTCTGAATATGCTTTGACTAGCACTATGGATATTTTTCTGTATATAAACATTGATAAAATGAGTAAAAGTACATAGATGATAAATGTATAGGTTTTTTTTTAATGGGATCCTACATACATGACATTTTAAATAAAAATTATTTAGTTAGACTTAATGAAATAAAGAATAAATTGAACTGATATACCAGCATTAAAATATAAATATTTCTTTCACACCTAACATAAGTTCACAAAAGAGTTCTCTAGAGCTGAAAAAAGATACAAGAAATCATACTTTTGGCCTATATTTTAAAAATTTAAGCAGTATGTGTTAACCTTGTGTTCCATAAGATGAGAACTGCCCCTTCTACTTCTTTCCTTTTCTTCCCATTCACATTGGTTAAGTATATTTGGTGATAATCAATATCAATTTTATTTGCTAAATTATTTTCATATTGCCTCAAGGCACCCATCTAACTGGCTGGTTGATTTATGACATCAATAAGTGAGTGCGGGAATTCTACCTGTTAAACATGTTACTTGAGTTGCAAAATAAATTTATTTTGAAATTTATGGCATGAATAATTATCCTGAAAGACAAACATTTTTTTTTTCAAGAGCCAGGCACTTAAGAGACAGAAGAGTTTTTCCTCTCCCAAAAATCTAGCTTTTGAAATTCAAGAGGCAAAGCCGTGAAGAAGGAGCAGGGCATAAAGTTTACACCATAAACAAGACAAAAGTATGATGAAATAATAGCTAGTAGCAACACAAATATAGAAAAATTTGCATCAACTGACAAGAGAAAATCAGAAGGAATGGAACTCTATCTTGAGTATTTCCTGGCCCTGTGAGATAGGGGTCACCCCACCCCCATGTCCTGAGCAAGCAGTAAAGTTTGAGATGGATAATTGAAGCGGATATTGTAGGTGCCCATCCCATATCACTTTAAGGCTCACCATTCCCCTGATCACTGTCCTAACAGTTTCAAGATGCAACAGTCTGTTAACTTTGCCTGCACGCTTCCTCCGGCGACCAGATCCTGGTTGGCCCTCTCTCTCTAGTTCCTGGGAGTTAGTCTGGGAGCAGCTTTCAAGCAATAGCTGATGGGAGGTAGTGGATAAATACATCTGCTCCTTTGCCTCTCGGTGGGGTTAATTTTAAGGTGTGTTCTACACTATCTCCTACCGTTCCTCAGAGTAACTGAGTCCCATTTACCCATGATAATGAGCTGAACAATTAGCCATCCTTTGTTTTTTTTTCACTTCTCTGCCACTTCACCAATCCATGTTTTCTGGGATCATATCTAAAATCACCTCTCAAACATCTACACCCGTGTCTTCACCCCAGGATCTGCTTCTGTGTGATCCCCACCTAGAGAGTAGAGAAAAATAAAAGAGGTTTACGGGGAATCTGAGAACAGAAATGCACCATACTTTTCTGCTTAAGAGATAAGTTCTCCTCTGAGTTCTCCAGAAAGCAGACTCTGAGATGAAGTTTATGGTTCAGTTTAGTTCAGTCACTCAGTCGTGTCTGACTCTTTGCGACCCCACAAACTGCAGCACGCCAGGCCTCCCTGTCTATCACCAACTCCCAGAGTTTACCCAAACTTGTGTCCATTGAGTCCGTGTTGCCATCCAACCATCTCATCCTCTGTCGTCCCCTTCTCCTCCCGCCTTCAATCTTTCCCAGCATCAGGGTCTTTTCCAATGAGTCAGCTCTTTGTATCAGGTGGCTAAAGTATTGGAGTTTCAGCCTCAGCATCAGTCCTTCCAAAGAACACCCAGGACTGATCTCCTTTAGGATGCACTGCTTGGATCTCCTTGCAGTCCAAGGGACTCTCAAGAGTCTTCTCCAACACCACAGTTTAGGGTACAGGGTGTTTAATAAAAAGTCCTGGAATCAACACTTGTGTAAAGGAGACAGGAGCAGCACTGAGCCCAGGAAGAAGGTTAGCAGGAACTCAGGGAGGGTCGGCCAACTTCGCAGGGAGCTCTGGAGTTAAAATGACTTCTTTCCCACAGCAGTTAGGACATCATTGGATGCAGCTGCTTCCTAAAGCGTGTGACCTTGGGTGAGAAGGATGTCCACAACTGAGCCAATCTGAGAAAGGCGTGACAGCTCACGACAGCCCTGTCCCTCAGTACAGCCGGGACAGGGCCCAGGGTCCTTCCTGGAGGAGGATTCTAAGAATTACACCTTGGTGTCCACCATGAACCCCTTCTGTTCCTCAGATCCACTGAGTCGAGGAAGCAGATCCTTCAAAATTCTCAAGGTCCAAGCACATATATGATAAACGATACCTTCCCAAACTCTTTGTTTGTATGACTGCTATAGATACATGATAGACAGATGGTAGAAAGAAAAGAAGGAAGGAAGGAAGGAAACCTTGTCAGAGTTCTCCAGAGAAACAGAATCAATAGTGTGTATACATGTATAGAGAGAGGGGGGCTGAGATTTATTTTAAGGAATTGACTCGTGTTATTGTGCAGAATGGCAAGTCCATAATCTGAAGGGCAGGCCAGCAGGCCAGAGACTCAAGGAGGAATTAATACTGCAGTTCAAATCCAAAGGCAGTCTGCAGGGTGGAATTTTCTTCCTCAACTGATGTCCACATTTTTTCTCTTGAAGTCTTAAACTGATTGGATGAGGCCCATCCACATTATGAGGGTGATCTGCTTTACTCAAAACCTGGTGACTTAACATTAATGTCATCTAAATAATACCTTCAAGAGAAACATCTAGACTTATATTTGACCAAACAGCTAGGTACCGCAGCCTAGTCAAATTGACTCCTAAAATCATCACACATCTGTACATATCATCACAGCAGGTAGATAGGCGTTGTACCATTTGCCTTTCCCCTCTCGTTTAGCTCTCAGGTATTGTTTTTTTTATTGAAGGCACTGTATCTGTCTTTCTGGTGTCTCTTTCCCCTATGCTTTGATTTCCCATTTCTAACTTTCTGAAGGATGGATTTAAAAGAGAAGCATAATTCTGAGTGCAAAGTGGAAAGAAAATGCCTGTAAATGACAGCCAAAGTGCTCACCCATGAGTAAGAGGATTTTAGTTTGGGCCTGTGGATTTTGTGCTACTGCATTTAGAATCCCAGAAGTCTTCCTTATTTATTTTTACATTTCTATTTATACCAGTGATTGACTTTGCCAGACATGTGATAGGTAACAATAACAAAGAGGTTTTATAAGAAGTTATTACTTACCCATTTTTAGCACAGAAAATATATAGAAAATGTTTATTAATCTTATGAAATCTGATAATTCAAAGATAACAAGAATATTTTCATTAATGGAAGGGACTCAATATTTGATTTCTATTCAAATATTTAGAAGATGATTAATATTTTTATCAATTCTCTTTTGTAGAACTAACTTCTCAAGTTTCTATGTCAACACTACAGACCATAATCAAGATGGAAACTAGTCATCATTTCAGCTTCCTGGAATTTATCAGAATTAATCTTTGAATATAATATACCAAAATGTCAAAGGCATTTAATAGGGAAAGTAATACAACAATTACTAATGTTGAATTAATACCATCACTATTTCCAAATCAATAATGGAAAAATAATTCAAATGATCTATAAGTAAGGTCATTTGTGAGTCATATCTGGCACTGTTGCTTGTAATTAATACGTGGTTTATCTTCTTGGCTTTGGTCATACCTGTAAAGCAAGAGGCAAGAAACTAGACACAGACAGCACTCCTCAAATCACTGATATGAAGAAAGCTCTTTGTTATGAGCTAAAAGTTACGTCTTACCTTCAGTATTTGTCTGCCCTTCAACTGTCCCCTTTATCATGTATTGTAAGCAGGTCAGGCCCAATTACAAACTCTTTACTTACTGTTATATATGCTACTTCCTGCTATACATGTGACCCAAGAACATGTTTTCCTACTACAAATCTGCTGTTTCTCATGTTAGAAAGTACCGAGTAAGTAAAGGCAAAGTCCTAACAGCGGGAGAACACTTGAGAAAATCAGTGAATGTGACCTCCAACGGCACTCCAGGTTAAAAATAGACTGGCTTTTAATTATTTCCTTGGAGGGAAATAAAATAACCAGGGCACTTAAAAATATGCCTCAGGCTTCTTTCCTCAGAGCACTATCTGAAAATACCCCTAGTGTCCAGTCAGGAAGTACTGTAAGCACTCAAAATCAGTTTCTGCCTCAGACACTGTAAGGACCAGAGATGGCTTGTCAGCCCAGGACACCTAGACCTCATCTACCGCTCCTGCCATCCTCCCCACAGGGCTGACAGGCACCAGAATTTCCATCTCATCAGCCAGTGCCCACAAGGTCAGTTTTCAACACTGTGCATTTTATTACAAGCATAGTGTACTTTTCATTCACGCCAGCTAATTTCCCTGAACCTGCCTTGACCTAATGTTAAGAGAGCTGAACTATTCTTTGAGCTCCACTCTGCTCTGAGACGCAGGAATCTATCCATGACAACCTTTGACTTTCGTCAGTACTGTTTGTTCGTCCTCCCAGCAGAAGGATGGCTCGTGGACCCCACTCTTCTGTGCCCATGCTTGAGGCACACTCTGACAAATGGTTATTCTGACAACAAACAGGCCAAAGCGGGTTCAAGCTGGTATCAACTTGTATCAAGACCCTTTCACATACGTGTAACATACAGCTGTAACCAGAGTTCTTGCTGAAAAAGAGCCATACATTTTTTCCCCTAAGATTAATCATTTCATTCCCCATAGTGAAAGATATGCACACTAAGCCTCCAGCTAAACTACCAAGGCTGCAAACAGTCCCCAGAATCCATTTCCAGGCTGGGCTCAAAGCATCCCTTTTCTCCATCCTCCAAGAAGGAATCCAGACAGTGCAGAGTTGAAGTCTCAGGCTCACACAGGCCTGAGTGTGGAGCCAGCTCTGGCAAACCCTGGCTCCAACAGCCACCAGCTCTGTGACCACGGGGAAGTCATTTAAAGCCTCCATACCTCGGTACTTCAAATGCATGGAGCTATGAGGATAATAACCGGATTCTTCTGAATATGCAATGAGCTTGCTCACATGAAGTCACTAGCAAAATACCTGAAACAGTGCAATGCTGATCCTTCATCAAACTGTCTACTCACAGACTTAAAAAAAATAAAAAGAAATTTTAAAAAGGCAGTGGACCTGTGAATATAATTCAGGTTTGAGAGAATTAATATGGTTCTTTTTCGCAGTTCCTTATATAAGGATGATTAATACTAACATTTATCTGCCTCCACCACTGGGCACCTCCTTGCATTTCTTAGAACTCAGCAACACAGTCCTTGCACTTCCTGCTCCTTCTGCGTGCTCAGCATTCACATGCTGTTCATTATGTCTTCTAGTGTTCTGCTGAGATGTTACCATCCCACAGAGAAAGTCCCTGACTACTTGCTCCAAAATAGCACCCTGTATGGGTCACTATTCTTCACGGAATTAAGGCCACCTAATGGTTCATTATATATTGATTTCTTTGGAGTCTGTCTCACCACATGTGAAGACAGGGACTTCCGTTCATGGTCTTCCCTGCATCTGTGACAGCGACTGGCAAATTACAGGTACTCAAAAATATGTGCTAAGTAAGCGCTGTTACTGAATGAATCCCCACCAACCAGTTTATACAGAGGAACAGTGATATTTAGTGTGTGTTAGCATGCGAGGTCGGAGGTGGAGCATGGTTCCCTGACAGGACACTCCCAGCTACATCCATACTAAGACCCAACAGCAAAAAAGACACTTCTCTCCACTCTGACACTAGGTTGTTTCAATTTATTTCCAAAAGCATAAGTATTTAAGATTCTCTATGGCCAAAAACAAGATAGGAAGCTGATGGTGGTTCAGACCATGAACTCCTTATTGCAAAATTCAGACTTAAATTGAAGAAAGTAAAACCACTAGACCATTCAGGTATGACCTAAATCAAATCCCTTACAATTATACAGTGTAAGTGACAAACAGATTCAAGGAATTAGATCTGATAGACAGAACGCCTGAAGAACTATGGATGGAGGTTCGTGACACTGTACAGAAAGCAGTGATCAAGATCATTCCCAAGAAAAAGAAATAGCAAAAGGCAAAATGGTTGTCCAAGGCCGCCTTAAAAATAGCTGAGAAAAGAAAAGATGCAAAAGGCGAAGGAGAAAAGGAAAGATACACGCATTTGAATACAGAGTTCCAAAGAATAGCAGGAGAGATAAGAAAGCCTTCCTCAGTGATAAATGGAAAGAAATAGAGGAAAACAATAGAATGGGAAAGAATAGAGATCTCTTCAAGAAAATTAGAGATAACAAGGGATCATTTCATGCAAAGATGGGCACAATAAAGGATAGAAATGGTATAGATCTAACAGAAGCAGAAGATATCAAGAAGAGGTGGAAAGAATACACAGAAGAACTATACAAAAAAGATCTTCAAGATCCAGATAATCATGATGTTGTGATCACTCACCTACAGCCAGACATCCTGGAATGCAAAGTCCAGTGGGCCTTAGGAAGCATCACTAGGAACAAAGCTAGTGGAGGTGATGGAATTCCAGTTGAGCTATTTCAAATCCTATAATATGATGCTGTTAAAGTGCTACACTAAATATGCCAGCAAATTTGGAAAACTCAGCAGTGGCTACAGGACTGGAAAAGGTCAGTTTTCATTTCCACCCCAAAGAAGGGCAATGCCAAAGAATATTCAAGCTACTACACAATTGCACTCATCTTACACGCTAGCAGAATTCTCCAACTCAGGCTTCAACAGTACGTGAACCACAAACTTCCAGATGTTCAAGCTGGATTTAGAAAAGGCAGAAGAACCAGAGATCAAATTGCCAACATCTGTTGTGTCATTGAAAAAGCAAGAGAATTCCAGAAAAACATCTACTTCTGCTTTATTGATTATACCAAAGCCTTTGATTGTGTGGATCACAACAAACTGTGGAAAATTCCTCAAGAGATGGGAAAACAGACCACCTAATCTGCCTCCTGAGAAACCTGTATGCAGGTCAAGAAGCAACAGTTAGCACTGCACATGGAACAACAGACTGGTTCAGAATTGGGAAAGGAATATGTCAAGGCTGTATATTGTCACCCTGCTTATTTAACTTTTATGCAGAGTACATCATGCAAAATGCCAGGCTGGATGAAACACAAGCTGGAATCAAGATTGCCAGGAAAAATATCCATACCCTTAGATATGCAGATGACACCACCCTTATGGCAGAAAGCAAAGAACTAAAGAGCCTCTTGATGAAAGTGAAAGACAACAGAGAGAAAGCTGGTTTAAAACTCAACATTCAGAAAACTAAGATCATGGCATCTGGCCCCATCACTTCATGGCAAATGGATGGGGAAACAGTGCAAACAGTGACAGACTTTATTTTGGGGGGGCTTCAAAATCACTGCAGATGGTGACTGCAGCCATGAAATTAAAAGATGCTTGCTCCTTGAAAGAAAAGCTATGACAAACCTAGACAGCATATTAAAAAACAGAGACATTACTTTGCCAACAAAGGTCCATCTACTCAAAGCTATGGTTTTTCCAGCAGTCATGTATGGATGTGAGAGTTGGACTATAAAGAAAGCTGAGCACGGAAGAAATGATGCTTTTGAACTGTGGTGTTGGAGAAGACCCTTGAGAGTCCCTTGGACTGCAAGGGAATCAAACCAGTCCATCCTAAAGGAAATCAGTCCTGAACATTCATTGGAAGGACTGATGCTGAAGCTGGAACTCCAATACTTTGGCCACCTGATGCAAAGAGATGATTCACTGGAAAACACCCTGATGCTGGGAAAGATTGAAGACAGGAGGAGAAAGGGATAACAGAGGATGAGATGGTTGGATGGCATCACTGACTCAATGGACATGAGTTTGAGCAAGGTCTGGGAGTTGGTGATAGACAGGGAGGCCTGGCATGCTGCAGTCCATGGGGTCACAAAGAGTTCGACATGACTGAGTGACTGAACTGAACTGAATTGCCATAAAAAGACTGAAATTATTCTATATTTTATAATCATTGTTAAAGTATCACAGGCTCAGTAGATATAAAAAACACAACTAAGTTTTAAACACCAGTTGTTCCCAGCTGACAATTAGGTTGTTTGCTTGACTCAGTTAGGTATATATATCTTTTGCATTTCTGTTCTACAAGTCTTGCTATAAAACCACAGTGTGTTAAATGCATCTCAGCTTACACTCTATGTGGTTAAGTTTGCAAATCAGAGGTCAAATTTGTACTATGTTTTAATTAACTTCGATAGTCTTCATGTTACTTAACAAGCAAAGTGCACCAGCCATGGGGAATTCACGGACAGAAGTGATCACCTCATTGTCTGTGCATTGCGGCCAACAGGATGCTTCCCGAGGCTCAATCATACCGGCAGAATGGGCGTACTCTATGCTTTTCTCAAAGATTAAACACCTTTATTATAGATAGTGGGCGTCCCTGGTGGCTCAGATGGTAAAAAATCTGCCTGCACTGCAAGAGACCAGAGTTTGATCCCTGGGGGAATATTCCCAGGAAAAGGGAAAGGCCAGTATTCTTGCCTAGAATTCCACAGACAGGGAAGACTTGCAGGCTACAGTCCTTGGGGACACAGAGAGTCAGATAAGGGGTATCCTAAATCAGTTTTTGCCATGTATTTTTTCTCATGCTATGCATTTTCCCCTCATATTGTGAATCATCTCACAATATGATTCAGGATGATGCTTGTAATAATTACATGGGACTCCTATCCTGAAACTTTCCTGACTTTATTTTCATTTGAATAGCAGTCTAGTGACTCCTTAGGAAATTCCTGTAACAGAAATAAAGGGCAGTACCAAAAAAACCCGTTTTACAAATGAGGAAGTGGTGGTTACTTACCCTAGGCTCAGATTCCCACTGAAAAGTCAGGACAGAAGAGTTTGTATCAGAGCCTACTGTTAAAGCTTCAAAAAGAGAATAATTTCTTTCCTAGCAAGATGTTCAAACTTATCAGTTGATCCCAAGATCATTTAATTCTCTTTAGCTTTGTGCCAGCACCAGTTGCTATTTATCACCAGACTTGGAAAGGGAGAAAGAGATTGGAGGGATGGCATGTGGATTTCTTTAAATTAAGATATAATTGTCTTATAGCATTATATTGATTTTAGGTATATAACATAATAATTAGATACATGTGCATTTGGGGAAATGATTACCTAAATAAATTTAGTTAACATCCATAACGCATAGTTAGCAACTTCCAAATATATAATACAGCATGGTTAACTATAGTCATTGTGCTATAAAGTACAGGATTCATTACCTTATAACTGGAAGTTTATTCCTTTTGACCCCCTATGCCCATTTCACCCAACTCTCTCTCTGACAACTACCAATCTCTGTATCTATGAGTTCAGATGTTTTTAGATTCCACATATCTGTGTGATTCATTTCATTTAGGCTAATGCCCTCAAGGCTCCTATTCATACTGTCAAAAGTGGCATGATTTTCTTCTTTTTTAAATAATTTTCCATTATTTTCTTTATTTATTCACCCATCAGTGGACAATTATTTGTTTCCAAGCATTGGTTATAAACAATACTGCAATGAATGTGGAGGTACAGATACATTTTTGAGTTAATGTTTTGTTTCCTTTGACTAACTACCCAGAAGCGGAATTGCTGGATCATATGGTAGTTCCATTTTTAATTTTTTGAGGAACCTCCACACTGTTTTCCATAATGATTGTACCAACTTACATCCCCACCAACAGTGGAAGGGTTCTCTATTTTCCAAACCCTTGTCAACATTTGCTACGACTTGTCTTTTTGATAATAGCCTTTCTAGCATGTGAGAAGTGGTATTTGATTGTTGTTTTGATTTGCACTTTCTTGATAATTAGTGATGTTAAGCTCTTTTTCATATATCTATTAAAAAAACATCTGCATTTGTTTTTTGGAAAAATGTCTATTCAAGTCCTCTGCCCTTCTTGAAATCAGATTGTCTGGGTTTAGGGGTTTTGCTTTTTGTTTATTTGCTGTTGAGTTGTATAAGTTTTTTGTATATTTTGGATATTACCCTCTTATCAGATGTATGTTTTGTAATTCTTTTCTCCCAATAGGCAGGCTGTCTTTTCATTCTGTTGCTGGCTTCCTTTGCTGTATACAGCATTTTAGTTTGATGTAATCTCATTTGTTTATCTTTGTTTTTGTTGCCTTTGCTTTTAGTGTCAAATCCAAAAATATTATTGTCAAGACAGATGCCAAGGAGCATATCCCCTATGTTTTCTTCTAGAAGCTTTATGGTTTTAAGTCTTAGATTCAAGACTTTAATCTATCTTGAGTTCATTTTTCTGTATGGAATATAAAAATGACTAAACAGAAACGTCAATTAAATAGAATTGGGAGGCCAGAATGGGGAGCTCTCCTGATAGCAGAGCCCAGCAAGAAGAAAGACCCCTATTATTTCCTGGCAAGGACTCGGCCAATGAAAACCCATGAACTCTCTGTTTACTTTAATCCTCCCAACTTCTTTTCCCCCCTATAAAAGTATCCTTCTTTCATTGCTGTATGGGGACTTTCATGTAGCTCACCATAGTTGCAGACCTTGAATTACAATTCCCTACTGATCCCAAATAAACCCATCTTTGCTAGAGCAATATCTGGCAATTATTTCAGGTCAACAGGTGTAAGATAGTGGTCCAGTTTCATTCTTTTGTATGTGGCTTTTCAGTTTTCCCAACACCACTTATTGAAGAAGAGACTGTCCTTTTCACTGTATCTCCTTAGGTCCTTTGTTATAAATTAATTTACCATATAGGCATGGGTCTATTCCCAGGCTCTCTGCTCCACTGATCTGTGTGCCATACCATATTGCTTTTATTACTGTAGTTTCATAGTATAGTTTGAAATCTGGGAGCATGATAGGTCCAGGTTTGTTATTTTTCATGATTACTTTGGCTATTCAGGGTCTTTTGTGGTTCCACACAAATTTTAGTGTTGTTTGTTCTATTTCTGTGAAAAATGTCATTGGAATTTTGGTGGGGATTAAGCTGAATCTGTAGATTACTCTGGACAGTATGGACATTTTAACAATATTGATTCTTCGAATCCATGGGCACAGAGTATCTTTTCATTTATGTGTGTCTCCTTCAATTTTTTCACTGTTGTCTTACATTTTCAATGTACAAATCTTTCATTCCTTGGTTAACTTTATACTTTGATATTTTATACTTTTTGAGGCAATCATAAATGTATCTGATTTCTTAATTTCTCTGCTAGTTCATTATTAGTATATAGAAATGCAACTAATTTTTGTATGTTGATTTTGTATCCTCCAACTTTACTGAGTTTATTAGTTCCAACAGGCTTTTTGGTGGAGCTTTTAGGGTCTCCTATATATAATACCATGTCATATACAAAGAGAGACAGTTTTATGTCTTCCTTTCCAATGTGAAGGACTTTTATCTAACTGTTGTAGATAAGACTTTCAATATTATACTGAACAAAAATAGGAGGAGTGAGCATCCTTGTCTTGTGCCTAATCTTAGAGGAAATGTTTTCAACTTTTAGCTGTTGAGTATGATGTTACTTGTGGGCTTGTTATATATGACATTTATTATGCTGAGGAACAATACCTCTATACCTACTTTGTTGAAAATTTTCATCATGAAAGAATATTGAATTTTACCAAATGCTTTTTCTGCATCTGTGGAAGTGATCATATCGTTTTTATCCTTCATTTTGTTAATGTGGTTTATCACATTGATTCACAGATGTTGAACCATTGTTGCGTCCCTGGAATAATTTCAACTCAATCATAGTGTATGATCCTTTCAATGTACCAGTGAATTCAGCTTGCTGATATTTTGTTGAAGATTCCTGCATTACTGTTCAGTGGGGATACTGGCCTATAATTTTATTTTCTTGGTGTTTGATTTTGGTATCAGGGTAATGCTGGCCTTGAAAAATGATTTTAAAAATGCTCCCTTCTCCTCTATTTTTTGCAAGAGTTTAAAAAAGACTGGCATTAATTCTTCTTTCAGTGTTTGTTAGAATTCATCAGTGAAGCCATCTGGTCCTGAACTTCGTTTGTCGAGTACAATGCATTTTTAATAAAGCAGTTTCAAAGAGAACTCTGTGTCTTAATAAACAGACAATATGAGAGGTGTGCTTACCCAGACAATCATTCTCTTAGGGAACATTGGTTTAATTTCAACATTGTAGTAATTCTAGCACTAACTCAATAGAAGCTCTTTCTCCTTTATATCAGTTATACTTAAATGTTACTGAATCAAAACAACCATAAAATTAAAGAAAATACTGTATACTGGCAACCTATAATAAATATGCCAAAATATCAATAACTTGTACAATTTTTCATGGCATAATGATCAGTAAATGCCATGTCATTGCTCCAGTAGATCTCTAGGCCATTGTAGCTTCATGGCTGAGAACTGAGGCCAGGCCAAACTCCCCATAAGGGACCATATAATCCCATATTTGATCCTCTCCCAAAATTTTACATGCCCAAAACACTAGCCCAAGTAAGAATCAGAATGCTCTTCTTCTTAAAGACCAATAACTCCTATTGCCTTTGGTGCCTCAGTCCCTGAATCCAGGGTCCTGGCTGCCTTCACCATGGCTAGGGTACAACTCCTACCAACATTCTTAGATGGTCATCATTCCTTAAGGTTTGATAGTTCCCTGATGGCTCAGACGGTAAAGCGTCTGCCTACAATGCAGGAGAGCCGGGTTCAATTCCTAGGTTGGGAAGATCTCCTGGAGAAGGAAATGGCAACCCACTCAGTATTCTTGCCTGGAAAATCCCATGGACGGAGGAACCTGGTAGGCTACAGTCCACGGGGTCACAAAGAGTCAGACACGACTGAGAGACTTCACTTTCACTTTTCACCTTCTTTAAAAGATAGGTTCAGACAGGAGTGCTCCATGACAAAACCAGCCTGTGTGCCAAATAGGATAAGTTCTTTACTTCAGTAACACAGACACTGCTCTAGGTGAGTGTCTGGACTGGAATTATGTGCTTCCAGGGTCAACTAATTCAGTCTCACAACCAGAGCTTCTGCTTAGCCTCCAGCCCTCATCCTGAGACAGAACCTCACCCATCAGAGACACACATTCTGGTAGGGATGGATTCACTCGGGAGTGACACTGCTCTTCCCTACAGACAAGCTGAAATGAAGGCTGCATTAATTAATTAAAAATGTTTAACAAATTTGGATTCCAAAAGAAAGGCATCATTATGGGGCCCACCTCCTCAGAGGAAACTCCTCTACTTTCATGCAAATTTATGGTTAGAGATGAATTCTTAATGAAAGGTTTCTCCCTCTGCCTCTCAGGTAGTAACTAAACTCAAAGGGGTCTAAGAGAAAAAGGGTAACATCTACTGCCTACACTCTGAACAAATACTCTGGCACAGCTAAAATGTCATTTTCAAGGACTATATATATACACAAGGACTATATATATCACAAGGACTATACACATATATGTGTTTATATATAGATAGATAAATATGTGTGTACATATATATCTGTGTGTGTAATGCCTTGCAGATGACAGTGTTATCAACAAAAACTACCTGTTTAATGAAAGGTAGCTATTGTTATTAAAAACATAATCATACAGTGCATGGATTCTGCTGGGCCACTTCTTAACTAAATATAGGAAAAATCACATGGAATGGCAACAAGCATTTATTTCTACTTTCTTAGCCTTCTAAACATTCATTCATATATATATATATATATATATATATATATATGAAAGTGTGTTAATCACTCAGTCATGTCCAGGGAATTTTCCTGACCCAGGGATCAAACCTGAGTCTCCCACATTGCAGGCAGATTCTTTACTATCTGAGCCACCAAGGAAGCCTATATATATATATATATAGAGAGAGAGAGAGAGAGAGACTGTGTCCTCATATGACACATAAGCCCTCATTTATATATGGGCTTCCTTGGTGGCTCAGATGGTAAAGAATCTGCCTAAAATATAGGAGACCCAGGTTCAGTCCCTAGGTCAGGAAGATCCTCTGGAGAAGGGAATGGCTACCTACTCCAGTATTATAGACTGGAGAATTCCATGGACAGAGGAGACTGGTGGGCTACAATCCATGGGGTCACAAAGAGTCAGACATGACTGAGTGACTAACACTTTCACACTTTCATATACATAACTATACACATATATACATACATACACGCAATGGAATACTACTCATCCGTGGAAAAAAAGAATGAAATAATACCATTTGCAACAACATGGATGGACCAAGAAATTGTCACACTAAGTGAAATAAGCAGAAAGACAAATACCATATGACATCACTTACACATGGAATCTAAAACATGATGTAAACAAAGCCTATCTATGAAACAGAGATAGAGTTACATAGAAAACAGACTTGTGGTTGCCAAGGGGGAGCAGGGGTTGGGGAGGGAAGTACCAGAGTTTCAGATTAGCAGTTGTAAACTAATATATACAGGATGGACAAACAAGGTCCTACTGTATAGCAAAGGGGACTATATTCAATATGCTGTGATAAACCATAATGGAAAAGAATGTGTGTGTGTGTGTGTGTGTGTGTGAATGTGTATCATACAATCTTCACAACCACCCTATGAGAAAGCTACTATTATTATCCTCACTTTAAAGATGGGAAAATTAAGGCCCAAGTTCACACAGCTTGGAAGTGGCAGAGCAAGCATTTAAACTCAGGCCATCTGAACTCTGGAGTGTTTTTAACCACTGGGCTCCATTGCCTAAGGTGGAATCATTTCCCCTGGAGCACTGCCAGAGAAGGTGTTACTCTGGTGGTCTTGCTGTCTCATATTTCTTCAGATGATCCTGGGACCTTAGGATTTTTTTTTTCCCTACAGCTCACACTAGTGGAGCATCTATGTCACTTCAAGAAGTTCAAAGACTGAACTGGTCACTTATTTAGGCAACAGTACAATGTGACTTCCTGCCCCCTAGTAGCACTGCACGGGGCACTGAGAATGTACAGGGTAGAGAGAAGGTGGCCCTGCAGAAGCCCGGCCTAATGTGATGGTCCTCAGAGAAAGATGGGCCTGTGAGAGGTAATTGGTTTAGCAGAGGTCATGAGAGTGGGGCCCTCATGATGGGAGTAGTGTCCTTATAAGGAGAGATACTGGAAAGTCTGCTCTCTCTGTCATACGAGGATACAGCAAGAAATTGGCAGTCTGTCAACCCAAGAAGGAAGTCCTCACTAGAAACCAATCATGCTGGCACCTTGATCTGAGACATGTGGTCTCTAGAAAATAAGTTTCTGTTGGTAAGGTCACCTAGTCCATGGTATTTGGTTATGGCAGCTCAAGCTAAGACAGACACAGAAGACGTTTAATGACAAAGACAGGATAGACACTCAAATCTGTGTTCATGGAAGAGATTCAAACTAGAGTGAGAAACCATATTTAGAGGTTCACTGGCATTTATGCATTTTAATAGAGAAAGTAAACAGGGAAGGATGAGTGTTTATTATGCTGGCAGATAATTTTTTTCATCACTACTCTTGATACCACTTACTGAACATTTAACACAATATCTTCTCATTTAATCCTCCAAACAACCCTATGTGAACTGGAATTTAGAGGGACAAGGTCATCTCCACAGAGCATGCAGCAATATTGGTAGGACAAAGATGGGACCCTGGCTTTGACTGCAAAGCCCCCCAACTCTGCCTTGCAGCATGCAGAAGGTAGCAGGACAGGTCTGGGTTTTTCTGACCAAGCTTCCAAAGCAGCTAAAATCCAGGAGGATGGAGATTCAGCAAACAATACCTAGAATCAAAACCCAACAGGGTGCTTCTTTTTAGCTCCTTCCAAGACAAAGGAAAGGAGCAGCTTCTTATTGTAACATGATTCTCCCTTTGAAATTAATCCAGGGTGAATAAAAAGATAGCATCAGCCAAAGATGCACATGGAGACTGTGATCAATCTCAAAAAATCCTACATGGGACTTAGCTAAATCTAGATAATCATTGCTTGTGTCATTTAATCTTAGACCATATTTCCTTTCGGGCTTCCCTGATAGCTCAGTTGGTAAAGAATCTGCCTGCAATGCAGAAGACCCTGGTTCAATTCCTGGCGGGAAGATCCACTAGAGAAGAGATAGGCTACCCACTTCAGTATTCTTGGGCTTCCCTTGTGCCTCAGCTGGTAAAGAATCTGCCAGGAATGTGGGAGATCTGGGTTTGATCCCTGGGTTGGGAAGATCCCCTGGAGAAGGGAAAGGCTGCCCGCTCCAGTGTTCTGGCCTGGAGAATCCCATGAATTGTATAGTCCGTGGGGTCACAAAGAGTTGGACACGACGGAGTGACTTTCACTCTTCTCACTTTTCATATTTCCCTTCAGGCAAGTGTGAAAACTGGGAAGGATTTGATGCTTAAAATTTAACAACGAGACAGTACATAAAGATTTTGGATTTGAAATCCAGTGTACTCTGTTCTCCCTTCACTCAGAAAGCCTGTGCTCTAAACTGAATTAGTGGAGGAATGAAAAGCTGGGTGCCGCTTATGGAGCCATTGCAGTATGGCTGCATTTTCTGCCTGAAACTCTCTGCTCATTTGAGCATTTTTCTTAGGAACAGCCCAGTAGTTAAGAAAAATGACCCCACAAATCAGTGAAGGCATTCTTTGTCAAGCATCTGGCAGGTTGTTAAATGCATAATTTCTTTCTTTCCCAGCCAAATGATTTCAGCATAATGTATTACCAGATTGCCCTTTGTTTCTGAACAAATGATGATAGGAAGCAATCTCTGTCTAACCACAAAGGTATACATAGTGAATAATCTTGGTTCTCTTTAAAATGTAATGCAACAAACTGTGGAGCCCTGAATTCAAAGACACACTGTGCAACTTTCTCTCAATTTTTTATGAGTATTTTCTATCTCCCAAGATTATTCTAAAGAATAAGGAGAATGATACATTCAGAGATAAACAGATGATAAATGTTTGCTCTACTTGTTTTGCTATAAGCGTAAATTCTATCTCAGGAATTACAAAGTATTCATACATGTGAGCAGAATTCAATAGCATAATCAAATAAGCCTTAAGAAAATGTTCTATTGATAAGCATTTTAAAATATTCATAATTGTTGTTGCTCTGTATGCTAATTAAGCAAATTCAAATTTATATAAAGTGTAGTATTTAATGTTTACACAAATTTTACTTTTATCTGTCAAATAACATATTCCTCCTTTTCCCAAAAGAATTTAAAAGAGATTATAACAAAAGATACAGCTTAGAAAAGTAGAAATTCTCCAATCAGAGGACTAAAAAGAAGATGCAGACATTGTGACTATAGGATAATATCATAGCTGCCACTGAGGTTCTGCATACCCTCACACTAAGGTCTAAAACATGACAGACAATAGATAGAAAGACAGAATGAATAATAAACAGTGAGTCACTGTCATTTAGATCAGATCAGATCAGTCGCTCAGTCATGTCCGACTCTTTGCGACCCCATGAATCGCAGCACACCAGGCCTCCCTGTCCATCACCAACTCCCGGAGTTCACTCAGACTCACATCCATCAAGTCAGTGATGCCATCCACCCATCTCATCCTCTGTTGTCCCCTTCTCCTCCTGCCCCCAATCCCTTCCAGCATCTGAGTCTTTTCCAATGAGTCAACTCTTCGCACGAGGTGGCCAAAGTACTGGAGTTTCAGCTTTAGCATCATTCCTTCCAAAGACATCTCAGGGCTGATCTCCTTCAGAATGGACTGGTTGGATCGGAAAAAATGCGTCTTCCCTTTAAAGAAAATGAATTTTTCCTGGCACTAAACTCAAACCAAGAATTTATATGTTACAGGAAGAGAACTGGTAAATAAAAAAGAACTATATTCTTAGAGCCCCTCTGAATAATCTTTACAACATAAATCAGAACGTCTTTGTGGAGATGAACCATGACGACAACATTCCAGGAATTCCAAGATGATGGGATCACTCACACAAAGATGCTGAAACAAAGACAAAATGAATACCACTTCCTTGGGGCTAGAGTAGATGAATATCATAAACTCAGAGGACTCCAGAATCCAGGCAGTGGACAGAGGCTATGATGAAGCCAGGGACAAAACAGCAGGAGTATGCTGGGGTCTCTGGCAGACAGAGAAAAGACAGGCTCCCAGAGGGTATCCCTAGCTGTAGAAGAAAGGACACCAACAACACATTCTTTGCAAGGAAATCCAACCCACAGGCCATGAGATTATATCCCCAGTTCAGTTCAGTTGCTCAGTCATGTCCCACTCTTTGCAACCCCATGGACTGCAGCACACCAAGCTTCTCTGTCTATCACCAATTCCCGGAGCTTACTCAAACTCATGTTCATCAAGTTGGTGATGCCCTCCAACCATTTCATCCTCTGTCATCCCCTTCTCGTCCTGCCTTCAATCTTTCCAAGCATCAGGGTCTTTTCTAGTGAGTCAGTTCTTCGCATCAGGTGGCCAAAGTATTGGAGTTTCAGCATCAGTCCTTCCAATGAATATTCAGGATTGATTTCCTTTAGCATAGACTGGTTGGATCTCCTTGCAGTCCAAGGGACTTTCAAGTGTCTTCTCCAACACCACAGTTCAAAAGCAACAATTCTTCAGTGCTCAGCTTTCTTTATAGTCCAACTCTCACATCCATATATGACTACTGGAAAAAACATAGAAAAAGGGAACCCTCTTACACTGTTGGTGGGAATGCAAACTAGTACAGCCACTATGGAAAAGAGTGTGGAGATTCCTTAAAAAACTGGAAATAGAACTGCCTTATGATCCAGCAATCCCACTGCTGGGCATACACACCAAGGAAACCAGAACTGAAAGAGACACATGTACCCCAATGTTCATCGCAGCACTGTTTATAATAGCCAAGACATGGAAGCAACCTAGATGCCCATCAGCAGATGAATAGATAAGAAAGCTGTGGTACGTATACACAATGGAGTATTACTCAGCCATTAAAAGGAATACATTTGAATCAGTTCTAATGAGGTGGATGAAACTGGAGTCTATTATACAGAGTGAAGTAAGCCAGAAAGAAAAACACCAATACAGTATACTAATGAATATATATGGAATTTAGAAAGATGGTAACAATAACCCTGTATGCGAGACAGCAAAAGAGACACATATGTATAGAACAGTCTTTTGGACTCTGTGGGAGAGGGCGAGGGTGGGATGATTTGGGAGAATGGCATTGAAACATGTATAATATCATATATGAAACGAATCGCCAGTCTAGGTTCGATGCATGACACAGGATGCTTGGGGCTGGTGCACTGGGATGACCCAGAGGGATGGTACGGGGAGGGAGGTGGGAGGGGGGTTCAGGATGGGGAATACATGTACACCCGTGGTGGATTCATGTTGATGTATGGCAAAACCAACACAATATTGTAAAGTAATTAGCCTCCAATTAAAATAAATTTATATTAAAAAATAAACATTAAAAAATAAATAAAAGGCAGAGACATTACTTTTCAAAAAAAGAAAAAACATAGCTTTGTCTGCAGGCAAACAAAAATCATGTGTGAAATACTTCCAGTCAGATACGCTGTCAGTAATTACATGCAACATCAAAACGCAGTTTTAAGCACAACCTGCAAAACACAGTTTTAAGTACCAAAAGGACATGGATAAACCTGGCCTGGGAAATAGCTACCATGTGACTCATAATTTTAGCCCTGAAAATATAACTTTTCTGATTTAGGAATACAGTCCAAATATTTTATACATATATATATAGAGAGAGAGAGAGAGAGAAAGAGAGAGAGAGAGAGAGACATAATGACCATATATATTTGTCAATATATTGACTATATGTATTTATAATATGACAATACATATATTGACTATATATATTTAAAATTCCATTAACTAATTCATTTATAATAGATTTTTAGTATAATCACTTCTAATTTTTCATTTCTAGGCTTCAAGGCACTAAAATATGTAGTCTGTTACTGACTGGATTTTTTTTTTGCATCTTTTTGAAATACTTTTAAAGACACAGTCAACACCTGAAGATATTCTCTATGTTGAAACACTTTTGAATCATATTTTGTAGCCCTATCTAACCCCACTGTCTTCCTCAGAAGTAACTGATTTGATGTGAATCCTTTCAGTCCTTTTAAAGATACATTTATAGTCATATAAATGCAAATGGAGATATATTTAGGTTTTTATATGAAATATTTATACAAGTATTACATAATATGTTGCAACTTGATTTATTCAAGTAAAAAAACCAAAGTCCTCATGTATAGACACCCCTATATACATGTTTTTTATTTATTTACTTTGAAATGTTTTTCAAAAAGCATTTTAATCCCGTTATTCAGCTAAACGTATTATGTCAAAATGTATCTTCTTTAGAGTCAAATTTTTACAAGATTTTTGTCTGTCTTAGGGCCTATTTATAACTCTGAACTTCTAAAAGTATTAATAAGAATTGATGGGTATCCTACGTTAATAACAAGAATGCTTGAGTAGAAATTGATTTGTGTCAAGTAAGAAAATGATCATCCATCCTGTAGAATCTGGTCATAGAAAGTTCACTCAGTTCACTCAATTTACTACTCTTTCCTTAAAGAAGAAAAGCTTCCAACTGGATCTCTCACTGCTGCTCTCAATGTTCTGTAGTTTCACTAAAAGTCTTGTCCATATGCTTCCTGTTCTTTTTGCTTCTCTGCCTGACCACCTGCCTCTCCTAATGATGAGGCCCTTCCCTATGGCAACATGTGTTCAAGCTCAGCATGCCTTCAAGAGCAGCTCACTAAACCCCCTCTCCAAAATCACTCACTTCCTTCATCTTTCCAATCTCAGCTGTGCTCCCTTGCACAAGTCACTAGACACTGAGTCTAAGAGAATTAGAGAATCTCTCAATTGCCCCCCAGTCCTCATGTGCAGTAGTTCTAACAATGCACACTCTTGGTGAACCCCCACTGCATGTATCGCATGCTCATCTTTGTGGGGTTCACGCAATCTGCCTTGTGGGTGGAGCCTGACTTACCCACCAGGCTAGACAGAGGAGGTGGAGGGAGGGCCTGCCTGGAGAGCACTCAGTGGTGAGCATTTTATTTGAAAATCTCACTATGATTTGGAATCTTACTATTTTTTTTTTTTTTTTTTGCTTTTTAACAGTTTTATTGACGTTTAACTGACATACAATAAACTCCATACATTTATAGTGTAAAATCTACACCTAAACGTATTTGTAACTTGTGTTTTGACACATTCATGCAATTGGAAAACCATTAGCCCAATCAAGACAATGAACATATATACACCAGCCCCAAAAGCGTCCATGTCCCATTTTGCACATGTTTAATTCAAAAATTCTTTCTTCAGTTAGGTGACTAAATAATTAGATTATTCTGTATGTAAATGATATTTCACTACCTCAGACTTAACCATAGTTGCTTAATTAGATTTCAGCAAGGCCCACATCTTCCAGCTTTGATTAGGAATCATCTTATTTTCTGAAGTACTATTTTTCAAACTTTTTCTGAGGCAATCAATCCTATCAGTGACTCTTCTCATTATTGGGAGTGGTTCTAACATAGCCTTATGATAAAAATCCTTAGTCCTGGATATGGCTTAACTGAGAGAAGTATCTCTGCAGATTTTCCAACACAGTCTTTAAAAAAGCAACTCTACAAAATACTCACACATCAGCAATCACTGTACTATAATCATAACATTTTAGAACCAGAGGCATTAATAACTTGACAAATATTTAAAGAAACAGAAGGAAAGTTAGGCTGTTCTGGTTCTTATTCAGTTGCTAAGTCATGTCTGACTCTTTATGACCTCATGGATTGCAGCACATCAGGCTTCCCTGTCCTTCACTATCTCCAGGAGTTTGCTCAAATTCAAGACCATTGAGTCAATGATGCCATCCAGCCATCTTATTTTTTGTTGCCCACTTCTACTCCTGCCCTCAATCTTTTCCAAAATCAGGGTCCTTTCCAGTGAGTTAGCTCTTTGCATCAGGTGGCCAAAGTATTGGAGCTTAAGCTTCAGCATCAGTCTTCCAATGAATATTCAGGGTTGATTTCCTTTAGGATTGACTGGTTTGATCTCCTGGCTGTCCAAGGGACTCAAGAGTCTTTTCCAGCACCACAATTTGAAAGCATCAATTCTTTGGCACTCAACCTTTTTTATGGTTCAACTTTCACATCTGTACATGACTACTGGAAAAACCATCACTTTGACTATATGGATCTTTGTTGGCAAAGTGATGTCTCTGTTTTTTAATACACTGTCTAGGTTTGTCATAGCTTTCCTTCCAAGAAGCAAGTGTCTTCTAATTTCATGGCTGCAGTCATCATCCACAGTAATTTTAGAGCCGAAGAAAAGAAAATCTGTCATTGCTTCTACCTTTTCCCCTTCTATTTGCCATGAAGTGATGGGACTAGATGCCATGATCTTTGCTTTTTGAATGCTGAGTACAAAGTCAGATTTTTCACTCTCCTCTTTCACCTTTATCAAGACACTCTTTAGTTCCTCTTCTTTTTCTGCCATTAGGAAAGTCAGGCCTCTTGCCCATAAAATAATTCACTCAATGAGTATGAACCCCACCACCACTACCTCACACACACACCAATCCTTGAAGATCACCTCTAAAGAAACCTTCTCAGCCATGACACCTTCCATGGCATGAGTATCAGAGAACAAACCCCAAAACTAAACACTTTAATATTCAAGGAACAGAACTGCTTGAAACAAATCTTTTATGATCATATATTTTTAAAATAATGACCTCATAAAAAGTGAAGAATGGTCAGCACAGGGAGCATCACATGATAATGATGAAATTTACCAGGCAACAAAAAGCTAAGCCACAAGACGCAGACAAGACCATGTAGATTTCACTCGAAGCTGGCAGGGGCATCACAGCAAATCTCTGGTGATGCATGAATTGTGTCAGTTTCCACTTGTTGACTGGAAGTGAGGTAGAGGCTGGATAAACATGAGAATGTATCTGTGTGTCTGTGTATGTGACTGACGAGCTTTTAGAGAGGCTAAAATATCTGTAAGCAATTGCAGAAATGACTTCATCTAGAACAGACCAGTCCCAGACACTCTGAGAACATTATCTTCCACTGAAGTTTAATTCCTTGATGATGAACTGACCTGAAAATCTGAGAATAGTCACATGTGCCCAATTTATCTTGCACCTCCCAGACCGAACAGTCTGTATCCAGATATGGTTGGGTGAGGAGTGACAGAATTCATAAACGCAGAGGAGAAGAAGCCCAGCTGTGATAGCAAACACATGAACTGACAAAATAGGGCTTACTGCTTTCAAAACAGGCACTTCTGTTTCATCTGCTCACTTAATAATTGTGAGATGACACCGCAGTCACAATGAAACAGAAAGAAGGATGGAAGGAAGGAGGGATGGAAACATACTGGTCAGAAGCAGAGAGCACAGCAGTCAGGCCATCTGGGCTCGAAAGCTGGTGCCAATATATACATACAGAGTTGGACAGACTCTTTATTCTTAGTGAGCTTCATGTGTAAACTGGAGATAATACCACAGAATCTTCACTGGATCATTCTGAGGATGAAATAAATCAGTATAAGTAAAGTTCAAAGAACAGTGCCTGGCATACTATAAACTACTATCGTCCCAGTATTTCTTTTTACCATCTAATTTGTATTTAACATCCAAACAACTGAAGAGAAATAGGTGAAAATAAAGTAGTTTGGATCCTAGGTGGCAGGGACAGGAAACCGGCTTATTTTTTAATGGGACTTGTGCTAAGAGAACTGGAGTAAGGTGTTTGTCTCGTGGATCCCCTGGGCGGTCGGTGCCCGGTAAGCCTCGTACACAGTGGAACCACAACTCCACCAGCACCAACACCAACAGTCCAACACCACCAGCCTCCCCCATTGCTTGTTTCCATGACAGCTTCCCTCTTCTCTTCCTTTTTGCAAAGCAGCCTCCTCCTCTCTGAAACCCTGTCAGGAGATACAGGACTGACACAACATGAGCCTCACATGCCACATTGCAGGAACTCAGAGCCAGGTTTACTTTCCTCAGTTCCAGTTTTGAAAACCTTCCCAGGGAAGGCTTTCTGTAGCCCGTCCCCCGGGCAGCTCTGAGAGGTCCAGGTGGATGAGCAGGGACAGCTCCCAACACAGTGAGGCTGCGGGCACTCCTAAGCACACTGGAACACTTTCTAAAAGGTTTTTACATGAAAAGAAGATGACATGAGGGCACAAATACAGTTTTTTCTCAAATCCATGCCTGCCTTCTCCTCTGTCGGGTTTCCTCAGTTGGCTTTTCTCAAAAGCTGAGTAAGACTCCAAGAGCAAAAGGAAATCTCCAAACTTCATGAAACTTCCCCACACTTGGAACAGAACCGTGTTTGTATGATGCTCATCTCTGAATGGGTCTTGCTTGTTATATATTGTTTGTTTGGTCTACATTCCAAGTCTAGATGCCAAAGTTACTTGGAGGAATCTCATTCTTGGTCCTAACCATGGGTTTCTGTTTTTAAGTTTCAACTTAGAAAATCCTGTAAACTGATTCATGTAGTTGAAATGTTGTGGTTATGTACCATAACAGTTTTAGTAAACAAAAAACACTTTATGTTCTGTTTAAAAGTCTGTTGCAATTTGTTTAGCATGTGGGTATATGTGTGCATGTGTGCATGTTTTTTTAATGACATTTTCCGAATTTTTATTTTCATTAATAAAGTGATATGCTTCCTTTAAAACAATGGATACACCATTAAGGAAGACACTGTTATCCTCTTCTACGTGCTGTGTGCTCAGTTGCTCAGTCGTGTGCGACTCTTTGTGACCTGATGGACTGCAGCCCGCCAGGCTCCTCTGTCCATGGGGATTCTTCAGGTAAGAATCCTGGAGTGGGTAGCCTACCCTTTCTTCAGAGGATCTTTCCAATGCAGGAATCAAACAGGGTCTCCTGCACTGCAGGCAGATTCTTTACCAGCTGAGCCACCAGGGAAACCCGTTACCCTCTTATACGTGGGTGCAGCTTTGAAGTGCAGTGCCTGGCAACAGAAGTGGCTTGACAAGCAATTCTTTAAAAACCGAGTCAGGAACAGTGGCCAAGATATCAGAGTAGGAAGACCCTCAACTCACCTCCTCCCAGGTACAGCAAAATTATAGCTACTTACAGAGCTAAGATCTATGAAAACAACCTGAGGACTAGCAGAAAAGATTTTTCACAACTAACAACATAAAGAACTACAAGGCAGGCAGGAGCGGCAGAGACATAGCATAATCAGGAGTGACACCCCCAGGGTCAGCGACCCACAGAAGGGAGGAAAAGCACAATCCAAGAACTCCTCCCCAAGGAGCAAAGGATCCAGCCCATATCAGGCTCCTCAGCCCAGGGGTCTTGCACTGGGGAAATGAGCCCCCTAGAACACCTGTTTTTGAAAACCTGTAAGACTTACATTTGGAAGAGCTGGAGGGCTATGAGAAACAGACACTCCACTCTTACAAAGCATGTGCAAAACATCACATACTCCAAGTCCCAGGGGCGAGGCAGCAGTTTGAAAGGAGGCTGGGTCAGACCCACATGCTCATCTTGGACAGCCTCCCAGAGAGGCAAGAGGCAACCGGGCTCCCCCTGGGACACAGATGTTGGCAGAGCCATTTCTAAGAGCTTGTTTTACCACAATAACACTGGCACTGGCACACACGATTCTGGAGCCCTCCTTCTAACCTATTGGCACTGGGAGTTTACCTGCCCATCAGAGGGCCTGGAGAAGGCCTAGGCACACTTGGACCATGCAGACAGCAGTTCAGGGAACCAGCTCCACCCACCAGCAGCAGACCCATTCTTCTGAGGCATCAACCAATCACACAGAAAGCTAGCCTGGCTCTTCAGTGGGACCACAGTCACCTCAGGAGGCAGAGCCTTGCCCAACTGGGCCAGAGGTCAGCCCAGCCCACAAGCGCAACCACAGGAGTTGCCCCACCATAGCAGAAGGGCACAAGCAGCCCACACTAGGGCAACACTAGAGCCTGTAGATCTGGTGACCGGAGGGGAGTGTGGTCCTGGGCCCTCCAGGAGGTCTACTACATGAGACCACTTCTCCAAGATCAGGAAGTGAGACTGACCTACCTAACACACAGAAACAAACACAGGGAATTAGGAACATGAGGAGTCAGAGGAATATGTCCCAACAAAGGAACAACATATAACTTCAGAAAAAAAGGAAGAAAGTTGAAATGAGCTATCTCCCCAATAAAGAGTTCATCATATTGAATCATAAAGGTGCTCACTGAATTCGGGAGAAGAGTAGATGAGTACAGTGAAAATGTCAACAGAAATTTAGAAATTATAAAGATAAACCAAACAGGTCTAATGAATACAACAACAGACATAGAAATTACACTAGAAGGAATCAACAGTAGATTAGATGGCAGAGGAACAGATCAGCAAACTAGGAAACAGTACTGGAAACCACCCAAACTGAAAAGAAAAAAAAAAAAAGAATTTTTAAAAAATGAGAATAGTTTAAGCGATATCTTGGACAATATTGTGGAAAGGAACCCTGAGGAAGAAAAATTTTTATGCATAGGCAGCAATAACTAAATTTAGATTGAAGTTAACTAAATGGATTTTGTTAAGTAAGCTAATGCAAGACTGGATTTGATTCTTCTTTCTGTTAAAAGTGCTCTTTTTTTTTTTTTTTATAACAAATTGTGTGAGTTTATGTGCCCTCAGTGAAAGTATTAGTCCCTCAGCTGTGTCTGACTCTTTGCCACCCCAAGGGCTGTAGCCTGCCAAGCTCCTCTATCCATGGGATTTCCCAGGCAAGAATACTGGAGTGGGTTGTCATTCCCTTCTCCAGGGGAATCTTCCCAACCCAGGGATCAAACCAAAGGTTTCTACATTGCAGGCAGATTCTTTACCATCTGAGCCTTAGTGATCCATATTTATTTTCTTTTAATCATTTCTGTGGCTTTGGTTTAGTGAATGAGTTTTGGTTCAATAACCTATGATCCTGTTGTGTTTTAAAACCTTTTTGATATTTCCATCAAACTTCCCAAATATTAAAATCTAACTAAAGCTCTTTTTCATTGAGTTAGACAAGGCTGTGGTCCTAGTGGGATTAGCCTCCAGCTGACTCTGGATGCTTCAAAGAAACATCTCTGAGACATCTCAGAAAGGAATGTTAAACTAAGTTTGTTTGGTATTTTTAATTTTGAAACATTGTTTAGTATTTGAAGGTGAACTTTAGGTTATAATGTATGGATTAATGTCATTAGTATAGATAGTCCTAAATTTTATATGGAATTCCTAACATCTGATATGTCCTGATATAATGTTATCAGTCATAATTATAGTGATTATTCTAAAGTGTTATATGTTATCAGTTCAGTTCAGTCACTCAGTCATGTCTAACTCTTTGCAATCCCATGAATCACAGCACGCCAGGCCTCCCTGTCCATCACCAACTCCTGGAGTTAACTCAAACTCATGTCCATCGAGTCGGTGATGCCATCCAGCCATCTCATCCTCTGTCATCTTAATCCCTCCCAGCATCAGAGTCTTTTCCAATGAGTCAACTCTTTCACATGAGGTGGCCAAAGTATTGGAGTTTCAGCTTTAGCATCAGTCCTTCCAATGAACACCCAGGACTGATCTCCTTTAGAATGGACTGGTTAGATCTCCTTGCAGTCTAAGGGACTCTGAAGAGTCTTCTCCAACACCACAGTTCAAAAACATCAATTCTTATAGAAGTATCCAAATTTCCTGCTAATTTCACTGTACTCAAATCTTTAACCATGTTATTTTAAGTTTGTCTTCTATAGACAATCATAATTTTGCATTGATTTCACAAAATGAAGATTTTCAAGAAGACTCATTAAAAAAATAAACAAATGCTAGCTTCTGATAGCCTTTAATTAATGTCACTGAACTGGATAATAAATGACAAACTCTAATGAAAACCTGATTACTTCACGCCGATCAATAGGAAGCAATTACAAAGGACTGAAGAGATGGATAACTATGATTTATAACTTTAACTTTAGATAATATACCAGTTTTAATCTGTTTTCCAGTAAACCTTTTTCTCTTATGCTGCAACCTATAACAAGTTGATAATGTATGCCTCTGTAAATGAAGGTGAAATACTTATCTTTTTGTCTCTACATGATCTTGCCAGAATTTGCCTTTTCCAGCTGCTTTCCTGTGTATTTGATAGTTTACTACAACTGGATTACAACTAGTTATACTAACCATAGCCTTGACTAGATGGACCTTTGTTGGCAAAGTAATGTCTCTGCTTTTCAATATGCTATCTAGGTTGCTCATAACTTTCCTTCCAAGGAGTAAGCATCTTTTAATTCCATGGCTGCAGTCACCATCTGCAGTGATTTTGGAGTCCAAAAAATAAAGTCTGACAGTGTTTCCACTGTTTCCCCATCTATTTCCCATGAAGTGATGGGGCCAGATGCCACAATCTTCATTTTCTGAATGTTGAGCTTTAAGCCAAATTTTTCACTCTCTTCTTTCACTTTCATCAAGAGGCGTTTTAGTTCCTCTTCACTTTCTGCCATAAGGGTGATGTCATCTGCCTATCTGAGGTTATTGATATTTCTTCCAGCAATCTTGATTCCAGCTTGTGCTTCTTCCAGCCCAGCATTTCTCATGATGTACTCTGCGTAGAAGTTAACAAGTGAAGTCCGGGAGATGGTGATGGACAAGGAGGCCTGGCGTGCTGCGATTCATGGGATTGCAAAGAGTCAGACACAACTGAGCGATTGAACCGAACTGAACTGATACTAACCATTGTTTTAATTTGTTCTTTGTTTCTAAATTGTTTATGCTTTGTGACTCTTCTATATAATGACTTTGTCAATGTTACTAGCTACATTACTTATATCCTGTCTATTTTATAAGATTGTTGTCTCTTACAGTGTGTAACCAGGCCTTCAACAAATGTAAGGATGACTAGGCTACTTGAAGCAATTGGTCAGAAATAAAGTTCTGTGTGCAATCAATAATTGTAATAGTATGATTCTAGACATGGGAAGAAGCAACAAGGGAAATATCTCCTGGATCATAATAGATTAGAAGATAGAGGATACAGAGAATCTTTTATTATTTATCAATGAATCTAATCCAAAAATGAACACCTGGAGTGACATATCAATGAGAACTTTTGCCTGACCTGGGTTAAGTCTCCCAGAACCATGGTACAAAATTGGTCATGAAATGTCTCCCAAATATTGGTCAAATTTCTGACCAAGATAAAGGATTGAGAAATAGCATATTTCCTGCCATATCAATAAACAAGGATGTCACGGTCATCAGCAATTCTAGCCTTCCGGGGTACTCAGAAAGGAGAACAATACCTGCAATCTAGCAGCCATCAGGCTGTAGCCACTCCCTATGGTAAGCACTGAAGAACTCAGGATGTGAAAAATCACATGATAACGGCCCCAGATAGCTGAGATGCATATGAAAGACATGATTTCAATGAGCCCAGACTCTTGCATCCTCCCATATATAGAAAAGTACTAAGTTCCTTATTTGAGATATCTGGTTTCTTTAATTCACAAAAAATACTTTTGATGTTCAGACTGCTGCTGCTGCCACTAAGTCACTTCAGTTGTGTCTGACTCTGTGCGACCCCAGAGATGGCAGCCCACCAGGCTCCCCCGTCCCTGGGATTCTTCAGGCAAGAACACTTGAGTGGGTTGCCATTTCCTTCTCCAATGCATGAAAGTGAAAAGTGAAGGTGAAGTCACTCAGTCATGTCCGACTACTAGCGACCCCATGGACTGCAGCCTACCAGGCTCCTCTGTCCATGGGATTTTCCAGGCAAGAGTACTGGAGTGGGGTGCCATTGCCTTCTCCTTGATGTTCAGACTACCTGCTCCTTGTTGCAAACTTCTATATAACCTGACTCCCGCCGCCCACCGTCTCAGAGCAGTTCTCTCAGGGTGACTTGAGATGCTGTCTCTTGGGCTTGAAGTCCTAAAAATTCCCACCAAATAAAACATAATTCTCAGCTTTTAGCTTGTGACTATTTTTTTAAGCAAAAAAAACATCAAGCATATTAACGTTCACATGGTAGGAATCATAAAAGGAAAAAAGTAAGGGGAAGGGGCAGAGAACTTACTTCAAGAAATAATAGCTGAAAACTTCTCTAACCTGTGGAAGGAAACAGACATTAATATCCAGAAAGCAAAGAAAGTCCCAAACAGATGAACCAAAAGAGGCTCATCAAGACACACTATAATTAAAATGGCAAAAATTAAAGATAAAGAGAGAAT
Source organism: Bos indicus (assembly GCF_029378745.1). Lineage (NCBI taxonomy): Eukaryota > Metazoa > Chordata > Mammalia > Artiodactyla > Bovidae > Bos > Bos indicus. The sequence goes on along the minus strand of NC_091775.1, from coordinate 13,392,191 downwards.
CTCCAAAGCATCAAGAGAAAAGCAACAATAAGACAAGAACACAGGCCTATCAGCTGACTTTTCAGCAGTCTGGCAGGCCAGAAGGGAGCAGCATAATTCATTCAAAGCAATGGAAGGAAAAACACCTGCCACCTAGAATTCTCTATTTGGCAAGGTTATCAATCATACTTCAAGGAGAAATAAAGAATTTTACAGAAAAAAATCTAAAAGAAGTTTTAGATTTAGATAAAATCTAGAAGAGTTCAGTATCACTATATGACTTTACAAGAAGTGTTAAAGGGATTTCTCTAAGCAAAAAAGAAGAGGCCAGAACTGGAAATATGAAAATTATGAAAGGAAAAATCTCACAGTAAGGGCAACTATACAGTAAAGATAATGAATAGATCAACTACTCATAAAGTTAGAAGGAAGATTCAAGACAAAAGGAGTAAAATCATCTTTATCCAGGAAAAGAACTTGAGATACACAAAACAAAAATATTAGACCTATATATACAATATATACATTGTTACATATGAGTCTCATGCAACCACAAATTAAAAACCTATAATAGATAACAAAAAGAGAGAGAGAAAAAGTATTCAAACATAACACTAAGATAATCATCAAATCGCAAAGGGAAGAAAGCAAAGAAGAAGTAAGGAACAAAAAAGAACCAGAAAAACAATCAAAGAGCAATTAATAAAACAATGATAAGTACATACCTATCAACTGGAGAAGGAAATGGCAACCCACTCGTCTTCTTGCCTGGAGAATCCCTTGGACAGAGGAGCCTAGCAGGCTACAGTCCATGGGGTTGGTAAGAGTCACACATGACTGAAGTGACTTAGCACATACCTATCAATAATTTAAATGTACTAAACTACACAGTACAATCAAAATACAAGAATAAAACTGCAAAACTATGGAATAAGTAGAACCTACACAAGATGCTATTAAAAACTAATGTCAACAAAGAAATCAAAGAGGAAATCAAAATATATCTTAAGACAAATGAAAGTGGAAACACAACGTATCAAAACCTGTAGGACACAACAAAAGTTGTCCTGCTGCTGCTGCTGCTAAGTTTATAACAACACAGGCTTACCTTTGAAAGTAAAAATTAAAAAATTCTAAATAAACAATCTAATCTTAAACCTAATGGAAGTAGAAAAAAACAAAACCCAAAATGAGTAGAAGAAAACAAATAATGTCAGAGCAAAATAAGTGAAAGAGACTAAAAGAAAAACAGGAAAAAAAATCAATAAAACCAAAAACTGGTTCTTAGAAAAAATAAACAAAATTGCTTCAGCCATACTTATCAAGAAAAAAAGGCAGAGTCCAATTCGAATCAGAAATGAAAGTGGAGACCTTATGGGAGAGGGAGAGGGTGGGAAGATTTGGGAGAATGGCACTGAAACATGTATACTATCATGTATGAAACGAGTCGCCAGTCCAGGTTCGATGCACAATACTGGATGCTTGGGGCTGGTACACTGGGACGACCCAGAGGGATGGTATGGGGAGGGAGGAGGGAGGAGGGTTCAGGATGGGGAACACATGTATACCTGTGGCAGATTCATTTCGATATTTGGCAAAACCAATACAATATTGTAAAGTTTAAAAATAAAATAAAATTTAAAAAAAAGAAATACAAAGGAGCATAAGGGAGTTTTACAAAGAATTATACATAAATAATGGTCGTATTACAAGAAATCAACAAATTACTAGGAATAAAAAATCTCCTAAGAATGATCCAGGAAGAAATAAAAAATATGAACATAATATTGCTTCAATTTCATGAAGTGAATTTCATGAAATTGAAACAATAATAAAAATTTAAAAAAAAAATTCACACAAACAAAGTCTAGGCCAGATGACTTCATAGGGGAATTCTACCAAACATTTAAATAAGAGTTATTGCCTATCCTTCTTCAACTATTCCAAAAAACTGAACAGAAAGGAGTGTTTCTAAACTCTAAGGCCAAAATCACCCTGAAACTAAAACCAGATAACAAAGACACCACCAAAAAAAAAAAGAAAGAAAGAAAAGAAAAGAAAATTACAGACCATTATCACTAATGAACATAGATGCAGAAATCTTCAAGAAAATATTAGCAAACTGAATTTAACAGGATATTAAATGGATTACACACAATAATCAGGTGGAATTTATTCTGGGGAAGTAAGGATAACTCAAGTTTTCAAATCAATCAACATGATAAACCACATTAAACACTGAGGAACAAAAATCATATGATTATCTCAATAGATGCAGAAAAAAGCTTTTAACAAAATTCAACATCTATCCATGATAGGAATCTCAACAATCTAAGTAGAGAGGGAACACACCTCAACACAATAAAGAACATATATGACAAATCCACAGCTACAATCATGCTTAATAATGAAAAGTCAAAAACCTTTCCTCTAAGATCAAGAATGCCTACTCTGTTGGTGGGAATGTAAACTGGTATAGCCACTATGGAAAATGGTATGAAGGTTCCTTAAAAAACTAAAAACAGAGCTACCATGTGTCCCTGCAATCCCACTCCTGGGCATATATCCAGAGGAAAGCATGATCTGAAAAGATATATGCACCCCAAAGTTCACTGCAGCACTGTTTACAATACCCAAGATGTGAAAACAACCTAAATATCCATCAACAGAGGAATGGATAAAGAAGATGTGGTATATATAATGTATTACTCAGCATTAAAATGAATGAAATAATGCCATTTGCAGCAACACGAATGGACCTAGGGAGTGTCATACTGAGTGAAATAAGTCACACAGAGAAGGAGAAATATCAGATAACATCCCTTACATGTGGAATCTAAAAAGAAATGATACAAATGAACTTACAAAATAGAAACAGACTCACAAACTTTAAGAAAAAGCTAATGGTTGCTAGGGGGAGGATGGGGTGAAGGGATAGTTAGGGAGTTTGGATGGACATGTACACATAAAATGAATAACCAACAACGACCTACTCTACAGCACAGGGAACTCTGCTCAGTGTTGTGTAGCAGCCTGGATGGGAGGAGAGTTGGGGGAGAATGGATACATGTATATATATCGCTGAGTCCCTTCGCTATTCACCTGAAACTATCACAACACTGTTATTCGGCTATACCCCCAACACAAAATAAAAGGTTTTTAAAAAAAAGTTTAAGTTATGCTCTGACATTAAAAAAAAGAAGGATGTCCACTCTTATCACTCATATTTAACATGGTGTTGGAAGTCCTAGCTACAACCAGGACCAGAAAAAGAAAGAAAAGGAATCCAAATTTTAAAGGAAAAAGTAAAACTGTCACTATTTGAAGATGACACAATACTATATATAGAAAAATCTAAAGATCCACCTAAACACTATTAGAACTAATTAGTAAAATCAGAAGTTGCAAGATACAAAATCAATATATAGAAAACTATTACACTTCTATATACTAATAACAAACTATTAGAAATATAAATGAAGAAAACAATCACATTTACAACTTCACCAGAAAGAACATCCAGGGAATACACCTAACCAAAAAGGTAAAATATTCTGAAAACTATAAGACACTGATGAAAGAAATTGAAAATGACAAATGTAAGGATATACCATGCTCATGGATCAGAATTATTAATATTGCTAAAATGACTACATTATCCAAGGCAATCTACAAAGTCAACACACTCCTTATCAAAATACCAAAGACATGTTTCACGGAACTAGAAAATATTCTAAAATTTGTATAGAAACACAAAAGACCCTGAATAGCCACAGAGATCTTGAGAAAGAAACACAAAGCTGGAGGTGTCACACTTCCTGATTTCAAATCATACTACAAAGATCCAGTGGCTAGCACTCTGTGCTCCCAATGCAGGGGGCCCAGGTTTGATCCTTGGTCAGGGATCTATACCCCACATGCCACAATGAAGACCCCATGCAGCCAAATAAATAACTGTTTTAAAAAGCTACAGTAATCAAAAACAGACACAGATCAATGGTACAAAATAGAGGGCCTAGAAATAAACCCACACTTATATAACCAATTAAGCTATGGCAAAGAAGGCAAGAATACACAATGGAGGGAGACAATCTCTTCCATAAATGGTGTTGGGAAAACTGAGCAGCTACATGCAAAAGAATCAAACTGGACTACTTTCTCACACCATTTACAAAAATAAATCAAAAACGGATTAAAGACGTAGACTCTTTGACACTGGTCTAAGGGGCAGGGGAGATCTGACTCCTCAGGCAAAGCTAACGAAAGCAAAGGCAAGCAAATGGAACTACATCAAAATAAAATGTTTCTTCTCAGGAAAGGATTATATACACAAAACAAAAAGGCAACCTACTGAATAGAGAAGATACTTACAAACAATACATCCAATAAGGGGTTAATATCCAAACTGTACAAAGAACTCAAATAACTCAACATCAAAAAAAAAATTTTTTTTAATGGACAGAGGAGCTAAAAAGACATTTTCCCAAAGAAGACAAACAGATGGCTAACAGACACATGAAAAGATGCTCAACATCACTAATCACCAAGGAAATATAACTCAATACCACAATGAGAATGGCTAACAATTTTTAATTTATTTTTACTCTATTTTCAATCTTTTGTTAAGCCTATCTAGCATTTAAGAATTTAAGTCATTTTATTTTTGAACTCCAGAATTTGCAATTTTATATAGTTATCACTAACATCTGTTAAATATTCCCTTAAATATTTTAACACATTTTTTTAAATTTTCAAAGTATATTTATAGCAGTTACTTGGAGGGCTTTATCTAGTAAATCCAACACCTGGGCCAACTCAGAGTACATTTCTATTGATTATTGCCTTTTCCCCCAACTATGGGTCGTAATTTCTCATCTTTTTGCATGTCATAAATTTGGGGTTGAAAATTGATATTGTAGCTAATATGTTATAGAAATTCAGAGATCTGATTTATTCTGAGAGTCACTGAAGTTTTATTCTACCAAGCAGTTAACTTACCTAGATTCAAACTGAAAATACTGCTTCAGAACCTGATGCTGGGAAAGACTGAGGGCAGGAGGAGAAGGGGACAACAGAGGATGAGATAGTTGGATAGCATCGCCAACTCAATGGACATGAGTTTGAGCAAACTCCAGGAGATAGTGGAGGACAGAGAAGCCAGGCACACTGCACTCCACAGAGTTGAAAAGAGTCGGACACCACTTAGCGACTGAACAATTACAGACCTGTGGTTTCCTACAGCTTATTCTTCAGCCTGATCCCTGTAAGCGTCCCTGATCCTATAAAATTCTGATGAACTAAAAGCTTAGACAGAGTGGGGGAGCACTCTTTCTGTGAATTCTTGATTCTAGGAATCCCTCCTCATTTTCTAGCAGCTCTACTAACTTTTGTTCTTTGTATTAAGGTTTTCCAAATCCACCCAGCTTCCGCCCTCTTCCACCTGTGCTGTGCACAGTTGGAAAATGCAGTTAAGGAAAGTGTCCAATTCACAGATCTGGATCTATATACTTATATTTTTCAGAAATAGATTTCTCTTTAGTGTGTGCTTAATTTTCATTAAGCCCCTGTCCGGATACATGCAGCTCAGCATCAACCATAGATTTAGACAGTTTATGCTCTGAATCTGTGTCTCACTTCTGAAGGTCTTGCTGCTAGGATTTCCCTTTAAATTTCTAGCTCCTTTCCCAGTTCCAAATTCCCATCTTGGTATCATAAGCTGGTAGCATCACTTTCCACAGCCATATCTATGAGAGTTGGGTATAGCCCTTGGACTGTAAGCTGCTAACTCACAATTTTTAGCCATTCCAGTTACAGGTTTTCAAAAACCCTTAAAGTTGCATGTTTTTATTTACTTTTTAACGACTTGCAGTGTTTATATAGATTTTTTTAATCTAGTGTTTTATAGTTGTCATCTGTAACTACTTTACTCTCTGCCATTAACTACATTCTTTTTTGATCTGCCATTTATCATATCTGCTACTGCTGCTGCTCCTGCTAAGTCGCTTCAGTCGTGTCCGACTCTGTGCAACCCCATAGACAGCAGCCTGCCAGGTTCCCACGTCCCTGGGATTCTCCAGGCAAGAACACTGGAGTGGGTTGCCATTTCCTTCTCCAATGCATGAAAGTGAAAAGTGAAGTCACTCGGTCGTGTCCGACTCTTAGCGACCCCATGGACTGCGGCCCACCAGGCTCCTCCATCCATGGGATTTTCCAGGCAGGAGTACTGGAGTGGGGTGCCACTGCCTTCTCCTTTATCATATCTAATATATGCCAAAAGATATATTAATGAGTTCCATGAGATAAGGTTACCCAGTACACGAATCCTATCATATTTACGTTAACACTGAGATCAAAGAGGTTAACTAACTTGTCCAAGGTCACTTAAGAATAAGTCTAAGATTAGGAATTGAACCCAGATCTCTATGACTCCAGCATTATTTGGTAATACAGTCCTTATGATAAAATACTAATTATAATTAGTTAATGCCCTTTTACTATATATCTGGCAAAATAGGAAGAGCTTAGGGTAATTCATTATTGCTAATTAATACATCTGTACCTCACAATAAGCCTAGGAAATGGGTACTATTGTCAACCCATTTTACAGATGAAAAACTTCGCCATAGTTTAGCTTGTTTGAAGTGGCTTTGATGTTAAATGCAACAGCCCAGATTCTAATGTAGGTAAACTCACTCAAGGTTCAGGAATCAATTAAATTTTCTAGAAATGAAACAAGATAGCATATATATCTATAAAGATAATTGGCTGTAACTTCCTAAATCATGAGTTGTCATAAAAATGACATCTGTTCTGCATAATTAAGAAATTGGTATTAAAATCAAGAGCATTATATAACAATAGGATGTCTATTGATACACTGGTAGTAATATCAATTAATGGGCTTTTCAAAATCTGTATAATTCATTCATTCAAATAAATATACCTTAAAACACTGGCTGAAGAAAGACTTAGGTTTTTAAGTCTGTAACAAGTAGAACTTCTTAAAAAATAGTTTTTATTTTAAATCAAAATGATGGACTTTTACAAAACTGAATACTTTCTTAAATATATACCAAAACTATCAACTATTTAACTGTTGCTTTTGTATACAGCTTTACCAAACATGAGCACCAGCATCATCATTACCATTACAATTACCACATTCTCTGTAAAACTTGTTTTTAACTCAGAATTCCACACATTGACTTTTCAGTTGGATATTTAAATTCCACTATTAATCATGAATCACTTTAGAAGCAATGATAAAATTGAAAAATGATTAATGTCACATAACTTAATCTCATTAAAAAATAAGTTGAAGTCTCTTTTGAGAAAGCCAATTTTAAGCACTAAAGCTACATGAAATCAACTTTTGGAAGAGGTAAATCAAGAACTAGGGAAGTGACAACTGCCTTAAGCCATCTGGTAAATTTGTTAATCTCCTAGAATAGACTCTTCGTATAAATTTACAAACTCCCAAAGGTGAGTTATCTGCTTCAGGTAACTATTTTCCTAATGTACACATAGCAACAGCTTTTATGTGTGGATTCCCAAAATGAACAGTCATTGTTTTCTTTGTTCTGCCCAAGCCCATGAGGCAAACTGTGATCAGATAAGGTATTTCTGTAACTGCCAAATGCTTTTGATTTCCAATAAGGAAATGACTGAGGGAGCTAGTAAAAAAAAAAAATACAAAGCATTATAACATACTGAGAAAGTATTACTTAAGCTTCTTGGACAAGTGGACTCCAATACAAATGGGTCTTTTCAAATGCTCTTCATACCAGGTGGCCAAAGTATATACTATATTAAAGAACTGAAGAAAAAAATCATATGATCATCTCAAAAGATACAAAAAAGATTTTTTTGACAAAATTCAGCATCCATGTTTGATAAAAACTCTCAACAGAGTGGGCATAGAGGAAACATACGTCAACATAATTAAATGAAAATGCAGCCTACTGAATAGGAGGAACATCTACAAATAATATATTCAGGGGGGCAGTCCCAAGATGGCAGAGGAATAGGATGGGGAGACCACTTTCTCTCCCACAAACTCATCAAAAGATCATTTGAATGCTGAGCAACTTCCACAAAACAACTTCTGAATGCTGGTGGAGGACACCAGGCACCCAGAAAGGCAGCCCACTCTCTTTGTAGGGCAGTAGGACAAAATATAAAAGACAAAGAGAGAGAAGAGTTAGGAATGGAGACCTTTCCTGGGGAGGGAGTCATAAAGGAGAAGTTTCCAAGCAGTAGGAAACCCTCTCACAGGCAGGTCTGTGGGGAGTTTCGGAATCTCAGAGGGCAACATAACGGGGGTGGGGGGAACCCACAGAATACATACCTAACTGCAACTGCCAGCAGATAAGCAGCCCAGATGCTCGAGTCCACCACCAGCAAGCAGGGGCTGGACAGTGAGGCACAGGCTGCATAATCGGTGCTTAGGATAAGGACTGGGCCTGAATGCCCTGAGGACAATATGAAGGAGCTAACGTGAGATAGCAACCCAAACCATGCGATTGCCAGAGAGGAAAAAAAATAACTTTCCCGCGACAGGTGCTAACCCACAGCCTAGTATGCTCACAGAACCAAGGATTAAGAGAATACCAAAGGGGACCTAGTTGGCTGCGTACATGCCTCTCCCCACAACCAGAGGCAGAGAGACAGGCATGCAACAGCCAGAGTCAGAAGGCAAGGGGATGCTGCAATCTTGGCCCCAGAGACTGGCATCCTTCACCGAACTGTGAGATCCAGCACCAAACTGTGAGATCCAGCTCCTTCACCGAACTGTGAGATCCCAGAACACGGATGCAAGCTCCCCTTGAGCTTGCATCTCCCCTTGTCAAGCCACTAGTCCAGCCCCACCCACAGGGAGCAGGCTCCACAATAAAAAGGAACCACGAACTTCCAGCCTACAGAAAGGGCACCCCAAACACAGCAATCTAAACAAAGTAAAAAAGCAGAGAAATATTCAGCAGGTAAAGAAGTATGATAAATGCCCACCAAACCAAACAAAAGAGGAAGAGATAGGGAGTCTACCTGAAAAAGAATTCAGAATAATGATAGTACAGATGATCCAAAATTTTTAAAATAAAATGGAGTCACAAATAAATAGATTAGAGATAAGGATTGAGAAGATGTAAGAAATGTTTAACAAGGACCTAGAAGAAATAAAAAAGGGTCAATGAATAATGCAGTATCTGACATAAAAAGCACTCTGGAGGGAACCAACAGTAGAATAACTGAGGCAGAAGAGAGGCTAAGTGAGGTGGAAGATAGAATGGTGGAAATAAATGAAACAGAGAGGAAAAAAGAATTAAAAGAAATGAGGACAACCTCAAAGACCTCTGGGACAATGTTAAATGCCCCAACATTCAAGTCATAGAAGTCCCAGAAGAAGAAGACAAAAAGAGAAGGCATGAGTAAATATTTGAGGAGATAATAACTGAAAACTTCCCTAAAATGGGGAAGGAAATAGCCACTGAAGTCCAAGAAACCCAGAGAGTCCCAAACAGGATAAGCCCAGGCAAAACATTCCAAGACACATATTAATCAAACTAACAAAGATCAAATACAAATATTAAAAGCAGCAAGGGAAAAACAATAACACACAAGGGGATCCCCATAAGGATAATAGCTGATCTTTCAATAGAAACTCTTCAGGCCAGGAGAGAATGGCAGGACATACTTAATGTGATGAAAGAGAAAAACCTACAACCAAGATTACTCTACCCAGCAAGGATCTCATTCAAATACGAAAGAGAAATCAAAAGCTTTACAGCCAAGCAAAAGCTGAGAGAATTCAGCACCACCAAACCAGCTCTTCAACAAATGCTAAAGGATCTTCTCTAGACAGGAAACACAGAAAAGGTTTATAAACTCAAACCCAAAACAACAAAGTAAATGGCAATGGGATCATACTTATCAATAATTACCTTAAATGTAAGTGGGTTGAATGCCCCAACCAAAAGACAAAGACTGCCTGAATGGATACAAAACAAGACCCCTATGTATGGTGTCTCCAAGACACCCACCTCAAGCCAAGGGACACATATACAAGGAAAGTGAAGGGCTAGAAAAAGATATTTCATGCAAATGGAGACCAAAAGAAAGCCAGAGTAGCAACACTCATATCAGATAAAACAGGCTTTGAAATAAAGACTGTGAAAAGAGACAAAGAAGGACACTGCATAATGATCAAAAGATCAATTCCAGAAGATGATATAACAATTATAAATATATATGCACCCAACATAGAAGCACTTCAATATGTAAGGCCAATGCTAACAAGTATGAAAGGGGAAATTAACAGTAACACAATAATAGTGGGAGACTTTAATACCCCACTAACACTTATGGATAGATCAAGCAAACAGAAAATTAACAAGGAAACATAAACTTTAAATGATACAATAGACCAGTTAGAACTAATTGATATCTATAGGATATTTCACACCAAAACAATGAATTTCACCTTTTTCTCAAGTGCATGGAACATTCTCCAGGATAGATCACATCCTGGGCCATAAAGCTAGCCTTGGTAAATTCAAAAAAATTGAAATCATTTCAGGCATCTTTTCTGATCACAATGCAGTAAGATTATGTATCAACTACAGGAAAAAAAATCTATTAAAAATACCAACATATGGAGGCTAAACACACCAACATATCATGGAAGAAATCAAAAAGGAAATAAAAATATGCATAGATAAATGAAAATGAAAACACAACAACCCAAAACCTATGGGATTCAGTAAAACGGGATTCAATGCTAAGGGGAAGGTTCATAGCAATACAAGCTTACTTCAAGAAACAAGAGAAAAATCAAATAAATAACCTAATTTTACACCTAAAGCAACTAGAAAAAGAAGAAATGAAGAACCCCAGGGTTAGGAAAAAGAAAAAAATCATAAAAATCTGAGCAGAAATAAATGAAAAAGAAATAAAGGAGAATACAGCAAATATCAACAAAATTAAAAGCCTGTTCTTTGAGAAGATAAATAAGATAGACAAACCATTAGTCAGACTCATCAAGAAAAAAAGGAAGAAGAACCAAATCAATAAAATTAGAAATGAAAATGGAGAAATCACAACAGACAACACAGAAATACAAAGGATCATAAGAGACTACTATCAGCAACTATATGCCAATAAAATGAACAACTTGGAAGAAAGTGACAAATTCTTAAAAAAGTATAACTTTACAAAACTGAACCAGAAAGAAATAGAAAATCTTAGCAGACCCTTCACAAGCACAGAAATCAAAACTGTAATAAAAAATCTTCCAACAAACAGAAGTCCAGGACCAGATGGCGTCACAGCTAAATTCTACCAAAAATTTACGGAAGAGCTAACACCTATCCAACTCAAACTCTTCCAGAAAATTGCAGAGGAAGGTAGATTCCCAAACTCATTCTATGAGGCCACCATCACCCTAATACCAAAACCAGACAAAGATGCAACAATAAAAGAAAACTACAGGCCAATATCAATGATGAACATAGATGCAAAAATCCTCAAGAAGATTCTAGCAAACAGAATCCAACAACATAATAAAAAGATTGTACATCATGACCAAGTGGGTTTTATACCCGGGATGCAAGGATTCTTCAGTATTCACACATTTATCAGTGTGATACACCACATTAACAAATTGAAAGATAAAAACCACATGATTATCTCAACAGATGCAGAAAACACATTTGACAAAATTCAACACCCATTTATGATAAACACTCCCCAGAAAATAGGCATAAAAGGAACATACCTCAACATAATAAAAGCCATCTACAATAAACCTACAGCAAACATTATCATCAATGATGAAAAATTGAAAGCATTTCCCCTAAAGTCAGGAACAAGACAAGGGTGCCCACTCTCACCACCACTATTCAACATAGATTTGGAAGTTTTAGCCACAGCAATCAGAGAAGAAACAGAAATAAAAGGAATGTAGATTGGAAAAGAAGAACTCTCATTGTTTGCAGATGACATATCATCTACCTAGAAAACCCTAAAGATACCACCAGAAAATTACTAGAGCTAATCCCTTGCATTCCTATACACTACCAATGAGAAAACAGAAAGAGAAATTAAGGAAACAATCCCATTCACCATTGCGACAAAAATAATAAAATACTTAGGAATAAATTTACCTAAAGAAACAGAAGGACTTATATATAGAAAAGTATAAAACACTATACAAATCAAAGATGACATAAATAAATGGAGGAATATACCATGTTCATGGATCAGAAGAATCAATACAGTGAAAATGAGTATACTACCCAAAGCAATATATAGATTCAATGAATCCCTATCAAGCTAACAACAGTATTTTTCAGAGAACTAGAACAAATAATTTCGCAATTTGTATGGAAACACAAAAAACCTCGAATAGTCAAAGCAACCTCAAGAAAGAAGAATGGACTGGAGGAATCAACTTGTCTGACTTCAGACTACACTACAAAGCTACAGTTATCAAGACAGTATGGTATTGGTACAAAGATAGAAACATAGATCAATGCAACAAAACAGAAATCCCAGAGATAAATCCATGTACCTATGGACACCTTATCTTTGACAAAGGAGGCAAAAATATACAATGGAGAAAAGACAATCTCTTTAACAATGGTGCTGGAAAACTGTTCAGTTCAATTCATTTAGGTTCAGTCATCCAGTTATGTCCGACTTTTTGTGATCCCATGGACTGCAACAATGCCAGGCCTCCCTGTCCTGTACCATTTCCCAGAGTTTACTCAAATTCATGTCCACTGAGTCGGTGATGCTGTCAAGCCATCTCATCCCCTGTTGTCCCTTTCTCCTCCTGCTTCAATCTTTCCCAGTATCAGGGTCTTTTCCTTTGAGTCAGTTCTTCACATCGGGTGGCCAAAGTATTGGAGTTTCAGCTTCAGTATCAGTCCTTCCAATGAACACCCACGACTGATCTCCTTTAGGATGGACTGGTTGGATCTCCTTGCAGCCCAAGGGACTCTCAAGAGGCTTCTCCAATACCACAGCTCAAAAGCATCAATTCTTTGATGCTCAGCTTTCTTTATAGTCCAACTCTCACATCCATACATGACTACTGGAAAAACCATAGCCTTGACTAGATGGACCTTTGTTAGCAAAGTAATGTCTATGCTTTTTAATAAGCTGTCTAGGTTGGTCAAAACTTTTCTTCCAAGGTATAAGCATCTTTTCATTTCATGACTGCAGTCACCATCTGCAGTGATTCCGGAGCCCCCGAAAATAGTCTGACACTGTTTCCACATCTATTTGCCATGAAGTGCCAGATGCCATGATTTTCGTTTTCTGAATGTTGAGCTTTAAGCCAACTTTTTCACACTCCTCTTTCACTTTCATCAACAGGCTCTTTAGTTCCTCTTCACTTTCTGCCATAAAGGTGGTGCCATCTGCTTATCTGAGGTTATTGATATTTCTCCCAGCAATCTTGCTTCCAGCTTGTGCTTCATAGAGTCCAGCATTTCTCATGATGTACTCTGCATAGAAGTTAAATAAGCAGGGTGACAATATACAGCCTTGACATACTCCTTTCCTGATTTGGAACCAGTCTGTTTTTCCAAGTCCAGTTCCAACTGTTGCCTGTTGACCTGCGTACAGGTTTCTCAGGAGGCAGGTCAGGTGGTCTGGTATTCCCATCTCTTGAAGAATTTTCCAGTTTATTGTGATCCACACAGTCAAAGGCTTTGGCATAGTCAATAAAGCAGAAATAGATGTTTTTCTGGAACTCTCTTGCTTTTTAGACGATCCAGTGGATGTTGGCAATTTGATCTCTGGTTCCTCTGCCTTTTCTAAAACCAGATTGAACATCTGCAAGTTCACGGTTCACATGCTGTTGAAGCCTGGCCTGGAGAATTTTGAGCATTACTTTGCTAGCATATGGGATGAGTGCAATTGTGTGGTAGTTTGAGCACTCTTTGGCATTGCCAAAACTGGTCAACCACTTGTAAAAGAATGAAACTAGAACACTCTACTTTAACACCATACACAAAAATAAACTCAAAATGGATTAAAAATCTAAATGTAAGACCAGAAACTATAAAACTCCTAGAGGAAAACATAGGCAAAATACTCTGTGACATACGTCACAGAAAGATCCTCTGTGACCCACCTCCCAGAGTAATAGAAATGAAAGCAAAAATAAGCAAATGGGACCTAATTAAACTTAAAGGCTTTTGCACAATGAAGGAAACTATAAGCAAGGTGAAAAGACAACCTTCAGAATGGGAGAAAATATTACCAAACAAAGCAACTGACAAAGAATTAACATCCAAAATATACAAGCAGCTCACGCAGCTCAATATCAGAAAAATAAATGATCCAATCAAAATGGGCCAAAGATCTAAACAGACATTTCCACAAAGAAGACATACAGATGGCTAACAAACACATGAAAAGGTGCTCAACATCACTCATTATCAGAGAAATGCAAATCAAAACCAGAATGAGGTACTATCTCATGCCAGTCAGAATGGCTGCTATCCAAAATCTACAAACAATAAATGCTAGAGAGGGTGTGGAGAAAAGGAAACCCTCTTACACTGTTGGTGGGAATGCAAACTAGTAAGCCACTATGGAGAACAGTGTGGAGATTCCTTAAAAAACTGGAAATAGAACTGCCATACGACCCAGCAATCCCATGCTGGGCATACACACCAAGGAAACCAGAAGAGAAAGAGACACATGTACCGCAATATTCATCACAGCACTGTTTACAATAGATAGGACATAGAAGCAACCTAGATGTCCATCAGCAGACAAATGGATAAGAAAGCTGTGGTAAATATACAAAATGGAATATTACTCAGCTATTAAAAAGAAGGCATTTGAATCAGTTCTAATGAGATGGATGAAATTGGAGCCTACTATACAGAGTGAAGTCAGTCAGAAAGAAAAACACCAATACAGTATATTATTGCATACATATGGAATTTAGAAAGATGGTAACGATGACCCTATATACAAGACCACAAAGGAGACAGATATAAATAACAGACTTTGGACTCTGTGGGAGAAGGCAAGGGTGGGACAATTGAGAGAATACCATTAAAACATGTATATTACCATATGTGAAACAGATGACCAATCAAGTTCAATGCATGAAACAGGGCACTCAAAGTCAGTGCACTGGGACAACCCAGAGGGATGGGATGGGGAGGGAGGTGGGAGTGGGGTTCCGGAAGGGGGACACATGTACACCCACTGCTGAGTCAAGCTAATGTATGGCAAAACCAACACAATATTGTAAAGTAATCAACCTCCAATTAAAATAAATAAATTAATTTTTAAAATATATTCAATAAGGGGTTAACAACCAAAACAGACAAAATAAAAACTCATACAATTCAACATCAAAAAACAACCCAATTGAAAAATGAGCAGAGGACCTGAATAGACATTTTTCCAAAGAAGACATACAGATGTCCAACAGACACATAATAAGAGGCTCATCACTAATCACAAGAGAAATGAAAATCAAGACCACAGTGACATATTACTTCTCACCTATTGATTATTAAAAAGACAACAAGTAAGAAATGCTGAGAGGATGTGGAGAAAAGAGAACCCTCATACTCTGTTAGTGAGATTGTAGATTAGTACAGCCACTACAAAAAATAATATGGAGAGTCCTCAAAAAATTGAATCTGTAACTTCTATATTATTCACTAATTTCACTTCTTGGTATGTACCTGAAGAAAATAAAAACACTAACTTGAAAAGATATATACCCGCTTATGTTCAGTGCTGCATTATTCACACTAGCCAAGATAAGGAAGCAACTTCAATGTCCATCAATGAGGATGTTTCTAGTCATCCCAGCCGGAGAAGTAACAATCAAGATTTTCTATCTGGTGGTGCACATGGACAGGATTAAGGATAGGAACCAGAGATGAAGTTCTGCACTTAATCACTCCCAGTGAATACAAATGAGACTTCCATCTGTATTCTTAGAGTATTATGATTTCCTTAATTACTGTGGATTTATCAATGTAACTCATATGTAGCCAGATGACAGGCTTGTTTTTACTTCTAAAATTATTGACAGTGCTGTCTATGATCTAGAAGTAATCTAACAGGAATCTCTGGCATTTGAGTAGAATTAGTAGTGTGAACTAGTGATGTATGAACTAATGATGCATCCACAAATAAAGTATTACTAGCCAGAAAGCATTTTCAACACAAATTATTATTCAAGAATTTTTCAGAGACTTTAATGTTTTAACTCTGGAGCTGAAACTAACACATTTACCATGTTTGTATGTGCATGAATAACAACCTTGCCATGGTAGCTTTTAGAAACAGATTTTCCCCACCCCTCCCCGACCTTCTAAATAACCTAATAAATTCGTTCAATTTGAAAATGTATTTTGGCAAAAAGTTCTCCCCACCCGCCCAATTATAACCAAGCCACAAAGTGAAATAGTGTAGAAATGAGACTCATGAGGGAAGATGATTCCATCTGCCAAGGCAGTGCTCTATGCTGTAGTTTACATCTTTTCATTGATAGTTCTGGAACCTCAAGAAGCCACACGGGCCTCTGGGGAAATAAGATTAACACGTGTGATGAAATGCTGACATGTTGTTATAGAATATTCCAGTGATACCATAGCTATAACCATCTTAACTTTCAGATGAGTGCGACATTTTATTCCTGCAGTAATGATGAAGAGTAACAAGTTTTAAAGGGATGATGTAAAGCCTGGCACCAAGGTTTTATTTATCAATGAACACTAAAAATAGCTATACACACAGACATCATCCCATTTTCAGTATCTTTGGCAGAAAGGCCCTGCTGTAGATTTAGTTCTTATTCATTCACTTACTCACTTTTTCTTTTTCCACTAGAGAAAAACTAAGACTTTTTTACGAAAGAACACAGTGAACTTGTATTACATAAACATCTTTGATGTCCATTTCTTCTTCACCTTCAGCTTTGCCCACTCACTGATCCCTACCCTGTCTCAGCACTAACGTGATCAAATCACAGCCACAGGAACTGAGAAAAATATTCAAGGTACTGAGGACTCCATGGACATTATCTTCCCCTTGTGCTTATTCTTAGCTCTTCTCCGTGGAAACAGTTTCATTTTTTTCCCAACAAACATTGGATGGCATATGACAATGTAAACTAAATAATATTTTGACCAAAGTCTGTTGTATATATTCAAAATCTATCATATGATACAGATTGGGGCACAATAAAGTCCCACAGAGTTGAGAAAACTTGAGAGTTCCTGGGGTTAAAATTCAGTAACATTTCTAAGGTACTTAAAATATTGAATATCTCACATCATTGAAATATTTTAATAAATCCTTGTTTATTACAGAGAAAAGCATACATTTGCAAAAAATATAAGGAAACAGGATATAATCTATGGGAAAAGTACATTAATATATGTCCTTTTTTCTTTAATGAAAAAGAGTATCTATTGAGATTCAATCAAATGCAGAGCACTATGCTAGGAACTATGTACAGGAGAGGGACAGTGTCAGAGAGGTTGAAAATGTATATTGCAACATTGCAAATTCCAACATAGTTTATTGTCTGGGGTGGGGGAAGATTAAAATGGATAAAACTGTTAATATAACATAACATTATGATAGTGCTAGTGGTAAAGAATCTGCCTGCCAATGCTGGAGACGCAAGAGACTCAGGTTCGATCCCTAGGTAGGAAAGATGCCCTGGAGTAGGAAACGGCAACCTGCTCCAGTATTCTTGCCTGGAGAATCCCATGGAGAGAGGAGCCTGGCGGGCTACAGTCCTCAGGGTCTCAAAGAGTCAAACACGACTGAGCACATACACACAGACACACACACACACACACACACACACACACCAATTTTAGCTGGTAGCCTTCATTTAAATCTTCTGAGTTGTTTCCTCACCTGCAGAATGAGGATAAGGAAAGTATCTTTCCCTTGGAGTTTGAGCATTAAAGAAGAGAAAGCTCTTAGCACAATGCTTGGCACTTAGTGGGCATTCAGGAAATGCTGTTGATTGGTGCCAGATGAGTAATGCAGATGAGGTCATAAAAACTTGGAAATGGAGTAAACTACAATGGAACAGAGCAGTCAGAGAGAACCTCAGACAAGAAGAAAAAATTCAATGGGAACCTGAAAGATGGTTAGGATGTGAGTGGACAGAGATAATGGTGTACTCAGTCTGCTAGGATGAAGCCAGAGAGGAAGGAGAGAACAGTCTAACTAGAGTAAAGGTGTACACTGAAGCTTACTAGGGTATAATACTGGAAAAGAAAATAGAGGCCACCTTACAAGGAACTTTAAATTAGAGGCAAAAAAATAATCTGCATTTTATCAGTAACGGGGAGTAATTAGATGTTCCTGACTTTGCATATTTATCAAAAAATATTCACATAAATTTATAAAATTTATCCTTTGACAAAAATTTCCAAGAATAAAACCCAAGATGGTTATTAAAGTTACTGACCTGTTTAGCAGTGTGTTTAGATTTTCTAAACCACAATGCACAGTTTTGTCTCTGCCTTGCCTCATTCTATTTCACGTAGATATACAGGGCTCTTTGACTTTCATTGGAAAATGTGATAGCTACCCTACTTTTACCTAAGAAACTAAACATGTCTGGCCTATTGAGGTCTCTAGGTAGAGGAGAATAACACCATGGTAAACAGAAGAAATTACTCAGTGAGTCAACTGTGTGTCTAGTCTTGAAAAAATGTCTTCAGCATTATATCACTCTGAACACAAGCCAGCTATCATCTGGTCTCATTAATTAGATAAGCACACCAAATTAAATTTCACAGTATTTAACTCAAAGTGATTTTAAGGCATACCAAAGATTCCTATATACAATTTATGTCTTCAGAAATATTAAAAAATAAACAAATGGAAGTTCTAGTTTTATAATTCAAGAACTCTTAAAAATTTCAAATTCAGAACCTGATACAAGCTTCCATGTATATATATCATTTCAGATTTTAAAATATACTCATTTCACTGTGATTAACAATAAATATTAAAGTATGGCATATATGTCCTTCATCAGACATCATACTGAGATAAATGAGTAATTTGGGGTCTTGGTAGAAATTCCTCTATTATGCTAGAATAAAAGTTCAGTAGTAGGTGTAGAGAATTAATGACCTCTCTGACCTAATCCATTATTTTCTTTTCCTTCAGTATAGATATGGCTCAGGACCAAATATAAAAATTTATATGAAGCATATCTAAATACAGATATAAGAAGGCATTTACCATCTTTTACCAATCAAAACAGCTGTCAGTTCCAGTAAAATTACAAATGGGAATTTTAACAGTGAAAGTTATAAAGGGCAAAGACAAAACTGTGGAGGAAATAGTTTGGGGTTTGGGGGTGTTTTAATACATCTAATCCCATGTGTCAGCCTCCTGCAAAGAACAAGGCTACATTTATAGTATCCTAGATCCTTAAAACAGAGAGCCTTGTGTTCAGAAAATATGGTTCTGCCCATCTTTCAGTCAAAGTTATTAAAGTCTCTGTAAATTAACTGAAGTCAACTTGATGAATTAAACATTACCCACAAGATTCAAATGAATGGTAATAACATGAGTTACACTTTGGGAGGGCATGGGGACTGTAGGATCCATTTTTAATAGATATGGTTTCAGACCAACTGCTTTAACCATTAGTAAAACAACTTAAGTGTTGACTCTAAAAACCAAGAGGGTACTTGGGCAGAGATGCTTTCTAACAGAAACTCCTTGAATTAAATCATTCAGATGACCCAGTCATCCTACCAATCAAGTCAGCCCTGCCTGATGTAGGATTGCCTACCCGCCAACCAAGCCCTAGAGAAAGGCTCATCACCAGTTCCTCTACTCCAGTCCTCTCTGTCAGAGCTTAATGGTCTGTAGGGGAAGGACCTCTGTTCCTATTGAGTTCAGTTCCACAGCCACTTACTAAGCAAGCAAGAGCAGTAAATAAAACATCATGCGAGCTAATTCAGGGCTGCAGTTCTTGGCCTGGCTACCTTGTGACACTATGGCCTGCTGCTGTCAGTCACGGAAAGGAGAGGAACTGTGATTAATACAAAAGGACCTGCACATCCCTAGAAAATCTTTTAAGTTCTTCTTCCTCTGGATGACCAAAATCTGAGTAAACCCCCAGCATGTGTGTGAGTATGGGGTGCTGTGAACAAAGGTAAAGTACCCGATGGGCAGGGTAAGAAGTAGTCCACACTCTCCCAAGCCCACATCAACCACCGCTCCTGACTGTCCCTCCACCAGCCCTGGAACTGCAGGAGCACAGGAACATTGGGACAGGCTCTGCAGAACAGTCGCAACCAGTGGAGGTCACCTCAGTAGCCCTAATCTTAACACAGTTGAATAAATCAAAATATTACAGATTTAAAACTTCACAGTGCAATGACTATGGTTTAAAATACACTGTAACATTCAGCCTAATCCCTGATGTCTAATGTTTACTGAGCAAACAAGTGAAAACTTGAAAAGACTGGGAAAGGAGGACTTGTTGAGAGCAGTTAGACTGGATTGTGAATTTTAAACTGGCTTAGGATCAGGATCTTTAATGCAACTGAAATCTTTTAAGGTCAAAGGGTAAAACCGAGAAAGAGGAAGTAAGGGAAAAAAGATGAGCCAGGAACTTCGGGCCCCTCCCCTCCCATCCCACTCACCTCGACCGGCTGCCCTGAGGCATGCCCTGAAATCTTCAGGGCTTCTCAGACACAGGTTAATTAAACACAAGCACACCAAACTTAACTGCAGTTCTAAACCGCAAGGTTAAAATTTACCTGCTTCATCATTGCAGGTCTAGCACATGCCACAGACTCTGGCACACAGTGAGTGCTCGGGAAACATGAATGAATGAATAAACGAATGAATGAATATAGAACACTTAATAAACTGTAGAATTATAACATTTAAATAAATTGCTCAAGGAAATGGAGTAAAGGATAAAAAGCCTTGAGTGACCAACTTACTTCTCCTTCAAATCATATATAATTACCCTCAAAAAATTTTGAAGTCTAAACAAAAAAAAAGTGAGAAGTGCTCAAAATATATTCAGAGAAATTTTATTTTACCGTAGTAAATATTCACTGATGTGGATCTTCAAGTACAGAAAACCAATTTTATTAATTAAGAAACAGACCCCATTTCAGAAGGTGCTAGTCCACTGTGCTGCAGTAGAATGAACAATTCACCTCCAAACTCACTCATGCTCATTGTTACCTTGAAGTTGAGCTGTGCACTGTTTACTATTCTTTCAGAGAGGTGTCTTTCCCTGGTCAACAGCTACAGCTGCTGAAGTGAGTGATTCTTTCCTCGGGTTCCTGACCTAGCTTTGTTCCAATTTCATGCTGCCCTTGTGCTACTCAAAATTCATCTTCAAGTTACAGCTTGAATCTTCAAGTTTCCTCCAACTCGGAGCATTGTACTCATGTTTCACTCACAAACAAGGGTGTACCTGTTTGAAGGTTGCTCCAGTCCATACTTCTCCTAGTTTATCAGGGGCTTTCTAATTAGAACATCATGGACTGCTTGCTAAAGACAAAGAAGTGTATAATGCTTGCTAACAAATTACAATGAATTTATAAAGTAAATTTATCCAAACATACAAAAAAAACAACTCTGTTCTTCCCTGCAGTCAAATTAATCTTTTCTATAGAAAGCTATACATTAAAAAATCATTTAACAGGGGAGCCTTCTGTATATTTTCAATTTCTGGAGATAATGCAAAAGTGGCTCCAAAAGTTTAACGAAATTCATGCATGAAAATGTATTCAGTTATAAGGCCAATACTATTTATATTGATCAGGTTTATTGAAGAAATTAACGGACTAATATATTTTGAGACCCAGGAGCAGACTGGGAGGCATAAAAAGAATGAGTTCTATTAGAGAATCTCATTTATAACTCATTCACCTCAGTCATTACTAGCTTTCACTTGACTTAGAAATTCCATGAAAGAGTGTATGTAAGTCACTGGACGTATGTCTACAATTTAATAATGTGTTCCAAGTTATAAAAGTATTCTAAGATTGATACACTCTATTCAAAACTTTAAAATTCTAGGAATTCAAAGATTCACTCTGTCTCCTCTCAAAGGGTGAGTACTTGGCAATACAGACAACTTCTAAGGCTGGTTCAAGAAATAATCTACAAAAACTTGAGTATAATTGATACTCAAACCCTGTAATTCATATTAAAACTGTGGCTTTGTTTCCACCAGAAAGTTCTGAAATTCCCCAAAATCTTTTTTTCTTAGTCAGAACATTCAAGCAATGAAGGAAGATTCAGCTTTTAGCATCTAGTCTATCCACAGACTCAGTTTTAGCCTAAACACCTATATTTCTCTGAACAAATTAGTATTATTCATTTTTCTCTGTTCTCAAAATTTCAACAGGCTCAGATTTCTGAGATCCACTCATATGCATCAAATTGGTTCTCTCAAAATCATTTAACTGATAAAAAAAAAAACTTGAACTAAAAAAAGCTGCTCAATGAATATCTTCAATAACTTTCTATCCGCTGCCTATCTAATATCAAATTCTACTTTAACTTCTTTCAAATTTGCCACAAACTATTTAAGGGTTATTAGTTGTAGTTACAATGTTTAAAAGTTACATCTGTAAAAAGTTACAAGGCTTATGCTTAAAATTTGAACTTTACAACACATGCCAATTGTACCACTGTAAGAATATGTTCAAACTACCGCACAATTGCACTCATCTCACACATTAGTAAAGTAATGCTCAAAATTCTCCAAGCCAGGCTTCAGCAATATGTGAACCGTGAACTTCCTGATGTTCAAGCTGGTTTTACAAAAGGCAGAGGAACCAGAGATCAAATTGCCAACATCCGCTGGATCATGGAAAAAGCAAGAGAGTTCCAGAAAAACATCTATTTCTGCTTTATTGACTATGCCAAAGCCTTTGACTGTGTGGATCACAATAAATTGTGGGAAATTCTTCAAGAGATGGGAATACTGACCACGTGACCTGCCTCTAGAAACCTATATGCAGGTCAGGAAGCAAGAGTTAGTACTGGACATGGAACAACAGACTGGTTCCAAATAGGAAAACGAATACGTCAAGGCTGTATATTGTCACCTTGCTTATTTAACTTCTATGCAGAGTACATCATGAGAAATGCTGGGCTGGAAGAAGCACAGACTGGAATCAAGATTGCCGGGAGAGATATCAATATCCTCAGATATGCAGATGATACCACCCTATGGCAGAAAGTGAAGAGGAACTAAAAAGCCTCTTGATGAAAGTGAAAGAGGAGAGTGAAAAAGTTGGCTTAAAACTCAACATTCAGAAAACTAAGATCATAGCATCTGGTCCCACCACTTCATGGCAAATAGATAGGGAAACAGTGGAAACAGTGGCTTACTTAATTTTGAGGGGGGCTCCAAAATCACTGCAGATGGTGACTGCAGCCATGAAATTAAAAGACGCTTACTCCTTGGAAGGAAAGTTATGACCAACCTGGATAGCATATTAAAAAGCAAAGACATTACTTGGCTAACAAAGGTCCATCTAGTCAAGGCTATGGTTTTTCCAGTGGTCGTGTATGGATGTGAGAGTTGGACTGTGAAGAAAGCTGAGCGCTGAAGAACTGATGCTTTTGAACTGTGGTGTGGAGAAGACTCTTGAGAGTCCCTTGGACAGCAAGGAGATCCAACCAGTCCATTCTAAAGGAGATCAGTCCTGGGTGTTCATTGGAAGGACTGCTGCTGAAGCTGAATCTCCAATACTTTGGCCACCTCATGTGAAGAGATGACCCACTGGAAAAGACTCTGATGCTGGGAGGGATTAGGGGCAGGAGGAAAAGGGGATGACAGAGGATGAGATGGCTGGATGGCATCACCGACTCAATGGACATGAGTTTGGGTAAATTTCGGGAGTTGGTGATGGACAAGGAGGCCTGGCGTGCTGCGATTCATGGGGTCGCAAAGAGTCGGACACAACCGAGCAACTGAAGTGACCTGAACTGAAGAATATGTTTAAACAGAGCAGCTAGATCTTTGCAAAATTAACCTGGGTCTTAGTTGTTACATCAGAGAAGGTGATGGCACCCCACTCCAGTACTCTTGCCTGGAAAATCCCGTGGACGGAGGAGCCTGGTAGGCTGCAGTCCATGAGGTCGCGAAGAGTCAGACACAACTGAGCAACTTCACTTTCACTTTCACGTTTCACTTTCCTGCATTGGAGAAGGAAATGGCAGCCCACTGCAGTGTTCTTGCCTGAGGAATCCCAGGGACAGGGGGCCTGGCGGGCTGCTGTCTATGGAGTCGCACAGAGTTGGACACGACTGAAGCGACTTAGCAGCAGCAGCAGTAGTTGTCACATATATGAAATAGTGCTTCGTCTTATGGTTGTATGATTTACATAACAATGTGAACAACTATTTTCTGTACAATAAAATTTTGTGTACAAAAAAAAAGAAAAAGGCATCAGGTGTCACTGAATTTAAGAAAGAAAGGTTAAGAGCATTTTGGATATTTTCAACTACTTGGAAATCCCTGCAGAGCTCTCATTTTTCCTTCCTGCCTCCTTTCTCCTGGCCCAATCTACTCCAGTACCTGCTGAGCCAAGAAGAATCTGGCTTGACCCCTGTGGTACCCGTTGGACTTGAGGCTGCTCTGTTGCAGCGCTGAGGCCAAACTCTGAATACTGGGCAGGGCACCAGGAGCCTTTTGTTTGCCTTTCCAGAAAGCAGCCATTGACTTCCTGAGTCTACTCTTAACTATAATGTGGACTTGTAATAGAAAACCCCTTTTCCCCAAGGTTTGTATTTAAATGGTTCTCTATGTCTTTTTCCTTGTATTCTCATTCCTTTATCCAAGAGAGAAAGAGAATGAAATCTAAGTAGAAGGCTATCATAGTGACAAAGCTTCTTCTCTTTGAGATTGAGAACCAGAACCATGAAAGCAATTTTGTGCTGAAAACTGGAGATGATGTTTTAAGCTTTAATACAGAGGTTTGCCATCACATTCTGATGAGAACTATTAATGATGTTTTTCTTAAGAAAACAAGTCCCAATTCACCCAGCAAAGCTTAAACAAAAACTTACATATACCACAACAAGACTTAAGGAGCAACATGCAGCTATTACTTCACAGAGAGCAAACAGTTTAAGCACCATCAGTTGATAGGAAAAAGCTATTCCTAAGCACCCTCACCCTCCTTTGAGCAAGAAAAATCACACTACAAGAAAATCTTTACAGGACAACTTCCACACTGGATGCCTTAATAATATTTTCAACACAGTTTTCCTAATCATCAGTTTAATTTCATGAACTGGTCACTTGTGGCACACTGCCAGACACCATCACAATGCTTAGCAGATTACACTGAACCACTCTTGAAGCTGCAGGCAGAAAGCCAACAATCTTTATGCATAAACATATTAGTCTTATCAAAGAGAAACTCTTACCATAATTTGAAGCAGTTAATTTCCCAACATATGGCATATTCAAAATATCATTAAAAGCTATTTAAATTATTTTTATCTTTTCTCAGCTGTTGATTCTATAGATAGGAAAATGGTATAAATTATGTATGAATTAAACATTAAGTAATATTTACTGAGTCCTTACTATGCCAGACAGTAGACAGCATATTAAAAAGCAGAGACTTCACTTTGCCAACAAACATCCACATAGTCCAAGTTATATTTTTTCCAGTAGTCATGGATGGATGTGAGAGCTGGACCATAAAGAAGGCTGAGAGCCAAAGAATCAATGCTTTCAAACTGTGGTGTTGGAGAAGACTCTTGAGAGTCCCAGTTCATCCCAAAGGAAATCCAACCAGTTCATCCCAAAGGAAATCAATCCTGAATATTCACTGGAAGGGCTGATGCTGAAGCTGAAGCTCCAATACTTTGGCCACCTGATGCAAAGAACTGACTCAAAGGAAAAGACTGATGCCGGGAAAAGATTGAGGGCAGGGGGAGAAGGGGAGAAGGGGCTGACAGAGGATGAGATGGTTGGATAGCATCACTAGTGACTCGATGGACATGAGTTTGAGAGCGAACTCCAGGAGGTGAAGGACAGGAAAGGCTGGTGTGCTGCAGTCCATGGGATGGCAAAGAGTTGGACACAACTGAATGACTGAACAATAGCAAATGATAACTTATTCAATTCTCAGAAAAGTGATATAGATATATATATATTATAATTATTATTATTAGCCCTGTTCTACAGATGAGCAAAATGGGACTCAGAGAGATTAAGTAACTTGCCCGAAGTTACACAGTCATTTTCACTCAGGCAGTATGGTTCCAGAGCATATGTTCCTTATTCCATAATATGCAGTACAACTAACTCATCCAGCACTTGCACACAACTCAGCAAGACAGCTTCCTGACATATAAGTAGCAAATTTACAAGAGAAGAAAGCATCCATGCTCTGGCTTCTATTTTTTTATCAGCACTTCCTATCATTTCCTGGGTGACCCCCATGTGCCCATCACTGTTCCACAGCTACACAAACAGGGAAAGAGACAGACACAATTCCAGACCTCAACGAGGAGAAGGAGGAGACAGAGAATAAAATTTTAAACCAGACAGACTCAGAATCTATTACAGGCTCTGAAGGAAAAGTGAATAACGTAATAGCGAATACCTCTGACACAAGACGAGGGCACTGTGAGTAGAATGGTCAGAAAGGCCTCTCTGAGACCATGACACCAGAGCATAAAAAAAGAAAAACTTTTAGAAGGCAATTAGCAAAAACTAGCCACACAGAGTTGAGAAATCAGGATTCAGGCAGAGGAAATAATAAATACCAAAGGCCTTGACACAGCAGAAAAGCCCACAATTTGTGCAAAGCACTAAAAAGAAAGGAACGGTGGCCCAGATGACTGAAACCCAGTGAGCCAGGTTATAAATGGAACATGATAAAGTTAGGCAGGAAAGCAAGCTCAGACAGCCAAACAGGCAGCACACAGATTTTATTCTAAGCACAGTGGAAAACCCCTGGAGGGCTTCACACAGGGTGATGCAGGTCACACTGGCTTCCTTGCGGATTTAGCAGAGACACGCAGAGCGGGGAGATAGGTTAGCAGGTTGCTGCAATAATCCAAGCGAGGAGGGACAGCAGCTTGAGTTACAGTAATAAAGCGTAGAAGAAAGGGAGTACGCTGTTCTTGAGAAGTATTTGGGATGTGTATTGACAAGACTTTTGGCTAAAAGCAAGTGAAGGGATGGTGGTGATATTTACTGAGATTAAGGAGATTCAGAAAGGAACCGGATGGTGTGGTGGCGCAGAGGAGGGGAAGTCGGGAGAACAGACTCAAGAAGTCAGTGCTGGAAGTACTGAGTCTGCAGTGTTCAGTTCCTATCCAAGCAGAGAGAGTTTAGATACATTCTAAATTCTTTCTTCAGCCTTTCAGCATGCTGCTGATGCAATGCGTGACCTGTACTCACAGTTACAGCACAGACAAAACCTGCAGTGATAGTTACGGGTGAGAGAATTGAGTCTTTCAGATGATCTGGAAGGCTGAAATGTTTATAGAAAAGAAAAGAACTAACCCCCTGAGTGTTCTAATCAGTCCCAGACTGGGCCCCTGGAGCTAATCACCTGGGACATTCCTGGATACTATTTCAGAACTGCCCTCTCTCCCACACTTATAATGTCACTTCCCAGACTCACTCGTGGCCGGTGACCTTGCGTCCTGCTTCAGAACCACGCACCTATGTCTGTGCCCACACGTCCCCCCTTCTCCCAGTTACCCCCTAGCAATGTCTGCACCCCCAGCAGAGGTGACCCAGGGGCCCCTTTCCTGCAGCTGCCCAGGGGCAGGGCTCAGCCTTCTCCTCTCCCTTCCATCAGCCGCTCTTCCTTTCTTACAGGACAGGATCTCTGGATCTTTCACATCACATACCAACACTGCCTAAAACAAAGGATTTTGATCCCAACTTTTTCTGCCAGCTACAGTCCTACTTCTTTGCTCCCCTTTGCCTCAAACTCCTGAAACTTTGTGTCCATGCACCATCCCGATTTCCTTCCTCTTACCTCTCACTCTGTCTTAACTCCACTACTAACTTAATTCCCACCACTCCTCTAAAAACTACTCAGCACTGCCAATAACCCAGTAGTTCAATTCACCCAGCATCTCTCGGTCCTCACATTACTTTACTTAACTTGCTGGTATAACACAAGCAATGACTCTCCTCCCTGGAATATCTTACTTTCCCTGGCTTCCAGGACACCAACTCTCTTTACTTCTTCTGACTTCACAGTCAGACTTTCTCAGGTTCCTCCATGCATCCCTCCTCTTCTCTCCAACCTCCTAGCTACAGAACATCTCTCTACCTCCACTCACTCCCTTAGTGACGCTTTTGAATACTATTCACATGCTGTCAACACCCAAATATTTACCTCCCTCCCAAGCCTCTTTGCAGACTTTTATATCCAACTTCTTGCTCAATACCTTCATCTGGATAGCTGAAAGGCTTCTAATACCTAACACAGCCAGCACTGAGCACCACCTCCAAACCCTAAACCCTCCCCACCAATCCTCATCCCTGTTGATGGCAACTTCACCTTCCCAATTGCTCAAACCAAAAATATGACATCACTCTTAACGCCTATTTTCCTCTTGTATCCCACATCCAATCCACTGTTATCTTTCCCTAACAGCTTATAGAGCCTAGCTTGAATATCAGCCCCCAAACAAATCATTCAGCCAACCATTAGGATAGAAAAGGAATATACAGGGTGCATGCAAATATTCCAAACATTCTGTCATGCTAACTCTAAACTAATATATTGTCTATAATACATTATACTTTCATAGTTGGTAAAAGAAATCTGTTCTGCAATTGTGTGAAGGACAACTAACAGAAGGACAACTTATCAAATATTTAATAGGGGCTTCTTTGGCTTTCTGTGTTTAGATTAAATCAACAGGCACAAAACCTTCCTTACCACATTTGCCTAGAATTCAGATGACTAGATTTCCCAATGCTCTTACCAGAAATGACAAAGACATCCTCTGATCTTTCTTACTCCAAGTTTCTATTTTCACATGGCTTTCTGAGTTTGGCAATTGTCGACAGATTTATGGGGCTGCGGGAAGACATGGAAGACCCCATTCCATTCTTCCTTCCCTCTGTAATTCTGGAACAGAAGCTTTATCAGATTGTCTCAAAGATGTTATCTGTTTAAACTGTTTTGATTCTTTGCCCCCAATGTTTTTGTTCCACATACTCAACATGATGTCAGGACCTCTCATTTTCAGAGAAGGGCTTGGAGAAGCCACTTACTTCACTGGGCATAAACACTGTTTACAAGACTCTACTGGCTCAATTCCTTTCACATAGATGCTTCCAGAGTACTTGGTGGCCTCTCTCAAGTTTCTGCAGCATTTTGATCTTAAATCCCAGTATGTAGCTTTGTGATCCTTCAGGTTTTTAGGAGACAGTGGGCTACATATTAAGGGATGGCAGTGGGATACTGGGAGAATAAATTTAAGGAGCAGCCGCTTTCAAGACTCAGAATTCTTTCTTGTATGATAAACTACAAATAGTGGCAATATTTTTGCTGTGGTTTTTAAATAATCTAACAATTTCTCCACTTCCCCACTAAGAGAAACCGTCGTCTCTACTTTTACCTTATGTTTTCCACTTGCTCATTCACCCCTGGGAACAATACTTCACTGTTAAAGCCACAAGGATCTGGCTGCTATTTTTTACTTTCCTATGTGTGGAAAGAGTCAGATCCAACAAACTCCTAAAGCTACCGCTGAAAGAAAATCGGTCATAAGAACCTCACTCTGCATACTTTCGTCTTAAGTTCTCCATCACTAGTTGCACTGAGAAGCCCCTATTGTCGTGGGCACCATCAGTTGCTAACAATACCTAAAAGACAGGATAAATTCTTACCAAAAACTTGGCTTAAGAATGTGAACTGGCCCAAATATTTCAAGTATGTTCATTAAACATTGAGTGTGTGGGCAGTCAGAACTGTTAAATAACCTGTGACTGTCCAGTCAATGCACCTAAAGCTCTGTGTTTATCTGTCCACAGGGCCACACTGAAAACTGCAGAGAGCTGCTTCACATTTCGAGCCTCAGACCTTCCCACTGTCCTCATCTCCAGCCTTACTGAGGTCCTTCCTGAGAGCATCTCTGTCACTCAATCCTTCCCCAGGGGCCTGCTTTCACATGGGGCTCATATTGGAGCTTGGAACCAGGCCAGAGGACTTCCTCTGAGTCACTCCAGCATAAATGCCACTGACGTCCAACCCTGTGAGAAGCTGCGTAACCCACACAGAAGCCATCGGCCACCTCTCATCTTCCTTTCTGTGTCTCTGAATACTTGGCAATCCTGTTTGAGAAGAGGCAGCACCCCAGCCCTGACTCCACAGTCCCCTTTCCTCGTTTTCCTTACATCACATTTCTGAGACAGTCCTTGAGAACTCCTCTTTAGTACATCTTTATATTTCAGTCTGCTATATACAAAGGTATTTTTGCTCATCACATTTTAAATTGGACATGGTAAGTATAACATCTAAGGACAATAATGAAAATGGAAAAGGGTTTTAGTTATTCTATAGTCTAATGACCATGGGGATTCCAATTTTATAAAATATAGCAAAAAAAAAAAAAAAAAAAGAGAGAGACTTCTTAAAGAAAAGTAATTAAGGAAACAGAACGAGACAGAAGAATCTAAATTAATACTGTGAATTAACAGATACAGTTTAGAGCAGGATTAAAATCACCCAACACCACATCCCTTAGAATGTGAAACTCAAACTCTACTCAAAGGTCTGTTCAGATGTGCACAGACCTTAAGACCCTGCCTGCTTTTTATTTGATGTTGGACATTATTATATCTGTCGTCACTGAAGTGCTCTTGATGGAGAGTGCATGTGTTTAAAGTGAAAGTGAAAGTAGCTCAGTCATGTCCGACTCTCTGCAACCCCACAGACTATACAGTCCATGGAATTTTCCAGGCCAGAATACTGGAGTGGGTAGCCTTTCCCTTCTCCAGGGGATCTTCCCAACCCAGGGATCGAACCCAGGTCTCCTGCATTGCAGGCGGATTCTTTCCCAGCTGAGCCACAGTGTTTAAACTGGTGACTTAAGCTCAGTGGAAGCCCTGGACTCTCATAAGAAGAGCCTGGCTGTATGTACTACTGTATCTCAGCTGCAACAGCATGTGAACATGCCTGGGGGTTAATGACTGAGACTGTAACCATCAAATAAAATGCTGCAACACTGGAAGGCCAGAGCACAGGGACTCAGGGCAAACAAAGCTGAGCCTAACCCTGGGCACAGAGTTTGCTTTCCCTACATTCTGAGAAGCTACTCTCTGATCAGAAGAGATATCACTGCTGCTGTAAATAAGGATGGCCCCTAGTCTCCTGTTTTCACAGCAACACCAAATGGCAGGGACTGCACATTCTCCAAGAAGAAAGTCTCTGCGTCAGTTGCAACAAAAGTCTCATTGCTGTACTGAGCCATAAATCATTGAAAACCCAGTCAAATCATGCTTTCATAACAGCAGTTTAACTCTCTGACTACAGGAAGAATTACATAAGCATAAAAGAAAAAAATCTCCAAATAAAAAGGTAATAGCTATTGTTTAAAATTTCCTCTAATAGGAGGAATTATTATTTACACTAGCAAAAGGATAAAATTTCCTAAATTAACAAATGGAAAGATAAGTCCTTATCTATAAATAATACTTCATTGTACCTGCTGTCAAGATCATATGTTAATTTGTACACAATGTATAAACATCAAATCATAAACCAACTTTCTCAGGTGGGAAAAAAATTAAGACAAAGTAGTGATTTTTCAAGGATTTTCTCACTGGGTAGAATGATAGGATAAATTTTAAGGCATCACTAATTTTAATATCTATGCATGAAATTTATTAACTTATGTGTGAGTTTCTCAGAAGTCTCTCCCTACCTGGAAAGCCTTCCCTTACTTTGAGACAGAAGCACTTCCGACTTTGCCTACTGGTTACAAGATCCCGTATAACCTCATGCATCACTACCAGGCCCAGTATGAGCTACAGATGTCACAGAATTTTCCAATTTGGGGTGACCTAAAAGCTCAATTGTTAATATGCAGCTATTAATAGCTGTGAGTGCAGCTATTAATAGCTATGAATGCCCCTATTCACTACCTAGGACCAGACTTGGCTTGTTGGCTCAGGTCTAAATGTTTCAATTCAGTGTCACCAATGTAACTTGCAAATGCAAAGTTCTTCCAACTTGTCACAGGCTCCTGCCTCTACACTCACTTTCAGTTCAGTTCAGTCGCTCAGTCGTATCCAACTCTTTGTAACCCCATGAACCGCAGCACGCCAGGCCTCCCTGTCCATCACCAACTCCTGGAATTTACCCAAACCCATGTCCATTGAGTCAGTGATGCCATCCAACCATCTCATCCTCTGTCGTCCCCTTCTCCTCCTGCCCTCAATCTTTCCCAGCATCAGGGTCTTTTCCAATGAGTCAGTTCATCACATCACGTGGGCAAAGTATTGGAGTTTCAGCTTCAACATCAGTCCTTCCAATTAACACCCAGGACCCATCTCCTTTAGGATGGACTAGTTGGATCTCCTTGCAGTCCAAGGGGCTCTCAAGAGTCTTCTCCAACACCACAGTTCAAAAGCATCAATTCTTCAGCGCTCAGCTTTCTTTATAGTCCAACTCTCACATCCATACATGACCACTGGAAAAACCATAGCCTTGACTAGACAAACCTTTGTTGGCAAAGTAATGTCTCTGCTTTTCAATATGCTGTCTAGGTCGGTCATAACTTTCCTTCCAAGGAGCAGGTGTCTTTTAATTTCATGGCTGCAGTCACCATCTGTAGTGATTTTGAAGCCCCAAAAAATAAAGTCAGCCACTGTTTCTACTCCTTCCCCATCTATTTGCCATGAAGTGATGGGACCGGATGCCATGATCTTCGTTTTCTGAATATTGAGCTTTAAGCCAACTTTTTCACTCTCCTCTTTCACTTTCATCAAGAGGCTTTTGAGTTCCTCTTCACTTTCTGCCATAAGGGGGGTGTCATCTGCCTATCTGAGGTTATTGATATTTCTCCCGGCAATCTTGATTCCAGCTTGTGCTTCCTCCAGCCCAGCATTTCTCATGATGTACTCTACATATAAGTTAAATAAGCAGGGTGACAATATATAGTCTTGACGTACTCCTTTTCCTGTTTGGAACCAGTCTGTTGTTCCATGTCCAGTTCTAACTGTTGCTTCCTGACCTGCATACAGGTTTCACTTTACTGATTTTAATTCACAGACTGTTCAAAAGGGTCACCTTTTAATCCCCTTTAAAGGAATGCTGAAGTGGCACATGTGTATCAACTTAAATATACAGTAACACATATACAGGAGGAGGCGGGTACACACTCAAGGTCATGAAGAGGATTCATGGCCACAGAAGTTTCCCAAAGAGCTGAAAATAAGTCATCCACAGACACACTGACAAGGCTCCAGCCCTGCACAGATGTACATTATGATTACTATTTATATTTAAATTGCACAATTTATGTGCATGTGTTAGTCACTCAGTCGTGTCCGACTCTTTGAGACCCCATAAACTGAAGCCCGCCAGGCTCATCTATCCATGGGATTCTGCAGGCAAGAACACTGAATTTGGTTGCCATTCCCTTCTCCACAGGATCTTCCAAACCCAGGGATCAAACCCTGGTCTCTTGCATCTCCTACACCGGCAGGTGGATTCTTTCCCACTAGCAGCATGTGGGAAGCCCAATCATCACCCTGCATGTTCTTTGCAAAAAACCATAACCCCAGGACAATCATAAGAAAACCTCAGAAAAACGTAAAACGAGGGACCCTTTACAAAATGCCACACCAGAACTCTTTAAAATTTAGTCTCAAGGTCATGAATGGCAAAAAGAGACTAAGTAACTGTCAGAGACTGGAGAAGACTTAGGAGACAACAGGTAATGAGGTGTGTTAGCCTGGGCTGGATACTGACAGCAAAAGGACATGAGTGGGAAAACTGGTAAAAGTCAAATAAAGTCTGTAGTTCAATTAATAACACTGTACTAAAGACCCTGATGCTGGGAGGGATTGGGGGCAGGAGGAGAAGGGGACGACAGAGGATGAGATGGCTGGATGGCATCACCGATTTGATGGACGTGAGTCTGAGTGAACTCCGGGAGTTGGTGATGGACAGGGAGGACTGGCGTGCTGCAATTCATGGAGTCGCAAAGAGTCGGACACAACTGAGCAACCGAACTGAACTGAACTGAGTGTTAACTATTCCTTTGTTTTGACAAATACACTGTGATCATGTAAGATGTTAATACTAGGTGACACTGGATGAGGAGCACACAGGAACTCTCTTCTATCTTTGTAATTTTTCTGTAAATCTAAAATTTTCCCCCCAGAAAAGTTATGTAAAAAGTATTATTGACATATTACTAAATGATACCAAATGCCAGCCAAGGAGACCAAGAAACAGAATGTATGTTAATCTCTGGAGACTCACATGAGAAAATGTTGCAAATTTGGTACCTACCACTTAAAATCCTTCTTTCCTTCCTTACAGATAGCTGAATGCAATTAACAATACCGCCAGTATTCTAGCAATATAGCTTTAAATTCTAATAACATGGCTAAAACTAAGCATACTCCAAACAGAATAAAATAAAAAATGGAAAATTTCTAAATTTCCTATAACCCTAATTGACTGCCTAGTTTCTTGATCTTTCAATTATCTTATAAAAATAAAGAGCTACTTTTAATTTTTTAAATTTTCTTTTTCTGCTTACCTGATAAAATCTTTCCTTTTCCTTTCAGTTTCCTTATATAAATTTTAACAGAACGTCAAATTTGACAAGGCACATTTCACTTCTAAGAACTATTAAGCTTACAAATGGAATGTTTAATATGTTTTGTCTTATAATATGGCCACTTTTGCCAGAAGGGAGTGTGTTTCAGTCTAGAGATAGTAGTCTGGAAAGACATAGGTCAACAGAGGTATGACGGAGACAGCAAGCTGACCTCCAGAAATTCATGAGCTCCAACTCCATTATAAAGCTGCTGCCACGAAGTGATGATCTAATTTCCAAGCCCCCTTTCTTCTAAGTGAAGCTGTGTTACTAGTTTGGGTCTATATAATGTGAT
The DNA here is from genome assembly GCF_029378745.1 of Bos indicus. Taxonomy (NCBI): domain Eukaryota; kingdom Metazoa; phylum Chordata; class Mammalia; order Artiodactyla; family Bovidae; genus Bos; species Bos indicus. The sequence goes on along the minus strand of NC_091775.1, from coordinate 13,357,072 downwards.
TGTATAGCATATCCAGGCCAAAGAGCTTAATCATTGTGTTTCTTCCACACTCCCTTTGCTTTGCATGGGAACCTTGAAGGTGTACTGTACAGTAATGTAATTCTTCAAAAGAAAAGTTATAAAATAGTAAGAAATTAACACATTAATAATCTTTATATTACATATCACTCACTTTATATCTGTGTAAGGATAGGCTGTCTACTTCAAAGCAAGTCTTATATATGATGTTCAACACATATATTTTTGTATATCTGTTGAAAAAATCCATATACAAATGGATCCAAGCAGTTCAAACCCATGTCGTTCAATGGACAACTGCAAATCCTGTGTGGGGAGAAAAAGAACAAATCATTTAATCTTTCAACCTCAACAATCTTCCTCTTATTTCATGTGACTTTGAAAAAGTTAGCTCTTATTAGCAGGTAAAATATGTTTTCCTCTTTAGGATAACATTATCTGGAAATGCTAATAAGTATCCTGCTATGTTTTAGATCCAGTATCACAAATGTACATGCCATTCTTAAAATACTGATTACCTGGATGCATGACAACTAGAAGTCAAAAGGATGTAAAGATTCCAGCAGTTGTGAAAACTCAGAAAAAGTAAACATCATAGAAACAAACATCACCTTTAACCAGGACCAGGGGGTACTCATTATTTGTGTCTATATATTGATAGCATACTTTCTTTAAAAAAAAAAAAGTTTAAACCAAAAGTAAAACAAAATTAAACTGTGCCTTTGACCTCACAAATATTTCATTATTGTATGCCTTTATCTCAGTCATAATGACATAACAGTCGTGACACAGACATGTGATTCTCATCTAATATCCATGCACTTCTTCACAATTCTAGTCTTGCTACAGATAGGTATGCTATATATATGTGTATGAGAGAGAGAGAGGCATGCTATATTACTAGCTTTGGCCAAAAACTGTGAGAAGTAAGACTGTCACTGCCAAGCTGAGGTGGTAAAAAATCCCAGAGGATTCTGCACACATTTTCATTACCTGCCTCTGTGAATAGAAAACCGGTGTAGAGATGACAGGGTCAAGATGGAACTTTGAATCACTGCTTAAAGTAGGCTGCCTTGGAGACCTGGCAGGCACACTGAAGGCTTTTATGTAATAACACACTGAGATTTCTGAGTTGGTTTGTTACTGAAGCATAGCCCAGCATCCCCGACTAATATAGCACCTTCTCACTTTCTCAACCCTTTGAATTCCATAGCATTTAAATCCACTTACTTCAAAGGTACTCGTCTCTATGTAAGTTTTCGGTATTGTTATTTAAACAAAGTCTTTGCTTAGTCTAACTCAGAAACTCTAAGTTAGACAAGTATATCCTTGAGACTTTTCATTGACTGCCTTAGAGAAAGCATGGCATAAAAGAATGAATCTTAAAAATAACTGCGCGTCACTGACTAGTGTTCAAATTCATGAACATAAGAGGTATTGACAATGTGAATCTATAGGAAACAAAACAAAACAATAATGAGAGAACTGACTCATTGTACCTATTTTTTTCTCCGTCAGCCATACTGAAGAGGCCTAAATGTCATTTATTCATTTAGGGTGACACATGTCACAAGTACCAGAAATCAGTTTCTTCGCCAAGTTAAAAATACTCATGATTTGCATTTTAAAAGCAATATGCACTCACTGCCAAGAAGGCCTGTGGATAAGGCACAGTATTATCAACTACAATCAACAGAACAGGGTGAAATGTTAGTGTAACTTCAGCCATCTAAGACCACTGGGGTAAGTCTATAAATGCAAACATGCAGCTACTAAATGACTCACTCAGCTGACCAAGCCGGTATGTTCAGAATGTAAGTCATCCAGCTCTGTGCTGCATCAGCGCAGCTGGAGTGGCCGTAGTGGAGACACTCAGGTCTCCAAGGACAACCAAAACCAGGGCCTGCCCGTCATCTTGATGGATTCCTAACAAAACATAAACCTATTTAAAACTGAGGCCCAGTGGAAGTCTGTGACATATATATTCTGATGTACGCTTTCCAGGGCAGCAACTTTTTCCCAACATGAATTCCTAAAGATCTAACCGCAGGCCTCTTTCAGTACAGAAGGGTTATGCTTAATTATGTGTCTGAGAATAGTGATTTCTCAGGAAGGAGCAGGGAGTGAGAGAAGGCATGACAGTCCCCGAGGGGGAATTTTCAGACCAGCGCACATCCGCGCCCCACTCACCTCAGCTGTCTGATAAGCCTTAGAGTCTCAGGCCCTGCGGGGTTTGGGGAGCAGGGGTGCAGGCTGTAGGGCCTCAGGGATCTTGCTCTATCCTCATACCTTCCCCACTTGGGACTTCTGAAATGAAGACAAGCAAGCTGCTTTTTCTGTAGGATTTTTCAAAAAGGTGGACTCCAGAGAGAACAAATGCAAACAAATACCCAGCAGAACAGTCTCAGTGTTCCTAGTGGAGACTGAACCGAATGTTTCCTGAGCATCTCCTTCATGCTTTTGTCATCTGGGAGAAAAACAGTGTGTTCCAACCTTCTCGCTTGTGTTCACATTCCAGGAAACAGAATGTCTCACAATACTGAATAGAACGGGAGGGAGTATACTAAAAATCTCTCATGGATGACTTCATAGAGTTTTAATACAAATGTAAAAAATAGTAGTATGGTCCAAATATAATACTCTGTACCCTCCCAAAAATTTACTCTTTCACAGAAACAAATTAATACATACCTGCAGTGTGCTATGTAGCATCAACATTCGTCAGAAAGATTTAACCAATTCTATTTGATTGCATTGTGTAATTTAACTCTTGGGCTTCAAATTCTACTGATTCAATTTCAAAAGTATCTTAAACTGTACTTCTCCTGTATCTCTACTACTGGAGAAGTAAATCCAACTCATCAACCCTCTCAAGACAGCATCATTTTCAGACTATACCCATCAGGTGATATCATAAGATTTATTGCTCTCCAACCCAAATCTCATTCTATTACAGTAGATTAAAACCTACTGTTGCTTCTGCATGACCAAAAAGACAAAGTCTAAGCTCCTTACCTTTGCAAAAAAAGCCTTTCACAAGCTTTAAACTCAATTCTGCTCCTCCTCACCTTGTGCAGTATTCTCAAGTCTCATTATACTTACTTGCGTGTGTGTGGTCATGCTCAGTTGCTCAGTCATGTCTAACTCTTTGTGGCCCCATGGACTGTAGCCCACCAGGCTCCTCTGTCCACAAAGTTTTCCAGGCAAGAATACTGGAGGGGGCTGCCATTCCCTACTCAAGCGGAACTTTTCCACCCAGGGATGGAAGTCGCACCTCTTGTGCCTTCAGCACTGGCAGGTGGATTCTTCACTACTAGTGCCACCTGGGAAGTCAAGTAATTCCTGAACACAGAGTAACTTTTCTTTGACTTCACACATGCCACCTACTTCACTTGGAATGTCTTCCCCCAACTTCGTTACTAAAAATAAATAAATAAATTTTCCTATCAAAAACAAACTCGAATTTTACTCTTTCCTCAAAGTGATTTGTTATTGGATGCTTGTAGTAAGTAAATGTTATAATATAGCTGCTTTAGAAACAAGAAATATGTACTTTAGCTGCACTGTGTGGCATCATAGTTCCCTAACCAGGTATCAAACCCATGCTCCCTGCAGTGGAAGTGCAGTCTTAACCACTGGGGCCACTAGGGAAATCCCAAGAAACATTTATTATCTCTTTGTTTCTGTGACCAGGAATTTGGATGGAGCTTAGCTGATCGTTTCAACAGGGGAAATCTCAGGCTGTCAGGATGCTGACTGGGGCTGTACTGAAGCCTTGACTGGGCTGGAGAGTCTCCTTTCAAGATGGCTCACTCACATGGCTCTTGCAAAAACCCTTTTTGGCTACTGGCAGGACACTCAGCTCCTCAAACATGGACCTCTCCATAGGGTTACTTAAGTGTTCAGATGACACGGCAGCTGGCCATGAGAAACCTCAGAGATAGCAAAAAGGAAACTAACGTCTTTTATCTATTTGACCACATTTTCTTCATAGGAAGTGAATCACTAAGTTCTGATAATAATCATGAAATGCCTTCACCTTTGCAGAGGGGATTGTCAAAGAATTTAAACATGCTTTAAAACAACTGCAATTTCCAAAATTTCCCCAGAAGTCAGCTTTTCTTTCTTCTGTTTTCGCTGGTTATTTCTGTTAGCTGTCTTGTAAAACATAATATATTGTCTAAGAAGTTCATCTGAAAAGATACTGTGGGGCTTTAGTACATAAACATCAAACTTCTATTTTGCTATTTCCATATGAAGTCTTGGAAATCTCAAGCCTTCAAAAATTAGATTAGTTAAAAAATAACAGGGATAACTGACTAGTCATCTAGCAGGAGAAAAGTGTAACTCTGTATTGTTCTTTATATAAAAATAAATTCCAAGTGAGTTTATGATTTTTAGTTTTTAAATAAAACTCTACTGCAAGGAGATCCAACCAGTCCATTCTGAAGATCAGCCCTGGGATTTCTTTGGAAGGAATGATGCTAAAGTTGAAACTCCAGTACTTTGGCCACCTCATGTGAAGAGGTGACTCACTGGAAAAGACTCTGATGCTGGGAGGGACTGGGGACAAGAGGAGAAGGGGACGACAGAGGATGAGATGGCTGGATGGCATCACTGACTCGATGGACGTGAGTCTCAGTGAACTCCAGGAGTTGGTGATGGACAGGGAGGCCTGGCGTGCTGCGATTCATGGGGTCGCAAAGAGTCGGACATGACTGAGCACCTGATCTGATCTGATCTGATAAATGTATCAGGAAAATATGAACAAACATGTTTTTATCATCTTGGGGTAGAAAGGCCCTTTGAAGAATGACATAAAAGCCCAAAGTCATTAGGAGGAAGAAACTGATAAAGATGACTACTTACCTAGTAACACAGCTGTATAGAAGAAAAAAAAAGATTTAAACAAAAAGAAAACATGGAAAAGACAAACAGAGAAATATTAGTAACATATGATAAAAAAAATAATTTTCTTAATAAATATAGAGTTCCCTAGTGGCTCAAATGGTAAAGAACCCACCTGCAATGCAGGAAACCTGGCTTTGATCCCAGAGCCAGGAGGATCCCCTGGAGGAAGCCATGACAACCACTCCAGTATTCTTGCCTGGAGAATCCCATGGACAGAGGAGCCTGATGGGCTACAGTTCATGGGATCACACAGAGCTGGACACGGCTGAATGACTAACACTACAATAAGAAAAAGTGTACAAATGAGCAAAAGGACTTCCATTCCAAGAAAGCAGAGTACAGGCTACAATCTCGACATCCTATAACAAATCCAAAAATGTATAAAATAACTTCTAAATGCTTATCTGCCCTTAAAAACACAAAGGAAATGCTCAGGGTACTATAACTATGATAAACCTTTGCATATGAGTTAGAATTAGATTTATTTGTGGGTAACAGAGATCTAAAACAGCAGTAGCATAAGTGAGATTATATATGTGTGTGTGTGTATGTGTGTGCATATATACAACACCTTTGGGGAAAACCTGAACAAACTTTTTGATCAACCCAATGCATACATATACACATATACAAGCAAGATTATACCAGAGATCACACATATACAAGTGATGCACAGACACATTTCTCTCACATAAAAGCCCACGGGCAGAGCACAGGGACAGAAGGGCAGTTCTACCAAAGTCTTCACTAAACTCACCATCCTGTCATACTGCTGTGTGGCTGTAATTCTCATGGTCTCTGTTGTCAGCTAGATCTCTAGCCTCGTCTCCATTCCAGGAAGCATCCAAAAAGGAGCCGTTGACTGAAGAAAGTTTCTAAAAACCACACATGCGTTTCTGCTGACATCTCATTGACTAGAACTTTGTAATAAGATCACATTTAAGCAGAAGTAGTTTGGGAATACAGTCTTCAATTTGTTCAGATACCCAGCTAGAAATCAGGGATTCTATCTTGTGAGAGAAGAAGAATATATATTTGGAAATATGAGCAGCTTCTACATTCACTAAAAGTCAAAGATAACACAGAAAAAATCTCAGTGTAAGACATTTCTGAAAGTGAGAATTGAAGGACATGGAGACTAAGACCATCAGAACCAGTCTATAGAAAATGTCCATGAGCTCCCGGACTAAGCTTTGAAGCTGCCCAGTTCTTTACCTTTCCATAATTTAATGACTCACTCTTTAGACTGTAAGATGTACTCCAGTGTCAAACCAATGGATGATGATCTTTTTCTCTCCCTTAAATTAGCCAGAATCAGTTTCTGCTGCTCTCAACAAAAATAATCTCAATCGACATGGTTCAAGATATTTATTCCAAAATTTTCAGTCAAATGCACATGCATACATACACACACAAAGACACACACACACACACACACACACACACACACACACACACACACACTGGATGTGTCTCTTGAGAAATAAAGGTGAGGTGAGGTTGTGTAGTTCATTAGCAATCATCCATTTCAATAAAAAAAAAAGGGCAGATTTCTCTTCATCTCATTCCATCTTTCTGATTATCACCTCAAGGGTTCAATAGGGGTTCCAAAATATTTAAGACTAATTAATTTTGAGTTTCATGTTTTAATTGCAGATCCAATCATATTATTTCCCTACTTAAAACTCTGGGATGAATGTCTATCATTTTTCTGGAAAAAGTCCAAACTCCTGATCATAATATAGAAATCTCTCTATAACCTGGCCACAGACTAATCCTCCTCCTTTTCTATGTTAATCTGTGCAATCTTAGTCAATATAATTATTTACTGACAGCCTACTGTGTGCCAGCCACTGTTCTAGATGCCAGATATATAGTCAGGAATGATATTCAAAATATCTAGCAACTAGTATAAGAAGATAACAGCTGTAAACAAATGACAAAGCTTTACCAATGTGTATTATCAGAATACCAACCTGAATGTATCAATAAATACATTGGAGCCTCTACCTGTAAAGAGTTACCTTCTTTAAATGGGAAGAGAGACAATAGATAAAACACTAAACAAGTTATTAAGAAAATTTCAAGTATAAGAGTATAAGAAAGATAGAGAAAATGTCATCTAAGGAAGTGACATTTGAGTTGAGATATGGTAACAGGTTGAAATACAGCCCACACAAAAGGTATGTCCATGTCTTAACCCCCAGAACTTGTAAACACTGACTGTGTTTAGAAAAGGTGGCATTATGGATGTGATTAAGTGAGGACCTTGAGATGAGATTATCCTGGACTATCTAAGTGAGCACTAAATTCAACGACACTTGTCTTTGTAAGAGAAAGGCAGATGGAGATTTGAGACAAAAAGGAAGAGACAGAGACACACAGAGGAGTAAGTGATGTGAAGACCAAGGCAGAGACAGGAGTGATGCAGTTGCAAGTCAAGGAATGCTAACAGTCACCATAAGCTGAAAGAGGCAGATAGTGGATCTCTCCTGTCCTAGCCAACCCAGGTGGCCATTAACAAAACACCACAGATTGCACGGCTTAAACAACAGACATGTATTTACCAGAATTCTGGAGGCTGTGAAATCTAATATCAAGGTGTTGGCTGATTCACTTCCCCAGTAAGGGTCTTCTTGGACTCCAAATGCCCACATTTTCATGGTTTGTAGTAATTTGTTGCAGCAACCCTAGAAATATAACATAGAAGGCAACTTTGGAGAATCTGAGAGAAGTATATTCTAGTCAGAATGAACAGAGAGTGACAACTTCCAAGATCACCTATAGAGAATATACCACTAATCAAAGCTAATGAAAGAAGATTTGGGGGAAATATAACATGTCTGTGAAAACATGCCATTTTTCTCCAAGGTAATCTCTAAATCCAATGCTGCTCCAATCAGTGTCCTCAAAAATTTCTCACTTGAGATTACAAACTGATTTCAAAATTTATATGGAAGATCATAGCCAAAACAATTCTGAGAAATAAAGGACAAAAGGTGTAATATTTGCTTAACACCTATTGTCTTATTATAAAGATATAGCAGTTAAGAGAATGTGATATTGCTATAAAGATAAGCAGACCAAAAGAGCTCAATTTCAAAACCTATAAATAGACCTCTATTTATACAAACATATAAATAACACCAATACACACACATATGCTTGAAAAGTTCAACAAAGGTGGCATTTCAGCATAATCCTCCTTTCCTTCCTTAGTAAACACCGGCCCAGGGAAGGTTCAGAGAGGGAGTCATCCTTCCAAAATACAAGCAGGAAGGGATGCTCTAGCAGAAGAGAATTTTTAAATGACAATGAGGCTGACTGAAAGCTTGCCTGCTCTTTACCGCTACCATGTGCTGGCAAATTAACGTCAGTGCTGAAATACTCCTGCCCCAGTAGACCACTCCCCATTGCCCTCGCCCTAAGCAGGCCGCTGCCCTTTCACATTCTCCTCTCTTTGTAGACATAGCAATGGAATTTCTCAGTTCAGTTCAGTTGCTCAGTCATGTCCAACTCTTTCTGACTCCATGGATTGCAGCACACCAGGCCTCCCTATCCATTGCCAACTCCCAGAGCTTGCCCAAACTCATGTCCACTGAGTCGGTGATGCCACCCAACCATCTCATCCTCTCTTGTCCCCTTCTCCTCCTGCCTTCAAATCTTTCCCAGCATCAGAGTCTTTTCCAATGAGTCAGTTCTTTGCATCAGGTGGCCAAAGCACTGGAGTTTCAGCTTCACCATCAGTCCTTCCAATGAATATTCAGAACTGATCTCCTTAGGATGGACCAGGTGGATCTCCTTGCAGCCCAAGGGACTCTCAAGAGTCTTCTCCAACACCACAATTCAAAAGCACCAATTTTTCAGTGTTCAGCTTTCTTTATAGTCCAACTCTCACATCCATACATGACTACTGGAAAAATCATAGCTTTGACTAGATGGACCCTTGTTGGCAAAGTAATGTCTCTGCTTTTTAATATGCTGTCTAGGTTGGTCACAACTTTTCTTCCAAGGAGAAAGCGTCTTTTAATTTTATGGCTGCAGTCACCATCAGCAGTGTAATTTCTGACCCTGTTTAAATACAGCAATCTGCCTGCTCTGTCTCTAACTGAAGCTGCACACAGGCAAGCTAACAATTCCAGTTTAACGTTCAGTTCAGTTCAGTCGCTCAGTCGTGTCCGACTCTTTGTGACCCCATGAATTGCAATACACCAGGCCTCCCTGTCCATTACCAACTCCCAGAGTTCACCCAAACTCATGTCCATTGAGTCAGTGATGCCATCCAGCCATCTCATCCTCTGTCGTCCCCTTCTCCTCCTGTCCCCAATCCCTCCCAGCATCAGAGTCTTTTCCAATGAGTCAACTCTTCTCATCAGATGGCCAAAGTATTGGAGTTTCAGCTTTAGCAGCAGTCCTTCCAAAGAACACCCAAGTGTGATCTCCTTTAGAATGGACTAGTTGGATCTCCTTGCAGTCCAAGGGGCTCTCAAGAGTCTTCTCCAACACCACAGTTCAAACGTATCAATTCTTCGGCACTCAGCTTTCTTCACAGTCCAACTCTCACATCCATACATGACCACTGGAAAAACCACAGCCTTGACTAGATGGACCTTTGTTGGCAAAGTAATGTCTCTGCTTTTGAATATGCTATCTAGGTTGGTCATAACTTTCCTTCCAAGGAGTAAGCATTTTTTAATTTCATGGCTGTAATCACCATCTGCAGTGATTTTGGAGCCCAAAAAAATAAAGTCTGACGTTGTTTCCACTGTTTCCCCATCTATTTGCCATGAAGTGATGGGACCAGATGCCATGAGCTTAGTTTCCTGAATGTTGAGCTTTAAGCCAACTTTTTCACTCTCTTCTTTCAGTTTCATCAAGAGGCTTTTTAGTTCCTCCTCACTTTGTTAGTGACTGCAAACCTCTAAAGGGCACTAAACACTAGTAAGTATTTTACTACACTTTCTTTGAATACTTGCCTCTCCCACTATGCAAAATCACATCACACCTTTTTTTTTCTTCTCAAATCTACAGCCCCCAACCTCTGCCATTCTGCTTATTATCAGCTGATGACTGACTCATACTTCACTGAGCAAGTAGGACTGAGATGAGAATTTCCTCATCTTCTTCCATCAAACATACCATCTCTACGTCTGAAGTCTACCTTTCTGCCTCCTCTTCCAATAGGCAAGGTGTTCCTGCTCCTAAATGCTTCTCCACTGGTGCTTTGGGTCACATTCCTATCCCCATTTCAAGGACTTTAAGCACAGTCTAACCTCCTGTCATTCAATTGATAATTTGAAATAATGAAAGGATGGTGATGGATGGATCAGTGCATCAGGTGATTGATGGATGAATCCATAAATGCAGAGAGAGAAAGACAGAATTACGTTCCCATGATCACACCTCCTCAGAGCTGTAAGCCCTCCCCTCTTTTTATGGTTCCTTTCCCAGTAATACTTCTCTATGTTGATCTCTAAAGTCATTCTCTTCACTTCCTTACTTATTAGCTGATCATCAATTTGATCTAACTGGATCTGGTCACCACCATTCCACAGAAACTATTGTAAGCGAGATCACGAAAAATCTCCATCATGCCCAAACCAATGTGACTTCCCTGCCCTTTTTCCAAACTCCCCACAGAGCTCAGCTCCTTAGGATTCCCCTCTCCTTGAGACACTTCCTCCTCTTGTAGAACTACGTTGTCTGGCATCCTTCCTGCCTAACCAGCTGCTTGTTCTCAGCTCATCCACATTTTTTAGATACTACCTGTACACTTCATTCTCACAAACCTCCCTCTACAAGTCCACCCTTCTTCCCTGAACTCTGAAAGGCATTTATTTCAGAACTGCACTCCTGATTCTCCCCCATCCAGGTTTATCTACCATGTTTACCTTATAGCAAATGACACTACAGCCCACCTGGCTACACAAGCCAGAAGCCTAACAGTTACTTTTTATTCTCATACCCCAAATTAAATTGTCTCATACCCCATCAACAGTCATAACTCCAAAACATATTTTAACTCGAACCATTTCATTCTGTGAAATAAAATTTGTATTTTATGGCAAAACAAGAAAAGTGTAAACATACAACTTCTTCTCTGCCCTTTGGTCTCCTCTCTCCCCCAACTGTGCTTTGTGTATCTGCATTATGCATTGACCAGACCTCCTTCCTCCATCGGCAGGAATACCTGCTTAACCTTAAAGAGCAACAATCTCTAGCATCAACAAGACAACTCCTTAAAAGGCAGAACTGCTTCTGATCTTGTAAAGGGTCACATGGCCCACCAGGATGACACTTAGAGCTGGATTATATAAACTGTCAATAATACATCATTTGATGTACAACCTTCTGTCTCAAAAAAAAAAAAAAGAAACAAACTTAATTGTGCCTTGATTTCTAAGTGGCAGAACAGTTCTCAGAGCTTTCTGAGATGCTCTTCCTGGGTTATAATACTCAAATTTGACTCGAATAAAATTTTCCATTGCTTTCTTAGATTGACTAGTTTTTCACTGACAATACCATTTCTTTATTCTCTAAGCCACCTTCACTTGGGCTACTAAAATCTCTTCCTGCTTGCCTACCCATCATTCCTGCACCCAAAGTTCCATATTTCATAAAAAGCAAGAGTAGGCTTCTAAAAGTGCAAATCAGATCACGTTGCTCCCCTGATGAAAACTCTCCAATGACTTTTCATTACACCTAAAATAAAAGCCAAAACCCTCCCAGCAGCCTCGAAGCCCCTCCCATTCTGTCTTGCTCACCTCCACCTGTGCAGTCCCATCTCGTGCAGCCCTCTGCACCACTCAATACACTTCAGCTATGCTGACCTTCTTTTTCTGGATGTGATCAAGACCCTTCTCCTTAGAAGAAGCTCACATCCTAGAGTGCCTGGGTGGTCCAGGTGTGCATCTGTTATCCTGATGTCCTACCCACTGTATTTGTCCCAGATTTGTCTTTTATTTTAAACCCAAGGCTTAGTAATAGTTACATTAAAATAAGCCAGGATAGGTTTAATAGATGTTCACTTTGTACTTCCAGTTACCACCCTGGCCTTGTCTACTAGTGTGTGAGACACATGAGAACTGAACTGAGTCCTCACTCTAGCAAACCGGTTACACCTGAAAACTGACCTCACTAAGTATCCTGTTTCCCAGACCCTTTACAAAGGAAAAGGAACAAACAACCAGTGTTTTTTTCTAAAACAAATTACATGGGGACAAGAGACCAGAGAGAGCGAACTCCTGCAGTCTCGGGTGGTAGCGAGAGATGCAGTAACGGTCTCTGCCTCTAGGATCTGAACACCAGAAAGAGACAAAGCCTCACCTCAAAGGGCTAATTCTGGTCCCAGCCAGTGGGACACAACCTAGGATGATATCCTGTGGACCACTGGACTTGCTTGTTTCTGGGTGTTGTACTCCAACAGCCAGAAACAAGCAAGTGCAGTAGCATACTACTCAGAGGTAATTGTTTCGCCAGGATTCAGAAAGCTGTAGTGGATCAGATGGGCAGCAGACCACCAAATAGTGACCGTGACCCTTTTTTTGGTACAAGTTTGGCTTTGGGGAGTGCTCTGGGGCTTCTTCTTGGTTCAGCCACTGAACTGGTTATCACTGGTTGTCAAATAAAATCCATTTCCCTCACACATCACAATTCGATTGAGAAATCGTTCGTTCTTGTTACACAGAATAAGAGAAGATAACACTCCAAAATGGCTATTTTTTAATTTGCGGTCAGCTCATGAGGCACCCATTTATTGAGGTTTTTCACCTTTCCAATTTTCACCTTTCCAAACGACCATAGAAGGTCGACTTTGAGTTACTGGGCAACTTCTCAAGTAGTTGTAAGAGGATCAGCTTCAATGATTGCTCTCAACTGATCACTGTCAACTTCCAATGGCTGGCCACTAAGCTCCTCATCGTCAAGGCTCTCATCTCCTTTGCAAAACTTCTTGAACCACCACTGCACTGTACATTCATTAGCAGTTCCTGGGTCAAATGCATTGTTGATGTTGTAAGCTGTCTCTGCTGCTTTATGACTCATTTTGAACTCGAATAAGAAAATCACTCAAATTTGCTTTTGGTCTATCATTTCCACAGTCTAAAATACATAGAAAATAAATAGCTAGTAATAATTCATTAGCAAAAACACAAAGCAAGAAATGTGCATTAAAATGATATATAACATAACCACATTTATTTAAGAATGAATTCCAATATTAAATGGCAAAGTGAAACAATGCAAAACCGCAATTACTTTAGCACCATCCTAATAATGGGTGCATTTTTTTTCACTCTACTCTGGATCATTTAACTGAGTAGCTGGGTCTTCAAAACACGTAATAAATCTGAGCCCACTCACTGCCTGCAAGATAACTCCTATAGAGCCTGTGACACCTTGTACATTCTGGGTAAACAGTAGCTAAAAGCTAGGATCAATGATTACCCAAGGAGTACCCAGACTATGTTAGGCTCCTAGAAGTTTCTAGGAGGTTATAGACCCTGATTTATACACTCTGAGAGCTTACATTCTACTTGGGTTATAACTGGAATACATGTGAATCTGAATGACAACAAAAGTCAAAATTACTCAAAGTAAGTAATCCAACAATAAATGCTGCAGGAGTTCAATGAAAGGGCATTATTTTAAGCTGGATAATATCTTTTTATGTAAAAATTAAAGAGTTCATGATGGCACAATTGGATAGGATAGGGAGGATAGGGATTGGATAGGATTGGATGCATAGGGAGGCCTGGCGTGCTGCGGTTCATGGGGTCGCAAAGAGTCGGACACGACTGAGTGACAGAACTGAACTGATGGCGATAGGTTATACAAATCTCAGTCAACAAAAAGTAGTACTAACACATCCCAAAAGAAGGTCGCAAATACTGAGAACAAGTTGAGTATTTGCATTTATTTTCTTTTCCTCTAAAAATAAACAATTTACTGTTGTAAGGTCAATTAAAGTATATACTGGAAAAACAGTAGGAATGTAGAAAAAATAAGATGACCATCCACACAGCACCCACAATGCTGCAGGCACGTCAGTAAACTGCTCTGGCACACAACCACACAGGACCAGAAGCTATATGACCAATATCTCAGAGTAATAAAACTCGGGGATGCTCATTTATACAAACCAAGCCTGTAAGAGAGTAACTGCCCAGGGACCACTTCACACAGGGGAATGTAACTTCAGCTCGTCTAAATTGTGTACTTTCGGACACACAGGGAAACAAAATCTTCACACGAACTTGGTGAGGATGGACCCAGAATGGTGGCAGGGCAGTGAATTTTATGATTTCTGCATGTTTGATGACATTAGACCTAAGGGCCTTACAGGTCCATCCTCTTAATAAGGAAAGAGTCACCAAACATCCCCAGAGCTGTTTGAACACCTAGAATACCTAGAACATGGACTGGCTCACAGCTGACATTCAGTGAATATTCACTGAATGACTGAATGAATAAAAGTTCCCCTAACGGTACTTTGATAATTGTTGTCAAACTTGACTTTGTTTTTCTACAATTTTTCCTGAAATGTTCTAAATTGCATTATTCCAATCAACACGTTTTTAATGATGTACATTAATACCTTTATTTCTTTATAGTCAAGATTCACAGGTTGAAAAGTCAGTTCTTTTAAAACAGGGTTACTCAAACTCAATGCTATTGACGCATTTAACCAGAGAATTCTCTGTTGTGAAGAGCTATCCTCTACACTGTAGACAGTCTAGCAGTATCATTGGCCTCTACCCACTAATGCCAGTAGCTCAGGCATGCGCACACGCACACGTGCACACACACAGTCTCCCCTGTGTTTCCTATTAATATTTACCTTTGTGATACAAGATTATATTTTGTTTCATGGTTTTGAGGTAGTTCATTGTAACAAGACTAATGAAAAGAAGACTGGCTTGGGGGTGGGGTAAGGCAGAACAGAAGGAGTTTGAGAGGAAATTAACAGTTGCTAAGAATAGCTTATGCCTTAGAATGCTCAAACTACTGCACAATTGCACTCATCTCACACGCTAGTAAAGTAATGCTCAAAATTCTCCAAGCCAGGCTTCAGCAATATGTGAACCTTGAACTTCCTGATGTTCAAGCTGGTTTTAGAAAAGGCAGAGGAACCAGAGATCAAATTGCAAACATCCACTGGATCATGGAAAAAGCAAGAGAATTCCAGAAAAACATCTCTTTCTGCTTTACTGACTATGCCAAAGCCTTTGACTGTGTGGATCACAATAAACTGTGGAAAGTTCTTCAAGAGATGGGAATACCAGACCACCTGATCTGCCTCTTGAGAAAGCTGTATGCAGGTCAGGAAGCAACAGTTAGAACTGGACATGGAACAACAGACTGGTTCCAAACAGGAAAAGGAGTACGTCAAGGCTGTATATTGTCACCTTGCTTATTTAACTTCTATGCAGAGTACATCATGAGAAATGCTGGGCTGGAAGAAGCACAAGCTGGAATCAAGATTGCCAGGAGAAATATCAATAACCTCAGATATGCAGATGACACTACCCTCATGGCAGAAAGTGAAGAGGAACTCAAAAGCCTCTTGATGAAAGTGAAAGTGGAGAGTGAAAAAGTTGACTTAAAGCTCAACATTCAGAAAACGAAGATCATGGCATCCGGTCCCATCACTTCATGGGAAATAGATGGGGAAACAGTGGAAACAGTGTCAGACTTTATTTCTTTGGGCTCCAAAATCACTACAGATGGTGACTGCAGCCATCAAATTAAAAGACGCTTACTCCTTGGAAGGAAAGTTATGACCAACCTAGATAGCATATTCAAAAGCAGAGACATTACTTTGCCAACAAAGATTCGTCTAGTCAAGGCTATGGTTTTTCCTGTGGTCATGTATGGATGGGAGAGTTGGACTATGAAGAAGGCTGAGTGCCGAAGAATTGATGCTTTTGAACTGTGGTGTTGGAGAAGACTCTTGAGAGTCCCTTAGACTGCAAGGAGATCCAACCAGTCCATTCTGAAGGAGATCAGCCCTGGGATTTCTTTGGAAGGAATGATGCTAAAGCTGAAACTCCAGTACTCTGGCCACCTCATGTGAAGAGTTGACTCATTGGAAAAGACCCTGATGCTGGGAGGGATTGGGGGCAGGAGGAGAAGGGGACGACAGAGGATGAGATGGCTGGATGGCATCACTGACTCGATGGACGTGAGTATGCGTGAACTCCAGGAGTTGGTGATGGACAGGGAGGCCTGGCGTGCTGCGATTCATGAGGTCGCAAAGAGTCGGACACGACTGAGCAACTGATCTGATCTGATCTGATCTGAAGAACTGCTAAGTTAATCAGAAATGTTCCAGGCATTGTCAAATATCCCCTGGGGACAAAATTAACTAGTTCTTTAAAGTAACATCTCTCTCTTACCTATTAAGGACTAATTTCAGAATTTAACAGTCAGAAACTACTGAATCTTCACTGTTGTGTCTCTTGAGCTTCACCCTTCCCCCAGGTACTGCCCAGGCCACCAGACCATTACATAGATACACCACCTACAGTGGTAATTTCAATGAAGAAGGAAAAGAAAAGAATCCAGAAGGAAATTAAGTCCCTCACTTCCACCTACCCAATCCAAATGCACTCAGCCCTCCATATCCAAGGATTCCATATGCACAGATTCAACCGACCATGGACTAAAAATAGTTGGGAAAAAGATTTCCAGAAAGTTCCAAAAAGAAAACCTTGAATTTGTCAGTCAGCAACTATTTACATAACATTTACATTGTATTAGGTATTATAAGTAACCTAGAGATGATTTAAAGCATACAGGAGGGTGTGTACAGGTTATGTGCAAATGCTACACCATTTTATATAAGGGCCTTGCACATCTTCAGATTTTGGAATGAGGGTACAGAGAGGTTCATGAAACTAGTCCCCCCTACCCTGCAGGTATGAGGGATCACTGTAATGCCAAGGGTCCCTGGAGACAGAGTGACAAGAATGCCGTTTTGTCAGTTGAGTCTTATTAACACACTTTGTCAACTTGCACACAACACAAAATTTTGAGGAAAAATACAAGAATCAAGTAACCCCAAAAGATGAAGTTTGACTACAATGACCATTCTCCCAACAAAGACTAGTGTGATTATCTCCAGCTTTCTTTAAAATCCAAACACTTTTGGCTTAGTTATTGGGAAGAATGAAAAACACTAAAAGAATTTTGAAAAGTCAGAATTCTTGACTCACTGATCCTAAAAACAAATTTATGAAACAAATATAAGCAATGTAATATGACTTTTTACAATGTAAAGGGTTAGTCACTCAGTTACGTTTGACTCTTTGAGACCCATGGACTGTACCCCGCCAGACTCCTCTGTCCATGGAATTCTCCAGGCAAGAATACTGGAATGGGTTGCTATTCCCTTCTCCAGGGGATCCTCCCAAACCAGGGATTGAACCCAGGTCTCCCACATTTCAGGTGGATTCTTTACCATCTGAATCACCAGAGAAACATGTCAAAAGCCTGTTCATTTATATAACCATATTTTACAAATATAAAATAATATAGCACATACTAAATACATAAAAGGCATAAATCGATACACATGCCAAATACCACTTGAGGTAAAGATTATTTTATAATTGAGAGAACAGGGACCCAGACTAATGAAACTGTCAAAGTTATAAACAGATTCAAGGTGCAAATCTTTGTTTTCCCAGCAACCCTACAGCACCTCCTTCGTGAGTGTAGGAGAGCAAAATCTGCCACCCCAAAATGTCTCATGTGGATTATTTTGAACTGAAAACAATTAACACCCAGAAGACTGAAGAATAAACATTGGCTTTTCCCATAACTGCCCCCAAAACCGTTTAGATGGAGGGCCTCTTCAGGAAGGGGGCTATCCCCCTAAATAACTACAGTAGGAACTAGGTGTATAGATAAGAAGGAAGCTGGAAATGTCTGTCAAAATTCCTCTCTATCTCCCAGGCCTCCTCTTCATGACCCAGCAAATATTTATTCACCAAATATTTGTTTTTCTACCTCCATGGGCATTGCCTTCTTCCCTTCTGAAGTCCCAAACCACTACCCCCAACAATCCTCTTTTTTCTTTAGCTAAAGGTGGTATTTAAAGGTGAGGGTCTCAGCCATTTGAGGTAGTTATTCAGTTTTTCTTTCCGGATATCTCCCATTGTACATAGGTCATTAAAATTTTGATTTTGTCTTGTTAATCTCTCTCATGTCAACTCAATTCTTAGACAAGCCAGAAGAACCTAGAAGGGTACAGAAAACTTTCTTCCTGCCCAACATGAATGTATCTTACTATTCATTTTGACTTCATAAAAACCTGAATAACTACCATAACTTCTATAGCACATGCCTAAATTGTTGACACAGCAAACACTGTTTGATCTAAAATAAACATAACTCAATTACTGGACATTTCATTGCACTCCAGAGAGAAGAAATACAGCTCCACCCACCAGAACACCGACACAAGCTTCCCTAACCAAGAAACCTTGACGAGCCACCTGTACAAACCCACACAGAGCGAGGAAACGCCACAATAAAGAGAACTCCACAAACTTCCAGAATACAGAAAGGACACCCCAAACTCAGCAATTTAAACAAGATGAAGAGACAGAGGAATACCCAGCAGATAAAGGAACAGAATAAATGCCCACCAAACCAAACAAAAGAGGAAGAGATAGGGAATCTACCTGATAAAGAATTCCAAATGATAGTGAAATTGATCCAAAATCTTGAAATCAAAATGGAATCACAGATAAATAGCTTGGAGACAAGGATTGAGAAGATGCAAGAAAGGTTTAACAAGGACCTAGAAGAAATAAAAGAGTCAATATATAATGAATAATGCAATAAATGAAATTAAAAACACTCTAGAGGCAACAAATAGTAGAATAACAGAGGCAGAAGATAGAATTAGTGAATTAGAAGATAAAATGGTAGAAATAAATGAATCAGAGAGGATAAAAGAAAAACGAATTAAAAGAAATGAGGACAATCTCAGAGACCTCCAGGACAATATTAAACGCTACAACATTCGAATCATAGGGGTCCCAGAAGAAGAAGACAAAAAGAAAGACCATGAGAAAATACTTGAAGAGATAATAGTTGAAAACTTCCCTAAAATGGGGAAGGAAATAATCACCCAAGTCCAAGAAACCCAGAGAGTCCCAAACAGTATAACCCAAGGCGAAACGCCCCAAAACACACATTAATCAAATTAGCAAAGATCAAACACAAAGAACAAATATTAAAAGCAGCAAGGGAAAAACAACAAATAACACACAAGGGAATTCCCATAAGGATAACAGCTGATCTTTCAATAGAAACTCTTCAAGCCAGGAGGGAATGGCAAGACATACTTAAAGTGATGAAAGAAAATAACCTACAGCCCAGATTATTGTACCCAGCAAGGATCTCAATCAAATATGAAGGAGAAATCAAAAGCTTCTCAAACAAGCAAAAGCTGAGAGAATTCAGCACCACCAAACCAGCTCTCCAACAAATACTAAAGGATATTCTCTAGACAGGAAACACAAAAATGGTGTATAAACTCCAACCCAAAACAATAAAGTAAATGGCAACGGGATCATACTTATCAGTAATTACCTTAAACGTAAATGGGTTGAATGCCCCAACCAAAAGACAAAGACTGGCTGAATGGATACAAAAACAAGACCCCTACATATGTTGTCTACAAGAGACACACCTCAAAACAGGGGACACATACAGACTGAAAGTGAAGGGCTGGAAAAAGATTTTCTATGCAAATAGGGACCAAAAGAAAGCAGGAGTAGCAATACTCATATCAGATAAAATAGACTTTAAAACAAAGGCTGTGGAAAGAGACAAAGATGGTCACTACATAATGATCAAAGGATCAATCCAAGAAGAAGATATAACAATTATAAATATATATGCACCCAACACGGGAGCGCTGCAATATGTAAGACAAATGCTAACAAGTATGAAAGGAGAGATTAACAATAACACAATAATAGTGGGAGACTTTAATACCCCACTCACACCTATGGATAGATCAACTAAACAGAAAATTAACAAGGAAACACAAACTTTAAATGATACAATAGACCAGTTAGACCTAATTGATATCTATAGGACATTTCATCCCAAAACAATGAATTTCACCTTTTTCTCAAGCACACATGGAACCTTCTCCAGGATAGATCACATCCTGGGCCATAAATCTAGCCTTGGTAAATTCAAAAAAATAGAAATCATTCCAAGCATCTTTTCTGACCACAATGCAGTAAAATTACAGAAGAAAAACTATTAAAAATTCCATCATATGGAGGCTGAACAACACGCTGCTGAATAACCAACAAATCACAGAAGAAATCAAAAAAGAAATCAAAATCTGCATAGAAACGAATGAAAATGAAAACACAACAACCCAAAACCTGTGGGACACTTTAAAAGCAGTCCTACGAGGAAAGTTCATAGCAATATAGGCATACCTCAAGAAACAAGAAAAAAGTCAAATAAATAACCTAACCTTACACCTAAAGCAACTAGAAAAGGAAGAAATGAAGAACCCCAGGGTTAGTAGAAGGAAAGAAATCTTAAAAATTAGGGCAGAAATAAATGCAAAAGAAACAAAAGAGACCATAGCAAAAATCAACAAAGCCAAAAGCTGGTTCTTTGAAAGGATAAATAAAATTGACAAACCATTAGCCAGACTCATCAAGAAACAAAGGGAGAAAAATCAAATCAATAAAATTAGAAATGAAAATGGAGAGATGACAACAGACAACACAGAAATTCAAAGGATCATAAGAGACTACTATCAACAATTATATGCCAATAAAATGGACAACGTGGAAGAAATGGACAAATTCTTAGAAAAGTACAACTTTCCAAAACCGTACCAGGAAGAAATAGAAAATCTTAACAGACCCATCATAAGCACAGAAATTGAAACTGTAATCAAAAATCTTCCAGCAAACAAAAGCCCAGGTCCAGACGGTTTCACAGCTGAATTGTACCAAAAATTTAGAGAAGAGCTAACACCTATCCTACTCAAACTCTTCCAGAAAATTGCAGAGGAAGGTAAACTTCCAAACTCATTCTATGAGGCCCCCATCACCCTAATACCAAAACCTGACAAGGATCCCACAAAAAAAGAAAACTACAGGCCAATATCACTAATGAACATAGATGCAAAAATCCTTAACAAAATTCTAGCAATCAGAATCCAACAACACATTAAAAAGATCATACACCATGACCAAGTGGGCTTTATTCCAGGGATGCAAGGATTCTTCAATATCTGCAAATCAATCAATGTAATACACCACATTAACAAATTGAAAAATAAAAACCATATGATTATCTCAATAGATGCAGAGAAAGCCTTTGACAAAATTCAACATCCATTTATGATAAGAACTCTCCAGAAAGCAGGAATAGAAGGAACATACCTCAACATAATAAAAGCTATATATGACAAACCCACAGCAAACATTATCCTCAATGGTGAAAAATTGAAAGCATTTCCTCTAAAGTCAGGAACAAGACAAGGGTGCCCACTTTCACCATTACTATTCAACATAGTTTTGAAAGTTTTGGCCACAGCAATCAGAGCAGAAAAAGAAATAAAAGGAATCCAAATTGGAAAAGAA